>NC_092728.1:77827034-78427034 GCF_047496885.1 Scyliorhinus torazame
GCGTACAATCATTTGTTTTTTGTTACAGGGAGTCAAAAGTTTGCAATTACATAGAATTTACAGTGCAGAAGGAGGCCATTCGGCCCATCGAGTCTGCACCGGCTCTTCGAAAGAGCGCCCTACCCAAGTCCACACCTCCACCCTATCCCCGTAACCCAGTAACCCCACCCAGCACTACGGGCAATTTTGGACACTAAGAGCAATATCGCTTGGCCAATCCACCTAACCTGCACATCTTTGGACTGTGGGAGGAAACCGGAGCACCCGGAGGAAACCCACGCAGACACGGGGAGAACGTGCAGACTCCGCACAGACAATGACCCAGTGGGGAATCGAACCTGGGACCCTGCAGCTGTGAAGCAATTGTGCTAACCACCATGCTGCCCTAAAATGTCATATTCTTCGATTGTGCGAGATTGGAGAACAAATGTATTTTGTGAAAACATTCCTCACACATGAGAAGCACTGGATGTTTCTGCCCGGACAAAAAAAAAAATCAGAAGGATTCTCTTTCATCGCAGCCTTCCAAATCAAAACTTATTGAGGTCCAATACTGTAATTTGAAAAAAGACAAATTGGAGGGGTTTTCAAAATTTTAACAAAAATAATCTATAATAAAATAACTTCGGAACAATAAATCAAACTTGTATTTGCACCAAAACATTTCTAAATATTTATAAGGGCAGAAAGAAATACATTTAAACAAGCTTATAAACAAAATCAGCACATCTCAGTCTCTGATACTTTAGGAGTTAACCACAACTGAAATAAACAAAAAGATATTCAGCTTTCCAGAACATTAGATGGCCTTCCATAGGATCCCTACAGTGCAGAAGGAGGCCATTCGACTCATCTAGTCTGCACCTAGGCCCACACCCCACCGTATCCCCATAACCCCACACATTCATCATGGCCAATCCACTTAGTTTGCGCATTTTTAAAAATATATATATATTTATTAAAGTTTTTTAACACAATTTTTCTCCCTTACAAACAATAATCCCCCCCCCCCTCGTAACAAAAAAAAAACGAGAAATCGCGCAGAGCAAGATATATACATGGCAAAATGATATATTTACACAGCTTTGTACACTGGCCCTCACCCGTACGTGCCAATTTCCCCAACCCTTCATGTTATCTCTTGCTCATCCACCCTCCCAGGCAGTCTCCCCTTTTTCTCTCCCCCCCCCCCCCCCCAGGACGACCCTCCACCCCCCCCCCCCCCCCCCCCCCCCAAGGTTGCTGCTGCTGCTGACCGACCTTCCTCTAACTCTCTGCGAGATAGTCTAGGAACGGTTGCCACCGCCTGTAGAACCCCTGCGCAGACCCTCTCAAGGCGAACTTAGTCCTCTCCAACTTTATGAACCCAGCCATATCATTTATCCAGGCTTCCAGGCTGGGGGGCTTCGCCTCCTTCCACATTAGCAAGATCCTTCGCCGGGCTACTAGGGACGCAAAGGCCAGAATGCCAGCCTCTTTCAACTCCTGCACTCCCGGTTCGTCCACTACTCCAAATATTGCTAGCCCCCAGCTTGGCTTGACCCGGACTTTCACCACCTGAGATATTGCTCCCGCCACTCCTCTCCAGAACCCCTCCAGTGCCGGGCATGACCAAAACATATGGACATGGTTCGCCGGGCTCCCTGAGCACCTTCCACATCTGTCCTCTACCCCAAAGAACCTACTCAACCTCGCCCCCGTCAAGTGCGCTCTGTGGACCACCTTAAATTATATCAGGCTGAGCCTGGCACACGAGGAGGAGGAATTAACCCTACCTAGGGCATCAGCCCACAGACCTTCCTCGATCTCCTCCCCCAGCTCCTCCTCCTATTTACCCTTCAACTCTTCTACCAGCGCTTCCCCCTCTTCTTTCAACTCCTGGTGTATTTCCGACACCTTGCCCTCCCCAATCCATACACCCGAGATCACCCTATCTTGAACTTCTTGTGCCGGGAGCAACGGGAATTCCTCAACTGTCGCCTCACAAAAGCCCTCACCTGTATATATCTAAAGGCATTTCCCGGGGGTAACTCAAACTTCTCCTCCAGTGCCCCTAGGCTCGCAAACGTCCCGTCGATGAACAGGTCCCCCATTCTTCCAATCCCTGCCCGATGCCAGCTCTGGAACCCCCATCTTCCCCGGGACAAACCGGTGGTTACCCCTGATCAGGAACCACACCGATGCTCCCATTGCACCCCGGTGCCGTCGCCACTGGCCCCAGATCCTTAGCGTTGCCGCCACCACAGGGCTCGTGGTATACTTTGTCGGCGAGAGCGGCAGCGGTGCAGTCACCAACGCCCCCAGGCTCGTTCCTTTAAAGGACGCCATCTCCATCCTCTTCCATGCCACCCCCTCTCCCTCCATAACCCACTTGCGGATCATCGCCACATTTGCTGCCCAGTAGTAGCTCCCCAGGTTTGGCAGCGCAAACCCTCCTCGGTCCCTACTGCGTTCCAGGAACCCTCTCCTTACTCTCGGGGTCTTATTCGCCCACACAAACCCCATAATACTCCTGCCTACTCTCTTAAAAAAGGCCTTAGTGATCACGATGGGAAGGCACTGAAACACAAACAGAAACCTCGGAAGGACCACCGTTTTGACCGACTGCACTCTACCCGTCAGCGAGAGCGGTAACATGTCCCATCTTTTGAAATCCTCCTCCATTTGCTCCACCAACCTCGTCAGATTCAGTTTATGTAGGGTCCCCCAACTCCTGGCTATCTGGATCCCCAGATACCGAAAGCTCCCCTCCGCCCTCCTCAGCGGTAGGTCCCCTATCCTTCTTTCTTGGTCCCCCGCCTGTAATACAAAGAGCTCACTCTTCCCTACATTGAGCTTATAGCCCGAAAACTCCCCAAACTCCCTTAGAGTCTGCATGACCTCCACCATCCCCTCCATTGGATCCGCCACGTGCAGCAACAGGTCATCCGCATATACCTAGTCTGCACATTTTTGACTGTGGGAGGAAACAGTAGCACCCGGAGGAATCTCACGTAGATACAGGGTGAACGTGCAAACTCCACACAGTCACCCAAGGTTGAAATCGGACCTGGGTCCCTGGCGCTGTTAGGCAGTGTGCTAATTATGCAACAGCGCCGCCTCGTAAATCAAAATCAAGAGAAAATTCTTAAATTATCACATTTACACAACTCTTCTCTGAAACATCTTGCTTCATAAATTCACTGGAATAACCACCCACAGAAAATTAGTCATTTCAACTGCAACACCTTTCAGTTACATAGTTCCTTTAATGTTTTAAAATATTCCAAGCTACATCAAAGGATCAAACAAAATTTGACAACCAAGCCACATAAGGAGATTAGGGCAGGTGACGGTCACAGAGGTAGGTTTTAGGAAACGTGATGAAGCAGCTCAGAGAGCTAACAAGTCAAATTTAGAGAGGGAATTCCAGAACTTTGGGCCTAGACAGCTGAGGCACAGCCACCAATGGTGGAGTGATTGAATCGGTATTGCTGTGAATTTTACAAATGGTACAACTGATGCCATTATGTGCGGTTGAAAGAATGCATAATTAAGATGGTGGGTTGGGTATCGATCAAGCAGGCTGCTTTGAGTGAAATTACATCAAGCTTTGAATGCTAATGGAGCTGCACTAATCCAAACAAGCGTGGAGTTTTCCAGCATGCTCCTGACTTGCACCTTGTGGTTGGTGGAAGCCTCTTGGGAGTCAGAGGGCGAATTACGTGCCACAGAATTCCCAGCCACTGGCCAGTGCTTGTAGCCACAGTATTTATGTGGTTGGCCCAGTTAAGATTCTGGTCAATGCGAATTCCCAGGATGTGGATGGCAGGGGATTTAGCAAAAGTTAAGCCATTCAATGCCATGGGGAGATGTTAGATTTTCTATTGCTGGAGATGGCCACTTTAAAGCACTGGTGTGACAAAATGTCACGCATTGATGTAGAAGCCATACCTACACCAAGTATGTAGATTGCATAGATAGACAGCGCTGAATCAGCGAAACCAGTATTAATTGCTCCAGGATGCTGGTTTTGCCAGCAACATACACATTCCATCGAAAATGTGTGCTCAAACAAGAGCAAAAACAAAATAGCAATGAAACAGCATAGTAACATTCAGTATATCATTACTGAAGTTTGCACATTATAGATCAACATATCACTGTACATCACAAAGATGAAATTGTGTTTTAAAGTAATTTTTAAAAATAGAGCCACAGTCTTACAGCACGGAAAAGGGTCCTTCAGCCCATCGCGTCCATACCGGCTATCAAGCACCTAATTTATGGAATCTCATTTTCCAGCACTTGATCCGTAGTCCTGTACGCTACGGTACTTCAAATGCTCATTTAAATAATTCTTTAACGTTGAGGGTTCCCGCCTCCAACACCCTTTCTTGCAGTGAGTTCCAGATTCCAACCGCGCACATGCACCTCATCGCAACCCCCCCTTCCTCCATGAACTCAATAGCCTTCTTCTCTACACTGCCCAACTCATTCACTCAGCAGCTCCTCTTCACAACTTCCCTCTCCCCCACTTACTAACTAAGTAGCCCCAATTCTCAAACCGCCTCCCTCACTCAAAGGGCAACTCAGCAATGCCACTTTACACCTCCCTTCCCCTCATTCAGCAGTTGGGACTCAGTTGTGAGCTGCAATGGGGCTCCTTCAAGGATCACGTCCTGGACAAACTAGACTTCAGGGATCAGCCAAAAGCACGAGATTGAGGTTGAGCGCACCAACAACTACGGCAGAGGTCAGAAAATAAAGATTAGAATTCCGCTAATATGTGGAAATTTCTCATCCCCATTCACAAGAAATAGCCATCCACATCATGGTTCAATGTAAGTTTAGTGTAACTTCCCTACTTTTCAATTCTATCCCTACAGAAATAAAGGCCATGCTTGGTTTGCCTTTTTAAGGTCTTGTGAACTCGATCCCTTTTTTCTTCCACTCGTTCTAGACTTGCACCTATTCTTTGTATCAAAATGCATTGCCGCACATTTGTGTGTGTTGGATTCATTTGTCAACTATTTTTCTTATTCATTCATGGGATGTGGGCGTCACTGGCTTGGCCAGCATTTATTGGCCATCCATGAGGACATTTTAAGAGTCAACCATATTGTTGTGGATCTGGAGTCACATGTAGGCCAGGCCAGGCATGGGTGGCAGATTTTTTTCCCTAAAGGGCATTAGTGAACCAGGTGTGGTTTTTATGACAATCGACAATGGTTTCATGGTCACTATTAGACTTTTAATTCCAGATTTTTATTGAATTCAAATTTCATCAATTGCCATGGTGAGATTCGAACCCGGGTCCCCAGAGCATTACCCTGGACCTTTGGATGACAAGTCCTGCAACAATACCACTACGCCACTGCAAATATATATTGTGTTTTTGATTCCAATGTTCAAATTGCGAATATAAATTGTGAACAGCAGTGGTCCCAGCACTGATCCTTTACTCCAAGTGTCTGCTGATTTGAAGCCAATGAACAACACATTTCTGCCATATTCCACCCTCTCTGACCTTAGTCGTCAGTCTATTATTGGGTACCTTATCAAAGGCCTTTTGAAAATCCAGATAAATTACAGTTACTCCATTCCATTGTTGGCTCTATTGAACTTTGAGAGAATAGCAAAGAAAGCTGGTTGAACAAGATTTAGCCTTTTGAAGTCTTTGTTGATTATTCATTATTATATCTCTCATTTCTAAATGTTCTTCTAGTAGTCCCTCCTTTAGTAAGGATTCCACTAATTTTCCTACCACTGATGTTAAGCAAACGTGATGCAGTAGTTAGAAAGGAGAGATAAGCCAGGAGTAATTTTGTTAAGATGAAGGTTGTGTTAACAACACAAACACTTGGTTTGTAACAAGGAATAAAGACTAAGATGCTACATTCTATCCACTTTCTTATAGGCCTCAAGAACCTGGACAATAAGTAAAGATCTGTGGAAGAAAATAGAGGTCTTTGAAATGTGGATGCTAACATGTACACTAAAAGTTTTATATACAGACACTAATGAAGAGGCCCTTGGAATATCACTTATGAAAAGAATGCTTAAAAGTGACATCTCGAAAAGAAAATGTCAGTATTTTGGCCATTTGATCAGAGTTGAAAAGACAGAGACCTCCAAGAGAAAGGTGGAGGGCAACACAAAGAGGGGTTGACCTGGGCGAAGTTGGATGGCCAATGTCAGAGAGTGGTTGCAGTTGAGACAGTGGATATCCGAGAATGGCAAAAGGCTGATGGGCATGGCATACCATGACGGCAGATCTCCTGGTAGTAGCTGCAGGCCACAGATATTAAGCTGACCTTCTATAATTCGCTTGGCATGTTCTACCCCCTCCTTAAATATAGGGATTACTTTAGTTTTCAGGCACTACAAATTAGTAAATGTGTAGCAATGCCTTGGTTATCTTTTTCCTTTTAGATCCTTTTAAAATGTGTAGGTGCAATCCATCTGGACCAGAGGTTTTATCATCTTTGAGCTTGGTTCATTTGTTTAATACATCCCTTTTTTTAAATGTTAAATGCAGTTATCTTATCACTTAATCATTCAATGTCATGTCTATCTGTTCTATTTCTCTCGCAAACACAGATTCAAAACATTTCTTACATCTCTCTATTGTTAAGTATGGCATTAATGAAATGAAAAGAAAATTGTTTATTGTCACAAGTAGGCTTCAATTAAGTTACTGTGAAAAGCACCTAGTCGCCACATTCCGGCACCTGTTCGGGGAGGCTGTTACGGGAATTGAACCATGCTGCTGGCCTGCCTTGGTCTGCTTTCAAAGCCAGCGATTTAGCCCAGTGTGCTAAACAGTTATCAGTTAAAGCTGCTATTCCTATTACAGCCTTCCTTTTTTATATATAAAAATCTATGTGCCAGTAAAAATTTTACTATTTTGTTTTATGCTCCTTGATAATTTAATTTCATAGTATTTCTTTGCCTTCCTGATTGCTTTTTCTCCTAATTGTTTTGATTTTTTCACTCATTCATGCGATGTGGGCATCGCTGGCTTGACCAGCATTCATTGCCCATTCCTAATTGCCCTTGAGAAGCAGGTGGTGAGCTACCTTCTTGAATCGCTGCAGTCCATGTGATGTAGGTGCACCCACAGTGCTGGTAAGGAGGGAATTCCAGGATTTTGACCCAAAGACAGCGAAAGAACAATGATATATTTCCAAGTCAGGATGGTGAGAGGCTTGGAGGGAAATTTGCAGGAGGTGGTGTTCCCATGCAACTGCTGTCTATGTCCTTCTAGATGGCTGTGGTCATGGGTCTAGAAGATGCTGTCTGAGAAGCCTTGGCAAGTTCCTGCTTCTAGTTGGTACACATGGCTGCCACTGTGTGCCAGTGGTGGAGGGAGTGAATGTTTGCGGATGGTGTCATGACCCCAGCTGAAGTTACTACTGGACAGGAAGGTCCCAGAATAGAACTCTGGCTCAACAGACTACAACTTAAAGTATCAGTCGCAGGGCTGCCAATTAGCTTTTTACAAAAGAAAAAACATTTATTAAACATGAAAGATTGACTATAATACAAGTCCTTCACCTGTATCTTCACCAAAGTATTCAGATTTTTAAAGTTAACAAGTTACAGAATATATCCTATACCAGGGTTTTTCAAACTCAGGGTCGCGACCCTGCTTTTCAGAATGCCGGCCGCGACTGGTCTTTAAATGCGAACACTGGAGTCTTCCCGTCAGAAGCGCCCGGCTTGTGCACTGTCATGTGCCTTGTAGGTCCGTGCTTTGGGCGCAAAATCACAGAGGAGAGGTTCCCCCATTTTGTAGCTACCAGCAAGCAAGCAACAGGACTGTGTGAAAAACTGAAGATGAATCATTTTGAAATAAGAAAGATCTCACAATTGAATCTGCTGGAGAGAGCTTCTCAGGAGAGTCCATGGCAGGACACAGCACAGCAGTGCTGGTGTGAGCTGTATCCAGAGCTCCATGGACGCTGGTGAACAATCCATTAAGAAAAAACTGAAATTGGATTGGAGTTATTTTTTGTTACATGTACCGAGGTACAGTGAAAACTATTTTTCGGCAAGCAGATCATTAAGTACATGAAAAGAAGACTTCCGGGTGCGGCGATGACCAGCTGAGTCGCACGTTTCGGCAGCTCCCGGTGAAACGGACTTTTGGGCTCTTGATAGGAGCCCCAACGGCAATTTTGACGGCTAAAAACACTGTGCAGTAAACCAGAAGGGAATCCCCCCTGGATACGGATGAAAAAAGGAGAAAGTGGCCGGATTGCAGTGGATCCTTTAGAACAGCGGCAAGGAAGGCAAGCAAAAACCAAGATGGCGTCGGAAGGTGGCAGTTTAACATGGGGCCCTGAACAACAAGAGTTCTTGAAATGCTGTGTGGAAGAGCTCAAAAAGGAAATGAAGAAAGAGCTGTTGGCCCCGATACTACAGGCGATCGAAGGGCTAAAGGAGGAACAAAAGACCCAGGAGCGGGAGCTTCGGGTCGTGAAGGCAAAGGCAGCCGAGAATGAGGACGACATACAGGGCCTGGCGGTGAAGACGGAGATGCATGAGGCACATCAGAAACGATGTGTGGAAAGGTTGGAGGCACTGGAGAACAACGCAAGGAGGAACAACTTGAGGATTCTTGGTCTTCCTGAAGGTGCGGAGGGAGCAGACGTCGGGGCATATGTGAGCACGATGCTGCACTCGTTAATGGGAGCGGAGGCCCCGGCGGGTCCGTTGGAGGTGGAGGGAGCATACCGAGTGATGGCGCGAGGACCGAGAGCAGGAGAAATTCCCAGAGCCATAGTGGTGAGATTCCTCCGTTTTAAGGATAGAGAAATGGTCCTTAGATGGGCAAAGAAAACTCGGTGCAGTAAATGGGAGAACGCGGTGATCCGCGTTTATCAAGACTGGAGTGCGGAGGTGGCGAGAAGGAGGACGAGCTTTAATCGGGCCAAGGCGGTGCTTCATAAAAAGAAGATAAAATTTGGAATGCTGCAACCGGCAAGACTGTGGGTCACATATCGAGGGAGGCACCACTACTTTGAGACGGCGGATGAAGCGTGGACTTTTATTGTGGAAGAAAAACTGGAATGAGCGGGTTATTAAAAAGAACGTTTGAACAAAGTGGTGGGGCGAATGTGGGGGGCGAAGAGGGGGGTTAAAAAGGGGGGAAAGAGGAGTTTTATGTACTAATCCTGCGATGTGGTAACTTTTCTCTCTTCCACAGGTGGTGATGGGGGGAGGAGGGGAGGCGAAGGAGATGGGGCGTTGGCCATTGGGGGCGGGGCCAAGGGAGAAGCGCGGACTTGGTTCCCGCGCTATGATAATCATGGCGGGAATAGAGAAGCAGGAAGGAGGGGGCGTCGCACGGTGCAAGCCGAGGTCACGGGGGGAAGCCGAGGTCGGCCAGAGTTTGCTGACTTCTGGGAGCAACATGGGGGGAGTAATTACGCTGGGGGGGGGGGGGAATTACTGGGTTGCTGCTGCTGGGGAGAGGTGGGAGCTGGTATGGGAGGGGATGGGCGGGGGGGCACCGCCTGGGGGAGATACAGCTGCGTGGGAACCGGGTGAGGAGCTGGAAAAAGTGGATGGCTAATCGACAAGGGGGGGGGGGGGGGGTTAGGAAGCCCCCCAACCCGGCTGATCACGTGGAACGTGAGATGGCTGAACGGGCCGATAAAGAGGGCACGGGTACTCGCACACCTTAAGAAACTTAAGGCAGATGTGGTTATGTTACAGGAAACGCACCTGAAACTGATAGACCAGGTTAGGCTACGCAAAGGATGGATGGGGCAGGTGTTCCATTCGGGGCTAGATGCGAAAAACAGGGGGGTGGCTATATTAGTGGGGAAGCGGGTAATGTTCGAGGCAAAGACTATAGTGGCGGATAACGGGGGCAGATACGTGATGGTGAGTGGCAAACTACAGGGGGAGACGGTGGTTTTGGTAAACGTATATGCCCCGAACTGGGATGATGCCAATTTTATGAGGCGGATGCTAGGACGCATTCCGGACCTAGAGATGGGAAAGCTGATAATGGGGGGAGATTTTAATACGGTGTTGGAACCAGGGCTGGATAGGTCGAAGTCCAGGACTGGAAGGAGGCCGGCAGCAGCCAAGGTACTTAAAGATTTTATGGAGCAGATGGAAGGTGTAGACCCGTGGAGATTTAGCAGACCTAGGAGTAAGGAGTTCTCGTTTTTCTCCTATGTCCATAAAGTCTACTCGCAAATAGACTTTTTTGTGCTGGGAAGGGCGTTGATCCCGAAGGTGAGGGGAACGGAGTATACGGCCATAGCCATTTCGGATCACACTCCACACTGGGTAGACTTGGAGATAGGGGAGGAAACAGGAGGGCGCCCAACCTGGAGAATGGACATGGGACTAATGGCAGATGAGGGGGGGTGTCTAAGGGTGAGGGGGTGCATTGAAATGTACTTGGAACTCAATGATAACGGGGAGGTCCAGGTGGGAGTGGTCTGGGAGGCGCTGAAGGCGGTGGTTAGAGGGGAGCTGATATCAATAAGGGCACATAAAGGGAAGCAGGAGAGTAAGGAACGGGAGCGGTTGCTGCAAGAACTTTTGAGGGTGGACAGACAATATGCGGAAGCACCGGAGGAGGGACTGTACAGGGAAAGGCAAAGGCTACATGTAGAATTTGACTTGCTGACTACGGGCACTGCAGAGTCACAATGGAGGAAGGCACAGGGTGTACAGTACGAATATGGGGAGAAGGCGAGCAGGTTGCTGGCACACCAATTGAGGAAAAGGGGAGCAGCGAAGGAAATAGGGGGAGTGAGGGATGAGGAAGGAAAGATGGAGCGGGGAGCGGAGAGAGTGAATGGAGTGTTCAAGACGTTTTATAAAAAATTATATGAAGCTCAACCCCCGGATGGGAGGGAGAGAATGATGGGCTTTTTGGATCGGCTGGAATTTCCCAAGGTGGAAGAGCAGGAAAGGGTGGGACTGGGAGCACAGATCGAGGTAGAAGAAGTGGTGAAAGGAATTAGGAGCATGCAGGCGGGAAAGGCCCCGGGACCGGATGGATTCCCAGTCGAATTCTATAGAAAATATGTGGACTTGCTCGCCCCGGTATTGACGAGGACCTTTAATGAGGCAAAGGAAAGGGGACAACTGCCCCCGACTATGTCTGAAGCAACGATATCGCTTCTCTTAAAGAAGGAAAAGGACCCGCTACAATGCGAGTCCCGGGGAATGTGTCCCGGGGGGGGGGTCCACGAGGACCAAACTGGGTTTGTGAAGGGGAGACAGCTGAACACGAATATACGGAGGCTGTTAGGGGTAATGATGATGCCCCCACCAGAGGGGGAATCGGAGATAGTAGTGGCGATGGATGCCGAGAAAGCATTTGATAGAGTGGAGTGGGATTATTTGTGGGAGGTGTTGAGGAGATTTGGTTTTGGAGAGGGGTATGTTAGATGGGTGCAGCTGTTGTATAGGGCCCCGATGGCGAGCGTGGTCACGAATGGACGGGGATCTGCATATTTACGGCTCCATAGCGGGACAAGGCAGGGATGCCCTCTGTCCCCATTATTGTTTGCACTGGCGATTGAGCCCCTGGCGATAGCGTTGAGGGGTTCCAAGAAGTGGAGGGGAGTACTTAGAGGAGGAGAAGATCACCGGCTATCTTTGTATGCGGACGATTTGTTACTATATGTGGCAGACCCGGCGGAGGGGATGCCAGAAATAATGCGGATACTTGGGGAGTTTGGGGATTTTTCAGGGTATAAATTGAACATGGGGAAAAGTGAGTTGTTTGTGGTGCATCCAGGGGAGCAGAGTAGAGAAATAGAGGACCTACCGTTGAGGAAGGTAACAAGGGATTTTCGTTACCTGGGGATCCAGATAGCTAAGAATTGGGGCACATTGCACAGGCTAAATTTGACGTGGTTGGTGGAACAGATGGAGGAAGATTTCAAGAGATGGGATATGGTAGCATTGTCAATGGCAGGGAGGGTGCAGGCGGTTAAGATGGTGGTCCTCCCGAGATTCCTCTTTGTGTTTCAGTGCCTCCCGGTGGTGATCACGAAGGCTTTTTTTAAAAGGATTGAAAAGAGCATCATGGGTTTTGTGTGGGCCGGGAAGACCCCGAGAGTGAGGAAGGGATTCTTACAGCGTAGCAGCGATAGGGGGGGGGGGCTGGCACTACCGAGCCTAAGTGAGTATTATTGGGCCGCTAATATTGCAATGGTGAGTAAGTGGATGGGAGAGGAGGAGGGAGCGGCGTGGAAGAGATTAGAGAGGGCGTCCTGTAGGGGGACTAGCCTACAGGCTATGGTGACAGCCCCATTGCCGTTCTCACCGAGGAACTACACCACAAGCCCGGTGGTGGTGGCTACACTGAAGATTTGGGGACAGTGGAGACGGCATAGGGGAAAGACTGGAGCCTTGGGGGGGTCCCCGATAAGAAACAACCATAGGTTTGCCCCGGGGGGAATGGATGGGGGATATGGAATGTGGCAAAGAGCAGGAATAACGCAACTGAAAGATCTGTTTGTGGATGGGAAGTCCGCGAGTCTGGGAGCGCTGACCGAGAAATATGGGTTGCCCCAAGGGAATGCATTCAGGTATATGCAACTGAGGGCTTTTGCGAGGCAACAGGTGAGGGAATTCCCGCAGCTCCCGACACAAGAGGTGCAGGACAGAGTGATCTCAAAGACATGGGTGGGGGATGGTAAGGTGTCAGATATATATAGGGAAATAAGGGACGAAGGGGAGACTATGGTAGATGAAGTAAAAGGGAAATGGGAAGAAGAGCTGGGGGAGGAGATCGAGGAGGGGCTGTGGTCAGATGCCCTAAGCAGGGTAAACTCGTCGTCCTCGTGTGCCAGGCTAAGCCTGATTCAGTTTAAGGTATTACACAGGGCGCATATGACTGGAGCACGGCTCAGTAAATTTTTTGGGGTGGAGGATAGGTGAGCGAGGTGCTCGAGAAGCCCAGCGAATCATACCCATATGTTTTGGTCATGCCCGGCACTACAGGGGTTTTGGATGGGGGTGACAAAGGTGCTTTCAAAAGTAGTGGGGGTCCGGGTCGAACCAAGCTGGGGGTTGGCTATATTTGGGGTTGCACAAGAGCCGGGAGTGCAGGAGGCGAGAGAGGCCGATGTTTTGGCCTTTGCGTCCCTAGTAGCCCGGCGCAGGATATTGCTAATGTGGAAAGAAGCCAAGCCCCCGGGGGTGGAGACCTGGATAAATGACATGGCAGGGTTTATAAAGCTAGAGCAGATTAAGTTCGTTCTAAGGGGGTCGGCTCAAGGGTTCACCAGGCGGCGGCAACCGTTCGTCGAATACCTCGCAGAAAGATAGATGGAATGGAAAAAAGGCAGCAGCAGCAGCCCAGGATCGGGGGGGGGGGGGGGGGGGGGGGGGGGGGGGAGGAGGAACCAGAAGGACACTCAGGGTTGTTAATATATACTGTATAATATGTATAGGTCGTTGCTACAGATAATTATATATTGGACTGTTAAATTATATTTTTGGAGAGTGTTACTTGTGATAAGACAGTTGCCAATTAGGGTTAGTTTTCATTTTTGTTATTTATTATTTATTCATTTTCTGTTTATAAAATAGGTCATTGTTATTTGTGTTGTTGTAATATTGTGTAAAGGATGCACAATGTACTGTGTTGTTGGTTGACCAAAAATTTTCAATAACATATTTTATTTAAAAAAATGTACATGAAAAGAAAATGCATAATAGGGCAACACAAGGTACACAATGCAAATACATAGACACCGGCATTTGGTGAAGCATACAGGGGTGTAGTGTTAATCTGGTCAGTCCATAAGAGGATCGTTTAGGAGTCTGGTAACAGCGGGGGAAAAGCTGCTTTTGAATCTGTTTGTGCGTGTTCTCAGACTTCTGTATCTCCTGCACGATGGAAGTTTGAAGTGTCAGCAAGCCGGGCGGGAGTGGTCTTTGATTATGCTGCCCGCTTTCCCATACATCTGCTGCCCTTGTCCTTTTGAGGTGGTAGAGGTTGCAGGTTTGTACAGTGTTATCAAAGGAGCCTTTGAGTTGCTTGCGGTGCATCTGGCAGATGGTACATACTGCTGCCACTGTGTGCTGTGGTGGAGGGAGTGGATTTTTAAGGGATGGGGTGCAAATCAAGCAAATGCAAAATAATTAGTAAATATTAAAATATAATCCAATACCTGAGGGTGTATTTGACCACATGGACTGCAGCTTTTCAAAAGGCAGCTCCGACCAACTTCAAGGGCAATTAGGGATCGGCAATAAATGTTGGCCTGGCCAGCGATGCTCACATCCCGTGAATGAATTAAGAAAAATGATTTACATAAAATCACAGAAAGAAAAATCTTCACTTCCACTCAAGTGAATGCAACATTTAGACTGCCGGAAAGAAAGGTAGCAAAAAGATTTGCTTTAAACATTTTGTTTCTTAGGAGTTAGATGTCCAGGCTTTTTCTGTTTTTCCTTCTTTTATATACATACAAGTAGTTTAAGAAATGAAAGTTACTTTCTACAAGTAGGTTTAAAACAAACTTTGATAAGAGTAATATAATTAAGAGGAAAAAAACAGAATGAGTATAAACCAGCAAGGAACTTTAAAACAAATTGTAAAAGCTTTTACAAATAGTGAATGCAAATGTGGGTCCTTCTGAGGCAGAGACAAGAGAAATATTAATGGGGAATAAGGAAGTGGCAGAAACCTTAAGCAACTTTTTAAAGTTTGTCTTCACAAAGCGAGAATATACTGGAAATTGTGTGGCACCAAGGGTCCAATGAGTGTGAGGAATTAATTCTATGAACTACTGGATAAATTAATGGGATCAGAAGCTGACAAATCAATGGACCAGGTGGCCTACACCCTAGGGTTTTAAAAGAGGTTCCAGATATGGCAGATGCATTGGTTTTAATCTTTCAGAATTTCCCAGATTCTAAGATGATCAGAGGATTAGATAGGGTGGACAGTGAGAGCCCTTTTCCTCAGATGATGATGTCTAGCACAAGGGGACATAGCTTTAAATTGAGGGGAGATAGATATAGGACAGATGTCAGAGGTAGGTTCTTTACGCAGAGAGTAGTAACGGCGTGCAATGCCCTGCCTGCAACAGTAGTGGACTCGCCAACGCTAAGGGTATTCAAATGGCCATTGTATAGACATATGGACGATAAGGGAATCGTGTAGATGGGCTTTAGAGTGGTTTCACAGGTCGGCGCAACATCGAGGGCCGAAGGGCCTGTACTGCGCTGTTCATCTATCAAGATAGGAGGGAGAATGAAACCAGAGAACCAGCTCAGCCTGCCATCTGTAGTAGTAGGGAAAATGCGAAAATCTATCAAGAACATGGTATCACGAATTTAGGGAAGAAAAGCACAATATAATTAGGCAGAGTCAACACAGCACATGAAAAGAAAATTGTGCTCGACAAATTGATTAAGGGTTTTTGAGGGTGTAGCTAGGAGGATAGATCATGGGGGACCTGCAGATGTGGTATCTTTAGCTTTTCAGAAGATATTCAATAAGGTGCCCCACAAGAGGTTGTCACAGAGGATAACGGCTGCCGGGAGTATCATATTATCATGCATTGGAGTTCAGTTAATGTAACATAGGAATAAGTTAGTCAATTTCAGCATGGTGGGGTATTACCAGCAAAATGTCATAGGGATCAGTGCTTCGGCCTCAGCTATTCACAATCTTTCACCAAGTGTAGTATTTTCAAGTTTGGTGACAATACAGAAAGTAGAGAGCGTAAGCTCTGAGGAGAATCTAATGAGGCTGCAAAATGTTATAGACCAGTTAAATGCTGGGATAAGGTGGCTGTTGATGAAATAATAGCATGGAAAAGTGTGAAATTATCCATATTGGTACAAAGAATGGAAAAGCAGAATTATTTTTTTACAAGATAACAGGCTAGTAAATGTTGGTGTTCAGAAGGATTTGGGGTCCTTGTATTCACATCACAGAAAATTAACATGTAGGTTCAATAAGCAATTAGGAAGGCAAATGGTATGTTATCCTCATTACAGGGAGGTTGGAGCATCAGAGTTGCGGTGAGAAGGATTTCATGAGATCACCCGAGTATTTGGTTTCCTTGCCCAAGAACATACTTGCCGTAGAGTGCAATAAAGGTTCACTAGATGGGAGTCCTGCACAGGGCTGTCCTATGAGAAGTGATCGCATTGAAACATTGATTAATGGGCTTGACAGGGTTGATGTCCCTGGCTGGTGAGTCTGGAACTCCAATGTCATAGACAAGGGGTGGACCATTTCAAACGGAAATTTCTTCACTTTGGGGCTGTGAATCTTTAGCGTTCTTGACTTCAAAAGGCTGTGGATTCTCAGTCAATGAGTCTATTCATGGTTGAAACTAATCAATTTTGGACACTAGGGCAGACAACTAGAGTCAATGTACAAGTTCAGCTGCAATCTTACTGAATGGCAGAGCAGGCTTATTGGGCTGTATAGTCTACTCCTGCAGATATTTTACACATTCTTATTAGCAAGCATGGGGTCAGCTTCTACATATTAACTGTTGTCAGCCAACTTTATTGCTTTGACGTCTTTTCGATAAAGTTTCCGGTGACTCAACACCGGCAAAACCGAAGCCAGTCGTTTAGTGTCCAGAAGCCAACATCTTTTAAGCAATGTGCCATAGTTCTAATCCAGAACAAGTTCAATGCCCAAATCAGAATAAGTTGGTCAAAAAATTCCTACGCTATGGCCAAATATTATAAATTCTATCCCAATACAGCAGGTTGTTTTCTGCAGATAGGCAACTTGACAAATTCAGTTAAATTCAAAATCCAAAACCACACGGAAAAAGCTTCTGTACAGATTACTACATCCCAGAATACACACCAGTGAAGTTTATCATCGAAAATGTTTAATTTCAAAATAATTCTGATCCAATATCTTTCTAATTCTGTAGACAATTCAAATAAATCTATTCCTCTAATAAGGCCTTTTTAAAAGTTCGGATATAAATCATGAATAAAGTGAGAGAGTAATATTTGTACATGGCCTGGATCTCGATGCTTTGAACATAGTGAAAACAGAAACTAGATTTGAATCTACAGCAATTGTATTTTTAAAAAACTATGCCACTGTGCTGGTGTCACCCGTAATCTTCGACATTCCCTAGAGATTTACACAAGTTTTACAGATTACACGAAGATCTGGAGGAGTCAACCACCGTGGACACGGAAATGTTTCACTTACAGGCAAGCTATAAATATTCTGCGCAAAGGCAGCGAAGGTATTTTGCAGTGCTGCATATTCTAAACTTAATGCAATTTTGCAAAACTGAAGGAAAATATCAGTTCTGTGTCGAAGAAGCTCGTTTGCAAATAATGCATGGCTGAACTGGACGGACAGCTTTCAATTGAACAAGACGGCCGGGTTTTGCAATGCATAATTAAATATTCTGCATTATCAACAGAGGCGAATTTATAAAATTCCAAACGGCACCTTGTTCACTGCCTTAAAACGTGTAGGAAATGTGTTCGAATTTTGTGTATAGTTCATTTTATATACACACGTACAATGATTACTCATGATACGGAAAGTAAATTTGGGTCAAGGACAATGCGACAACCCGGAATTTGGACGAAAAGACAAAACAAAAGAATTGAAATTCCAAACGATTTGAATCTGTAATATTTGCTGACTGGCTGCAAAGAAAAACCGAATTCTTCATCAGACGACGCCGAATTGCATTAAGTGCCCATGTCGAACGATGCCACGCTAGCCTGCCAAATGGTGGACCCCCAATAAACCCCAAGACGGAGATCACTTCTGCTAACTTCCAGGTCGATTGCAGGGTTTTAGGGGGACATTTAACACTCCCCTCCTCACCTCACAAAGAGCTGGCCAATGCAGGAAGGGAATATCCAGCCTGGTACGAAACTGTTCCGCGGGGGAGGAGTGTCCCACCGTAATTTTCTCTCTCAGCGGTACATGCCAGGATAAAACAAAGATGTGTGTGCGCTCTTCCGTCAAATGTTTCTCCGCCGTGAAGTGACACGAACCGGCACACGGGAGACGGAAGTAACCGACGGCATTGCGACCAGTAAACCCAAGGCAATTTTCAGTGACACGAAATATTTCACGCTTTTTAAGGGGGGGGGGAAGTGAAAATAAAAACACTTTAGCACCTCGCGAACACCGCAGATTTATTTATTCTTCAACGGCAGTACATTTTCACTGAAGAAATGTATTACAAAAACAAAGCCCACACGCTGAGCTGCAGCACTTCCTTTTACAAAAGATATCCCCCCCCCCCATATTTTCCAACCTTCAGCGTCTTTAGAGAGCCACCTTCCATGCCAGAGGTCATGAAAAACACACAAAGCGATGGACCCCTTAGACACTATAATTTTAATAACCTGACCCACAAAGTACACCAGCAGAAAGAAAAGCTCCCCTGCCCGAGCCCCGACCTTATCGCGACCAAGTTTAACTCCACCCCCCCCAAACTCGCAATCCTTCCCCACATCGTTCAAATCAAAGTTATTTTAAAATTTCGAACATAATTTCCCCCCCCCATACACGCACACAGAACAAAACCAATGTCCCATTCGGACCACTATCTGGCAGGAAGTAGCGCTGGGCGCGTCTGCGCATGCCCCGGGAGGCCCGGCGACATGGGCTCACTATTTCGCACCGGATGGGACCTGGATCCGACTCGACCACGCGCGAGAGAGACGGAGAGGAAAATACACACAGGCGATGTTTTAAAAAACAGAAAATATCGAGGCGAAACTCACCCAAGTCGAATCGGCAACCACGGCCTAGCTGGGTGGATGGGGGGGGTTTCAAGAAGGTGAATTCATTCGCTCCGCGGCGTGGCCGAGGAATATCCAAGCCCACGAGTGAGGTGTGTGAGTGAAGTAACCTGAACGCGTCCTCCAGTGCGGGGGCAAACTCGGCAGCTCGAGCGCCGGCACCAACCGCCGCTCACGTGGGGCCCGCGCCGGCGCCTCTCATTGGTTCTCGCCGCCCGCTCCTTAGAGACGGGGCCTCCTCCACATCAGAACCCGGAGTAGCCCGACTCGAGGCGGCGGCGGCGGCAGCAGCAGAACCTGAACAACCGGCAGAAGTGTAAGTGAGTACGGCCGGATGGATTTAGAAGCCGAGGACAGGCAAAGTAGTCAGGCCGCCCAGTAGGCGAGGAAAACTCCCACGGTTGTGATGGGGTGGGCGGGCACTTGCGGCAAGGAAGCCGGGACAGGCGTTCTTGTTAAAAGGGCACAGTAAGAAGTCTTACAACACCAGGTTAAAGTCCAACAGGCTTGTTTCGAATCACGAGCTTTCGGAGTGCAGCTCCTTCCTCGGGTGACTTCCTCAGTCAGTGAAAACTAGTGATTCGAAACAAACCTGTTGGACTTTAACCTTATGTTTGTAAGACCCTATCCAACGCCGGCATCTCCACATCCTTGTTAAAAGGGGCGACAGACGGACTTTCGACCACAGGAGAAGCCTCCACGGTGAAACTTCGCAGACCTTAACAGAAGGAATACCAGTGGTTTGGCGGTGTAGGTTTGGGGGAAAGAGGGAACTGACTCATGACTTCAGATGGGACAACGGAACATTATTTAAATTGCTAAAGGGAAGATATTGGCTGTATTGAAGTTAACTTTCAACCTGCCCCTAAAAGCAGTTAACGATGGGAGGTCAAGTCTGTTTTTATATTTTGATTGAGTGAGATTGGGTGTATTTCTCAAATCTATCTACCCTACCCGCTCTGGCTACATGCTCGCCTGAGTCCCTGGAGGTCCATGCCTCTTTTTATCTGTTTTCATCACCATTGACTTGTTGGTAGATAAATCCTTAAAATTAGGCACCAAGCACCTGGTAACGTAAGATGTGTGCCGACTAATAGAATCATGGATATAAGCAATGTGTGTGGTCCCCAAGGTTCCCTGGTGTCTGTCAATATGGTTCCTGAGCACAATTATTCGAGTCTGTGTGGGTTTTCACCGGGTGCTTCGGTTTCCTCCCACAGCCCAAAGATGTGAAGGTTAGGTGGATTGGCCATGCTAAAGTGTCCAGAGATGTGTTACGTGAGGCTACAGGGTTGCAGGGAGCCTGGTTCAGGTGTTCTTTCAGAGGGCCAGTGCAGGCTTGATGGGCCAAATGGCCTCCTTCTGCACTGTAGGGATTCTATGGACTCTATAAAATATAGTTTTCTGTAAGGAAAGGTATTCGAGAGCAGGAAAAGTATTTTAATCAAAACCTTTGAGTAATCTACTTTGCTGCTGTAGCTTTTAGCTATACGTACTAGGAAATCTGCTGTCATTGGTATATCACACTTGTGTGTCTTGCATAGGGCTCACACATCCACTATAGCTGGTCTGCCACCATTCTGTGATGATCGTCATCCAACTTCACCTAGGTTGATCCCTCTTTCTGCAGCTCTTTACCTTGCCCTCCAGGCAAGATCTCTGTGGCTTTTCAGCTCTGATCAAATAGCCAAAATACTGACATTTTCTATCCTGAATGTCACTTTTAAGAGTTATTTTCATACTTGCTATTTCAAATACCTCTTCATTAATCTTATGGTCTGTATATAGAATTTTTAATGTACATGTTAGCATCCACATTTCAAAGACTTCTGTTTTCTTCCACAGATCTTTACTTATTGTCCAGGTTTCTGAGGCACATAGGAAAATTGATAGTAGGACAGCACGGTTACACAGTGGTTAGCACTGCTGCCTCACAGCACTGAGGACCCGGGTTCGATCCCATGTGGAGTTTGCACATTCTCCCAGTGTCTGTGTGGGCCTCACCCCCACACTCCAAAGATGTGCAGGGTGGGTGGATTGCTCATGACAAATTGTCCCTTAATTGGGAAAACATTAATTGGGTACTCTAAATTTATTTTAAAAAGGAAAGTGGATAGAATGTTGCATTTTAAGAGTTTATTTCTTGTTACAAACCAAGTGTTCTTGTTAACACATCCTCCAACTTCATAAAATTATTTTTGGTTATCTTTATCCTTCTAATTTTGGCATTGGATCTACGACCTTTGTTATAATTTGTCCAAAATAGACAATCCTAACTACTTATTCCAGTGGATCAAGGAAAGTCAGTGGGCGTGATTCTACGTTGGCTGACGGTGAAAACGGGAGATTAGGCAGAGACTAGGTTCTGGCGCCAAAATGGTGCTGATTTGTCGCCAAATTGCCATTCTCCGTCACCTCGACAGTGGCGTCAATCCAGTCCGGAATGCACATACAGTAAACAACATTTGCATAACATTAGTGGCTCTGACCTGGTATTCTCCGAAGCCTCCGCGATTCTCCGCCTCCGATGGGCCGAGTTCCTGACGGTGCTGTACACTTGTGGTTTTAAAATTCGTGAAACTGACATCGTGGCTGCTGAAGGAGAGAAATTGTCCAACATCGCCATAGTTTGCTGACAGTTGTGCCACTGGCCGGGATGCTTCTGCCAGGGCCGGGGGGAGTCAGAGGGGGTGACCAGGAGGTGGACTGTGGGGTCAGGGTGGATGGGCACGGAACACTATTGCCACCGCCGGAAAGGCAGCCAATGAGCTGTGCAGGCTGCTGACAGCCCACTCTGAACTTAGGACCACGGGTTGTATAAGTATCCCCCCCAGGTCACCCCCCTCCTAGTGCCCTCTGGCTCTAGCTGATCCATCAGCTGTATTGGTGCGCTCCAGCACAACCAGTACCATCTTGTTGGCTGGGATAAATGTGTGTGGGGATTGTAACGTGTATATGCGGCTGCAACTTGTCAGCCTTCTGAGTGTCATTCATGGACCCGGCTAATCCCGCATTGTTTTCCGTTGGAATCAATTGTGTTTCATGTGGTGCCGGGTTGCTGAATCAAACCAGGTTCGGCGCCAAGTTTGCTGTCGTGAAAGTCCACGAATTCTGCATTGGCGTCAACGCTTAGTCTCAGAAACAGAGATTCCCGCCTAGAAACGGAAAATCCCATCCAATGACTTTAATATCAGAGTTGGAAGTCTTATGGTAAAAGGTCTTAAAACAAACTTATTTTCTGCCGTGGATTTATCTCGGGTTGCTGTGGGAAACTTGGGAGGTGATTTGTGAGGCACTAACAATCATTGAGATATTCTTCTATGGATACTAGGAAGTTTGCATTATACTGAAGATGGCTAATGCTGTCCGTGTCTTCAAAAATGCACAAAAATTTCATGTAAAATAATGGAATTAACAGTCAGGTGTAAAACAGGATCAGTGCTTTAACAAACAACTGAACAGTAGTCAAGATGGATTGAAAGTGAAGACCCTATCTGAACAGTTATCTTCATTTGAAGAAAGGACGATCAAAATGGATAGTGGTATACCTTGATATCCACAAGGCTTTTCATAAAGTTCCACAGTAAAAACTAATTAAATGTAATGTTGCGAAAATATGTAGAATGCCTTGGGAACTGCTCAAAAAATAAACTGGTTGAGAATTGGACACGATGTTTACACATTGGAGGAATTATGTCAGGGTGAGGGAGGGGAAGCAAGTGCTGAGTGAGGTATCTCCAGGCTCTATGTTGAGGCCACTACTGTTCCTAATTTCCATAAATGCTCTGTTCAGAAAGCCAATACAAAGTTAAAAATTGTAGATGTAGACAGACTGACTAGTTCAGAAATTACAGAACGAGTTAGACAAAAGATACATTTGCATCAGACATGGATAACTTTAGAGAATTTGATGAGAAAACCAAGACACCAATATTAACTGATGTAAGGTTTAGAATTTTAGATCTCAATGTTTAGAAACAATGACAGGTGAAATTTAATACAGGCAAATGTAAAGTGCATATATAAGAAGAAAACATAAATAATGTCGATATTCCATATGAGGAAAATAATTTATGAATGAAGCTGAATGAGACCTAGTATTTTTAGTCGATTCGATGATGAACCAGGCCTATCAGTACAGTGCAGCAAAAAATGATAAATCCAAAAACTCTTGAATCACATGTACAAAGCAATATGATATAGTTTAGATAAGATTGTGAATTAATCTTGTGATGCTCTAGTTAGACTGCACCTTGAATACAGTAGTATCCAATTCTCATTACCAAAAAAACAGGCATTGCAATGCTGAAGGCATGAGTCTAATAGGATCAGGAATCTGGATTATGAAGAAAAACTGGGGGGGAAAATGAACTTTTCAGTTTAGAAAAGAATTGTCTCAGGGGTGATGTTATGGAGTTGTAATGGAAAAAGTTAATTAATCCAAAGATTACTTGAGAAATGTGTGGGACTAAAATGAGGAACTATGACGGTAAGAGGCAGAAAAAAACAGAATTTTTAAAAAATCTCCAATAATGAAATTCTGAAGGAATGAGACTCCACATTGCAGAAGTAAATCTTCAGTGCCCGAAAGATTGTTTGATAGTAATTGAGACTTATCATTCTGTTAAAATTCATTTGCAGTTGAACAAACCAGATGTAAAGTTTTTTTTTGGCATGTTCAGTGAATATGTACTGCAAATTCTCATCTTAAGTGTTTTAATGCCAAGTCTTTGGTGAGATTATGGTGTAGCAAAGCTTATGCAGAAGCAGGGTTAATTGGACATCAATTTTCTGATTTCCAGCTTTAACTGCACACGTGCAGATGCTGGAAGTTGCCTTATAATTTACCTTATAATTAAAGTGAGCACTGATAATCATCCAGGCAATTATCTTTGAGCCAAATTATCCACGAGGAACTCCCCTCATCTCTCACCCCCCACTGAAGGAGAACAGACACTAAATGATTTACTGGAGCACTGGCTTCCCAATAATGTAGTTTATTGTTCTTGCTAGGCGACTAGCAAATACCACAAGTTGGCATATGGCACCCTGCACAACTCACTATAACATGCAAATGCATTATTCCCATTTTCCTGACTGCGTATGAATCTACACCCCATCTAATAGTAGTTCCAGTAATTGCAGGTGTGGATCTTCAGCAGCAACTACTTGTCTTTCTTCAATCGAGGCTATAAAAGCACATTCTCAGACCTGACCTCCAGGCTACCCTTTCCAGCAGTTTATACGGACTTCAGCATTTCCTTGTCAGGTAAATAGTTTAAAATGTTAGGGCGTATGCTAAGTTTACAAATAGAACAAACATTGTCAGTTTTTTTATTTTCTTTGTGTTCTTCTTCCCTCCAACATAAATGTCCCAAACATACACCAGGGTTGGTGAACCAATAACGTAGGTTCTTTATTTCAAAATCTGACTATGTATTGTACATTTAATCTCTACCTCTGCTGCTTGCAGACTTACTGCAAATCACAGGATCAATACATCATACATATCCTGTTGAGGTAGTAATGATGGACAACAATTTAAGCTGCGCTTCATCAAAGGTGCATGTCATCATATCACAACATTTTTAAAAATATATATTTTTACAGGATGTGAACTTTGCAGGCTAGGCCTAATTAACATCCCTAATTGCCCTTGAGAAGATGGTGGTGAGCTTCCTTCTTAAGCGCTGCAGTCCTTCAGGTGTAGGTACACCCAATGTGCTGTTTGGGAGGGAGTTTCAGGATTTTGACCCAGCTACAGTGAAGGAACAGTGATATATTTCCAAGTAAGGCTGGTGAGTGGGTTGGAGGGAAACCTCCAGGTATGTCCATGTATCTGCTGCCCTTGTCCTTATAGATGGTAGTGGTCATGGGTTTCAAAGGTGCTGCTTAAGGAGCCTCTGTGAGTTCCTGCAAGCTTCTTGTAGGTGGTATAAACTGTTGCTGGTGGGGGGGGGGATAAGTGAATGTTTGTAGCAGGAGTGTCGACCACGCAGGGTCTGCTTTGCCCTGGTTGGTGTCGAGCTTAAGTGTTTTTGGAGCTGCACTCATCCAGACAAGCGGGGAGTATTCCATCGCTCTCCTGACTTATGCCTTGTGGCTGGTGGACAGGCTTTGAGGAGCCAGGAGATAAGTTACCCGCCACAGGATTCCTAGCCTCTGACCTACTCTTATAGCCACAGTATTTATATGGCTAGTCCAGTTCAGTTTCTGGACAATGGTGACTCCCAGGGTGTTGATGGTGGGGGATTCAGTGATGGTAATACCATTATATATCAAGGGATGATGGTTTGATTCTCTCATATTGGAGATGGTCATTGCCTGGCACTTGTGTGGCACAAATGTTACTTGTCAGCCTAAGCCTGTATATTATCTAGATCTTGCTGCATTTGCACCTGGACTGCTTCATTTTCTAAGGGGTTGCAAATGGTGCTGAACATTGTACAATTACCAGTGAACATCCTAAATCTGACAGTGTGTTGGAAGCTAGGTCATTGATGAAGCAGCTGAAGATGGTTGGGTCTAGGACACTACCCTGAAGAATTCCTGCAGTGATGCCCTGGAACTGTGATGACTAACATCCCAACAACCACAACCATCTTCATTTGTGATAGATATGACTAACCAATGGAAAGTTTTCCTCCTGATTCCCATTGACTCCAGTTTTGCTAGGGCTCTGTGATGCTATGTTCAATCAAACTGTGGTTTAATCCTTTCAATACAGATTTCTCTAATAGAATTATTGGATCTCTACAATGCAGAAGGAGACCATTCGGCCTGTCTAGTCTGCACCAACCCTTGGAATGAGCACTCTGCCCAGGGCCCCCTACCCCTGTAACTCTATAACCTAACCTGCACATCCCTAGACACTAAGGGGCAATTTAGCAAGGCCAGTCCACCTAACCTGCACATCTTTGGACTGTGGGCAGAAACTGGAGCACCCGGAGGAAACCCACTCGGATACGGGGAGGAAACTCCACACAGACAGTCACCCAAGGCCGGAATTGAACACGGGCCTTGGCGCTGTGAGGCAGCAGTGCGAACCACCGTGCCACCTGTGTGCCATCGAGACCACAAGACATTTTGTTGATCATTGCCCACGCGCAGGGTTACCACATTCCACTTGTTTCTATTTGTGTAGTTTTGTTTGTACTATTATAACAAGTTATTCTCACATAAAACAAACATGTTCAATCAAAGGATAAATATTTCTTGTGTTTTTAAAGTACATTTTTACAAAAAATCTCCTTTGGGCCTTTGTCCAATTTCTGATCAACAAACCATGTAGAAACATTCCTGTAAAATTTGGGAACTCGACTAAATCTCATGACAGCCAGTGGAAGTACCGTGAATGAATCATCGTTACTTTCAATTGACTAGAACAATTTAAAAAAGAAAATGTAATTTGTTCTGGTAGTTTCGCTGATGAGGCCAGCATTTCTTCATCTTCTTCCTGGGTTCTCTGCCCAAAGTGATGTCTGACACAAAGCTCCACGACCTCCACCATGGATAGGTCAAGGAGGTGGGTCCTGAAGCAACCATAGACAGTATGGGGATAGAACCCCATGTTGTTGGAACAAATCTGATCCGCACCAAAAGAGTCCAAATTGGTGTGGGCGCATACACTTTTACATGCATGTTGCAGCCTGGAGCTTTGGATAGTGATGGTAGAGGCTCTATTTTCTTTTCACCACATGGCTGACTGGGAATCTCTCCTGATTTCACTTACTGCCATTGCTGTAATTTGGAAGAATTTCAAAGTTGATATTTGGCCATGTTATGAGCGCACCTTCATGGCCATCAATTCCTGGAGCAGGACTTGAACCTGACGCTTCTAACTCAGAGGCAGTGATGCTATGAACTGCACCACATGACCTCCTTCCAGGATCTATTGTCCAAACCGAATTGCCTTTGAGGTGGTGAGTGAGTGGCCTAGAACTGAGTGGCTTGCTACGCTGTTTGAGGGCTGGTAGCCGTCAACCACATTTTGACTGGCTTCTGGCAGAAATACATTCCTGATGGAACATACGTCACTGTGGTGCATGGACTCAACCGTCAAAGGAAACAAACTGTACTGAAACTCCACTACTGTGGGCAGCACGGTAGCACAGTGATTAGCACAGTTGCTTCGCAGCTCCGGGGTCCCAGATTCAATTCCCAGCTTGGGTCACTGTGTGGAATCTGCACGTTCTCCCCGTGTGTGTATGGATTTCCTCCGGGTGCTCCGATTTCCTCCCACAGTCCAAAGATGTGCAGGTTAGGTGGATTGGCCATGCTAAATTGCCCTTAGTGTCCAAAAAGGTTGGGTGGGGTAACTGAGTTACGGGGATAAGGTGGAGGTGTGGGCTTAAGTAGGGTGCTCTTTCCAAGGGCCGGTGCAGACTCGATGGGCTGAATAGCCTCCTGCACTGTAAAATTCTATGACCATGGATTTTGTCTACTGATGGCTGTGTATGGATTATATGCTTATGTCTTCCCACATATCTTGCTGCAAAAGTGCATCACTCTGCAGATCAACTGGAACATTCTGTCAGTTCCCAGTTGATGCAACAGCTATTTTTAGAAACATAGATTTTCTAGATTGTACTTTCTTAACAATATAATAAAGCTAACAGGTAGGAATATTATTTTCACAGCTGTCAATATCATTGCACTTTTTATTTCACCAAATTTTTCCCCTCGCCTCCTAAAGGTTTGTTGCTTCTGATTCTATAGATGCTGGTTGTTTTACTGTACCTTACCCAACTAGTCATTATTCACTTGTGAGTTTTGACATGGAATATGATCAGATAATTCTACTGTGCAGGATAAATAGGGAGGGTGGGGATGGTATCACAGACCAGGACCTGCAATATCCACACACATACATTTTGGACGGGTTGTAGTTATGAAATTAAGTCTGCAAATCCAAAGCACGGAGCTAGTTTGTAGTATACCTATTGCTATTCAGCTGAGATCAGCTCATTATGCTGGGAATTGAAATTTGCATCTTCCTGGTTTGTCTGCTTCAGCTACTTATTGACTAAATTTGCGACAGTCATCTGAGAAGTCTCCCCTGGAGGCTAGCTGACTTTTTCCATTGCCAAATCTTTCATATGGAAGAATTATTATGGATGTGGTCTGTGATTTAGGGCTGAGATCTTGAAATCATATGTTCTTTTAATTCACCCCCACAACCCAAAGGTGTGCAGGGTAGGTGGATTGGCCATGCTAAATTGCCTCTTAATTGGGGAAAAAAGAGAATTGGGCACTTTCAATTTTTTTAAAAGGTGGCAGTCAGCCATCTTCTTGAGCCATTACAGTCCATGTAGTGCAGGTATACCCGCTGCTATTGGGGAGGGAGTTCCAGCATTTTGACCTAACAACAGTAAAAGAACAGAGATAATGTCAATGTCGGGATGGTTTGTTTCTTGGAGGGAATTTGGAGATAGTGGTGTTCCCATACTTGTGCTGCCTTAGATCTTCTAGTTGGTCTTTAGATATTCTAGTTCTAATTTGCAAATACAGCACGGTATTAAGCTTGTAATGCATTCTTTTTCCTTTATTCCCATTCTGTTTTAGAATTCGAGGGATATAATGTGAACGGTTCCATATGAATTTTTTAATTGTCTATTTAAATAGAATATTAAGTAAGCCTTCTTTTGTTTTGGAGTTTGTTGCAAATCATGAGCTGTGCTGAATTGTAACCCTGATGGGAAATAGTACAATTGCGTCAAGTGGACTGATCAGCCGGCTATTTTACCAGCTGATCCATATTTGAGGAGGGACGTCTCAGTCCAGAATTGGCTTACATTTCACATCCTGTTCTAGGATACGGCATATTTCAGTAATGCGATGCAATGAGGGTAAATCACTTGAGCAATAAGTATGATATGTTTGGAAATAATGCAATATTATTGTATAGATTAAACTTGTACAAATTTGCTTTATTTTAAATAAAGAGAAAAGATCAGTTAATCTATTTTTAATGGTCATTTTGAGGGGATACCAGGAAAATCTCCGCATTTCTCATACGAGTGGCGTTTCTCTGAATAGTGGCATCCAATCTATTTTTTTCACCTTAATCGGCAGGAGAGGCCTGTACTTAACATTTGCACCACATCTGACAATACAGCACTCCTTCATTACTGGCCTAGATTATGTGATCAAGATCTGAATTGTTTTTTGAGTTCATGAACATCCTGACTTGGAAGCGAATGTTACAACTGAACTAAGCTGACATTGCTGAAATCTGAAGAGGCTAAATGTTGCATATGTCAGCAATATAATGTAGGAATGATGAAAATAAAAATATGAAAAAGATAAAACCTTAATCAAAGAAATAAAATCCATTACACTGTTGAAAGTGCAAAATACAGTAGTGCACCTCCAAGCTTTTAAAGGGTTGGAACACATGGACTTCATTGCACAAGAATGGCTATTAGCATAATGGTAGCACATTGGTTAGGACTGTTGCTTCACAGTGCCAGGGTCCCAGGTTACATTCCCGACTTGGGTCACTGCCTTTGCGGAGTCTGCAGGTTCTCCCTGTGACTCCATGGGTTTCCTCCGGGTGCTCCGGTTTCCTCCCACAAGTCCCAAAAGACATGCTTGTTAGGTGCATTCGACATTCTGAATTCTTCCTCAGTGTACCCGAACAGGCGCCGTAATGTGGCGACTGGGGGATTTTCACAGTAACTTCATTGCGGTGTTAATGTAAGCCTACTTTTGACAATAATACTAAAGATTATTAAAGTACAATTAGTCTGGTGTTTATAGTGGTGACAAATGCTCCATTTAATGTAAAAATGACTAAAAACTGACCACAAAAGAAATGATGAAAATTTGTGAACCATTGCATGAAACAATGCTGATGGCAAGGAATGTTTTTTTTTAATGTTCAGTATTCTAGAAGCAGAAAGCTATTGGCCTTGATCTCATTGTTCCTGCTGAACACGCAAAAGCCTGCATGTTAATGCTGAGTACAGTGAAGGTTACCTTTGTATCTTCCTTAAGCAGAAAATTGTTGTTTTCTGAGGCTGTATAAGAAAGCACCGATGACGCATAAAGAATAGGTAGATACTTCAGAGGTGTCTCCTGTGATTATTATTCCAGTCAACATTTGGATGTCATCAACATAAGATTTAATGTGTGGTATCTATTTTTTAAAATTTATCACTGTCTCTTTAAACATACTTTAAGTGTATGGCAATTTCCCATTGCAAAAAGTCTCAATCTTTTGAAATTCCAATAAATTTCATAGATGAGGTGAAATATTTACAATTTCTGCAACACACCATCTACCTAGCTACCAGAAACTACAACGGCAAACCCAGCCCTGTCGACCCAACAAAAATCCTCCTTACTACCATCCTTATTAAAATTGAGAGAGCTATCTCACATACTAACCAAGCAACAGCCTGACACAGTCATACTCACAAAATCATACCTTACAAAAAACGTCCCTGACATCACCATCCCAGTGGAGGTGGCAGCAGGAGTGATATACAGGTGGGAGGGAATTGCACAGGGAGTCAGGATGGCATGAAGTCTCGTGGCACCAGGTCAAACATGGGCATGGAAATCTGCTGATTGCCACATACCATCCCCCCTCAACTGATGAGTCCATACTCCATATTATTTTTTTTAATTTAGAGTACCCAATTATTTTTTCCCCAATTAAGGAGCATAGCCAATCCACCTATCCTGCACATCTTATTGGGGGCGAAACCCTCGCAGACACGGGGAGATTGTGCAAACTCCACACGGACAGTGACCCAGGTCCAGGTTTCGAACCCAGGTCCTCAGTGCCATAGGCAGCAATGCTAACCACTGTACCACCGTGCTGCCCGGCACTCCTCCATATTGAGCACCACTTGGAAACATTGCTGTAGGTGGCAAGGGTGCAGAATGTAATCTGGGTGCGGGACTTCAATGTCTATCACCAAGAATGGCCTGATCGTAACTGCCGCAGACCGAGCTGGATGGGTCCTAAAGGACAGAGCTGCTAGACTGGGTTTGTCGCAGGTAATAATTTTATTAGTGTCACAAGTAGGCTTACATTAACACTGCAATGAAGTTACTGTGAAGATCCCCTAGTCTCCACACTACGCCGCCTGTTCAGGTGCACTGGGGGAGAATTCAGAATGTCCAATTCACGTAACAAGCATGTCTTTCAGGAAACCCACGTAGACACTGGGAGAACGTGCAGACTCTACACAGACAGTGACCCAAGCCGGGAATTGAACCCGGGTCCCTGCCGCTGTGAAGCAATGGTGCTAACCAAAATGATGTGGGGACAGAACCAATAAGAGGACAAAACATACTTGACTTCATCCTCACCAACCTGTCTACCACAGCTGCATCTGCCCACGACAGTAAGAGCGGCCATTGCACAGTCCTTGTGGAGACATAGTCCCATCTTCACATTGAGGGTGTACTGTGTGGCACTACCACCATGCTAAATGGGATAGACTTCCAACAGATCTAGCAACTGTTAAGATCCCAGTTGATGTTATAACTGAACAGGACGATCCCAGCATGGATCCCTAGCCCAAAAGACTATCTTATGTTTTTTATGAAACGTGGAGGAACAGAGTCACAGGAGAGCTAATTAGTTTTAACAGCAACAAAAATTGTTAAACATGGAAAAATTAGATCATACAATCCTCCTTTACTCCCCGTCCCCGCACCTTAACAAATACACAGATTTAAAGATTAACTTGGATTACAAAGTACATCTTAATCTACAAGGGTCTCATTAACTTAAGTCTTGTTTAAACACACAAGAGATCTGTGGGCAATTATATTCTCCACTCTGAATCCCCAGTGAATGTTTGTGGATATCGCCTCAGAATCTCTTTCTCCAGCCCCCCCTCCCCCGGTGAGAGTTTCCAAAATACACACCCCGAAAACATGCTTTAAAATCTCTATGCTTTCCCTTAGCGATTTGCATTCTGAAATCGTGGCTGGGTTTCCCAAATGACACTTTCAAACCAAGCATCTGCTCCATTTTCCAGTCCAGAATGTTACACCAACCACTTTAGGATTTATTTATCTTGGCTGTTTACAAACTGCTCACAATTGCTTTAACTCTCGATTCCCAGATTGTATTAAAATAGCATCAGGTGTTTGTTTTACCTTTGAAAGCTACTATCTCACTTCAAATCTGGTTACAACAATTGTCTCTTCAACTCAGAAAACTTTGTTTACTCTTCCTTGAATTCTTCTGACAATATCTTGGTCTCTGTTCACTTAGCCCCTGACTCCTTGGATACCTCTCCTCATTTCTCTAGTTTTCCTAACTGGACTTTGATTCCCGGCATCTGTTTTCTTAACCATTACTCCATAGTGTGGCTTTTCTTGTAACAAGGCTGAGAGAGATGTTCTCTCTTTCGCCTTCTGAATCCAACTTCTTGTAGTGGAGCTGTGAGAACTACTTTCTCTCTCACTACCTATCTTCAACTGTTATCAAATTAGCTAAGCTAAGATTCAAGTTTCTCTACCTTACAATGCCACTTGCAAAGCAACACCCAAATGCGCCTTTGTTCAGTATGAATCTAACTATAGATTTTACACACAAACATTAAATTAAACACGCTTAAAATTAAACCTTATTTCTAATGTTTACCATCCATGAAGCAGTGTCGGTCATCACCAGCAGCAGAACAGTACTCAAACCACAATCTGTAACCTCATGCTCTGGCATATTCCTCACTCTATTATTACCACCAAGCCAGGGGGTCAACCCTGGTTCAGGGAAGACTACAGGAGGGCATACTAGGAACAACACCGGCATACACAAAAATGAAGTGACAGCACAGAACTATTTGTGTGCCAAACAACATAAGCAGCAAGTAATGGAACTAAGTAATTCCACAACCAAAGGATCAGACCTAAGCACTGCAGTCTAGCCACATCTATGTGTGAATACATTGCCATTCCTTCACTGAAGGAGGAGAATCCACAAATAACCCATCCTCAATTATGCAGGAGCCCAGCACATCAGTGCAAAAGATAAAGCGGAAGCATTTGCAACAATCTTCAGCCAGAAGTGCTGAATGGATGATCCATCTTGGCCTCCTCCAGAGGTCCTCAGCATCACAGATTTCAGTCTTCCTCCATACAAAGGCTATCCAACAAGAGAATCTAACCAGCTCTCCTTAACATTTACTGGCATTACTATCGCTGAATCCCCCACTATCAACATCCTGTGAGTTACCACTGACCAAAAACTGAACTGGACTAGCCATATATATAATGTGGCTATAAGAGCTGGTCAGAGGCTAGGAAACCTGCAGCAAGTAACTCCCCTCCTGACTCCCCAAAGCCTGACCACCATCTATAAAGCACAAATTAGGAGTGTGATGGAATACTCTCCACTTACCTGAATTGCAGCCGCAACAAAACTGAAGAAGCTCAACACCATCCAGGACAAAGCAGTCAGCTTGATTGGTATCCGTTCCACAACCATTCAATCGCGCCACCACAATGCACAGTGGCAACAATGTGTACCATCTACAAGATGCACTGCAAGAACTCATCAAGACTCCTCAGGTGGCACATACCAAACCCACAACTGCTACCATCTAGAAGGACAAGGGCAGCAGATGCATGGGAACACCACCACCTGGAAGTTCCCCTCCAAACCACACTCAGTCTTCTGGAAATACATCGCCATTCCTTCACTATCAAAATCCTGGAACCCACTCTTTTAAAAAGAATTTAGAGTACCCAATTCATTTTTTCCAATTTAGTGTGGCCAATCCACCTACCCTGCACATTTTTGGGTTGTGGGGGCAGAACCCACGCAAACACGGGGAGAATGTGCAAATTCCACACGGACAGTGACCCAGAGCCGGAATCGAACCTGGGATCTCGGCGACGTTAGGCAGCAGAGCTAACCCACTGTGCCACCGTGCTGCCCTTGGAACCCACTCTTTAACAGCACTGTGGGTGTACCTATACCTTGGAGACAGCAGCATTTCAAGAAGGCAGCTCACTATCACTTTTTCAACGGCAACTAGGGTTGGGCAATAAATGCTGGCTGAGCCAATGACACCCACATTCATTAAAAAAAAAATTTTTAATTCAGACTTCCACTACGCTTTTTCTTGATATGAGGAACATACTGACTGCTGTTTAGTTCAAAGCTTGTTTCTGTTCCAACTCAGATAAATTGGTTTGGTATTCCTTTCACATTATAGAGTGTGGTTGTTGTAGGTGGTTAGCCATGTGACACAGTTTGTACCATCTTCCCAGTCTCTTGAGCATGAACACAAACATAGTTTAGAATGCAGGACCATTGATTTATAGTGACTTAGTAAGTTAGAATTAAGTTTTAAAAGGTTTGTATGGTTATAAAAGATGTAGGAATAGGATCTGTGTGGGAGAGCTCGCAGAGAGTCGCCACACTCCGGTGCCATCTTGAGTGACAACAAAAAAAGGAAAGATTAGCAGGGTTCCCAGCTCAGAAAAGGTTACTGGAGGGCATATACGTCAGGAATAGCTTTAGCCAATACACTGATATTCTCCAGGTCCCCTAGTCATAACAATTTGTAATATATAGCACCTTTAATGTATTGCAACATTCACAACACTTCAACAAATGCTTATTGCGTTAAATAGTAATTTGCTGCCTGGCTACCACACTTTTGCATGAAAAGTTCCCACGGCAGTAAAAATGTGGTTTTTTAAAAATATAAATTTAGAATATCCAATCTTTTTTCCAATTAAGGGGCAATTTAGCGTGGCCAATTCACCTACTCTGCACATCTTTGCTTTGTGGGGATGAGACCCATGGAGAGAATGTGCAAACTCCACACAGCAGTGATCCAGAGCCGGAATCATGAGGCAGCAGTGCTAACCACTGCGCTACCATGCCACCAAAAATGCTGGTTTATGAGTGAATTTGGGCAACAACTAATGATTTGCTCTGAATATAAATTCTAAACAGTATCTGTCAGTATGTGAAAGCTCAAAATTAGATGGGATGTCTGACTTTGGAAATACAATCAATGCTTCGGAAATACAATCACCAATACTTGAACATTACTTTGGTTTTTCAATTTTGGTAAAAGCATAACAAGCCTTTTATTCAGAAAGCCGAAACAACGTAGTTGAAAATTGCCAATTTTCATTTCGCTACTTCCTAATAGATTTGCAGTTTTGTCATGTATTGTGCCAAAGTAGTGCATTTTTACACATGTAAATGCATAACACATAATATAATGCTCTTTTCAACGGTATTACTCACTGTATCCAGAGCAGAAATTACACCTTGAAACAAGGGAATGGTTTAGGCCTGTGTCACAAATTGCAGAGCTGGTCATAGGCTTGCAATCAACCAAAAATGGCAAACCTTGTGAATTATCAATGAGCTGTGTGTCCCAGATCTGCAGCCTGCATATTGATGTTTTATTTTACTCTAAAGCTGTGTTACCAGAGTACTTAACAGAATTGTGATTCAAATGGAATCAGTTTTAGAAATATTAAATTGACACGTTTAATAGATTTAAAAAGAAATAAATTTAGTGTACCCAATTCTTGGCAATTTAGCGTGGCCATCCACTACCTGCACATCTTTGGGTTGTGGGGGTGAGACCCACACAGACACAGGGAAAATGTGCAAACTCCACTCAGACAGTGACCCGGGGCCGGGAACAAATCCGGGTCCTCTTTCTTTTCATCTGCTGCCATTTTAAAAACTATTCTGACATAGTTATATTTCATATCAAGAATCAGAAATAGCAACCTAATTAATTACTCAAGTTGAGTTCAGGGCATCAGTTTTAAGTCCATTTTAACCTAAAAATTTGGCTTATAATTTTTTTTTTTTTAAATTCCCACCCCATTTTGTACATTACATTTGTGCTGACTCCATTTAGGGAAAACAGACACATTACCGTTTTTCTCACGACCCAGTTTATACTGCCTCAAAACCATTTGTTATAGTTGGTTTAAGGGAATGACAAGTTAATTCACCCTCCCAAGTTCCCTCTTTAACTCTGAAGAAGATGTATCTTGTCTGTATTCAATACGTCCCCATCAACTAATGGGCTGAACCTGGATATTCAAAATGTGAAAAGTGGTAAAGAATTCCCTGCTGTTACGAAAGGGAAGGCTGGTAATTTAATCAGTCCTGATTTCTCCACTTGCCACCCCTTTGTAAACAGAAAGATGTTTTTTGATTTGCTTCCCCCTTTATAAGTGGTGCAATATTTCCAAACTCCTCAGATTTGGTGGCATCTAATTTCTAATAATAACCCCACGTCAAACTCATGAGAGGGTGAACTCAAATGGTTAGTTTGTTTGCGCACACAAAATGCAGACAGAGGATCGCCCCATGCACTTGTTTACAAATAAAAGAGGGAGAGAGAAAAAAGATTTATAGGGCAAAGAGCTCCGAGAAAATAATTGTTGTTTCACTTGTGTCCAGAACCATAGTCCAATGAGGTATTCCTTCACTGAGGTCGGCAGGTTGAAAATTGATGCTGAATAAATCACTTTTCTAGTGGAGTTGACTTCACATGAGGTGATGAGCATGCAGAGATGAATCAGTCTTGTAGGCAATGGTATAGTAGTTCCAGTAGAAGCAGTGTTGATAGAGTCAGGTATTTAATCTGGACAGAGCCCCTTTTCTGTGCTGCTGCTTGAATATGGTAAAATGGCAGACTGAGGTTTCTCAGTACAGAAAGGCAATATTACATATCACCCAAGCAAGAGGATTCCATTTTATTACCTTTTAACTTCTAATGTGAAGATTGCTGCTTTTCTTCCTTGTAGGTTTTGCTGGGCATGTACCTCATGGATGAACATGTTGCTCACATGCTTCTGACAATGCCACCCTTAAACTGACTTGGAGCACTGCAACAGCAGCCATGTTAATTTGCCCCTTAGTGTCCAAGGATGTGCAAGTACGGTGGGTTCATGGATTTAGACCATAAGACCATAAGTCATAGGAGCGGAAGTAAGGCCATTCGGCCCATCGAGTCCACTCCACCATTCAATCATAGCTGATTTCAACTCCATTTACCCGCTCTCTCTCCATAGCCCTTAATTCCTCGAGAAATCAAGAATTTATCAACTTCTGTCTTAAAGACACTCAACGTCCCGGCCTCCAACGCCCTCTGTGGCAATGAATTCCACAGACCCACCACTCTCTGGCTGAAGAAATTTCTCCTCATCTCTGTTCTAAAGTGACTCCCTTTTATTCTAAGGCTGTGCCCCCGGGTCCTAGTCTCCCCTGCTAATGGAAACAACTTCCCTACGTCCACCCTATCTAAGCCATTCATTATCATGTAAGTTTCTATTAGATCTCCCCTCAACCTCCTAAACTCCAATGAATATAATCCCAGGATCCTCAGACGTTCATCGTCTGTTAGGCCTACCATTCCTGGGATCATCCGTGTGAATCTCTGCTGGACCCGCTCCAGTGCCAGTATGTCCTTCCTGAGGTGTGGGGCCCAAAATTACTCACAGTATTCTAAATGGGGCCTAACTAATGCTTTATAAAGCTTCAGGAGTACATCCCTGTTTTTATATTCCAAGCCTCTTGAGATAAATGACAACATTGCATTTGCTTTCTTAATTACGGACTCAACCTGCAAGTTTACCTTTAGAGAATCCTGGACTAGGACTCCCAAGTCCCTTTGCACTTCAGCATTATGAATTTTGTCACCGTTTAGAAAATAGTCCATGCCTCTATTCTTTTTTCCAAAGTGCAAGACCTCGCACTTGCCCACGTTGAATTTCATCAGCCATTTCTTGGACCACTCTCCTAAACTGTCTAAATCTTTCTGCAGCCTCCCCACCGCCTCCATACTACCTGCCCCTCCACCTATCTTTGTATCATCGGCAAACTTAGCCAGCATGCCCCCAGTCCCGTCATCTAGATCGTTAATATATAAAGAGAACAGCCGTGGCCCCAACACAACCCTGCGGGACACCACACGTCACCGGTTGCCATTCCGAAAAAGAACCTTTTGTCCCAACTCTCTGCCTTCTGCCTGACAGCCAATCATCAATCCATGTTAGTACCTTGCCTCGAATACCATGGGCCCTTATTTTACTCAGCAGTCTCCCGTGAGGCACCTTATCAAAGGGCTTTCGGAAGTCAAGATAGATAACATCCGTTGGCTCTCCTTGGTCTAACCTATTTGTTATCTCTTCAAAGAACTATCTCATCCTTAACAATGGATTCTAGAATCTTGCCAACAACCAAGGCTAGGCTAATTGGCCTATAATTTTTCATCTTTTTCCTTGTTCCCTTTAGGGGGTAGGTTGCTCTTTCAGAGTGTCGGTGCAGACTCAATTGGTCAAATGGCCTCCTTTTGTACTGCAGGAATTTTATGATTCTATATGAAAAATAAATAACTGGAAAATATCTATAGAGAATTTTGACCATTCAATTATGATGTCTTGAGCATCACAATGCATACACACTCACTTGGAAGCCACTTGAGAGGCCATAAAAAGGTAAAATCCAAGGACAATTAAGGAGGGGGTTGAAACATTCTTCTACCATCCCTTTAGGCAATCAAAAACTAGCCCAGGAGTCCTCTCTCCAGGTACTATCTCTTGTACGAAGAGATCACCTTCCAACCAGAACAGACCCAGTTCATGTTTGAAGAAATCCATGAATTAATGTTTACTGCACAAGCCAGAAGTGAATTCCACTATTCCCTGGGAACAGAAGAACTTCCCTAACATCTGATCTAGTTCTGCCCTTACATTGGATCTTCAACATATTTTGAAAAATACATAGATGGGTATTAATTCTCCAAGTGGTATTGATGCATATAACATATATAACATCAACAATTGATACTCTCTAGACCTGATAAGTTAAAAACAGTCCATGTAATTATAGAATACGTAGCACTCCAGCGATGTGGTCCAACCCTGGCTTAAAGTAGCAGTCTCCCCTGAAGCATCAAGGCAGTTCTGTTCCCTGCATACTGAAGATTTCCAGGAAACAATACTAAAATTTGAAGCAGGCATAGTGCAGAGAATATGCGTTCTCACAGGAAAATAAATGTTCAAATTCATTCCATCTGCATGCAATCTCAAGCAGCTCTGATGCCAAACAAGGGGAAGGGAGTGAGGTTATATAAAAGATCAAGGTCCGCGGTGCACTACCTTTTTGAAAATTTAAACGAGTGGAGGAGATTACAGAGGTTGATGGAGGTAATTGACAGCATTTCTGATTTTCTGGGGCGAAATTCTCCGACCGGCACCAAAAACGGCGCAAATCAGTCCGACATCGCGCCGCCCCAAAGGTGCGGAATCCTCCGCATCTTGCGGGGCCGAGCCCCAACCTTGAGGGGCTAGGCCCGCGCCGGACTGATTTCCGCCCCGCCAACTGGCGGAAAAGGCCTTTTGTGCCCCGCCAGCTGGCGCAGAAATGACATTGCCGGGCGGCACATGTGCGGGAGCGTCAGCGGCCGCTCACGTCATCCCCGCACATGCGCTGTAGAGGGAGTCTCTTCCGCTTCCGCCATGGTGGAGTCCATGGCGAAGGCGGAAGGAAAAAAGTGCCCCCACGGACAGGCCCGCCCGCAGATCGGTGGGCCCCGATCGCGGGCCAGGCCACCGTGGGGCACCCTCCGGGGCCAGATCGCCCCGTGCCCCCCCCCCCCCCCCAGGAGCCCGCCCGCGCCGCCTTGTCCCGCCGTCCGCCTTGTCCCGCCGGTAAGAGAGGTGGTTTAATCCACGCCGGCGGGACAGGCATTCTAGCAGCGGGACTTCGGCCCATACGGGCCGGAGAATCGCGGAGGGGGGGGGCGCCAACCGGCGCGGCGCGATTCCCGCCCCCTCCGAATCTCCGGTGCCGGAGAATTCGGCAACCGGCGGGGGCGGGATTCACGCCAGCCCCCGGCGATTCTCCGACCTGGCGGGGGGTCGGAGAATCTCGCGCCAGTGGAAAGTGGCAAAAATAGAGTTTGGGGAGAGAACGCACCTCCAGAATTGTCGAGAGTCATTCACAGTAGCTTTTATTTATTTATTTTTATTTAGAGTACCCAATTCATTTTTTCCAATTAAGGGGCAATTTAGCATGTTCAATTCACCTACCTTGCACATCCAAAGATGTGCAGGTTAGGTGGATTGGCCATGATAAATTGCCCTTAGTATCCAAAATTGCCCTTGGTGTTGGGTGGGGTTACTGGGTTATGGGGATAGGGTGGGGGTGTTGACCTTGGGTGGGGTGCTCTTTCCAAGAGCCGGTGCAGACACAATGGGCCGAATGGCCTCCTGCACTGTAAATTCTATGATTCTATGATCTTTGGGTTGTGGGGGTGAAACCCACGCAAACACGGGGAGAATGTGCAAACTCCACACGGACAGTGACCCAGAGCCGGGATCGAACCTGGGACCACGGCGCCGTGAGACTTTAGTGCTACCACTGCGCCACCGTGCTGCCCTCACAGTAGCTTTTATGATGGGAATCCTTCTGCGTAATTTGAGTAGTCAGTATATTAAAGGCTTTGACGAGAACTTAGTCTGTGCATACTTGACTGGCAGGATTGACTTGTGAAAAATCCAACTTCCCCATTTCACGAAGGTGCAATCCATCTGATACTGTGAGTCCAGAAAATATTAAATTGTAGTGTAAATGACAGCTGGTACAGATTTCCCTTAGCATATGTCTCCCATTGTGGCTCAGAGAGCTCTTGTAACGTTAGCAGCTTCGTGATCTGGTAATTTTCAATTTGATGGGAGAAGCCATAATTGTTCCAGATTTTATCTGCGGAACATCTTGAACCAGATAATACAACTTTGTGACATCCAGTTTTAGGAAACTGGGACGTTAGGGACTATTCTCTCTAATGTTTCCGGTGCCTGTCGAAGGTTTATAAATATAGTGTAGTAACAGATGCAAAAGAAAGCGTTTCAAGTTTCTAACCATCTGCATTTGTACTCCTTGCATTAATTTATCTTCCTCTAGTAAATCATTCCATTATCGGACAGTGCAAAAGGACCCCATCACATTAATTTGTGTGGATCTATTTAAATGAAGGTGAATATTTATGAAAAAGTACAAAAATAGCAGACAATCCAGCCAAACTAACTAACGAATGGAGCAATTACAGCAAAATTCCAAATTATGAAAAAATGATTCAACAGCAACTCAAAAACATGAAGAAAATACTTCAAGCCAGGTTCCAGAATTCTCATGCATTCATTGAATATGGCTAATATGCAGGCAGTGGGTGGTGCATCACTCTGAAGTTATGAAATTTGCCACATGATCTAATTTTAATAATTGTCCAATGTTTTTTTTTATAAATTTAGAGTCGGCAATTATTTTTCCTTTCCAATTAAGCGACAATTTAGTGTGGCCAATCCACCTAACCAGCACATCTTTGGGTTGTGGGGGGCTACCCACGCAGACATGGGGAGAATGTGCAAACTCCACATGGACAGTTACCCAGGGCTGGGATTCGAACCCAGGTCCTCAGCGCTGCAGTCCCAGTGCTAACCACTGCGCCGCATGCCGCCCCAAATTGTTCAATGTTAATGGGACCTGTGCTTTGCCCGAACAGCAGCCCCATCTTGATTGTTGAAATGCACTGAAAATGCAATGCACAGTAAATCATGCAGACACCTTCCCAAAGCCCAGTTTTATGACCTAAGCTTGCGTGTGGAGAAGGTTCTGTACCTCTTGTAGAGCCTTATAAAATTGGCCCTTATAAGTGAGCACAAATGCGTCCTTAACATTTGTGTGCTAAATGCTGATTAAAGGAAGAGAATCAGGGAGAAAATATCCATAGTTTACATTTATGTAAAATACATTCAGCCAAGCTTTTAATAATAGGAGCAGGACAGATGTTGCTAATACAAACATGTGCACTGACATGTTCGGGTCTGAGTGAAACATTTTGACAAATGTAGAAAAGAAACAGACCCTTTGAAGCAGCTGTGACATAGCAATGAATTATTTGCTCCTGCTGGATTAAACAGGGAGCAATATAATCATAACATTGTGAAAATATTGTTCTGTTCATTATTCCATGCTGTCCTAAACACAATAGGTAAGAAATGAGGCTCACTCATGCCTGCTTTTTCTGGGCACGGAGTGCGGATCCAGCTGAAAAATGCAGAAAAAAAGTGTGCCAAGCACACCTCAATGCAGGCATCAGTGAATGTCTTCTACAAGTATGCAGAGCAGGCAGATCATGACCTCCAAATTGATTTGATGCCAGCACTATCATTTTGAAGCTCAAAGCTCCAGTCGATGCCCTCTCTTGTGCATACAAAGCTGAATGCACGTTATACAACAGTAAAGACCACCCCACCAGCAGTCTTTTAAAGGGATCATCAACTAATTACAGGTTAACTGCTGGTTTATTTGTTCCGGCTGTTGTTACAGTTTCACACATTTTGGGATATTTCAGTTACTTCAAGTCACGAATTCTACAGGGAGTGGTGTGGCACAGGCTGAAGTACTTTTTGCTGACATAAGGGATTCTACACACACACTTCCTCCCAGATATGGAAAGACTAGTAAGCCTTCCATTTGGAATGGAGCATAACTTGGACAATGAGTGAAGACCATTGTTATGATCCCATTAGAGACCTTTAATGTTTAAAGAGAAATTGAAAATCCGGCAATTAACTGACGGAACTACATCATAAGCTGTCACATTTTTAAACAAAAACAAAGCAAACAGAACTAACATAACTCTATCGTTTAGAAAGACTTATGATATAAACTCCATTCTACCTCTTACTTCCTCCCAAGAGTTCCCTTATATGTTACGGGAGTCTTGGAGGTTCATTCACTTTTTCTGGAACCAACTTAAATGTATCCTATAGCACTGCAGATGTCACTTTCATTTCTCCTCTGTTCCAGCTATTCTTGGTATGAAATTCATAGGGACCCTTCCATTAGCTTTTGACTATGCAATTGTCCAATTTTCCTCGAATATCTCATGACTGTGTACTCTTGAGTTCAAGCTTGAGTTTCACTGCCTTATTGCTTAGGGATTTAATCATCACAAACAGTCCTGGGTCTTAATGGCTCTTTATGTTACTGTAGCTGCTGGTCCCACAGCTGATTCCCAGCTCTTGACAGTTGCTTTCTCTCTACCAGACTGCTGGCTACTTGCTTCTGTGAGCAAAAAGCACACCCAGATAAATTAAACAACAAAACTTTCTAACCCCCACAGGCTACCCCCATGACAATTTGGCATACTTGGGATGCTCCAAGCAGAAATGTTACCTTCAACACAACTCTTTTTGATTCTGTAACCCATATGAATAATTTATGTCTCTAATGGATAATTGCCCTCAATGCAAACTTGCTGGGTCCTAATAAGGAACTCCCTTCCATTAGAAGTTGGTTTTACCTTCTTTTGATCTAGACCTACATGAATAATTTAAATATTTTACAAGTAAGGTTAGACCTTCTGGCTCCACCACAAGCCTAGAGATGGATCATTCATTGTTTTACACTTCTCTCTCTGATCTTGTAAGATAAACACAAATTACCTTTTAATTGTAATTAACTCAAGTTTGTTCTTTAAAATATACATTAGATACATATCATTTTCTTAACCAAATTATCTCCATTTATCTTACATTTGACAAAATAAAAGTTATACCTCTAAAACATATGAATTAGAGTTCACACCCCCATGCGGAGCAGGACGATTTTCTGGAAGAGGAAGGTGGAGGGAGTGAAATGCTCTTGGCAGGTAGCCTTATCTGTTCAGGCTTTTTAGGGACCAATTCTCCAACCCGAACTCCAGTGTGGGAGACTTGTGTTTCACTAAGGAGGTCACCACTGAAATTTCCTGACTGCTGCAGCCACATTGCATAATTACTCTGGCCACCAGTGGATGAAGTACAAGTTATTTTTTGCTGTGAAGGTGAATATGACAATGAACCTTTATGGGTCTAGTTCCTTTCAGGGTGGAGCTGGAGATATTTGCAACATCTCAGTTTGTTGTCCACTGCTGTGTAAGCATGCAATCCTAGCAAAGCTCCCATGTTCGCTCTGCCTGCTTGTCTCTGCAAGAGAGATTGAAGTGGAATACAATTCTTTGATACCTTGTTGAAATATCTGAGCCAGGACAGTGCATTATGGCAGACCATTTGATAGTGGAGAAATGCCATCATAGTTAATCCCAGTCTGTTTATGTTTGTCACCTGCACAGTACACTTCCAGCTGGAAGAATTAGATAAATGTTAGGGATAGGGACAGTGGCTGATGTATGCTCTTAATCTTGCCGAGCTTTTATGCCTTCACCAACTCCGGCTGAGATCAACATATTCAGCATAGACAAAATATTGAACCTGCAATCTTGAAGCCTACTTGTGACAATAAGTGATTATTATTATTATTATTCGTGCTTGGCATGACCCAGTTCATAGAATTTACAGTGCAGAAGGAAGCTATTTGACACATCGGGTCTGCACCGGCCCTTGGAAAGAGCGTCCTACTTAAGCCCATACCTCCACCTTATCTCCGTAACCCAGTAACCCCACCCAGCCTTTTTGGACACTAAGGGCAATTTAGCCTGGCCAATCCACCTAACCTGCACACCTTTGGACTATGGGAGGAAACCGGAGCACCTGGTGGAAACTCACACAGACACGAGGAGAAAGTGCATACTCCGCACAGACAGTGACCCAATACGGGAATCGAACCTGGGACCCTGGAACTGTGAAGCAACAGTACTAACCACTGTGCTACCGTGCCGCCCACAGTTCTACACATCATGCCGCATTTACCTTCTAGATACCGGTTCCTGCTTTGTTGGAAGCATTATTAAAAAATCTAAACTCTGTTGCTGTAGGGTTTGCATTAGATTTAAAATGGGATAATGGAGTCTAGATATATGAGTATTGATTCCTTTTTGAGTACACTCTGTTAGCACTGTAAATACTGTCTCCTGATCATTGTGCAAAATATGAATTATGAAATACAAAGAAGATACAGTTCTCCATATTTTCTTCTCAATTTACTTCTATTGTCCCAATTTTTAAAACTTATTTCTCCACCCCTTCAAGGAGGCTTCACAGTCACAAGCTGAGTGACAGGAGGAGAACTATTTTCCACCAGTCCTACCTGGTATTACAAACTATATCACATAGACTGCAGAGGAGTGACAGCCTCTGATTTTCATGAAATAATAGAACACAAATAATATTATGAGACATGTTATTTCAATATTAACTTAAACATAATTAAGCTTCAAAATTTGTGAAATGTTGACCCTCCACCATGTTAAGATGAAAAGAAAATTTAGACATGTTAAATTTTCATATGGTCATCCTGTAGTTTAAGTTCAGAGTGTTTATGTACAGGTGGGGATAATGGATAGGATAGAGTTAATGGATAGATAGTGGAAAACACAGAGCTGTTCAGATACATTCCTGATCACCCAAGGAACAGTTTAAACACCATTATACTGTTGAGAGATTATAAAATATCAAAGAAAGCTAAGCAAAAATAACTTTTATTTATTTCTTCCACTGGTGGCCATAACACTTATAAAATGAAGAAAAGCCCACATGTGTTTTCAACACTACGACATGGTATTTTCACAATGTCTCACGGGCTGAGCAACTGAAGCCTTCTAGACACAATACCATGGCATCTGTATCAGGTACAGTTAAACCCTGGCTTGGGAGGATCGGCTTTTCAAACTTTCCAGAGGATGCTGGAGGAGTCACTCATCCATGATGCAGCATTCAAATGTGCCAGTAAACTAAAAGTCACATTTAATTATACTTGCGTCATACCTAATTAGACATGTGAAAGTCTTCCCAAACTACTGTTAAATACAAACATTAATGCTGGCACTCTCATTTAGAACCGAATAAGGAGATTACACCAGAGCTCAAAAAAGTAACTGACCTATTGTTTTATATGAGGTCAGTCACAACTGGACAATAAATACAAGTCTAGTCTTCCTACTGATGGTTAAAAGAAAACTGTTGACCTCTCTTCAGAACAAAAACATTATACCGCGTAGTATCACATCGCATGTAAGCTGTGACTCAGTTGGTAGCACTTTCATCTTGAAATCGTACGGTTGTGGGTTCAAATCCCACTCTAGGGTTTGAACACAAAAATAAAGCAGACACTCGAGTGCAGTAGTGAAGGAGTGCTGGGCTGTTGTAGTTGCAATCTTTCAGATTAGATGTTAAACAGAGGCCCCATCTGCCCTCTCAAGTGGATATAAAAAAATCCCATGGCTCTATTTTGAAGAAGAGCTGGGAGTTATCACTGGTACGCTGGCCAATATTTATCCCTCAATTCACATCGCAAAAACAGAGTATCTTTTGGCATTGCTGCTTGTGGCAGTTTCTGTGTGCATATTGGCTGCCGTGTTTCCAACATTACAACAGTACCTACATTTCAAAAGTACTTAATTGGCTGTAAGTCGCTTATTGAGATCCGATGGTTGGGAAAAGCACTATATAAATGAAAGTCTCCTATTTGTTTTCACATTTTGGTAATGTTCTAGTAAATGTCTAGGTAATAATTAGTGAATAAGGTTATCTAGCCATAAACTTCCTATCCTCAGCAAAAGCTGATACCCAGATTGCTGACTCTAAAGGTGAGAGGTCAATCCATTACAGTCCAAAGTTAATCCTAATAATCTAAAGCCAAAGTTTCTGCTTGATGTAACTTTTGCTATACATCGAGCAACTCTAATTGTTCTATGTTTGTACAGTATTTTAGCCCACAGAGAAAATAAATCTATACCTCTCTGTCCATAATCCAATTGAGAGTTTATAGCACAGATTAGTGCAAAGAATAAAAATACCAATTCAACTAAATAAAGTTAACATTTTATGCATAGAATATCTATGATTAATTGTGTTAGATCTATTTTTGTACCACTACGAAAATCACCTAGTAAATGGCAACTAACCCGATCACAAACAGGGGAGATCATGCCTCACCGACTTTCTCAACCTTTTTTTGAGATAATGTTCCAGAAACTCAGTTGCACTTTTTCTTGGATGCACAGGGTATGTCACCCTGAATGGTGATTCCTGAGGTTTCCCAACTATTGGATCTTGAGCCTCCATTATAATGGAGCTGACATGGTATCACAGCCATCCAGTCAAGTGTATTTGGTAAATCAAGCCCACTACGAGTGTTACATAAGAACTTGGGTAAGTGGGTCTCATATTTGTACCTAGATGCTGATATTCAGGCCATGGGCTGGGATTCTGGAATGGGAATAGTACCGGAAAAACAGCCACTATGTGGGCCAGTTTCTAGACCGTGATATCCCAAGTGGATGTTGCTAATTCCCATGATGTGGTGAGCGCAGACTTCCAAAAAACCGGTCTCAAATAAAAGGCTGTTACACGAGTTTAAATTATTGGATATGTGAGGTAAAGCTCAGCAGTCAATAAGGAATTGACTGAAAGAAGATGACATTAGACTAGGAAATTATACCAAGGAGAGTGCCTCAAGGATACCGTTGGAGCCACTATTCTTTCCAATCTACATAAATGACCTGGATTCAGAAACATATTGGCCAGTGAATAGGTAGAAAAGAAGGGTGACTGTCAATTTTAATTAAGTAGCAAGAGGATACAGGAAAATCTTGACCAAATTCAAACAAGAATTATGACCGGTAGGAATTACACATTAGAGGAAGGAAAATTTTGGCTAATGTTTATTTAGTTTATAAATTAAATTTTAATGGCCAAGGAGAGGCTGATAGCTCTTGTGTCTAATCATTGGTGTACACCTGTCAACAAAGCAAACAGAAGCATTACCAGAGCAGTAGAAAACAGGTCTGAGGTTGAATAGTACTTTGGTCAAGCCATATCTTATGTATTCTATTTCTGGTTGCCAAAACACAAAAGAAGCATACAAGTCTTTGAAACAATACAAAGAAGGGTCTTGAGATTGATCCCTGGGTTGAAATACTGTATTATGAGGAATAACCTTATTCCTTATTCCATTAAGATGGCAAATGAGGGGGAATCTTAATAAAAAATCCCCCTAATTCACAGGTAACCTATCCATTAATAGGAGTATCCAGTGATACTGAACCTCAGAGTTACCAAGAGTAGACCTACAATTAGCAACACCCTCCTTCAATTGTATCTTTGTGTCCTTTTCACATAATTACCCAGTCCAAATGAAAGTGACTAGTTCACACACAGGCCAACATTGCTAATTCATTTTTTATTGTTCAAATTGTGATGGGCCTGTTTAGACCAAATATCTTAATTTAGTTCACCTGAGGAAGCTAGCCCATATTTAAACCTGAATCTACACCTGAGAAAACTGGCCAATTAATATTTAACCGGAACTACAGAGTCATTGGTCCTCAAAAGCCAATTATGTCTATCATAATCTATAAACTTGCTCAACTGGGTACTTTAAGTTGATGTTTCTTTCGTCTGGTGCTGTCTAATGCACTTATTGCAAATCGAAAAATGACTTCATGTATTTACCAGCTGAAAACCACAGATTGAATTTTAAACAGTCTGAGGCAACATTCCAGTGGCTTGAAATTGCAGATTCAAGATGGCTGAATATTTGAATCACAGTAAATTACAAATTCCAAAGCCATTAAGTAGAGCCAACCTGTCTAGAAAACCTCAGCAGAGACAATTACCTTGAAGGTGTGTGAATGGGATAACCTCCTGATCCATTCACAGAAAATTCAATCACTGGGTAAGGATTATGCATTAGATGGAATCACCTCAGACAATGGATTGTGGCTGAGAAAGGAATTCACCCAGAGGTAGATTTATCAGATTGAAACCATCCACCTGGAATACACTAGCCATGATGATATTTGGGTAGCTGGGCTGTTGCTAAGAGAGAGGATCATGTGAAAAGCCAGCTAATTCTATTGTGTTTGGAGAAACTGTTTTCTCCAGGCCAGAGACAGAACAAGAAAATACATTGAAGTGGCAAGACCACTCTGTTGGCCTTTCTCTCTCCCCATCCACCTTGCAAGCTCGAATCCTGTCTGCTGTTTGAATATCTATGTGCATCTGAAAAATTAAAAAAACAATTAAACATAGCTACCTCTGCAAGAAGAGATAAATTGTTCATCTACATCTTTAAATCACCTTGACACTGAAAACAGAAGGACCACTGAGCTCAGCCTGGATCCACCCAAATCACCAACCTGTGAGAACTGTATAACATTAATTTTTTTGGACTTTTAAAAAATCACCTAATCTATCTTCTCTTTTTGTAATCCTTTTTGTATGTGCGAACCTGAGTATATGAGTGCATGGAAGTTGGAGGGATTGTGAGTCCTACCCCGGTGAAAGAACCCCCTCGCCCCACACACACGCTGCACCCCCCCCCCAGTGCTCCCGCAGCGACCAGGTGTAGATGGCGCCGGCGGGAAGCCGTCGTTTTGGGCAGGCCGCTCGGCCCATCCGGGCCGGAGAATAGCGGATGTAGTGGAGAATCGCCATTTTGGGTGGGCCGGGCGATTCTCCGGCCTGCGCCGCGCAGAACTCGATGGGGCCGTTCTCGCCGCTTGGGTGAATCGCGGGAGGGCATCGTACCGGCGTCGCAGGGAAAGAGTGTTTTTAATATTTTACTCAGACCAGATTAAATACAGTAAAAACGATCTTTTCCTTTTAAAGAAAAAGGCAAGGAAATATGTCTGCTGGTGGCTTTTAGTCACAGTACATACGCAGTGAAACACTCAATGGGCAAGCATGTCCTTTTAAATGACCTGTTGTTTCTCATCCGATCATACCAGCTTGAATTCAAAAGTGCTTCCTGCTTATCCTCTTCCAGACAGCACAAGTACAGAGGGATTCTGATAGGAACCCCGATCATGCACCTTATTGTCCTGTCTTTACTGCAGTAAAAACCTTTGGGAGGCCCTATCTTTTTAAGATCGAAAAGAGCAACAAATCAATGAAATACTTTTGTCTCAAATGTTTTACTGACTGTAACTTTACAAAGGTTAAAAAGCATTTTTACTTTTTTTAAGCACATAGTCTTTTTTTTTATTTTTATAAATTTAGAGTACCCAATTATATTTTCTCCAATTAAGGGGCAATTTAGCGTGGCCAATCCACCTAACCTGCACATCTTTGGGTTGTGGGGGTGAAACCAACGCAGACATGGGGAGAATGTGCAAACTCCACACAGACAGTGACCTGACTGGGATTCGAACCCGGGTCCTCAGTGCTGCAGTCCCAGTGCTAACCACTGTACCACATGCCGCCCCCTTATGCATCTAATCTAATGTAGGGCATGGAATTTGGTTGAGGGTCAGTCTGGCATCATAAATGAAACAAAACGACTTCCTTGAAATATCAGTTCCTCCGACTCAATGCTGTGAGAAACTCAAATGAAGTCAAGGATGGGTAGTTTAATGACAGCAGAGACTCAAAGTTATGGTTCCCCCCGTCCCGTCCCCCACCCCTCCTCCCCCCTCATATTTCCAGTTGACCGTGCCTCCTGTTCAGACGCTTCTGGAGTTCCGAAGCTCAGGAAAATGTGCCCTAATAAAACCAAGGAAGTGACACTGATACTGAAACATGAGCAGAACGTATGTGTAGAACTGTGTTAGGTTGTAGCCACTGACAAAAATAGATCTAGATGCAGAGTGAAAAGAAATTAAGTAATGGCAACAAAAACCTTTCAGATCAGTCAGTTATGAAGAAACAACCAAAAAAATGTTTCAAAGGACAAAAATGATCACACTGCTCCAAATCCGAAACCAATCGAGAGTTGATGTCATTATGTTTCTTGTGATTTTATTCTGTATTCATGTACATACGTACATGCAAATACATCAAGAAAAATTAAAACTATTGCTGTAATTCTTCTCATCTATCTTGTGGCTGCACACAGAAAGTTTTTTTTTTAAATTTAGAGTACCCAATTATTTTTTTCCAATTAAGGGGCAATTTAGCGTGGCCAATCCACCTACCCTGCACATTTGTGTTGTGGGGGTGTGGTAGTCTGTGTAGAGGTATTACGGTACCTGGTAATGTTGGAACACCATTGGTAGATATTGTATGTTTCCTATTGGTCAAGCTGTATGGTAGCTCCGCCCTGCAAGGCGGGGTATAAGAGCCCGTGCCGCCCCAGCAGCCTTCATTCTGTACCTGAGCTGCTGGGGGAAACATCGAGCTTACTAAAACCTTCAGTTGGACTACAACCTCGCTTTAGTGGTCATTGATCGTGCATCAATTTAATAAGCTAGATTTAAAAGGATGGAGCTCCGAATCAAGCCGGAGTGTCTGCAACTCAGCCCCCATGCAGCGAACTCAGCGGCAATCTTCAAGCCCTGGCTGGCGTGTTTTAAAGGCTATCTCGGAACGGCCGAAAACACCACCCACGGGAGAACAGAAAATGCAAGTCCTGCACTCGAGGGTGAACCCGGAAATTTACACCCTCATCGAGGATGCGGAAGACTTCGATGCAGCAATAGAGCTGCTAAAAGGACATTATATTCGCCCAGTAAACCAGGTCTATGCCCGACATCTGCTCGCAACGAGGCGACAAACCCCTGGGGAATCGTTGGAAGAATTCTACTGTGCACTCCTGGTGTTGGGGAGAAACTGCAGCTGCCCGCAAGTTTCGCCGAGCGAACACACTGGACTCTTGATCCGGGACGCTTTCGTGGCAGGTATGGCTGTCCTCCCAAATCCCCCAGCGATTGCTGGAAAAAGACACCCTAGGCCTCAAGGAGGCACGGGCCCTTGCAGGCTCCCTGGATGTGGCCTCCAGAAATGCCCGCGCTTACATTCCTGACCGCACGGCAGCCCCCTGGGCAGCGTGGAACCCCTCCGCAGCCGACCCCGAGACATCCCCCATCCCCCCCACAAGCTTGTGCTGCAAGGCGGCCTGGCAACCCCGGGGGGGGGCCCCGCTGCTACTTTTGCAGGCAGGCCAAGCACCCCTGGCAGCGCTGCCCGGCCCGCGCATCCACCTGCAAGGGATGCGGTAAAAAGGGCAACTTCGTGATGGTATGCCAGGCCCGTGCGGTCGCCGCGGTCTCCGGCGGCGAATGCGGACCGCCACCACAAATCTCTCCACGGTCCCTGTGCGACCAGCGGGTGCCGCCATCTTCCTATTCCAGGGCCACGTGCGGCCCCCGGGTGCCGCCATCTTGTCCCGCGGACGCCACGTTCAATGGATGGGTACTGCCATTTTGTGCACCCCCAGCCATGTGCGACCAATGGGAGCCGCCATCATGAATAGACTCCCAGGACCCCAGCTCAGCTGACCGCACACCGCCCGAAGAGAACACTCAACTGCTGAGATTAGCCTCGGTGACCCTGGATCAGTCCCGGCCTCAAACACTCTCAACTGCTACAACAACAGTACTAATCATCGGCCACGAGACGTCCTGCTTAATCGTCTCTGGGAGCACGGAAAGCTTCATACACCCCGACACGGTAAGGCGCTGTTCTCTCCTCGTCCACCCCGTTAATCAAAAAATCTCCCTGGCCTCCGGTTCCCCATCAGTAGAGATAAAGGGGTTTTGTGTAGCAAACCTCACAGTCCAGGGAAGGGAGTTTAAAAATTACCAGCTCTACGTCCTTCCCCACCTCTGCACGGCCACACTCCTAGGTTTAGACTTCCAGTGTAATCTCCAAAGTCTAACTTTCAGATTTGGCGGCCCTATACCCCCCATCACTGTCTGCGGCCTCGCGACCCTCAAGGTCGATCCGCCTTCCCTGTTTACGAACCTCACCCTGGATTGCAAACCCGTCGCCACCAGGAGCAGACGGTACAGTGCCCAGGATCGGATCTTTATTAAGTCAAAGGTCCAAAGGCTACTGAGGGAAGGAGTCATTGAAGCTAGCAACAGTCCCTGTTCAAGTAGTGGTGGTAAAGACCGGGGAGAAGCATAGGATGGTCATCGACTATAGTCAGACCATCAACAGGTTTACGCAGCTGGACGCGTACCCTCTCTCCCGCTTATCCGACCTGGCAAACAGGATCGCGCGTTATAAGGTTTTCTCCACGGTGGATCTTAAGTCCGCCTACCACCAGCTCCCCGTCCGCACTAGTGACCGCATATACACTGCCTTTGAGGCAGATGGGCGGCTCTATCACTTCTTAAGGGTTCCCTTCGGTGTCACCAACGGGGTCTCGGTCTTCCAGCGCGAGATGGACCGAATGGTTGACTGGTACGGTTTATGGGCAACATTCCCGTATCTCGATAATGTCACCATATGCGGCCACGACCAGCAGGACCACGACACCAACCTCCGAAAATTCCTCCAGACCGCAAAGATCCTTAACCATACATCTAACAAGGATAAATGCGTGTTTAGCACCGACCGCCTAGCCATCCTCGGCTACGTAATGCGAAATGGAGTTATAGGCCCCGACCCAGAATGCATGCGCCCCCTTATGGAGTTCCCCCTCCCTCACTGCTCCAAGGCCCTGAAGCGCTGCCCAGGGTTTTTCTCTTACTATGCCCAATGGGTCCCCAACTATGCGGACAAGGCCCGTCCCCTGATCCAATCCACAGCTTTTCCCCTGTCGATAGAGGCCCGCCAGGCCTTCAGCCGCATCAAAGCAGACATTGCAAAGGCCACGATGCACTCCATCGACGAGTCCCTCCCCTTCCAGGTCAAGAGCGACGCGTCTGACGTAGCTCTGGCGGCCACCCTCAACCAAGCGGGCAGACCCGTGGCCTTCTTCACACGTACCCTCCATGCTTCCGAAATCCGCCACTCCTCAGTCGAAAAGGAGGCCCAGGCCATGGTAAAAGCTGGGCGACATTGGAGGCATTACCTGGCCGGCAGGAGATTCACTCTCCTCACTGACCAATGGTCGGTTGCTTTCATGTTCGATAATGCACAGCGGCACAAGATAAAAAATGATAAGATCTTGCGGTGGAGGATCGAACTCTCCACCTACAAGTACGAGATCTTGTATTGTCCCGGGAAGCTAAACGAGCCTCCTGATGCCCCGTCTCGCGGCACATGTGCCAACGCACAAGTAGACCGCCTCCGAGCCCTCCACGAGGACCTCTGCCACCCGGGGATCACTCGTTTGTTCCACTTTATCAAGACCCGCAACCTGCCCTACTCCATCAAGGAGGTCAGGAAAGCCACCAAGGACTGCCAAATCTGCGCGGAGTGCAAACCGCACTTCTACTGGCCAGAGAAAGCGCACTTGATAAAGGCTTCCCGTCCCTTTGAAAGCCTCAGCATGGACTTCAAAGGCCCCCTCCCCTCCACCGACCGCAACACGTACTTCCTGAACATGATTGACGAGTATGCCCGGTTCCCATTCGCCATCCCCTGCCCCGACATGACCGCAACCACCGTCATCAAGGCCCTCCATGACACCTTTGCACTGTTCGGGTTCCCCGCTTACATACATAGTGATAGGGGGTCCTCCTTTATGAGTGACGAACTGTGTCAATTCCTGCTCAGCAAGGGCTTTGCCTCGAGCAGGACAACCAGTTACAACCCCCAGGGTAACGGACAGTTAGAGAGGGAGAACAGAACGGTTTGGAAGACCGTCCCACTGGCCCTACGGTCCAGGAATCTCCCAGTCTCCCGCTGGCAGGAAGTCCTCCCGGATGCCCTCCACTCCATCCGGTCCCTGCTTTGTACCACAACCAACCAAACATCTCATGAACGTCTCCTTGTCTTCCCCAGGAAGTCCTCCCCTGGGACCTCGCTCCCGACCTGGCTGGCTGCTCCCGCACCCATCCTGCTCCGAAAACACGTGAGGGGGCGCACAAGTCGGACCCGTTGGTCGAGAGGGTCCACCTCCACGCTAACCCCCAGTACGCCTACGTGGCATACCCCGACGGCCGACAAGATACGGTCTCCCTACAAGACCTGGCGCCCGCCGGAGCCCCACGCACACCCCAGCCACCAGTCCCACCCTCCCTCCCACCAGTGCACCTTACAGGAGGATCGGTCCTTCCGCCGGCCCCGTCTAGGCCCCCCCACCCACCGACGCACCCCGCAGACGCTCCCTTCCTAGGTCAACCGTTTCCCCCACCAGCTCCGTCCAGGGGTGTTGAAGCTGCCACAGAGATGGAGGCCACGCCCCCGGAGTCACAGTCGCCCGAGCCTCCACCGGAATCACCACCGAAGCTTCGACGATCACAGAGGACAACCAGGGCCCCCGATCGACTGATTGCTTCATTTTTAAGTGTATAGTTAATTATGAATCATAAATTGTAAATAGTAAATAGAATTGTAAATAGTTACAAAACGCTGTACGGCGGTATCACGGTACCTCCATAACTATAATTTCTACCACATTACCATGTTGTAATATCAGGCCACCACCCCCACCGGACTCTTTTTTTAACAGGGGGTGAATGTGGTAGTCTGTGTAGAGCTATTATGGTACCTGGTAATGCTGGAACACCATTGATAGATATTGTATGTTTCCTATTGGTCAAGCTGTATGGTAGATCCGCCCTGCAAGGCGGGGTATAAGAGCCCGTGCCGCCCCAGCAGCCTTCATTCTGTACCTGAGTTGCTGGGGGGAAACATCTAACTTATTAAAGCCTTCAGTTGGACTACAACCTCACTTTAGTGGTCATTATAATCAGGGGGCAAAACCCAAGCAAACACGGGGAGAATGTGCAAACTCCACACGCACAGTGCAGAAAGGATTAACCTTAAAATCATTATATTTATAATTCCCTGATTATTTTTAAACTGCTCTGCCTTCTCAATCCCTTTATTTCTTCTTTTGTGACTTCAATGACATGTTTTTTTTATAGTAACTGGGAAATACCATCAGTTCTGTCTATGCAATCCTTCTATTTTCTCTGGAGCTACTGAAGTAATGAGGGCACTGCCCTTAAAACAACGGAGGATGTGTAAGCTCCATGGCTGGGAAAGCTATCACACATCGGAAATAAAAGTAGGAAGGACTCAACAAAATGGTCTGAAAATTGCAGAAGAACCAGTCTGGCAAGGAACTGAACCACAGTCATAATAATAACCTTTATTGTCACAAGTAGTCTTACATTAACACAGCAATGAAGTTACTGTGAAAATCCCCTAGTCGCCATATTCCGGTATCTGTTCGGGTACACAGAGGGAGAATCTAGAATGTCTAAATGACCTAATAGCACGTCTTTCGGGACTTGTGGTAGGAAACCGGAGCACCCGGAAGAAAACCTTGCAGACACGGGGAAAACGTGCAGACTCCGCACAGATAGTGACCTAAGCCAGGAATCGAACCTGGGACCCTGGAGCCATAGTGCTACCCACTATGCTACCATGCTGCCCATGTGTTACAGTCTAAAATCTGCTAAATCGAACATATTTAAAATTTTTGGGTTTTTTTTGTTGTTTTCCTCAGTATAGAAATATATTAAAAGGTAGAAGTATGTAAAGTTTCACCCTTTTTTAAAAATTCTCCTCCTTTTTCACATTTTCTCCCACATTTACATCCATCAACAATAAACAATAATCAGCAAGATATGTCAGTCCCCATAATAACAACGATCCCATCTACCCACCAACCCCCAAACCTCAACCCGCATGTTTACATAAACAAATGACAAAAAGGAATCAGGGATTACCCGTAGTCACCCTTAATCTTACACAGCTCCCCCCCCCACCCTGGGTCTCCAGCTCCTCCCGTCCACTGCCTCTTGTAAAACTCCTCCTCCCAACCTCGGTTCCTTCCCCCCACCTTTCCACCCCGGCTAGACCACTCGGACCCTGTTCTGCCAGGCTCCGATGGCCGCAGCCCCTCCCCCCACCTCACTCCCGTTCACTGGCCGGCTTAAACCGGCCAGCGTGGAGGCCCCCGCCCGGGTCCCTTTCCCACTTGCCCGGCCCCAGGAAAGCCCAAAGATCCCCTTTTAGCACACAAACCCCGCATATCCACCTACACCCCAAAGAACCCTCATTTCGAGTGAAAGTCCCGTCCCTTCCCTTGTCCAAATATATACCACATTGGCTCCTTTAGTCTCTACACCCGCGCGCAGTGATACAAAAAAGAAGAAAATACAGTCATGAGGTTACATCGGTACATGGCCATTCCTCAGTTTGTCAGTTCTGCCACAGTCCTTCTGCTTTCGCAAACTCCTCCGCTGCTTCCGCCGTTCCAAAATAAAAGTCCCTGAGCTTGTAAGTCACCCTCAGCTTCGCTGGATATACAATGTCGCACCGCACCTTGCTAATGTACAGTGCCCTCTTCACCCGGTTGAAGGCAGCCCGCCTCCTTGCCAGCTCCACCGTAAAGTCCTGGTATACACGTATACCAGCTCCAGTCCACTGCACCACCCGCTTCTGCTTGGCCCAGCTCAGGACCTTCTCCTTCACACTGTACCTACGGAAGCACAGAGTCACTGCCCTTGGCGGCTCACTCGCCTTTGGTATAGGCCTCCACGACCGATGAGCCCGACCCGGTTCATATCGGGAGGGATCCTCCCCCACCCCCAATAGTTTTGCCAACATCGCGGCAAAATACTCAGTCGGCTTCAGTCCTTCAACTCCTTCGGGCAGCCCCACAATCCTCAAATTCTGTCGCCTGGATCTGTTTTCCAGGTCTTCCATTTTTCCTCGCAGATCCTTGTTAGTATCCATCACCTTCCGCATCTCTTTCCCCATCGAGGCAAGTTGATCACCGTGCTGCAATAACGCCTCCTCCACTTCATTCAGCGCCTCCCCTTGCTCTCGCACCTCCGCCACTGCGCTCGCCACCTCCGTCCTCACCGGGGGAACCGCCTCCTCCACCAGCACACTCAAAACCTCCCTCATCTCCTTCCTCACCGTCTCCATGCATTTCGCAATCTGCGCCAACTGCTTTTCAAATTCCGCAGCCATCACCTTGGTTATTTCTTCAGCCGTAAGCAGTGCGGCCTCCCCTGGTGCTCCAGCCTCTGTTTTCCTTGGTGACCCCGCGGTGACCTTTCCACTCCCCGACGGACCTTCAGCTGTTTTTTTTTCGGCCGTTTTCTTGCTCACCCTCGACATTTTTCTTTGTTCTTTTTTCCTCCTGTGTCTTCACTGTGCCTCCTCCATGCCTTCTCCCTGCTTCTGCCGCCTCCGTGGACCCTGGGACCGGGCTTAAAGCCCCGAAAATGCCGTTGCCGAACGGGAGCCCTCCATTGTGCGTAAAGTTTCATCCTTTGCGCATCATGAATATACTAATGTGCCAAAGGCAAACTGAACTGAGAGAAAACTTCTTGTCCTTTTATTTATGCAGGCTCTCTGGAGTAGGTAGGAATGGAAATTGGGTATAGAATCTGACAGCCACCCAATTGGAACTTACATCACTTACATGATGTCCCACGATACTTCCCGCCTGGCATATTTCTAGTCCAAATCAAATGATGGGAATATATCATGCAATGCATTTCCTTTCAATTGCGCCATAACTATATTCAAAACGCTTTCAAAACGTTATGGATTCCTGTTGTGCAGAGTTGTTAAAATGGCAAAGACGGGATTTGAAACTTCTCAAAGTACCTGGCCACCACAAAAAACGTTAATTTTATTGTCGAGGAAACATGAAATGAAAATCTCTTATTGTCACAAGTAGACTTCAAATGAAGTTACTGTGAAAAGCCCCTAGTCGCCACATTCCAGCGCCTGTTCGGGGAGGCTGGTACGGGAATTGAACCGTGCTGCTGGCCTGACTTGGTCTGCTTTAAAAGCCAGCGATTTAGCGCAGTGTGCTAAACCAGCCCCTGGAGTCATAGCTCCAACTGTAGCTTCCGATCAGCTAAGAATGTGTGTATGCAGCTCAGAACCAAATATATATCTCGGGTGTGTAAAACTGGTCAATTTAGCTCTCAATTTCTGGCTGGAAAAAAGGCACATCAAGGATTAATTTCAACCCCAGTGTTACTAAGGGGAAGCACTGTGTTCAAAAAAAAGAAGGTACAGACACAAACAATGCATGGAGATTAAAAATGTGGTATTACTATAGTTTTTGCACAGCGATTTGATCAGGGGGCATTAATGACAGATTTGTGAGATGAGTTAAATGTATGGCAGAGATGTAAAAATAGATGGTCCCCTGTAACAGGGCTGCACAAATTTCTCAAGCTACCAGTTCTTCATGCCAATTCTCTTGGTTCTTCCCTTGCTGAACAGTTTCTTGGCAGCCTCCATTATGCTGCTTCCTTGCAAGGAAATGTTGCATTGCATTAAACCAATCCTTGAAATTTTCATCAACACTGTGTTGCTGACCTCGAACATAGTATATTTACAGATGTACACAAAGAAGAGAGAGAAAAAAAATGAGAAGATAACACAAACAAGATAAAAACAACAAAGCGATATAATTAGCAAAATCACGTAAATAGAAAGTAAAACAAAAAGGTGTGGGGAGGTATAAACTGGGGAAGAGGCACTGGAGAGACAATTGCAGTATACCTGTATACATGTCTTGTGTATTCTTCTGGTTTTTTAAACTTAGAGAGTACATACAACAGCAGTAATACAAAATAGATCTGGGTGGGAGGGGCGGGGGAGGGTGGCGCCCTTGATGTTGCTTGCTTCTCCCGGTCAGTTTTCGCTGTTGTTGTGCGTTTGCCTCCGCTTCAGCTGTTCGTTGTTTCTTTATCCTGTACTTTCTTACTCTCCGTTGCTGTGTTCGTCATGGTCGTTGTCATTTCCTGTGCTGTCCATCCAGTTTGTGTTCCCTCATATCCCCCCCCCCCCTCTGGTTCCCCTCTATTGCTCTTTGCCCCCTGTCCTTCCTTCTCTCCCCCCTCCCCCTCCCTGCAGCTCACCTTTCCTTTCTATTGTGTTTAGCACTGATCCTCAACCGCACCCCCCCACCCCCAACTGGGTCTTTCCCTCCTTCCTTCTCTTTTCTCATGTTTTGGCTACTTTCCCCTGGCATCTGGCTACTTCGCTGGCCACAAACAGGTCCCGGAACAGCTGGGTGAATGGCTCCCATGCTCTGAAGAAGTCATCATCCGACCCTCGGATGGCGAATTTGATTTTCTCCATTTGGAGAGATTCCGAGAGGTCGGACAGCCAGTCTGCAGCTTTGGGCGGTGCTGCTGACCGCCAGCCGAACAGGATTCTACGGCGGGCCCTCAGGGAGGCAAAGGTAAGGGCGTCTGCCCTCCTCCTCCCCAGAAGTAGATCTGGCTGGTCTGAAACCCCGAAGACTGCCACTTTTGGGCACGGCTCCACCCTCACCCCCACCACTTCGGACATTGCCTCTGTATTGCTGACCTGGAAACGTGGAAAATTGCAGGAGAAACAAGGGGTGCATGCCCACCCAAGCAACGCGAAACTCTGCCCCTCGTTTTTAAAATTCTCATCTTTAGTTTGAAATTCCTCCCTGGCCTTAGCCTCACTATCTCTGTAGTCTCCTCTAACTCCACAATCCTCAGATATCTGCACCCGAACAGGTGCCGGAATGGGGCTTTTCACAGTAACTTCATTTGAAGCCTACTTGTGACAATAAGCAATTTTCATTTCATTTCTGCTAATTCTGGCATATCCTCGATTTTAATCGCCCAGCCATTGGTGCCTATGCCTTCAGCTTACATAGACCTTAAGTTCTGGAATTCTGTCCCCAATTCTCTCTATCTAACTTTTGACCATTATTCCTTAAAGCCTACCCCTTTTGACCCTATCTCATCTTGTGGTTCAGTGATCTTGAAATATTTTGTTACAATTAAGACGCTAGATAAATATACATTGTTGTAGTAGATAGTGGCATAATGTATAATGGAGTAGAAAACATTGTGTGGATATAATGAATAACTCCAATATTTCAGGCATCCTGCTGCTTGCAAGATTGCACAACCCTCTTCCACTGCTGTTGGTTGTCCATTGGGAGGGAGATAAACTGTGATGCTGAAGCATACAAGCACGCATGTCACTTGATTAACACATCCATGCATTGCTGGTTAGCTGTTAATCACAATAGTCCCACTGGCAGTTTTAAATTACACTGATGTACAAAAGTAGAGTCCAGTTGTGACTTTAACATTCACTATCAAGCAGACCAGCCACCAGTCTTCACCGATGTCCTCTTTATACGTATGTTCTGGTCCTGCCCGATTTTGGAGAAATTCAGGAGGTCGTTTTTCAGCACCATGTCAGCAATCCTGCATGTGGATTTGGAACCCAGTCCCCTGGAGGCCATATTTGGGGTGTCGGACTTGTCGGAGCTGCAGATGGGAACGGGGCAGTGCTGATTGCTCGCAGGTGGGTCCTATTGGTGGAGGTCAGTCTCTCTGCCCTGTGCTTCAGTCTGGTGGGGGGCTTGATGGAGTTCCTGTAGTTGGAGACGGTTAATTTCATTTTGAGGGGGACGAGTGAAGGGTTTCACAAGAGATAGGGTCTCTTTATATTGCACTTTAAAGAGCTGTTTACGCCAGCTGCTGAGGCGGGATGGGTGGTTGGGGGGGGGGGGTTTGCTCTGAGTTACTTGGGTGTTGAAGGATGGGGGGTATTTGAGGGTTTTTTGTTGATTTACTTTGTTGAATTGTATAGTTAAAATGTTAAAAATCAAATAAAAATATATTTTTCTAAACCCAACAAAGAGTTAGGAATCCTACCGCACTCTCACGCCAGTTTATTCAAAGGGTAATCCGGGTGGCGTGTTTTTAAATATGTAGTGATTGGATTTAGAGCAGAAAAATGTTTTCTTCCTTGCCTAAAATTAACTGCAGCTGGCTAGATTTAGTTGTGAAGAGGTATTGCAGAGTTTGGGAATTAAATATTGTATAAACGCCAGATGAAGTAAAAATGAAACATTTAGTCGTCAGCTATCCCAGACAGCGAACTCAAATGATGTGAACAAATTGTAACTCAATGGTTGGAGTCTTTTGATATTTGGATGGCAACAGCTGAAGATGTTGAATTCATGTTAGAATAATTTGCTGATGTAGTTTGCTGAGGTAACCCATCTGCTCAATGCCTGTAATGTGAAGGTAAGCATGCCTGTTCTTGCTGATTCAGCTCTACAGGGACATTTACATCTGAGGCAAGCACTTGCTGGAAATAATCTGTTACATAATCATTTTTGAAGCTAAAATCCTTTGTTTCAGCAATTGAACATCTCTTGTTTGAGAATCAAGTTATGAATGCATTGAACCATTTATTTTAAGTACTTTGCCACACTGATAAAATAATTTGGGCCAATAATCAATATGGTTGATCAAGCATATACACATTACCTACAATCAAGGATATTGGTGTTTGCCCAAAATTTTAAATAATAGAGGGAGAAATGTTAAGTATTTCCTAATTATAAAATCAATTAAAATAATTATTTACACAACTTTATAAACGTCAGCATAGCTTCATAGGAGAAGTCATAATGCTCTATACAGATGAAATTATCAATACAGATTATAACAGATTCAAGATAGTGGGGTGGTACAGTGGCGCTGCTGCCTCACAGTGCCAGGAACCCAGGTTCAATTCCAACCTTGGGTGACTGTCTGTGTTGTGTTTCCACATCCTCCTCGTGTCTGCGTGGTTTTCCCCTGGGTGCTCCGGTTTCCTCCCACAGTCCAAGGATGTACAGGTTAGGAGGGGTTATGGGGTTGCAGGGGAGTGGGCTGAATGGCCTTTTTTTAAATTCGTTCATGGGATGTGGGCATCGCTGCCTGTGCCAGCATTTCTTGTCTGTCCCTGAAGACATTTAAGATTCAACCACATTGCTGTTGATCTGGAGTTGCATGTAAGCCAGACCAGGTAAAGACGACAGATTTTCATTCCCTAAAGGACATTAATGAACCAGATGGGTTTTTACAACAATCAACATGGTCATTATGGGCAGCACGGTAGCATTATGGATAGCACAATTGCTTCACAGCTCCAGGGTCCCAGGTTTGATTCCGGCTTGGGCCACTGTCTATGCAGAGTCTGCACATCCTCCCCGTGTGTGCGTGGGTTTCCTCCGGGTGCTCCAGTTTCCTCCCACAGTCCAAAGATGTGCAGGTTGGGTGGATTGGCCATGATAAATTGCCTTTAGTGTCCAAAATTGCCCTTAGTGTTGGGTGGGGTTACTGGGTTATGGGGATAGGGTGGAGGTGTTGACGTTGGGTAGGGTGCTCTTTCCAAGGGCCGGTGCAGACTCGATGGGCCGAATGGCCTCCTTCTGCACTGTAAATTCTGTGTAAAATATAATTAGATTTTTAATTCCAGATTTTTAAAAATTGAATTCAAATTTCAACAACTGCCATGGTGGGATATGAACCAGGGTCTCCAGAGCATTACTTTAATACCAACACCTCACTGCCTTCCCTCCTTCTGCATTGTAGGGATTCTATGATTATACTGGATTCACTGGGAATAATTTTGTTGTAAGCATCCTCATTATGTGATGTGAGCACAGTGCAAAATGCTTGAGTAATATACTGTCTGATGGTTTTGCACCTTTCACAAATTTGTGAACGAAATAAAATCTATTTCACGTGCCAGCAAGACGCTAGTTTAGGGAATAAAGGTAAATTTTATTGTAGTTTTGAAATATCCTTTGAATTTATGGAGGTAAGCAAGACTGGAGGGAAGATATTAGTGGCTGGGTACAAAACCAGGACCCCTACTGTTTTTGGTTTAGCATTGATGACTTCGACTTTGGAGTAGAGACTGAGGAATCCTACCGCACTCTCACACCAGTTTATTCAAAGAGCAATCCGGGTGGCGTGTTTTTAAATATGTAGTGATTGGATTTAGAGCAGAAAAATGTTTTCTTCCTTGCCTAAAATTAACACATTGAGCACACTTCAATGTTTTCAGTTGATGTAAAAATTGGATGTGAAGTAAACAGGAAGATAGTAATAAGCTTCAAGAGGACATAGACAAGCTGGTGGAATGGGTAGGTACATGGCTGATGAAATTCAACACACAAAGGTGTGGACTGGTATATTTTGGTGGGAAGAGTAAGTTTCAAAACTAACATTCCTTTTTCAACATCGTTCTCTCGCTGCATCTCGGACAATAATTCTACTGCGTGCTAGAGGAGTAAAATGTCAAAGGGGGTGCAATGAAAGAGGTGCCTGTGTGTGTTTCTGCACAAATCTTTGAAAGTGCCAGGGACAAAACAAGGCAGCTAATAAATGCAAAAAGGATCCTGACCTTGATAAATAGGCAGAGTTCAAAAGCCAGGAAGTTATGTCAAACCAAAACAAAACATGAGTTCGACCCCATCTGAAATACTATGTGCAATTCTAGCACCACACTTTAGGAAGGACATGATGGCTTTGGGCAGGGTATGGAAGAGATTTACTCGAATGGTTCCAGGGTTGAAGTACTGCAGTTACTTGGAGAAGTTGGGGTTTTTCTCGGAGAAGAGAAGGCTAAAAGGAGATTTGATAGTGTTATCTACATAGATATAGATAGAGTAAATAGAAAGAAACTGTTTCCAATGGCTAAAAGGTAGATAACAGAAGGGCACAGATTTTAGGTGATTGGAAAAGAATCCGAGGTGACATGATGAAAAACTTTTTATTCAATGAGCAGTTAGGATTTTGAATGCACTGCCAGGTAAGAGTGGTGGAAACAGATTGAGTAGTAGCTTTCAAAAGAGAATTTCATGAATACTTGAAAGAGAAAAAAAATGCAGGGATATGGAGCCAAAGTGTTGAACTGACTGGAGCACTCTTTGAAAGAACCGGAGCAGAATCAACCAACTGAATGGCCTCTTTCTGTGCTCTACTATTCCATGATGCTGGACTTTAACCTGGTGTTGTAAGACCTCCTACTATTCCATGATACCATGAAGAGAATTCTTCTAATACTAATAAGTGGTCTGGATTTTTCTTATTTTTCCCACTGACTTGAACTGTCATAGAAAAGTTATATAGATCCATCTAGTGGTCACAGGTAGGATTAAAATAGAAACACTAAGGGCGAAGTTTAGTGCAGTTGGTGTCGGATCAACCCACTCACTGATGGGAGAACGGAGGGAAACAAAGGTCACCTCTCCAAGGGCCGACCAACGCTTAAATCAAGTGCAATCAGGCACTTAGGTGGACAGCATTGGGTCTCTCACAGAATTAATTCCCCAGTGGGCCAGAAATCCCACCCAAGAGCTTCTGACATATCTGAGGCCGGCAGCTCCACAATACAGGCACAGCCACCAGCAATAATGGCTGTTGCTGGTAATTCATTGAGGCCTTCACCAGGGGTCATTGCTGGATCCCTGGAGGCAGATAGATGTGGGAACGTTGGTTTCATCATTGCCAGCAAGGAGTGGGGAGGGGGAATCAAATGCAAGGGCAAGGGGCAGCTCTCAGCTGGCTGTCCCATTCCAGATACCTGGTCCCTAAATCAGGCACCAAGTGCCTTCAAAATAGCAACACCCCCAGGAGGCTACTAGCAAACCTGACTGGGTTTGTTGGGCAGCCTTCATGAGGCACAGGAGAGTTCGGGAGCATCCCTTACCCATCACCAAATCCCAGTGGGCTCAGCGATAATGATCATTTTTTTAAAATACAAATTTTAGAGTACACAATAATTTTTGTTTCCAATTTTAGGGGCAATTTAGCGTGGCCAATCCACCTAACCTGCATATCTTTGGGTTGTGGGGGTGAAACCCACGCAGGCATGGGGAGAATGTGCAAGTTCCACACGGACAGTGACCCTGGGCCGGGATTCGAACTCGGTCCTCAGCGCCACAGTCCTAGTGCTAACCACTACTCACATGTCGCCCCTGCGATAATGGTCTTTAAGTGGCTCAATAATAAGTTTAATTAGTCAGTTTCACAGTTTGGTCCATTCCTGCCACTGGAAAAAATAATTGGGTACTCTTTAAAAAAAAATTTTAATGATAAAATAATCATATAATAGAAATGCCCACATATTGTTTAGAGTTTATTCGAGTTCAGTTTTTGAAAAAATCATTCTGACAGGGAGAAGATTAGAGAGAGTCAAGAAAACAAGGAAGACTAAATGATAAAGGAACCTTTTTGTTCCTTTTCAGTTCCAAGCTTTGGGGACATGGTAGCACAGTGGTTAGCACAGTTTTGTTTAAATATATTTAGAGTACCCAATTATTATTTTTTTCCAATTAAGGGGCAATTTAGCATGGCCAATCCAGCTAACCTGCACACCTTTGGGTTGTGGGGGTGAAACCCACGTAGAGACGGGGAGAATGTGCAAACACCACACGGACAGTGACCCAGGGCTGGGATTCGAACCCGGGTCCTCAGCGCCGTAGGTGGTTAGCACAGTTGCTTCACAGCTCCAGGGTCCCAGGTTCGATTCCCGACTTGGGTCACTGTCTGTGTGGAGTCTGCATGTTCTCCCCATGTGTGCGAGGGTTTCCTCCGGGTGCTCCGGTTTCCTCCCACTGTCCAAGGATGTGCAGGTTAGGTGGATTGGCGATGCTAACTTGCCCTTAGTGTCCAAACAAAAGGTTAGGTGAGGTTACTGGGTTTCGGGGATAGGGTGGAGGTGTGGGTTTAGGTAGGGTGCTCTTTGCAAGGGCCGGTGCAGACTCGATGGGCCAAATGGCTTCCTTCTGCACTGTAAATTCTATGATTCTATGAAGCTCCATGACCTCCATAACCAAGAAAAAGAGAAGCATTTATTGAGAGCACCGTCACCTCCAAGTTCCCCTCTATCCACTCACAGTTTTGAACTGGACATACATCCATAATGTTCCTTCTTTATTGGTGGGTCACAATCTTGGAATTCCCTTGGCACTTTAATGGACACACCGCCATCATAAGCACTTCAGCAGTTCAATCTCCATTTCCAGACAACCAACAGTGGCTAATAAATGTTGCCTTGACCAATATTGCTCACATCATGTAAGCAATAAATAAAGCCCTACCTCTCCCACCAACATGCCATGTATGTAGACTAAAAGCTTTCACATATATAATGAGATCTACTAAAAGGAATGAATTGCATTGAATAGACATCTCACATTAGTCTTTCCACCACCGCCCCCGCCCCCCCCAACCCATTCTTTACACCTTCCTCTCATTTCCCTGTATTCCTTTCAGATTCCTGCCTGATTTGTGGGAGGATCAAGTGATAATCAAACACATGCTCACACTGAGCATGGAAACTGAAAGGAGTCTTTATTGGGTCTCTTGTGTGTCGCCTGCCAGCTGGCCAAGTCAGTATTGGCAATTATTGTGACGGTGGCTGCCAAAAATATCCTCTCAGTTCCAGCGGTCTGGGTTCGTGAATATAAAAGCGCTTGGTATACAAATCTTTAAAAGCTGAGAGGACAAGTTGATAAAGATTTTTTAAAAAAATCAAATTTGATATTTTATAAGTAGCGGTAGAAACCATGAAAGCAAAGAGGCAACAAATCATTTAGAACCATGTTATCAAGCACAATTCGACTAATTTTGGGTGCCTTATTTTAAGGATCAAAGGTTTCCAGACATTCTGTAGCTATAATAGCACTGTTTGCCCAGGGTGGCGAATACCCTTGCTCTGACCTTGAGGCATGTGCTCTGGGCTTTTAAGCCATTTCTAGACACTCGTGCAGAGGTTAGGTGGATTGGCCATGCTAAATTGCTCTTCGTGTCCAAAATTGCCCTAAGTGTTGGGTGGGGTTACTGGGTTATGGGGATAGGGTGCAGGTGTTGACCTTGGGTAGGGTGCTCTTTCTAAGAGCCGGTGCAGACTCGATGGGCCGAATGGCCTCCTTCTGCACTGTAAATTCTATGATATGATCCTCAACTCTTCTCCAACAACAGACCTTCTGTTGTGCTGAGCATTTTACATAATTTTATCAGATACTACCAGGGAAATGGAAAGCCACTTGGCAACAAAGATGGTTTTCTATTGTAGGGGTGGGGAGGGCATGGTCATTAATGGCTGGAAAGATTAAAATGTAAGTGAAACAACAGCGCCCAAATTTCCAGCTTGGTTCAAATTTTTGTATACTCTGGTTCTTCTGTGATTCTGCTGCATTTTAACACCAGCAATTTTCTGGGGGAAAGGCAGCAGAATGGATCCTGCATCAAAGGACACTTAATGGAAAGCTTCTGGGTTACCCTAGAAATTTCACCCATCACCCCATTGAAGGTCCTCAGTGGAAATTATGTCAGCTAAGAGTGGTATGAGACCTCTTGAGGCTTCCTAAAAGGCCCTAAATGTTATTCAAAATTGATTGGTTACCGCTGCTCGCAGCTGAAATGGTTACTTTTCGAGCTGAAAACTGCAAAGTTTATTTCTACTTATGCCTAGAAGGGTCGGGGTCACCTCAGGTGGAGCAGCCGCAACAGATTGGGGTAGTTGCCTCTGGAGCATCTTTCAGATTTAGAATGGGGGCTGTGCCTACTGCAAGGCCAAACAGTCCCACTCTGGTCCCCTGCTGTCACTGGAATGGAATCCAGTGAATCTTGGGTCCTAGGTCTTGAGACAGGGAATTGAAGGAAATAAACTGAAATCTTGCAGCTGAGTGAACCATTTACAGACTCACTGCTGGTGTTTTGCTTATGCTGCGAATGTAAGTAGGTCAGATGTATCTGCAATGCAGCCCATTGCTCGAAAAACGTAACAATTTTCTATCGTTTGGGGATAGTTTCAGGACTCAACAGGTCAACTGAGCAATCAAACTGTGTCCATTTCTGATAAGAAAGTAACTGATCCCAAATTCAAATCAACCATGGACTGAAGACAGAGTTATTACACCAGCCAATTCTCCATTGTGTGACCTTTGCTGGAAACACCAAGGTCATTGAATTTACCTTAAATCTATATCCGCCAGCCCAGAAATCAAGGGCGGAGATTGTAATGCACAATTATTCTGCGCCTGTTCAGAGATGCAGGCAACATCCTACTAATTATTTTTTTAAATACATATGTTTATTCAAAGTTTTTCCAACAAAAATTTTCAACCAATTAAACCCCCCGCCCGTAACAGGAAAGAAAAAGAGAAAAGAACAGAACAGAACATAAACATATCAATCAAACATAATACAGAACTTATACATTGGGTTTCTCCCGCACATATTAACCCTCCCATATGCTTTTTTTTTACAAGTACCCCTAGGAAAAACCCCTCCCCCGCCCGCCCAAATAACCCCCCCTGGAAGGGGCACCCCCCCCCCCCCCCCTCCCTTCCTGGGTTGCTGCTGCTGCTGACCGACCTCCTTCTAACGCTCCGCGAGATAGTCTAGGAACGGTTGCCACCGCCTGAAGAACCCCTGCGCAGACCCTCTCAAGGCAAACTATCCTCTCCAGCTTAATGAACCCTGCCATGTCATTGATCCAGACTTCCACACTGGGGGGGCTTCTCATCCTTCCACATGAGCAAGATCCTCCGCCGGGCTACCAGAGACGCAAAGGCCAGAATACCGGCCTCTCTCGCCTCCTGCACTCCTGGCTCTTCCGCCACCCCAAATAATGCCAGCCCCCAACTTGGCTTGACCTTGACTTTCACCACCTTGGACATAGTCTTCGCGAAAACCCTCCAGAACCCATCCAGTGCCGGGCACGACCAGAACATGTGGGTGTGATTCGCCGGGCTTCCGGAGCACCTCCCACATCTGTCCTCCATCCCAAAGAACCTACTCAGCCTCGCCCCTGTCATATGCGCTCTGTGAATAACCTTAAACTGTATCAGGCTAAGCCTGGCACACGAGGAAGAGGAATTAACCCTACTCAGGGCATCAGACCACAGACCCTCTTCAATCTCCTCCCCCACCTCCTCCTCCCACTTGCCCTTCAGCTCCTCTACTGAAGCCTCCTCCTCTTCTTTCATCTCCTGATATATCGCCAAAACCTTGCCTTCTCCGACCCATACACCTGAAATCACCCTGTCCTGAATCCCCTGTGCCGGGAGCAACGGGAATTCCCTCACCTGCCGCCTCACAAACGCCCTCACTTGCATATACCTGAACGCATTTCCCGGGGGTAACCCAAACTTCTCCTCCAGCGCCCCTAGGCTTGCAAACGTCCCGTCTATAAACAGGTCCCCCATCCTTCTGATCCCTGCCCGATGCCAGGTCCGAAACCCCCCATCCATCCTTCCTGGGACGAACCGTTGTTTCTCCCAGATCGGGGACCACACCGAGGCTCCCATCTCACCCCTGTGTCGACTCCACTGGCCCCAGATCTTTAGCGTGGCACCACCACCGGACTCGTGGTGTACCTTGTCGGCGAGAGTGGCAGTGGTGCCGTCACCAGCGCCCTCAGGCTCGTTCCTTTACAGGACGCCATCTCCAGCCACTTCTATGCCGCCCCGTCTTCCTCTATTACCCACTTACGGATCATCGCCACGTTGGCTGCCCAATAATAGCCACCCAGATTCGGCAACGCCAGCCCTCCCTGTCCCCACTACGCTCCAGAAACCCCCTCCTTACCCTCGAGGTCTTGTTTGCCCACGCAAAACCCATGATGCTCCTACCTACCCGCTTAAAAAAGGCCTTGGTAATCACAATAGGAAGGCACTGGAACACAAAAAGAAACCTCGGGATGACCATCATTTTAATCGACTGTACCCTGCCCGCTAGCGAGAGTAGCAACACATCCCATCTTTTAAAGTCCTCCTCCATCTGCTCCACCAGCCGCGTCAAATTAAGTTTGTGGAGACTTCCGGGTGCGGCGATGACCAGCTAAGTCTCACGTTTCAGCAGCTCCCGGTGGAAAGGACTTTTGGGCTCTTGATAGGAGCCCCAACGGCAATTTTAACGGCTAAAAACACTGTGCGGTAAACCAGAAGGGAATCCCTCCTGGACACGGATGGAAAAAGGAGAGGAAAGTGGCCGGATTGCGGTGGATCCTCTAGAGCAGCGGCCAGGAAGGCAGGCACAAAGCAAGATGGAGCCGGAAGGAGGCAGTTTAATATGGGGCCCTGACCAACAAGAGTTCCTGCGGCATTGCGTGGAAGAACTTAAAAAGGAGATGAAGAAGGAGCTGTTGGCCCCGATATTACAGGCGATTGAAGGGCTAAAGGAGGAGCAAAAGACCCAGGAGCAGGAGCTTCGGGTCGTGAAGGCAAAGGCTGCTGAGAATGAGGATGACATACAGGGCCTGGTGGTGAAGACAGAGATGCACGAGGTACAACACAAAAGGTGTGTGGAAAGGCTGGAGGTGCTGGAGAATAATGCGAGGAGGAAGAATTTAAGGATTCTTGGTCTTCCCGAAGGTGCAGAAGGGGCGGACGTCGGGGCATATGTGAGCACGATGCTGCACTCGTTAATGGGATCGGAGGCCCCGACGGGCCCGTTGGAGGTGGAGGGAGCGTATCGAGTTATGGCACGAAGACCGAGGGCTGGAGAAATTCCTTGAGCCATAGTGGTGAGATTTTTCCGATATAAGGACAGAGAGATGGTCCTCAGATGGGCAAAGAAAACTCGGAACAGTAGGTGGGAGAACGTGGTGATCCGCGTATATCAAGATTGGAGTGCGGAGGTGGCGAGAAGGAGGGCAAGCTTTAATCGGGCCAAGGCGGTGCTGCACAAAAGGAAGGTTAAATTTGGAATGCTGCAGCTGGCAAGACTGTGGGTCACACATCAAGGGAAACACCACTACTTTGAAACGGCAGAAGAGGCGTGGACATTTATTGTCGAGGAGAAACTGGAATAAGCGGGCTAGAAAAAGAACGTTTGGGACAAAGTGGTGGGGCGAATATGTGGGGTGAAGAGGGGGGGAAAGGGGGAAGAGATGATTTCCCAAGTTGTTAATCCTGCGACCCTGTAACTTTTCTCTCTTCCCCATGTCGTGGGGGAGGGGGGGAGGGAGGATGAGGAGCTGGGGGCGCCGGCCATTGGGGGCGGGGCAAATTGGGAAGCGCGGGCTTTGTTCCCGCGCTATGGTAATCATGGCGGAAACAGGGAAGCAGGAAGGAGGGGGCCTCGCACAGTGGGTTAACTGGGTTGCTGCTGCTGGGGAGAAGGGGGAGCTGGTATGGGGTGGGGTGGTCGGGGCGGGAGGGCGCTGTTGGGGGGAGATACGGCTACGTGGGAACCGGGTGAGGAGCTGGATTGAAAAAGGAGATGGCTAGTCAACAAGGGGGGGGGTAAAGAGCCCCCCAACCCGGCTGATCACGTGGAATGTGAGAGGGCTGCACGGGCCGATAAAGAGGGCACGGGTACTCGCACACCTAAAGAAACTTAAGGCAGATGTGGTTATGCTGCAGGAGACGCATCTGAAACTGATAGACCAGGTCAGACTACGCAAAGGATGGGTGGGGCAGGTGTTTCATTCGGGGCTAGACGCAAAAAACAGGGGGGTGGCTATACTAGTGGGGAAGCGGGTAATGTTTGAGGCAAAGACCATAGTGGCGGATAGTGGGGGCAGATACGTGATGGTGAGTGGCAAATTGCAAGGGGAGGCAGTGGTCTTAGTGAACGTATATGCCCCGAACTGGGATGATGCCAACTTTATGAGGCGTATGTTAGGACGTATCCCGGACCTAGAGGTGGGGAAGTTGGTAATGGGTGGAGATTTTAATACGGTGCTGGACCCAGGGCTGGACAGATCGAGGTCCAGGACTGGAAGGAGGCCGGCTGCAGCTAGGGTGCTTAAGGACTTTATGGAGCAGATGGGAGGAGTAGACCCCTGGAGATTTAGTAGACCTAGGAGTAAGGAGTTTTCGTTTTTCTCCTATGTCCACAAAGTTTATTCACGGATAGACTTTTTTGTTTTGGGAAGGACACTGATCCCGAAGGTGACGGGGACGGAGTACACGGCTATAGCTATTTTGGATCACGCTCCACATTGGGTGGACCTGGAGATAGGGGAGGAAAAAGAACAGCGTCCACCCTGGAGAATGGACATGGGATTATTGGCAGATGAGGGTGTGTGTTTAAGGGTGAGGGGATGTATTGAAAGGTACTTGGAACTCAATGATAATGGGGAGGTCCAGATCGGAGTGGTCTGGGAGGCAGTGGTTAGAAGGGAGCTGATATCTATTAGGGCACATAAAGGAAAGCAGGAGGGTAGGGAAAGGGAGCGGTTGTTGAAAGAACTTCTGAGGGTGGACAGACAATATGCGGAGGCACCGGAGGAGGGACTGTACAGGGAAAGGCAAAGGCTACATGTAGAATTTGACTTGTTGACTACGGGTAATGCAGAGGCACAATGGAGGAAGGTACAGGGTGTACAGTACGAATATGGGGAGAAGGCGAGCAGGTTGCTGGCCCACCAACTGAGGAAAAGGGGAGCAGCGAGGGAGATAGGGGGGGTGAGAGATGAGGAGGGAGAGATGGAGCGGGGAGCGGAGAGAGTGAATGGAGTGTTCAAGGCATTTTATGAAAGATTATATCAAGCTCAGCCCCCGGATGGGAAGGAGAGAATGATGTGCTTTCTGGATCAGCTGGAATTTCCTAAGGTGGAGGAGCAGGAGAGGGCGGGACTGGGAGCACAGATTGAGACGGAGGAAGTAGTGAAAGGGATTGGGAGCATGCAGGCGGGGAAGGCCCCGGGACCAGACGGATTCCCAGTTGAATACTCTCGGAAATATATGGACTTGCTGGCCCCGCTACTGATGAGAACCTTTAATGAGGCGAGGGAAAGGGGGCAGCTGCCCCTGACTATGTCAGAGGCAACGATATCGCTCCTCCTAAAGAAGGAAAAAGACCCGCTGCAATGCGGGTCCTATAGGCTTATTTCCCTCCTGAATGTGGACGCGAAGATTCTGGCCAAGGTAATGGCAACGAGGATAGAGGATTGTGTCCCGGGGGTGGTTCATGAGGACCAAACTGGGTTTGTGAAGGGGAGACAGCTGAATACAAATATACGGAGGCTGCTAGGGGTAATGATGATGCCCCCACCAGAGGGGGAAGCGGAGATAGTGGTGGCGATGGATGCCGAGAAAGCATTTGATAGAGTGGAGTGGGATTATTTGTGGGAGGTGCTGAGGAGATTTGGCTTTGGAGATGGGTATATCAGATGGGTACAGTTGCTGTATAGGGCCCCGATGGCGAGCGTGGTCACGAATGGACGGGGGTCTGATTATTTTCGGCTCCATAGAGGGACGAGGCAGGGATGTCCTCTGTCCCCGTTATTGTTTGCACTGGATATTGAGCCCCTGGCCATAGCATTGAGGGGTTCCAGGAAGTGGAGGGGAGTACTCAGGGGAGGAGAAGAACACCGGGTATCTCTGTATGCGGATGATTTGTTGCTATATGTGGCGGACCCGGCGGAGGGGTTGCCAGAGATAATGCGGATACTTGGGGAGTTTGGGGATTTTTCAGGGTATAAATTGAACATGGGGAAAAGTGAGTTGTTTGTGGTGCATCCAGGGGAGCAGAGCAGAGAAATAGAGGGTTTACCGTTGAGGAAGGTAACAAGGGACTTTCGGTACTTGGGGATCCAGATAGCCAAGAATTGGGGTACATTACATAGGCTTAACTTAACGTGGTTGGTGGAACAGATGGAGGAGGACTTTAAGAGATGGGACATGGTGTCCCTGTCACTGGCAGGTAGGGTGCAGGCGGTTAAAATGGTGGTCCTCCCGAGATTCCTTTTTGTGTTTCAATGCCTCCTGATGGTGGTCACGAAGGCTTTTTTCAAAAGAATCGAGAAGAGTATTATGAGTTTTGTGTGGGCCGGGAAGACCCCGAGAGTGAGGAGGGGATTTTTGCAGCGTAGTAGGGACAGTGGGGGGCTGGCACTACCGAGCCTAAGTGAGTACTACTGGGCCGCCAATATTTCAATGGTGTGTAAGTGGATGGGAGAAGAGGAGGGAGCGGCATGGAAGAGATTGGAGAGGGCGTCCTGCAGGGGGACTAGCCTACAAGCAATGGTGACGGCACCGTTGCCGTTCTCACCGAAGAAATACACCACAAGTCCGGTGGTGGTGGCTACATTGAAAATTTGGGGGCAGTGGAGACGGCATAGGGGAAAGACGGGAGCCTCGGTGCGGTCCCCGATAAGAAATAACCATAGGTTTGTTCCGGGGAGAATGGATGGGGGATTTGGAGCATGGCAAAGAGCAAGGGGAGCACAATTGAGAGATCTGTTCGTAGATGGGACGTTTGCGAGTCTGGGAGCGCTGACGGAAAAATATGGGTTGCCCCAAGGGAATGCATTTCGGTATTTGCAACTGAGGGCTTTTGCGAAGCAACAGGTGAGGGAATTCCCGCAGTTCCCGATGCAGGAGGTGCAGGATAGAGTGATCTCAGAGACATGGGTGGGGGATGGTAAGGTGTCGGACATATATAGGGAAATGAGGGACGAGGGGGAGATCATGGTAGATGAGCTGAAAGGGAAATGGGAAGGAGAGCTGGGGAAGGAGATTGAGGAGGGGCTGTGGGCTGATGCCCTACGTAGGGTAAACTCATCGTCCTCGTGTGCCAGGCTAAGCCTGATACAATTTAAGGTGTTACACAGAGCGCATATGACTGGAGCACGGCTCAGTAAATTTTTTGGGATAGAGGATAGGTGTGCGAGATGCTCGAGAAGCCCAGCGAATCACACCCACATGTTCTGGTCATGCCCGGCACTACAGGGGTTTTGGGTGGGGGTGGCAAAGGTGCTTTCGAAGGTGGTGGGGGTCCAGGTCGAACCAAGCAGGGGGTTGGCTATATTTGGGGTTGCAGAAGAGCCGGGAGTGCAGGAGGCGAGAGAGGCTGATGTTTTGGCCTTTGCGTCCCTAGTAGCCCGGCGCAGGATATTGTTAATGTGGAAGGAAGCCAAACCCCCGGGTGTGGAGACCTGGATAAACGACATGGCAGGGTTTATAAAGTTAGAACGGATTAAGTTCGTACTAAGGGGTTCGGCTCAAGGGTTCACCAGGCGGTGGCAGCCGTTCGTCGACTACCTCACAGAAAGATAGAGGGAATGGAAAAGAAGAAGACAACAGCAGCAACCCAGGGGGAGGAATCGGACGGACTCTCAGGGATGTTATTGTATATGTATAGGCACTTGTTTTAGGCAATGTATATTGGACTGTTGGATTGTATCTTTGGAGAGTATTTTTGACAAGGCAGTTGCCATTTAGTTTGGTTTTTGTTTCTGTTCATATATTATTTACTTATTTGTTTAAAACTGGCCACTGTTATTTATATTGCTTTATTGTTGTTTAAAAGAAACACTACGTACTGTTATGTTTGGCCAAAAAATCTTGAATAAAATATATATTTTTTAAAAATTAAGTTTGTGCAGGGCCCCCCAGCTCCTAGCTACCTGGATCCCCAAGTACCGAAAGCTCCTTTCCACCCTCCTCAACGGTAGGCCGTCTGTCCCTCTTCCCTGGTCCCCTGGATGCACCACGAAGAGTTCACTTTTCCCTACATTGAGCTTATAGCCCAAGAAGTCCCCAAACTCCCTGAGGATCTGCATGACCTCCACCATCCCCTCCACTGGATCTGCCACATACAGCAACAGGTCGTCTGCATACAGCGACACTCGATGCTCCTCTCCCCCTCGGACCACCCCCCTCCATTTCCTGGACTCCCTTAATGCCATGGCCAAAGGTTCAATTGCTAATGCAAACAACAGGGGGGACAGGGGGCACCCCTGCCTCTGCCCTTGATACAGCCGAAAATACTCCGACCTCCGCCGATTCGTAACCACATTCGCCATTGGGGCTCTATATAGGAGCTTAACCCAACTGATAAACCCCTCCCCAAACCCAAACCTCCGCACCACTTCCCAGATATACTCCCACTCTACTCGGTCAAAGGCCTTCTCCGCGTCCATAGCTGTCACTATCTCCGCCTCTCCCTCCACCGATGGCATCATAATCACATTTAGGAGCCTCCGCACATTGGTGTTTAGCTGCCTGACCTTTACAAATCCCGTCTGGTCCTCGTGAATCACCCCCGAGACACAGTCCTCAATCCTCGTAGCCAGCACTTTTGCCAGCAACTTAGCATCCACATTAAGGAGTGAAATCGGCCTAGACGACCCACATTGCAGTGGGTCCTTATCCCGCTTCAGAATCAAAGAGATCATCGCCCCGGACATTGTCGGGGGCAGCGTCCCCCCCTCCCTTGCCTCATTGAAAGTCCCCACCAGCAACGGGGCTAACAGGTCCGCGTACTTCCTGTAAAACTCAACCGGGAACCCATCTGGTCCCGGGGCCTTCCCCGCCTGCATGCTCCCCAGTCCTTTAATCAGCTCCTCCAACCCAATTGCCACCTCCTGCTCCTCCACCCTCGGGAACCTCAGTTGGTCCAGAAATCGTCGCATCCCCTCTTCCCCCGCTGGGGGCTGAGATCTGTACAGCTCCTCATAGAAGGCCTTAAATGCCTCATTTACTTTCACCGCACTCCGCACCGTAGTTCCCCTGCCATCCTTGATTCCACCTATCTCCCTCGCTGCCATCCTCTTACGGAGCTGTGTGCCAGCATCCGGCTCGCCTTCTCCCCATACTCGTACATCGCCCCCTGTGCTTTCCTCCACTGTGCCTCTGCCTTCCCTGTGGTCAACAGGTCGAATTCCATCTGGAGATTCGCCTCTCCCTAAGTAGTCCCTCTTCAGGGCCCTCTGCATATCTCCTGTCCACCCTTAGGATCTCCCACACCTACCTCTCCCTTTCCCTGCCCTCTCTCTTCTCCCTGTGAGCCCTGATGGAGATTAACTCTCCCCTGACCACCGCCTTCAGCGCCTCCCATACTACCCCCACCTGCACCTCCCCGTTGTCGTTGGCCTCCAAATACCTTTTAATGCACCCCCGTACCCTCCCGCACACCTCATCTGCCAGCAGTCCCACATCCAAACGCCACAACGGGCGTTGGTCCCTCTCCTCTCCCAACTCCAGTTCCACCCAGTGCAGGGCGTGGTCTGAGATGGCTATGGCTGAATACTCCGTTCCCTCTACTTTCGGGATCAGCGCCCTGCTCAGAACAAAGAAATCTATCCGGGAGTAGGCTTTGTGTACGTGGGAGAAAAAAGAAAATTCCCTGGCCAGGGTCCTGGCAAATCTCCACGGATCCACTCCCCCCATCTGGTCCATAAACCCCCTAAGCACCTTGGCCGCAGCCGGCCTCTTCCCCGTCCTAGATCTGGAACGATCTAATGCTGGGTCCAACGCAGTGTTAAAATCACCCCCCCCATTATCAAGCTTCCGACCTCCAGGTCCGGAATGCGCCCCAACATACGCTTCATAAATCCAGCATTGTCCCAGTTCGGGGCGTTTACGTTTACCAATACCACCCACGCCCCCTGCAGCCTACCGCTCACCATCACGTATCGACCTCCATTGTCCACTACTATGTTCTTGGCCTCAAACACAGCCGCTTCCCCACCAGTATTGCCACCCCTCTATTCTTCGCATCCAGCCACAAATGGAATACCTATCCTACCCATCCCTTTCTTAACCTGACCTGGTCTGCCACCTTCAAATGTGTCTCCTGAAGCATGGCCACGTCTGCCTTCAGTCCCTTTAAGTGCGCGAACACCCGGGCCCTCTTAACCGGCCCATTCAGGCCCCTCACATTCGCCCGACCACCTCTTCTCTTTTCAGTTCCCCCTTGGCCAATGCTAAAGCCAGACTAATAATAATAATTGCTTATTGTCACAAGTAGGCTTCAATGAAGTTACTGTGAAAAGCCCCTAGTCGCCACATTCAGGCGCCTGTTCGGGGAGGCTGGTGCAGAATTGAACCTGTGCTGCTGGCATTGTTCTGCATTACAAGCCAGCTGTTTAGCCTACTGTGCTAAACAAGCCCCTGAGACTATACCTCTTTAAAGGTGCATAAGGTATGTTCCGGCTGCATCTCAGAGACTGCACAAATGTAAATGTCTCAAGGTCAGAACCAGTGCAAGGGCAGTTGCCGCCCTAGGCAAACATTAAGACTAGCACCCCCCACACCCCAATTAACTGGTTCCACTCTCAAGCAACCACTAAAAATTGTCAAGTTCGCAGGTAGATATTATTCATGGCCCACCCATAGCCCTTGCTCTAGGTTCAGGCTCCCTGGTCCCATCCCACTCCTCAATTTCTGGAGCGCCATGCTCCCTTGGCACTCTGTAGGTTCTCATGCCCCACTTCCACACCTCTTGTGGGAACTCAGCCTGCATCACAAGATCATCACCGATGGGGCGAAGAGACATGGGAGATAAAGCAATTGAATGGTCAGTGAGCACCTGCATATGGAGGAAGCAGCCATGAGGTTGGGAGCAAGTGTGGTGTGCATGGGGCTGGGGAAGAGCTGCTCACTGCTGTTAACCTGGGCACTGGGTTAAGTTGCTCATGCTCACTATAACATCATATTGATATCATTTTATAGTTCCGCAATCCAGACTTTGTTTTTTTTTTGCCACAGTGCCGGTGCCAGCATGTTGCAGCTGCTGCTTCCAAATCTTGCTGCCTAGGCAACCGCCTCGTTCATCTGGTGGTTGTGCCAGGCTTGCTCAAGGTTCACAGAGGACTTGGTGCAGGAGGTGCACAGGAGAACGGAAGTGTGCCCCATTTGGGAACAGGAGGCCCTCCAATCCAGGACTGAGATGGCACTTGGACCAGATAACCTTTGCTGCCAATGCCAGCAGTTTGCCTGGAAGACATGGATGTACAAGCAATCAAGGCGACTGAACACACAATCAAATTTCATATCCTACCAGCTGCAACACCAGCTTCACACACTGCTTCTTTTGTTACAACACCTTCACTTGCTTACCAACAATATCTGTCAGCCACAATTCACACCTCACATTCATAGCCTCAGCTCAGTCTCGTACACTAGCCCTGCTGGAAGCCTCGCATTCACATCTCACAACTTTCACACACTGTTCAACTGCAACAGGCACACCACCCCAGTATAATGCACCATGTTCATTGGCAAGCTTCCCTCTATTGTAGGTGATCGATAATAGGCAACAGCAAAGCTAACTGGCAGGTGGCAGGCATGGCAACGTGTCTTCAGTTTCCTGGGTGAGGCAGTAATGGAAATAATTGGAACAGCTGTGACTGAGGGAGTAGTAGGCAGCTGGGCTGAAAGAGTCGAGGATGATGGCCCGTTCCTGCCTGATCCATCTTTTCACATCCCATTTCCTCCTCGTCCGAGATTTACAAGCTGCAGTTGGTAGAGCCACGTACCTCTTGCTTTCCCCGCTTCTCTCAATCCAGTTCTGATCTTGTGCCTTTATGCTTCCAGACACACAAGAACTGGCACCTGGCCAGCTAGAGTGGCAGAAGACTAAAGACCTAGAAGGCAAATAAACTACTGAGGAAGACACTGTTGCTCGATGTCAGCCACTAACCAATACTGGCACTGTGCATACTTTAGAGGGATGCATAGTATCTGGACCAGGTGTGTTGCCAGGCACAGCTCGGCTCCCGCCAGTGCAAGGGCAAATAATCATGTGCGTTCCAGCTCCCCAGAGATTAAATCATTCACAATTTCTGCTGCTGAGAACACAGATGAGGACTTGGATGGCTTGGTGTACAGAAAAAGGCTGATGGACTTACACACAGAATTACTTGGTGCATTGGCAATCCTACCAGAAAGCCTGTTGCCGGTGTCATGGAGCATGGAGGAGTGTGGCTGCAACCCGCAGAGCTTGGAGCTTGTCCTTTTCAGTGTGGAAGTGATGGCCAGCACTGTGAGAGAGCACACATACAGATCTGAACATCACTCAGCATCAGCCAACCTCTCCACTTCCATTGCAGCACAAGCCACTCAATTTCACAATGCCAATTGTGGTTGGAGCAAGCAGTATGCCCAAAGCCTTGCACTGGCATCCAACAGCTTTCTCACATGTGTTCTTCACCAACTTTAAGCAGCTCCTTCAAACACCCAGTACTTCCCACGCCTGAATCATAACTGGCAGAAAGTAATAAAGCACTGTTGGGAAGGCACCCCACAAGTTCAGCTTTGCGTGCTTAAGAACATTATCTAGAGTGACAAAATGGTAGCACGCTGACAGTCATCACAATCTACCAGCTCTCCATATCTCTGATACATGCTCATAGTGCGCACGCTACTGCACTCAGGAAGACGGCTATCACGAGCCATGCCAAAAGTGGGCAGAAGCAGAACGGGCACCAGCGCCTGAATGTGGTGACTAGGGGCTTTTCACAGTAACTTCATTTGAAGCCTACTTGTGACAATAAGCGATTTACATTACATTACATTTTGCTTCAAAACCAACACCAAAACTGTGCCATGGAGCCAAAATTTACAACCAATATGTTTTTTCCTCTGGACTAACTTTTGATTCTCTTTTAACATTAAGGGATTTAATATGAAAGAAAGTATATCACTCCACAAAAATCCATGCAGAAAATTTTACAAGCTTATTTGATACCACTAATAATGTGAAGTGAAGAGGTGGATGGGTAGGATAACAGATTCCCCAGACTTGTCACTTAATGGAAACCTGAGAGATTGCTGTTTAGATGCCATACAAATCAACTGTAAGTAGGTAGAAAACTATACCTGAAAACACCAATACAACATCTGAGCACTGGGCACAAGTCATCAGTCTTATTACCGTTTAAATCCCATTCTTTGTCATTTCCCTTAATAGGCTGACTATCCTGTGTTTTCTTTAGCTGTTTGTTGAGACGCTCCTTCCTTCCAAATATCTGTCTTATGTATTAAAGTGTCTGCAAGTTGTATAAAAAAAATCTGGGAACTTGAGAATTCCAAGTCAGATACCTCACCATGTATGGGATCCCAACTGTGGTTAAATAGCATGGAAGGTGAAGTTATTGGAGATGTTACACTTCATTTTCTGAAGTCAATCGACCTCCCCTACAAAGAGCACCAGGATCCTTATTCTGCAGTTTAAAAATTACACCATAAATGTGTTCAGACTTTTGGTATTAGTTTTCTTTAGCATATTACTCCAAATCTAGCTCCAGTTCGAAAGAGTGATTCGAAGATATACGTTTTTCTTGAAAAGATCAAACTGTCTTTTTAATGCTTCTGTACAAATACAAATTCCCAGGCTGTGCATCAAACTACTTTGGTAGGTAAGTGGAACTGGCACAGTTGCAGAACATTCAAATCCCAACTTTTTACACCAACTGGTCACCATTCCATGAATATTTCTTTCATGGGGTGGCGGACGAGCCGGGAGTGCAGGAGGCGAAAGAGGCCGGTATTCTGGCCTTTGTGTCCCTGGTAGCCCGGCGGAGGATCTTGCTCATGTGGAAGGATGTGAAGCCCCCCAGTGTGGAAGCTTGGATAAATGACATGGCAGGGTTCATTAAGCTGGAGAGGATAAAGTTTGCCTTGAGACGGTCTGCACAGGGGTTCTTCAGGCGGTGGCAACCGTTCCTAGACTATCTCGCGGAGCGTTAGAATGAGGTCGGTCAGCAGCAGCAGCAACCCAGGGAGGGGGGGGGGGGGGGGGGAGGGGGTAATTTGGGCGGGCGGGGGAGTTTTTTTTTCCTAGGGTTACTCATAAAAAAGCAAATGGGAGGGTTAATATGTGCGGGAGAAACCCATTGTATAAGTTCTGTATTATGTTTGATTGATATGTTTATGCTCTGTTCTGTTCTTTTCTCTTTCTTTTTTCTGTTACGGGGGTGGGGGGGGTTTAATTGGTTGAAAATTTTTGTTGGAAAAACTTTGAATAAACATATTTTAAAAATAAATTAAAAATTCTTTCATCTTTACATCATCACTGATTTTACGTAGAAATACAATTTAATTTCTGTGAAACATAACGGAATAATCAAGTTTAAGACCTGCACTTCTGTTGATTGTACTAAAACCCTCCCATTAACAATGGCTAGGGAAGGCATTTCTCTGCTTAGCACAAGATTAGTTAGGTCCACTATTCTAGACATGATCTTAGATGATTTGTTTGATGTTATTTAAAATTGCACTTCAGCAAAATATCTGTCTTGATACCTCCTCTGGATATAGAGACTGGGATTATTTTGGTGAAAGATTTAAAAATGTGGGTTTTACACTTTGTTACTGTTTGAAATTCTGGGGCGGGATTCTCCGACCCCCCCGCCGAGTCGGAGAATCGCCTGGGGCTGGCGTGAATCCCGCCCCCGCCGGTTGCCGAATTCTCCAGCACCGGATATTCGGCGGGGGTGGGAATTGCGCCGCGACGGTTGGCGGGCCCCTCCCCGGCGATTCTCCTGCCCGAATGGGCCGAAGTCCCGCTGCTGGAATGCCTGTCCCGCCGGCGAGAATCAAACCACCTCTCTTACCGGCGGGACAAGGCGGCGCGGGCGGGCTCCGGGTTCCTGGGGAGGGTGCGGGGCGATCTGGCCCCGGGGGTGCCCCCACGGTGGCCTGGCCCGCGATCGGGGCCCACCGATCCGCGGGCGGGCCTATGCCGTGGGGGCACTCTTTTCCTTCCGCCTTCGCCATGGTCTCCACTATGGCGGAGGCGGAAGAGACCCCCTCCACTGCACATGTGCGGGGATGCCGTGAGCGGCCGCTGACGCTCCCGCGCATGCGCCGCACGGCAAAGTCAGTTTCGCGCCAGCTGGCGGGACACCAAAGGCCTTTCCCGCCAGCTGGCAGGGCGGAAATCATTCCGGCGCGGGCCTAGCCCCTCAAGGTTAGGGCTCGGCCCCTCAAGATGCGGAGGACTCCGCACCTTTGGGGCAGCGTGATGCCGGACTGATTCGCACCGTTTTTGGCGCCGGTCGGCGGACATCGTGCCGATTGCGGAGAATCTCGCCCCTGGTTTGAACACACTTGGTCCTTTTGCTAATTACCATAAGTTGAACTTGCCTGAAGTCACTCGAAGGAGCACATGCAGGTTTAACACTCATGGCACTGAATAGAAACAATTTCCAATAAGCTGTATCCTTGCATGCCACACATCCATTTCCACAGAAGATGTGGGGTTATGCTGGCTGACGCACACTGGCAGCTATCAGGATGGCTCAGGAACTGAGGGAGCTAGCACACAGGTTCATCAGACATAGTACTGGAGGTGCTGGTGGAGGAGGGATGTCCTGTACCTACAGCAGGGAAGGACTCCATTTTGGCCTCCTACCTCCCTCTCACCAAACAGCTGGTGTTGCTCTCCCTGGCTTCAAGCTCCTCCAGTTCCCCAGAAGACTGAGGAGGACTCCTAGCAAGATGTCCATGACCAAACACTTCATTTTTCCTGGTGACTCCCTATAAGGTTTTCAATAAGGTAACATAGAAAAGGACTCGGTCCTTATGGTGGAGTCCCTTGAAAATTTCCAGAATAAATGTTGATGGAATGATAACAAAGCGTTGAAAAACTGTCCCAGAATATCTTCCCATGTGATTCAGAAGTCCTCGTCAAACATTGAGCAGCAAGTGAACTTGAAAGGTGAGTTTGCCCTTAGATAGCACACAGAATGCTCACGCATGACTTGTTTACTTCTATTCAGCTAGTGACTGTGATGAGGTGTGTTAGGTCAAGCACTAGTCACCAAAATGCCATGCAGCCTCTGTAATGAGCACTAACAGGTATTTTAAGAGGCAATCAGCCCTCAAACAATCCTCCTGGCAGCACTTCAACCCCTTTACCAGGAAAGTGCCGTTCCCTAAACACGGCCTACACCAGCTTTTCAGCTCAAGAGTAAATCTTGCCCACCTTGAAGACTCTTTAGCGCCTAAGGAAGCCAGCGAAAAATACCCCTGCCCATCCCCCAAGTAATTCTGGGCTAAAACTGAGCTCTCTCTTTGGGTACTGCGAAGGCTGGCTGTTCTGCACTGGTTTTAAAACACTTTATTCTGACTGTATGTTTTGAGTGGAAAAAATCAGTCCTCCATGTCTTAAGGGGCAACCTGTTCTACTTCACAAGTGAGAGAGCAGCTAGCAGTAGCCATATGAACCTGTGCAAACAATTGGGAATGAAAATTGAAGACAGTGAACACAAGTTCTTTTTAGAATTAAGACATACTGTTATAAATCACTGTTTTCCCTTTATATTGCAATCCTAACTCCTAATGTATTTTCCAAATGTACTATTCAGAAGCAAATTGTATCCTTTTCTATTAAGACCTATTAATATTTGTTGACTACTTTGTTACGGTGAAGGCTTGGAGTGTCGAGGGGTCTGTTCCTGTGCTGTAATTTTCTTTGTTCTTTTGTTCTTTAGCTAATCCAAAACTCTGCTTCCCACATCCTAACTCGGGGGGCGCGATTCTCCACTCCCGCGCCGGTTGGGAGAATCGCCTGGGTCGCCAAATTTTCCTGCGACGCCGGTCCGACGCCCTCCCGCGATTCACCCAAGCGGCGAGAATGGCCCCGTCGAGTTCCGTGTGGCACAGGCCGGAGAATCACCCGAGACACCCAAAATGGCGATTCTCTGGCACACCCGCTATTCTCAGGCCCGGATGGGTCGAAGTCCCGACAGCGTGACCCCAGTTCACGCCGTCGCCGTTCACACTTGCTATTTAAAGTCGTCTGCCAGTCGTGCTGGCTGATGCTGAGCAGGGAGGAGGTGAGCGGACTGTTCCGCAGCTCCTGGAGACCGGGTCGGCTTCCCCGAGAAGGCTGCGGCCAACGGGGGGATGAGGGAGAATGTGCAGGTGGGAGGGGGGGTGAGGGAGAGTGTGCAGGTGGGAGGGGGGGGGGTGAGGGAGAGTGTGCAGGTGGGAGGGGGGGGTGAGGGAGAGTGTGCAGGTGGGAGGGGGGATAAGGGAGAGTGTGCAGGTGGAAGGGGGGATGAGGGAGAGTGTGCAGGTGGGAGGGGGGTGAGGGAGAGTGTGCAGGTGGGAGGGGGGATGAGGGAGAGTGTGCAGGTTGGAGGGGGGGGGTGAGGGAAAGTGTGCAGGTGGGAGGTGAGGGAGAGTGTGGATGGTATCGTCCATCCGCAGATGCCACAGGTCAGCCGCCCTGATATGGCAGGACGGTGACGAGGACACGGCCGCAGGGTCCGTGTGGCTGATGGGCACAGGCGAGTGGCACACTGGTGAGGAGTATGGTGTGAACTGACCGTTGGACGCAGACAGTGACCAGATGTTAGGCTGGGTGCGTATCTGCAGCGCGACCATCCCACCGGGGCACACAGGTATCACATGCAACCCGGCGAGGTGGAAGAACCTCCGTGTAACATGTCGTTTCTCTGCCCCCCACCACCCTCCTGCAGGTCACCATGTATGCCAGCCAGACAGCGATGTTTACTGCCGTGGTTGGAGCTGCAGCTCTGGAGTTTGCCATCCGGCAGCGTAGAGTCAGACGGCCCACAGTGGCTGCAGATGCAGCGGTCGCCGGTGCAGCAGAGGGGATGGCCGCGGAGTGACCCGTCGTCACCGCGCAGGCCGCAGGCGCTCAGGACCCGAATGCACAGGGGGATGCCGAGGGGAACATTGACCCCCTGACGGCGAGGATTGCAGAGGAAGTGCTTGGGGGGGGGGGGGAGCAGGAGCAGGAGGATGCACTGATGGTGGTGCCAGGGAGCCACAGGCGTCCAGCAAGGCCGAGGGTGTACCGTGACAGAATGTCGTTCGAGGCCCTACCGGACATCACATGCAGGAGGAGACTACGGACAGCACGTCCCCATGCGCCCGCCTGCAGACAACAGGGAAGTGTTCATGAACAGAAAGGGCGCATACTCCATGAACATTCAGGTGGTGTGCGACCCCCACATGAAGATCATGCACGTGTGTGCAAAGTACCCCGGGAGTGTGCATGACGCCTACATCTGGCACAGTCATTCATCCCCGCAATGTTCGATGGATGCCCCCCCCCCCCGGCTGAGGGGCTGGTTGCTGGGCGACAAGGGCTATCCGTTGAGGTCATGGCTGATGACGCCAATACGGAGGCCTCGCACCAACGCGGAGAGCCTATACAACGAGGCACATGCAGCAACCTGGGTTGTGGTGGAGCGGTGCTTCGGGCTGCTGAAGATGTGATTCAGATGCCTGGACTGCTCCGGAGGGGCCCTACAGTACCAACCCGACAGGGTCGGTCGCATAGTTGTGGTCTGCTGTGCGCTGCACAACATTGCCACGCAGAGGGGAGATGACCTGGTGGAGGAGTCGGAGGGAGGACCAATTCCACATCACCTTACCACTGCTGCACTACGGGATTACACAACAGTGATGATTGGGTAAGCGGGTGTGATCAGTGCCATGTTGAATGATGACAGCCCGCTCTGCGATGAGCTGTGTGCTCAGATTCGCCAGCTGAGGTCTGACTCATGGCTAAAGCTGAACCATCCACTCCGGTGGTCACAGCCTTCGTGACGGATAGTTCACCACATGCCCTTGGGGTGGCTGGCGCCGGTGTGCCGAGGACAACGGTGTCCGATTATGGGAGGCATGGGGGAAAGGGACAGCACATCCGGAACAGACCTTGAACCGCTCGTATACCACTACGCCAATCGGGCACCCTCACGAGCCCCCTGGCACCGGACATAGCACAGAGTCTTACAAGTCAAATTCAGCAGTGAGTTTATTTGTGTGATTAACATAGGTGCCCTACCCACTACAACTAGACTGTGCCCTGCACCCGTGCCAACTTCTTACGTGCCTAACGACTTTGCCTTACAGTCTAGGTGTGTTCCCGGATGGTACAGCAGGAGTGGAGGCGGACTGCTGAGAATCACGCCATTCGACATGGCTCCCTGTCGGCACGCATTTCCTGGGGCGGCCCGGCATCGATGGGCCAGGCTGCTCGGCGGGCGTGCTGGATGGCGTTGTGCCACCCTGACCTGCCTGCTGCCCACCAGATGTGCCAGGGACGGAACGGGGGGAGGCCGAGTGGTCCGTGACGTCCCTTGATGGAGCTACTGGGACGGGCCCCAGAACCTTCTCCTCCCTCGGGGAGCCCGGTGGCCCCCGGGCCTCACTGTGGGACGGAGATGCGATCGGAGACATGCCCCGTCACACCACCGACACCTGGCGCTGCCAGTCCGGGAGGCCTGCAGCGGGATCGACCACGGTCCGAATGTTCGCCGAGACGAAGCCCAGGGAGTGCCACGTTCCTGCCAAGGACTGTGCGATCTCGACCTGTGACTGCGCCACGGCATCCATCACGTGCACCAGGCGGTCTATACTCTCCGCGACTGACTGCTGGGACTGTGCCATCGCCTGCTGGGACCGGGCCATGGCATGGTGAGACTCGGCCAGGGCCCAGAGAGCGGCGGCAATGTCCTGTTGGCTCTGTGAGATGGCTACCTGTGAGAGGGCAGCCCTCTCCTGGGCCATGGATTACGCGTGCACGTGAATCCCAATGCCTTGCAGAACCTGACCCATGGCCGAAACCCTTTCACCCATTGCCTCCACCGCGGACGCCACCCTTGCGGTGTCGGCCTGGGTGGCTGCGATGAGTGGCACCACTCCCTGCTCCTGAACGCGGATGGACTCCTCCAACTGCGTTGCAGGTCCTAGAAGATGGCCCTCATCCCGTTATTCAGTCCCTGGGTGTCCACATGCATTGGTTGTCCGGGTGGGTCAAGTACATCCAGGAACCCGGGAGCCATCTGGGTGGCAGCTGTTTGCTGGGCCTGGGCTGCCCTACGACCGTCCAGCACATCGGCTGCTCCAAACTCCACCTGCTGTACCGGCTCGGCTGTGGGGTGTGCACCAGACCGTGACCCGGGAGCCTCATCATTTATATGCCCAACCGAGGTGAGTGTCTCTGTGATGGCGTATGGTGTCGGAGACAGCAGTGCCGCAAGCTCGAGGTCATCGTCCGTTAGGAATTCTGGTCTGTTCTCCTCCCACTCATGGCCCGGTGCAAGCTCCATGCCGGCCATGTCGTGCTGACCTCCAGGTGATTCCACCGAGTGTGTGACCGTGTTGTGTGATTCATCTTCAATGTCTGCCCTGTGCCCCTCACTATTGTCTCTCTCGGTGGTGTGAGCGTCCCGGTCCTGCGTCCCATACTGAGAGGTTTGCCCTCCTGTCCGACCGACTGCCAACCTCTGGCGTGCATCCCTGGGTGCACTTGTGGTTGGCGATGTTCCGCTGTCTCTTGGCCGAGACGTCCCTGGACATTCAGCGGCTTGCCCTGGGGAACATAAAGATTCGGGGTTTGTTAGACACGGTGGCCCGGGTGTATGGTGGTGGTGGGTGCACAGTGTGTGTGTGTGGGGGGGGGGGGGGAAGAGGGGAGCGAAGGTGCAGTGGCATAAGTGTGAGGGGGGAGGGGATTGAGGCTGCAATGGGCAGAGTGTGAGGAAGACGATGACGGGTTGGGGGGGGAGGGGGAGAGGACATGCAGGGTTCTCTCACTTGCTTCTGCGCCTCCGAGCTGGCATGTCGCGGCCTCCCGGGTGGCGGATCCCCCAGCGAGGTCCAGGGCCCTCTGCTCGTGAATGTTTAGGGGGTTCAGCACAGGAGAACCCCCCCGGTTCTCATACGCTCACGCTGGTTGTGAGCTGTCTTGTCCTGGGGAGAGGGGGGGGAGGTTGGATAAAGCATCACAATTAGGCGGGTATCATCAGGGTGTGCAGATATAAACTACATTTTTGCTGGTTCAGGAGACAGCACGCCATGGCATCGCACTGGGGGGGTCCCGGGGCTCATGTGGGTCGAGTAAATCGTTGGGCACCCTGACTCCATCCCCCAAACCCCCCCCCTGTTGCCCCAACCCCCGCCTGACCCCCCCAAACACCCCCTGATGCCCAACACCCCCCTGACCCCCCCAAACCCCCCCTGATGCCCCAACCCCCCCGACCACCCCATACCTCCCCTGATGCCCCAACCCCTGCCTGACCCCCCCAAACACTCCCTGATGCCCCAACCCCCCTGACCCCCTCAAACCTCCCCTGATGCCCCAACCCCTGCCTGACCCCCCCCAAACACCCCCTGATGCCCCAACCCCCCGACCCCCCCAAACCCCCCTGATGCCCCAACCCCCTGACCCCCCCCGCTTGCCCCAACCCTCCCCCCCCGATGCCCCAATCCCCCCTGACACCCCCAACCCCCCCAGACTCCCCACCACCGCCCCTGATGCCCCAACGCCCCCCTGACCCCCCACCACCCCACTTCCCCCCCTCGTGCCGGGGGCACCTTCATGGCACTTACCCTCGCAGCCCGAGTGAGGTCGTGCAGCTTCTTCCGACACTGCTCCCCCGTCCGGGGGGTCTGCCCCACAGCACTCACAGCGATGCCAACCTCACGCCAACCGCGCCTCACCGCGCTGGATGGCTGGCGATGCCCACGTCTTGGGCAGAGGGTGTCCCTTCTCTGCTCGACCTCATCCAGCAGGGTGTCCAGGTCCGTGTCCCGGAACCTCGGTGTGGCTCGTCGGGGCTCAGCCATCTCTTCCTCTCTCTTCGCCTCCGAGTCCTCTGTGCGCAGATCGCACCATTTATGACGCAGCGCCACGTCATTCGGGCGTCACGCGGTGACGACGCGGCTTTCGCGACACCGCCGCCCCCCCCCCCCCCCCGAGTTTCTCACGGCCCTGATCCTAGCCCATATTCGGGCCCTGAATCGGTCGGGATCAGGGCCGTTTCGCGCCGTCGTGAACCTCGACGGCGTTCACGACGGCGTGGGCACTTCGTCGCGGGAGCGGAGAATCGCGCCCATTGTTTCCCAAACATTTTGAGCTGTCGAACCCCCAGTGACCTCCCAATGCATCCCAAACATTCTCATAACGTTGACCTTTGTTTTCGCCACAAAATTGCTGCGAACACAAATATAAACCAGTCTTTTCTAGCTATATCTGTGAATATACTAGGAAGAGGCACACAGTCACAAATACATTCACCAGCTATATGGCTCCCTCGCATTAATACTTGGCCAAGCCACTCTCCCATGGCTCCTTAACATTAACATCTGGAAGCAATACCTACTCTCGGAGCGGGTAATCAAAAAGGTTTGCTTATTAAAAATATATTTAAGTCTTACCTTTTCTCATTTTTAGTGGAAGCAGTGATGCTGGTTCGCTGATATTCATTTCTGACACACGCATCTCACTCCCTCACACTCACACACTCACTGCTTTCTCCTTCTCACACACCCTTTTCTCCCTGTCTCTCACACACGTCTCCCTCTCTCTCTCACAAACACACAACCACATCTCCCTCTCTCTCACACACACATATCTCTCTCACTCACATACACATATATCTCTCTCACATACGCAAACACACACACATCTCCCTCTCTCACACACACCCACAACTCTCTTCCTCAGACACACCCACATCTCCCTCTCACACATACATATCCCTCTCTCATACACATCTCCCCATCTCTCACACACACATCTCCCTCTCTCTCTCTCATACACACACACATCTGTCTCTCACACATACAAACACACATATCCCTCTCTCACATACACACATCTATCACACACACATGTCTGTCACACATACATCTCCCTCTCTCACATGCACGCGTCTCCCTCTCTCACACACATCTCTTTCTCTCACACACACACATCTCCCTCTCTCTCACACGCACACATAAAAAAAAAAATTTAGAGTACCCAATTAATTTTTTCCAATTAAGGGGCAATTTAGCGTGGTCAATCCACCTACCCTGCACATCTTTGGGTTGTGGGGGCCAAACCCACGCAAACACGGGGAGAATGTGCAAACTCCACACGGACAGTGACCCAGAGCCGGGGTCGAACCTGGGGCCTCGCCGGGTGTGTGTGAGAGGGAGATGTGGACCGTGCTGCCCCTCTCACACACACACATGCATGCCTCCGTCACACACACACACACACACACACACACACACGTCTCCCTCTCATGCATGGACATCTCCCTCTCACACGCACACAGATCTCCCTCTCACGCACACACATCTCCCTCACACATACACACACAGCTCCTTCTTACACACACATCCCCTTTGATTCTGTACTCTGTGTACTTGGCTGTCTGCCCCTCTCAACTTCCTTGACTATACAAATTAGCATGTGTATGTCTCACTGATCTCCCAACCATCTAGGTAAGCAGTTTCTACTGATATGCGATTCACACCTGATTCTATCTAGATGCTAATCTTGTTACTGGGAAAGATCCCATCTGGCCTTTTGAATACTGGTTACTGCTGTCACTGGGCAGATTTCTACCCATTGCTAATTGCATCCTATTATGTCTTGTTAAATTCACGTTACTACTGTTACTAGGCAAATCCATGACACTTGGGATATTTTCACAAGTTAACGGTACTATATAAATGCAAATTGTGGGGCAGCACAGTGGCGCAGTGGGTTAGCCCTGCAGCCTCATGGCGCCGAGATCCTGGGTTCGATTCCGGCTCTGGGTCACTGTCCGTGTGGAGTTTGCACATTCTCCCGTGTTTGCGTGGGTTTCACCCCCACAACCCAAAGATGTGCAGGGTAGGTGGATTGGCCACACTAAATTGCCCCTTAATTGGAAAAAATGAATTGGGTACTCTAAATTTATTAAATAAATAAATAAATGCAAATTGTTTTTAGTGCTTTGAGCATAAGATAAATGGATACAATGAGGTTGAATAAAATACCAACATGAGTTTATGTATAGAAATGCATTATTGCTTCAAAACAGTGAAAGTGATAGAATCTAGCTCATACGCACATTTTTGGAGTGATTCTAGCTTTGTGTTTTTAACTGCTATGTTTATCATATGTTTTACCATGTAATGGATCCAACTCCTGATATTTTCATTAGTAATCTACCCTGTATAAACAGGATTTAAACCTCCTGCATCAGCTAATCCCTGCTGCACCAGAGCAAGATGACAGATGGCACAAAACACAGCAAGATGTTAGATCATAACAGGACCTTCCTGAAATATAAGCTAAATTTTATAAAGTCCCAGCTATTGTAACGACTAACATAATTTTTTGGGGGAAAATTGATGGCAGACTTGATCTGGCTGTAGCTCTGCCGAATATTGCTGTTACTGTTTCTCTCTAAGTACATCAGACTACACATTACCCTGTATTTACTGCCATCTGGGTTCTTGCTGGATATTGTCTGGTACTTCATGAATCAGTTTTGCAGTATGGGTAAACAAGTGGTGGTTAGTTTGATCTATTTTGATCATTTTGAACCAGTAATAAAACAATTAATTTAGCGAAAATAAACGATTTAATGTACTGTCACCAAATTACTATTTCTTTGCATGACCCCCACCCACCCCCAACGACCGCTAAGGGGAAGAAAAGGTGCATTTGCACAGAGTATCCAGATCACCAGCTAGTTTGAAATGCCAGAAACATAGAATAGTTAGACTAGGGGACTTTAATTACCCGAATATAGACGTGTGATAATAGTAGTGTAAAGGGAAGGCAGGGGCAATGATTCCTGTGTGTTCAGGAGAATTTGCTACTGCAGTGTGTTTCCAGTCCAACAAGAAAGGAGACATTGGAGGACCTGGCCCTTTGGAGAATGGGTCAAGTGTCAGCAGTGTAACGTTTAGGGGACAGCGATCATTGTGTCATCCTTAGGTTGATTATGGAAAAGGACAAGGAGAAATCCAGAATTAAAATAAATAACTGGGGAAAGCCAACAGGGTAAGAATGGATCTGGCCCAGATAAATTGGAATCAAAGATTAGCAGGCCAAACTAACTGAGCAATGGGTTGCCTGTAAAGAAGAGCTAATTAAAGTGTACTCCGAGCGCTCAAGTATATTCTCTTGAAGGGAAAAGGTAAGGCAAACAAATTGGAGCTCCCTGGATAACGAAAGAGATAGAGGTCGAAATTCTCCGGCCTTTGGCATTCTCTGTTGCCACCGACAGCACCCCTCCCCGCCCCAGGGGCAGTGTGGGGTGGCATCAATGGAAAATCCCATTGACAAGCAGCGGGAGTAGCGAATCCCACTGCTAGCAAACAGCGTGCCGCCGAGACACAGGCGGCTGGGGGACTGGAGACTCCCACCCAGAAATTAAGATGGAGCAGATAAAGTTCATTTGTGACAGATGTTAGGTGGATAATACAGTTGAGAACCAGGATGCATATAGAAGGTTCAGAGATAAATTGAAAAAGCAGAGAAGCAAAAACAGAAAATGAGAAGCGACTGGCAACCACTGTAAAAGGGATTCCCAAAGTCTTATCTAGACATATAACTAGTAAAAGGCTGGGAAGAAGAGGAGTGGAGCCAATTAAGGGACCATTTATTTATGCATGGAAGCAGGAGGCATGGCTGAGGTTATCAAATTCATACTTTGCACTTATCTTTACCAAGGAAGTATTATTATGTTTTTTAATTTTCCAATTAAGGGACAATTTAGCCTGGCCAATCCACTCATCCTGCACATCTTTGGGTTGTGGGAGGTGAGACCCACGCAGACACGGAAAGAATGTGCAAACCCCACATGAACAGTGACCCGGGCTGGGATCGAACCCGGATCCTCGGCGCCAGTGCTAATCACCGGGCCACTGTGCCGCCCATTTTACCAAGGAAGTAGATGCCGCCCAGGTCATGGTTAAAGACGAGGTAGTTCTTTCACTTGAATGATTTAAAATTAATAAGGAGGAGGTGTTGGATAGGCTGTCTGTACATAACGTTTGATAAGGCACTGGATACTGTAATTAGGCAAGCATAGAGTTTCAATTATTGGTTAAATACCACTATGGGAAACCAATAAAGTAATCAGGACTATTAGTTGTGATTGGATATTAATTATCTTCAAGTAAGTATACAATTTTGATTGGTGTATGCAAATTACTTGTAAGATAAGCTCACGGTATAATTGCTGTTGTATTCCTTTGTTCAAGGAACTTGTGGGCCACATGTTGGCAAAGAAGATCCCTTGCTATAGCTTGAGAAAAGATCTTAAATGAGAATTCTGTGTTGTCTGCTTGTTCGAGGGGAATGGAATACTCATCAGCTGGATAGCTGTGAAAACTCCCCAAATATAGCTAAACTTTGTAAACTAGATATCGAGACACATTTCTATAATTCTGATTTTCTGTAAACAGTGGGTGAAATGTAGGGAATCTGGCCTATCATTAGCAGCACTGCACAACAATGCTACTGCTGAATTTAATCAGAAGTACTAGCCCATATGACAATACGAAAATGTTGTTTGCAAGATATACTGGCTGCTGGGCCAGATAATGATTCTAATATTCAAGTGGTTGCAAACTTCGCCATACCCATTGTTTTGTTATGCTCTTGATGTAGCATAAGCTGCTTCCTTGATGTGCACTCTGACAAAGGAAGGTTCAGACTTGGAGATAGCTTTAACATGTTTATTAAACTATTAACAATTTTCCTACTTGGATTCAACGCTACTGTTAATCCTGCTATAGCTACTCAGACTGATGAACCAGTCTGCTACAATCCACGTGGTGGGTGTGATGTGTAATCAACCCTGTGTCTGTACTCACTGAGAGTCTCCACTGGAAAGAGCCTGAGCATGTGTGATGTGTCCTTTTATATGGGTTGGTGTAATGCCCTCCTGTTGTAGTGTTACCTCTGTGTGTATCGTGACTGCCTGTTGGTCGTGTCCTATCTTACTGACCTATTGGTTGACTGCCTGTGTTTCATGACTCTGGTGTTCCCTCTAGTGTCTAGCTAGGTGTAGTGTATGTACATTAACCCTTTGTGTACTTACAGTGATGTATATCACCACACCCATGATACGATTCTGGTGAATGACTCCAAAATCCAGTTAACATCTAGAGGCTAAGGGCTGAATTTTGCCCTGGGCCTTCTGGACCTCAATGAAGGACGGGAATGCCAAGCCCCCACTTGCTGGCAGCAAGTCTGATATAGGGATAATCCTAATTGACTATCTCTGAGCCCACTGTCCAGTTAAGGACTGGGGCAGGCCGCCACTGTTGCGGGTCCAATCAGAAGATCACCAGCCCTTTGGGAGAGGTTGGTGCTGCTAAGGCAACTTGGAGGTTCCTTCGAAGCCTGGAAAATAAATAATTTAAGGGGGTTGGGTGGAGATGTTAGGACCCTTGGATTGAAGCAGGAGTATCTTTTGTTGCCCGCATCCCGCACCATCAGATGCAGTCTCTGATACCCATGGCCCCTCAAATGTTGCAGTGAGGGGGTCATCTCACCTCCCCTCCCTGAAGTTTTTTTTTCTTTTTTAAATTTAGAGTACCCAATTTTTTTTTTCCAATTAAGGGGCAATTTAGCGTGGCCAATCCACCTACCCTGCACATCTTTGGGTTGTGGGGGTGAAGCCCACGCAGACACGGGGAGAATGTGCAAACTCCACACGGACAGTGACCCAGGGCCGGGATTCGAACCCGGGTCCTCAGCGCCGTAGGCAGCAATGCTAACCATTGAGCCACGTGCCACCCTGAAGTTGGATGCCTGCCCACAAATCCACACCACCGTTGGCAAAATACCAACGAGCACAAAAAACGCACCTCTAACTTGGGTCTTAATTACTCCATTTAGCTGTCTGCCTCCATTGCGTGAGCAGCCAATCCGCATTCCTGTCTGCCCCCGGACATTTCCCTGGTTAATGCATCAAGCAACCACCCTGACACGGCTACCTGCTATTTGTGAAGTATCTCACACCTCCTAGTCAACTTCCCCAGGGCCAAGAATGCTCAGTCCTAAGTCTGTGGCACTTGAAACTCCTCCCTAATAACGGTTAGTTGAATTTCAGACAGCATTTTGTCCTAATTTTGCTTGTCCAGCGCACGTCAGAAGGCTGAAGGGCAAAGGATGAAGCAAAATTGCGGCATCCATCGAATACCTGCCAAAATCATCCTGGTTTGCCACAATTTGCACCATATTTATGATGGTAAAAGGAGGCCAGTTTAAGCAGGGGTGGCTGGAAGGTGCTCCAAATAAAGAAATGGAAAATCAGCCACCACGTCCCTGTGAGTTAATGTTGACACTGAATGTGTGCTGGAAATATGCGCTGTCGCAATGTTACTTAACCACCTGACAAATGGATGCAACATTTGTTTATTTATCCAGATCTAAAATCTTCATATTAATCGGGGCTGATATTCAAATATAATTCTCTGACAGGTCAGACTTTATGCTGTCCGGTAACAGATACTTCAACAAACTGGGAAGGTTTTTCCTTCCCATGATTGGACTTCCAAAACATCGAACAGAATTAGTGCTTAATTTCCAAAGCATTCCAGCTTTCAAGAACATTTTGTACTAACTTTAAAATGTTTACATGAAAAGTGGCATATTTATACTCAAACATACTATATATTACCACAAGAATCAGTTTCTCTGCTTTCCTTCACATGGCACTCACAGTCTAACAGGGAGAAAGATTTTGTTGATCTATTAAATGCACAGAAGTTCCTTACTGGTCTACACCCACTGTTTTTGCTATCCGTGTGCTGCAACATATTGCTTTTACACTTCAAAGGCCAAGTGAAAGCACAATTAGCTATCTATTTTATTCATGGTACGAACATAATGTTCCCTCCACAAAAGCAGGCATTGTACTTAAATAAAATGTTTGTTGTGTAAACTGTTTTGAGAAGTTTCAATGCAAAGGTTTTGATGCAATCATCGCTTCGATTCTGAACTATTTTCTGTGTGGGGGGAAAACAAAAGGGAAGTTTAATTTCGCACAAATCATGGCCTCAGAATGTGCCAAAGTATCAAAGAAATACCTTTGAAGTGCAGTCACTGTTTAATGTAAGAGACATGCCTCCAATTTAGGCAAAAAGCAAGGCTCCTCAAAAAACAATGAGATGATGACCAAATCATCTATTTTTTTATGACGCTTGTTGAGGAGTAAATATTAACCAGGGCACTGCGAAGAGGTGCTGTACTTTTCTTTGTTCTTTCTTTGTTCTTTGAAGAGCTCCTCTGCTCAGATTTGAACAGTGTCACGGGATTTTTTTTACACCACCTAAGAAAGCAAATAGTGATTTCAGAAAATATATTTCTCATCGAAGAGACAAGACTTCGAAAGGGCAGCACTTCAGTGCCAGCCTGGATTACGTTCTTAAGTTTCCAGAGTGGAATTTGAATCCACAACTCGAAAGTGAGCCAAATTCTTGAAATACTGTGGGTGTTACTGGAAACTGCCATATTGCTTTGTCACAATCCTTTGTCATGATGGCGTGTGCAATGTGGTATATTAATCTTTAGTTTCATAGGCTGGTGTCATGCCTGCCTTGGATTATTTTTTAAAAGGAAAGACAACAGCTAAAACTGCAAAGACACTGGGCGAAATTTTCTCTGCACCCCGCCACATATTTCGTTTGACATTGAATGCACCCCTGAGTGCCGGAAACCCGCAGCGGGGGTGCACCATCGGCAGAACCGTAAGATCCCGCCGGCATGAACGGCTGGTAAGTTTGGGCCATCATGTTTTAAAATGGCTGCAGGAGTTACCTGACTTGCAAATTGGCAATTTTCTAGACGCCTCTGTACGTATATTACCAAAGGATATGGCTGGGTAGTTCCCCTTGTCATGATATGCAAACATGCAACCAATGAACACTCAGAATAGGACACAACCAATGGGCAGTCAGGACACTCAGAGGTGACATCACCACAAGGGGGCCTGACATAAACACTATAAAAGGGATGAGGCACTCACACCCTGCCTCTTTCCACAGACAGACATCTAGAGAGTTAGACAGGGTTGATCAGCAGCATCACACCCCAGCACGTGGCTTAGAGTAAGTTGGTACAATTAGACTGAGTTACTACAGTTAGATTAGCAGAGAGTCAAACTCATTTGAGAACTGTGTTAATAGTTCAATAAACACGTTGAACTCATTTCATAGTCTGGAGCATCCTTTAGTTAAGACTGCATCAAGTAGTAGCCTGTGTTATCCGAAGCAGCATAACACAACACCCCTGATGGTCTTCCACCTGCCATTGCCTGAGCTCTCTGCAAAACATAAGAACAATAGGCCTCCAGATTTCCTTACTCCAGTAGCTGCCAGGAACAAAAAAGAATGAACAAAACACTTTATGCAAGGAGTGTGCGAAAGACCACTTATCTATTTTGGGGGCATCTTCAAGCTTTGACTACAGGAGATCAAAGTTCTTTCTTAATATGGATTGCCCTTGCCAATAGCCAGCTGTCGCACAATTGGAACCCCATTTGTGAAAAAATATGATTATAAGCTTGTCTGTTTCTTACTGCAAAATAGAGCCTGCAGAGTCCAAAGATGTGCAGGTTGGGTGGATTGGCCATGCTAAATTTCCCCTTAGCGTCCAAAGGTCAGGTGGGCTTACAGGGATAAGGCGGGGAGTGGGCCTAGGTAGAGTGCACTTTTGGAGGGTCATACAGACTTGATGGGCCAAATGGCCTCCTTCGACACTGTATGGATTCTATGATTTTAAGAAGACTGCAGAATGTAACATCATCTCTTTCTCCCTCCTGTTCTCAGGTTTGGGGCCCGATCTCTTTAAATTTAGATTGAAAGGAAATTCAAGTGCCCTGACAAAAGATGGATTACACTTTTAAAAAAGACTGACGCCAAAAAAACAACCAGTTTACATCAGCTGCAACACCACCAAAATTTCAAGACCACTAAAGAAACATCAGAATGTATATCTCTTATTTTTCTTGTGGATTTTAACTTTTTATCAATTCTACCTCCTCTGTCCAACAACTTCTCCTGTTTTGCATGCTAGTGTGCGTGTGTGTGTGTGTGTGTGTGTCACAGGATTCCGGACATGTTTTTACGTTTTTATTCATTCACAGGACCTGGTTGTTGCTCGTTAGGCCATCATTTATTGCCCATCCCTAATTGCCCTCGAATTGGTGATGGCGAGCGGCCTTCCTGAACAGCTGCCAAGTTTAACAATAAAACTAACACCTTACATGTTAACTCAAGAGATCTGGCTGGCTTATTTCTTCATATCATTTTACACACAGCCAAATACACACTAAATTGAAAAATCACAACTTTTGAAAAAATTTCAAACTCCATTATAACCAGCCTCAGGAGTGGAAAAGAGAGAAATTTATTCACCCTTCTTGACTTGGCCGTAAAAATTTGGAAAATGAGCAACGATACTTCTGAAGTATAAAGGAGTAACATTTCAGAGGTTAAAAAACTGAACATATAAATTAAACACTGCCCGTTTGTTTGGTTACTAATCTTGTGCAACAAAGACATCAATAGGTTAACACAGAGCACTATAGTTGAAGGAAACGGGGACAGCACGGTGGCGCAGTGGTTAGCACTGCTGCCTCACGGCACCGAGGACCCGGGTTCAATCCCGGCCCCGGTTCACTGTCCGTGTGGAGTTTTCACATTCTCCCCATGTCTGCGTGGGTTTCTCCCCCACAACCCAAAAAGATGTATAGGGTAGGTGAATTGGCCACGCTAAATTGCCCCTTAATTGGACAAAAGTAATTGGGTACTCTAAATTTATTTTATAATATTGTTGAAGGAAACTGCATAGAAATTAAAAATGTACACTTATATCCAGTGTTGTAATTTATAAAATATAATTTTAGATAAAATGAAAATATAAGAAAATATATAGTAGAAACTTCACAATTATTCATGCTTTTATGAAATATTCATCTTTTCTTTACGGCGTTCAAGTTAATATTTTGCAGCTAAGCTGGTTTGCAGATATGGCCACCGTTTCGCTGCATTATATAATAAAATATTTAACTCAGTGATTATTGGAAGAAAATTATGTATTTGTGTATATCTTCAGCAAGCTAAAACAGAATGCTTTATGGAAATTGAGGAGGAACAGGTAAGAGCAGGGCTGCCAAACAACAGATGCGAGCTTTGACATGCAGTGGAGAAGATGAGGGCACTGGGCATTGCCAGCCAATGAGTTGCTGTTGTATCAAAAAACATGATGTGGTCCCATGTGGGGTGGTGCGGGTGGGGGGAAGGAAACCTTTGGAATTCAGTTAGGGATACAGTCGCAATAGGAGATTCAGGATGATTGGAATTGTCTGCGCACTCTTTTGGGTGCTACAAATGACCTCAGAACTCCAAAATTGCATCCACGGACCTTTCCGCAAATCGTACCAGGCACCATATTGGTGATGGATACAGCATGTGTGCAGGGAATGGCTGCCAGAAGTATGCACAGCAGTCAGTCCGTGATGCGATGCTGCTCTGATGCAAGCAGTACCATTTCGGAACTCAAAGCTGCAGCTAATGCCTTAATGCCTTGGTCAGCACCAGGAAGGATCTCAACCAGCACTCCTGAAAGGATTCACCAACTACTCGCCAGTTAATTGCTAGTTGGTTTCTTCTAGCTGGTGTTATGATTCTATAAATATTTGGTGCTTCCTATAGTTGTTTAAACATTTGCAAACAGGCACTTAACCTCACCATGCAAATGCTCACACAAACCAGTTGCCTGCAGACATCAGGTGCATTAGTCGGCATTTCCCTTGAAATGCAGCATAACTGGGAGAACAATGAGAGGCTGTGCAGTGAAGGCAAGCTTCTAGAAGAGGGAGGGGAAGAAGAACTCCCAGGAGGAGGCTAAATCTGCCTAGGGTGTTCAGGAAGCAATTATCTTAATTGAACTTCTATGTCTATATTTGAGTCAGGACATCCTCATTGAGATCTGCCTGCCATGGCTACAACCTTAGAAGAGGCAAGGACTGCATTGCCAGAGCCTGTGAAGATGATAGTGGGGGCAAACTTCTATGCATCTGCTTCCTTCCAGGCTGGAGTTGAAGGTACCTGCAACATCTCATAGTTTACCATCCACTGAGGCTGCCTATTCAATGAGAGCTCAATATATTTAATTCTCTCTTACTGAGAGAAGCCGGTAAAGTGTGCACGATGCTTTGCTGGGATTGCTGACTTCCCTTTGGCGCAGGGTACCATTGGATGCATACGCATTGTTTGGTGGGCATGTGGACACCTTTATTGGAAGAGAAAAGGATTCCAGCCCATCAATCTTGTATCAGGATGGGGTTGGCAGGCCCTTCAGACATATACTTAATAGAAGAAGATAACTGTGGAAGTCAGACCTCAAGAGTCTGGGTGCAGCACCACAAGCAGATTAATGACCTCACACAAAGGATTATGATTAGCGAACGCATTTTCATATCCTAGCAACCGCACCAGTAGCCTTGCACACTGTTCAAATAATCACATCCACATCATTCACCGACCAATATTTATCATTCAAATTCTTCACCTCACCCGTATACACTTAGCACTGCTGCAAGCCACACACCACCTCTCACAGATTGCACACATTTATGGACCCTACCATGTCTGACAGTTAAGTTGCAGCTTCCATTGCCGCACAAGTAGCACCTGCCCGACATCCATTTTAAAAAAAAAATATATTTATTCAAATTTTTCAACATATTTTCAACAAACCCCCCCCCCCCAACAAAAAGAAAGAACCAAGAACACAAGCAAAAATTATACATTGGATTTCCCCCATATACGATAACCCCCCATATGACATTTAAAAGCACCACTAGGGAAGCCCCCCCCCACCCACCCAAACGCCCCCCCAAAAGAACCCCCCCCTCCCTCCCCCCCCCCCACCTAAAGGCGCCCCCCCCCCCCCCCCCCCGCTCCTGGGCTGCTGCTGACCACCTCCTAACGCTCCGCGAGATAGTCTAGGAACGGTTGCCACCACCTGAGGAACCCCTGCACAGACCCTCGCAAGGCAAACTTTATCCTCTCCAGCTTGATAAACCCTGCCATGTCATTGATCCAAGCTTCCACACTAGGGGGCTTCGCATCTTTCCATAATAGCAAAATCCTCCGCCGGGCTACCAGGGACGCAAAGGCCAGAATACCGGCCTCTTTCGCCTCCTGCATTCCCCCTGCCCGACATCCATATGCTGCAGTGGCGATCCCTTTAAATAACACTGGTAAAGTGTCCTTCCTGGTGCTGAATGTGGGTTCAGCTTTGTAAGATTGAGAGGGAACATTAGCTGGAGCATTGAGCTGTAAGGTAGCTTATTGATCTGCCCACCCTGCACAATTCTGGTGTACTTTCACTGCACGCATGCTAACTCCCTCATCAATATGATATCAGGCATGACTCACTTCACAAGGATGCACTCTTGCCAGGGACACTGTTTTGGAGGCACTCATAGCATCTAAAACAAAGTCCTAATGAGCCCAAATTCCTCCTTGCAGGACGTGCAGTCTGTGTTTTATCAATTGTTCAATCTGCTGACAGATAAAAGTGAAACAATTCAAAAATATGGAGATGTTAAAACATTTCAGTTTGGAGTTTAAAATATGATTAACTATTGCTACTATAAAGCTTTTAAACTATTATCTTAATGTGGTTCATATTTACATGAAGATGTCAAAATATGACCAGCTTGTCACCTAATTTTCCTGGCCGGGTGCCTACGACACAATGTTTAACAATGTGATATAGAGCAGGCGTTGAATGATTTCAAATGATATCTTTTCATTTTTGAAGACCATGAAGTGACAAAACTGAAAACTAGGACCAGGGTTAATTGTCAGAAGGTAGATAGATAGATATTCTTGCATCCACAGAAGGGATTTACGTGATTACAGTTAATGCATTTAATTTCTTGCGACAATAGTCCCTCTTACAGTTTGAACTTGGGTTCTGTATTTTCTCAGGAGTTCTGTCAATCTCACGTTACAATTCTGGAAAGAAGGACAGTACGTTGGCGCAGTGGTTAGCACTCCTGCCTCATGGCCCCGAGGTCCCAGGTTCGATCCCGGCTCTGGGTCACTGTCCGTGTGGAGTTTGCACATTCTCCCCATGTTTGCGTGGGTTTCACACCCACAACCCAAAGATGTGCAGGGTAGGAGATTGGCCAAGCTAAATTGACCCTTAATTGGAAAAATGAATTGGGTATTCTAAATTATTTTTTTTTTAAACAATTCTGGAAAGAGATTAAGAAAAAACCCCAGGAAAATTGTCATAAACCCAGTTGTACCAGGTTTCCACCATTATAATAATAATGATCTTTATTATTGTCACAAGTCGGCTTACATTAACACTGCAATGAAGTTACTGTGAAAATCCCCTAGTCGCCACATTCCGGCGACGGCCTCTAAGTTTACGTGGAACACTTCCCCACTTCCTGCCAACCTTTTCATACTTGCTCCCAGTGCATCTACGTTTACCCAGTACGGCAGACAGTGGGCAGGATTCTCTGGTTTCCGACGCTGGCGCCTGTTTGGTTACACTGAGGGAGAATTCAGAATGTCCCATTCACCTAACAAGTCTTTCGGGACTTATGGGAGGAAACCGGAGCACCCAGAGGAAACCTGCGCAGACACGGGGAGAACGTGCAGACTCCGCACAGAGAGTGACCAAAGCCGGGAATCGAACCCGGGACCCTGGCACTGTGAAGCAACAGTGCTAACCACTGTGCCACCCATCTGAAGCTCCTGATGACCTTGTGCCAGCCTAGATTTTGTACTTGAATCTCTGGAGCATGACTTAAATCCTTGCCATGTGTCTCAGAGGCAAGAATCGGACAGGTTTGTGACTGCTGCCAGTCACATTTTCTTTTATTGTTTAATTGATTTGTTCTGCAATTGAAGCCTCAGTCACTCATTTATAATGTAATCTTGTGAAGATACAGGATAGCACAACTAGTTAAAATTATGTTCAAAAGGGTTCTATGTTAGTTACCTGCACTGTGAACATTATCTTGGGTAGCAGGAGCAAGTGAAAACATTCCCTGCTTCAGAGAGGCCCAGGGCTCACCTGTAGGAAATACAGAAGCAAAACATATCTAGAGTAGGAATAAAGAAACCTGAAAACATTATAAATGCTGCATCACATCTTCAAGGTATCCCAAAGGGCTTTCAAACCAGAGGCACAAGTGGGAGACTCCGAGACCAATGTAAATGAGATGTCCTCCCGTCGATCCTCCAAACTCCAGAAGCAGTTTGGTTTTCTTTTGTCAAAAGGTTGCAGGTTCAAGTCTCACTACAAAAATAAACTGGGCCGACATTACGATGAGAGTGCTGCATTGTCAAAGGTGCATTATTCCAATGAGACATAAATGGAAGCTCCATCTAACTGCTTGGCTGGATGTAAAACATTGTATGCCATTGCTTGAAAATTGACAGCTCTCCTGGTAAACATTGCTCTTTCAAGATGCACCACAAAAACAGGTCATTTTTTGCTCAGTCATCTGCCGATCGTGTGACACTGTTGCATACAAACGTGGTGTTAAATCTGTCTATGTAACGACAGTAATTACTTCAAAGTAAATCCATTGGTTCGAAACCACTTTGGGATATTCTGAATATGTGATGCAGCATTCATGATTTTCTTCAGGTTTCTTTATTTCCTACACTTTGGTATGTTTTTCTTCCGCATTTCCTACTGCTATAGGTGAATACTGGCTCCCTCTGCAGCAGGGAATGTTTTCACTTGCTCCAGGTAACCAAGATAATGTTCACAGTATAGGTAACTAACAGAGAACCCTTTTAGGACGGCACGGTGCTGAGGACCCGGGTTCGATCCTGGGCCTGGGTCACTGTCCGTGTGGAGTTTGCACATTCTCCCCATGGGTCTGACCCCCACAACCCAAAGATGTGCAGGATAGGTGGATTGGCCACACTAAATTGCCCCTTAATTGGGAAAAAAAAACATAGCACCCTTTTGATTGAGATGTTAAACTAAGGCCCTGTCCACTCTCTCAGGAGGATGTAAAAGACTTAAAAGCATTATTTTCAACAGCGCGTGAGTTACCGATGGTGTCCTGTTCGATATTTATCCCTCAATTGACATCATAAAATAGAGTACCAGGTCATTCTCATATTATTGTTTGTGGGAGCTTGCTGTGCGCAAATTTTTTTTAAAAATGCTTCATTAGCTGTAAAGCACTGTCAGGTGTCCTAAAGTTGAAAAAAGGTGAAAGTAATTTTTTTTTTTTTTACATTGGGCTGTTTAACAGGAGGTTGCACAGAGCTCTATGTCAATTGTTACTTCACCCTGGGGAAGTGCGTGGTAAATTCCAGTCCCACTAGTCCTGAAGTCACAATACAATTGAATTCACCAATATCTCTTTAAAAAATACCCTCAGTCTTTGGCTCTTGGCTGCCCGATAATTACAGTCACCAGGTTTGTAAATGTAAACACAATTACTGTTTATTTATAACATGATCTGTAATGAACTGTGAATCAAATACAACTGGTTAACTATTAACTAATTCCTAACTCTCCTCTTGAACTTTCCCCCCTCCCCACCCTCTATACATGCACACACACACATGCAAGACAAACAAATAGAGAAGTGGAAAAAGGGTAAAAATAATAAGCAAAAGGAAAGAGTCTCTTCATTTCACATGATGGTTTTTAGCACACACCTTCCTTCATAGCAAGCTTGCAATCCTTTCCCTGGCTACCCTCTTGCTTTTTACATATTAATAAAAAGCTTTGGGATTCACCTTAATCCTACTTGCCAAGGACTTTTAATGACCCCTCCTAGCCCTCCTAATTTCCCGCTTAAGTACCTTCCTCCTTTCTTTACACTCCTCAAGGGCTTTGACAGTCCCCACCCTTCTAAACCGCACAAAAGCCTCCTTTTTCTTTTTGAAGAGGTTGACAATATCTCTCGTTATCCAAGACTCCCTAAACTTCCCATACTTATCCTTTGTTCTCTCAGGAACTTGACTTTCCTGAACCTTAATTAACTGTAGCTTGAAATAGAGTAGGGTCTTCTCTCTAAACTGCCAAGAGTCAAACTGAAACTCCTTGTGACTCTGAAAAGCATTCCAATGGGATAGGATCCAATCACCACCCATTAGTAGGCAGAGTACGGCCTTTTGGCCCATTCATTGGCGGCAGCCAATCAATCAAACCAAGTCCCACCCCATCTCTCTCTCTCTTTGGTGCCAACAAGTCTGAGGCCTCCTGTTCAAACCAACTGGAACTAGTATTCTCTCTGGTAACTTCTGATGCTTGACTTAAAGACCCATGTCCATTAACCATCCCTGGATCAAAAATGATAATGGCAAAATCAAAGAAATGTGAAATAAGGGAATAAACAGAATGATCCTTCCACAATGACCAAACAAATGGTGAGACTAGTCTATAGCTTTATTCTTTTTATAGATCACACATTTGTAATGTTAATGAAAAGATGATTATTCCAGGAATGCATGAAATCAAACGCATACTGCCTTGTTTACATTGGAGTCATGACAGGCCGAGCGATCATCCGCTCCCCGCTGGTCGAGTTCCCGATGCCGTGGTTTTAACCACCGTTTGCCGTTCGGGAACCACGCGTGGCTGCTGCGGACTCAGTCCGCGACCACCCTGGTTGGGGGGGGGGGGGGGGGGCGGAGGGATCAGGCACCGTGGGCGGCCGGGGCACAGATCGGGCTGGTTTGATGCAAGGGTGCACGGCCGATCGGGGAGGCCTACATTATACAGCTGCTTCCTCGGTCCGAGTCCGCTATGGCGCTCAGCGCGGCCGCTGGAGGCAGCCGCCGTGCACCTGCACGGACTCGAAACCGGAAGTGCCGGGGCCCATAACCGCAGTTAAAGCTGCGTGAATTACTCCGGGTCTCTGCTAGCCCCCGAAGGTAAGTGAATCGGTCTATCTTTTTTTGAGGAAACTCGGGAGTGCAACGCCACTGTTTTTACGCAGGCGTGGGGACATAGCCCCATTTTGCCCAACATGTCTCTGGATCACTGGATCACACTATGTAGATGTGAGTCAAGTAGTATCTGTATTTTGGGTACTTTCTGGCCTCCCAAGTATCCTATATGGCAGTGAGGAAGTGCAAGCACATTATAAGCTTGAAATTCACCACCCACCAGATTGTAATACCCAAAACTAAAATTGATGTGCTGTGCCCAAGCCTGAAACAGGCATTAGTCCTTTTGTATGCATATATATGCCACCATCAGCTGCATTTAGGAAAATCAGATATACATGAAGCCTGAAAGGCAGTTCTTGAAAAGATCACTGAAGGTTGCAAACAAAAAGATAAACTTTTAAGAAAATATTTATCTGAATGTGGAGCCAGGAGACTTAAGAGAGTTCCTCCCAACCTCATATTCAAAGAAAGTGAGTCACTGCTCACCATTGCTCCCCTCTGCCAATGGCTGCCACCACTGCCCCTCCACCAATCACTGTCCCCAATATCCCTCAACCAATCATTGTCACCGCCACCCCTCAACCAATTACTATCACAACCACCCCTCCACCAATCACTGTCCCCAATATCCCTCAACCAATCACTGTCCCAATTATCTCTCCACCAATTACTGTCCCCACTATCCCTCAACCAATCACTGTCACCGCTATCTCTCAACCAATCACTGTCCTCACTATCCCTCAACCAATCACTGTCCTCACTATCCCTCAACCAATCATTGTCACCACCACACCTCAACCAATCATTGTTACCACCGCCCCTTAACCTATCACTGTTGCCCTTCCGCCATTCTCTGTCCCCACTATCCTTCAACCAATCATTGTTAACAGCATTCCTCAACTAATCACTGTCGCGCCGCCCTCAACCAATCACTGTCTCCACTATCCCACCACCAATCCCTGCCACTGTTGCCTCAGTGGCGATCACTGCCACTGCTGTCTCTTCACCAATCACTTTGCTATTATCTCCCAGCTCTCCTTCCCACCACCTGGTTGATCATCGCTCCGAACTCTGCTGTTGCTGCCTCTACTATCCCTTCCCCACACCTATCTCCCAACCCAGTGAGCCTTGCTTACTGATTTATTTGAGGGCCCCTTGCAACGCCAGCCCAGTCTTCAATCACGCCTTGCCTGCAAACTGCCTGTTGCCCTTAGCAGCTTGCTGTATTATTGCAAAATTATGGATCAAGATCTAGTATAAGGGGTGTCTCGGGTTCCCCCCACTTAATAATAAGAATAATCGTTTATTGTCACAAGTAGGCTTCAATTAAGTTTATTTGAAAAGTCCCTAGTCTCCGCATTCCGGCGCCTGTTCGGGGAGGCTGGTACGGGAATTGAACCCGCGCTGCTGGCCTTGTTCTGCATTACAAGCTAGCGACTTAGCCCACTGTGCTAAACCATCCCCACTTAGGCACAGGAATTATTCTTTGAACACTGCCGTGCGCCTAAAGATTAACACCCGAAATTCTCGGCCATCATGTAGTCTAAATATTGTGATTTCAGAGTTAGATACTTTTGTTCCTTACCAAAAATGGAGATAAAAGCAACCTTCAGATTTCATGGGTGGAAGAGATCAACTAAAAATAGAAGTCTCCAAATGTCTGCTTGCCATGAAACTGATTTTAATTTACTGCTGATTTTAATTTACTTGAGGGATAGTGAGGACAGTGATTGGTTGAGGGATAATGAGGACAGTGATTGGTTGAGAGATAGCGGTGACAGTGATTGGTGGAGAGATAATTGGGACAGTGATTGGTTGAGGGATATTGGGGACAGTGATTACTAATTTTAAAGTAATATATACAGTATTTCACATTCACTAACTTAACTCTTTTAGTAATATAACAGTGTTCCACATGGACATCCATCTTCACCTTTTCATCACCCCGTTGATCCCTCCACTAGCTCTAAGCAGGAGATAATTGGACAGAGCACACAGATCGAATTCAATTTTAAATTAATAGATTTTTAAATATAAATACTTCAATTAAGTTTATCTGCAGCACAGACTAAGGAGCTGGAAGGCACGAGTTTAAACAGGGTCTCTTTAATAAGACTGATGCCAAGTCCTTTACAAATTATAGTCTAGTTTCTCCGTATAATAAAATGGCAGAACATAAAGCAGGCTCTATTGTGGTATAAAATAGACCTGATGTAAGGTATAAATAGGAAATGTTTTGCTGCTCTCTATCTCTTTGACAATCAGCAGCTTTTAACAGCAAGTATATTGTAATGTGAGCTCTAACGTCACCGTAGCTACCACCCTCCATTGTTATGTCTGGTTTATTCTTATAGTTGGAACATAGCTCATTGCTGCCCCCTAGTGAACTGACAAAAGAATAGAAGATAAGCGAACCCCTGCACATTATGAAACAATATTACTTAAAACATTACTTAAAGACATCAAATCAGGGCAGCACGGTGACGCAGGGATTAACACTGCTGCCTCACACCGCCGAGGAGCCCGGTTCGATCCTGGCCCCGGGTCACTGTCCGTTTGGAGTTTGCACATTCTCCCTGTGTCTGCATGGGTCTCACCCCCACAGCCCAAAGATGTGCAGGGTAGGTGGATTGGCAATGCTAATTTGCCCCTTAATTGGAAAAAAAGAATTGTGTTCTGTAAATTTTTTAAAAATCAAATCTGATTCAAACCAGTAAACACTGTTTTCCTTGTACGAAGTCTTACACCAGGTTAAAGTCCAACAGGTTTGTTTCGATGTCACTAGCTTTCGGAGCGCTGCTCCTTCCTCAGGTGAATGAAGAGGTCTGTTCCAGAAACACATATATAGACAAATTCAAAGATGCCAAACAATGCTTGGAATGCGAGCATTAGCAGGTGATTAAATCTTTACAGATCCAGAGATGGGGTAACCCCAGGTTAAAGAGGTGTGAATTGTACCAAGCCAGGACAGTTGGTAGGATTTCGCAGGCCAGATGGTGGGGGATGAATGTAATGCAACATGAATCCCAGGTCCCGGTTGAGGCCGCACTCATGTGTGCGGAACTTGGCTATACGTTTCTGCTCGGCGATTCTGCGTTGTCGCGGGTCCTGAAGGCCGCCTTGGAGAACGCTTACCCGGAGATCAGAGGCTGAATGCCCTTGACTGCTGAAGTGTTCCCCGACTGGAAGGGAACATTCCTGCCTGGTGATTGTTGCGCGATGTCCGTTCATTCGTTGTCGCAGCGTCTGCATGGTCTCGCCAATGTACCACGCTTCGGGACATCCTTTCCTGCAGCGTATGAGGTAGACAACATTGGCCGAGTCGCACGAGTATGTACCGCGTACCTGGTGGGTGGTGTTCTCACGTGTAATAGTGGTATCCATGTCGATGATCTGGCTCGTCTTGCAGAGATTGCCATGACAGGGTTGTGTGGTGTCGTGGTCACTGTTCTGAAGACAGGGTAGTTTGCTGCAAACAATGGTTCGTTTGAGGTTGCGCGGTTGTTTGAAGGCAAGTAGTGGGGGTGTGGGGATGACCTTGGCAAGATGTTCATCGTCATCAATGACGTGTTGAAGGCTGTGAAGAAGATGACGTAGTTTCTCCGCTCCGGGGAAGTACTGGACGACGAAGGGTATTCTGTCGGTTGTGTCCCATGTTTGTCTTCTGAGGAGGTCGGTCCGGTTTTTCGCTGTGGCGCGTTGGAACTGTCGATCGATGAGTCGAGTGCCATATCCCGTTCGTACGAGGGCATCTTTCAACGTCTGTAGATGTCTGTTACACTCCTCCTCGTCTGAGCAGATCCTGTGTATACGGAGCGCTTGTCCATAGGGGATGGCTTCTTTAATGTGTTTAGGGTGAAAGCTGGAGAAGTGGAGCATCATGAGGTTATCCGTAGGTTTGCGGTAAAGCGAAGTGCTGAGGTGACCGTCCTTGATGGAGATGAGTGTGTCCAAGAATGCAACTGATTTTGGAGAGTAGTCCATGGTGAGTCTGATGGTTGGATGGAACTTATTAATGTCATCGTGTAGTCGTTTCAGTGATTCTTCGTTGTGGGTCCAAAGGAAAAAAATGTCATCGATGTATCTGGTGTATAACATCGGTTGAAGGTCCTGTGCGGTGAGTAGGTCCTGTTCAAACTTGTGCATGAAGATGTTGGCGTATTGGGGTGCGAATTTGGTCCCCATGGCTGTTCCGTGCGTCTGGATGAAGAACTTGTTGTCGAAGGTGAAGACGTTGTGATCCAGAATGAAGCGGATGAGTTGCGGACTGTTTTCCTTAACATTGCTCATTGGAAGCGGCCAGGACTTGCTGAAAAAACAACGGCATGTGGGCGAGCAGTTCTGATATTGCGAGGGGAAGCCCAAAAATAATTTCAACCCATCACTCAGTGCCTCTTTAATGAAGCCAGCTGATTCTGATTGGTGGTGATTGGTTGGCAGTGTGCTTGATAATGACTTGCATGGCGTGGTCGCAACTCCAGTATTTTTTAAGGTAAAGTCTCCATAGTCCCAGATGACTATAGGCTTTTTTTCCGCTTTGAGGGGGGAAGGGGGGGGGGGCGGAGCTGACTGCTGGCGATTTAACCTGAGGGTCACCACACCTCAGGCAAGGGGCAGGGTTGAGAAGGCGGGGCCTTCATGAATACCCTCAGCTGGCACGGGCTGTGAACATGGCTTCGCTCTGAACCAGCTGTCCAGCCAACTGAGCTAAACCTCGAGGAACCCCGCTGGAAATTGGTCACAAAAATACCTGTCAACCATTCCCCTTTGCTCCCTGCACTGAGCCAATTTTGTATTCAACTTGCATTCCCCTGAATCCCTTGGGCTTTTATTTTTTTTAGAATTTAGAGTACGGCTTTTTGCCATGTGGAACCTTGTCAAAAGCCATGTAGATTACATCAAATACACCACCCTCATCAATCCTCCTTGCTATCTCCTCAAAAAAAAATGTTCAATCAAGTCAGTCAGGCATGACCTTCCTGTGTTCTGACATGTCAAGGAAACCAAGCCTCTGCCTGTACAGGTGTTACAGGTGTGCTGCACCCCTCTGCTGCGACCGTCTCCACTGTCCAGCCCCAGATCTCTCAACAGCAGGCTGCTGCTCATATTGGTCCTCGTCCAGTGTCCAATTGCAGGCCATCCATCTGGTTCAGAAAGTGAACAAATTAAATTCCCAGCAAAATTACAATAAACAAATCCTTTCCCACTGTTAGGTAAGAAAACTGCTTTGAGTACTGAGTACTTATTGCAGCAGTTCCATTCATTTTAATCAGCCTCTCAATTGCCATTGTGTTCTCTCCACCCGTGCACTGGTGAGTTTCAGCAAGCCCGGGATCCCTGTGAATGGACTTAAATTAATCGAAAACCCACCTAACTTGCTCAAGTTAAGTTCAGAAGCTGGTAGGGTGTGGCTGGCTTCCCAATGTGCTTTTATGCCAGATATAAACTGCCCTGCAGTGCCACCCACATCAAAACCTTGGCATTCCTCTAGGCTTAAACTGCTCCTGCAGAATCTGAAACAGGAATTTGAATAGTTCATAGATCATAGAATCCCTACAGTGCGGCAGGAAGCCATTCAGCCCATCGAGTCTGCACTGGCCCTTCAAAGGAGCACCTTATTTAAGCCCACACCTCCAACCCAGCTCCGTAACTCCACTTAACCTTTTGGGCACTAAGGGTCAATTTAGCACGGCCAGTCCAACTAACCTGCACAACTTTGGACTTGTGGGAGGATACCGGAGCACCCGGAGGAAACCCACGCAGACACGGGGAGGAAGTGCAAACTCCACACAGATAGTCACCCGAGGCTGGAATTGAACCCGGTTCCGCTGAGCTGTGAGGCAGCAGTGCTAACCACCGTGCCGCCCTAATTCCATATTAAATCTTGTATAGAGAACAAAAAAAGGGAGAGAAAATAACTTGGCTGAAGCGAAAGAGCGAAAGAAGAAAGAAAAAAGTTAAATATTACATTTTTGAAATCTCTAACAATGATTGAAATCAGAAGGGGAAAGAGAAAGGCTGGCATTAACATAGCATTTTTCATGATCACTGGATGTCTTAAAACAGCCAAGAAAGCACTTTTGAAGCGTAGGCATGTTGTAACATTGATAATGTGACAGCCAATGTGTACACAGCAAAGTCCCACGAACAGAATTGATACGTTTCTGATCATCTATTTTTTGGTGATGGTGATTGAGGGTTAAATATGGACCAGGACTCCAGGGTAACCCCTCTGCTCTTCATCAACATAGTAACATGGGACCCATAACAAGTCCCGCAGCGCGGGTTCAATTCCCGTACCAGCCTCCCCGAACAGGTGCCGGAATGTGGCGACTAGGGGCTTTTCACAGTGACTTCATTTGAAGCCTACTTGTGACAATAAGCGATTTTCATTTCATTTCATTTCATTACATCCACACAAGCAGGCAGAAGGGGCTTTTTGTTTAACACCCAAGACATTCCCTTAGTACTGCAGTGGAGGGTCAGCTTCCATTTTTTCTTACTCAATCCTTGGAGAGGGACTTGAACCTGGAACCCGAGGGGTGAGGGTGCTACCAACTGAGCCACAGGGTGGACATACAAATGATTTATACATCAGAATCGTTTGGTAATAATTGAAACTAATCGCATTAAAAATTCACAAACACATGAATGGACAAGCTCTAACATTTTCTGACTTGTTTAATATGTACTGTTTACTCAAACATCCACCTCCTTCCATACAGGGGCTGTTTAGCACAGGGCTAAATCGCTGGCTTTTAAAGCAAACCAAGGCAAGCCAGCAGCACGGTTCAATTCCTGTACCAGCCTCCCCGAACAGGTGCCGGAATGTGGTGACTAGGGGCTTTTCACAGTAATTTCATTGAAGCCTACTCCTGACAATAAGCGATTTTCATTTCATTTCATTTGAATGGAGACTATCTCAGCGAGATACCGTTACAGCAAAGTGTTTGGAGAAACCAGACAACCTGAACGGCATCTTCTTGATTTCCACTTTTTTAAAATAAAAGAGGAGTTTTGCTAAATTTGAAGATTGCAATATGTTTTTAGCTTAAATAGAAATTGTATTATTCAACGCAGTAAGATGACAGATAATATCTATTTCCATTATGGACTAAGCTGTAATTGAGTTAGATGCTGGACTTTGACTCTGGGATCTGATCCCGAGCTGACACTAGCCTAAAGCACAGAACTAACACTAATTCAACACTAATTGGCAATTTTACTGAGACGAATAATCTGAGAAATTGAAACATGTGCAGTGGGTCCTGAGTTTAGGATTAACTCATTTGCTGCAGCAGAGTGAAGGAAATTCATTTTGCAGTTTGGTGTCTTACATGTGATCTGGGAGTGCATGATGACACGAGGTGCTGGACATTGATATCCAGCATGTAGATTCATATCATATAATTTACAGTGCAGAAGGAGGCCATTCAGCCCATCGTGTCTGCACCGGCCCTTGGAAAGAGCACCCCACTTAAGCCCACACTTCCAACGTATGCCACCGCCCAACCTTTTTAACATTAAGGGCAAGTTAGCATGGCCAATCCACCTGACCTGCACATATTTGGACTGTGAGAGGAAACTGATGCACCCGGAGGAAACTCACGCAGACACGGTGAGAACGTGCAGACTCCGCACAGACCGTGACCCAAACCTGGGACCCTGGAGCTGTGAAGCAACTGTGCTAACCACTGTGCTACTGTGCCCCCACATAATGATCACAATAACTATCAGTTCAACAAATAATCAAGGAAGGTTAAATATGGGCGGGACCTCTGACTGATTAAAATTCTACCTAACTCAGTATAATATTGGGGCTGGTTTAGCACAGTGGGCTAAATAGCTGGCTTGTAATGCAGAACAATGCCAGCAGCGTGGGTTCAATTCCCGCACCAGCCTCCCCGAACAGGCGCCGGAATGTGGCGACTAGGGGCTTTTCACAGTAACTTCATTAAAGCCTACTTGTGACAAGAAGCGATTATTATTATTATTCAATTATATATTACAACTTGAAGATATGCAGTGACCCCACCTCCTCTGGAGAAGAGAATTCCAAGGACTAATGACCCGCTGAAAGAAAACAATCTCTTTATCTCAGTCTTAATTTTTAAACTGTGTCCCCGAGTTCTAGACTCCCACAAGGTGAAATATCGTCTCAGCATCTGCCCCTTTTCGTCCCCTCAGAATCTTATGGGCACGATTCAGCGGACTCAAGTTAAAGTTCGGTGTTGGGCGCATTTGGCGGGAAGGTTTGTGGCGAAAATGAGCCCACATGAGATTCTTGACATTACTGGCTCCCTCGCTGTCTGATATGCCCTACCCTCAGCACCTCAGCAGCTTGCCACTAACAAGGCGGAGCTGGTTTAAGAGCTCCCTCACTACTCACTCCCAGCCAACACATACAGCATGCAGCACGCAGACCTGCTCCTCACTTTGAGGATGGCGACCCCACAAAGCTTCTCAACGCTGTGGATGAGAGGAAGGGCACCCTGTTCTCCCAGGGGGGAGAGGGGGCCAGGGGAGCAGCAGCAGGTCAGCAATGCTGTTGGGAGGCAGTGGCAACGGCTGTCGATTCGGGCAGCATGACCAGGAGGACCGCAGTCCAATGTCGGAAGAAGACCAACGAACTGCAAGGATAAGTTACTGCCTCTGTCCTGGCATCAGTTCTGCCTGCCACTCCTCAAATTCCCAAACCACTCTCCCACCCTTCAATCCACTGGCTGACACCTCGCACTCTCCCCACATCTGATCTTGGTCTATGTTCCTCAGAACGCCTTGGCACCCACCAACACAACCCCTTCATGTCCTGGTGCTGCCCACACACGTCACCTGCTACAGACACCCCTGATCGATCAAGCATGCAGGTACAATGCCCTCTCTTTGTCCTCGTAGGAGAAGATAGCACATAATAAATGGGAAAGGGCCAAGATGGGGGTGAGGAATTCCAGAGATTCAAATGCTCTCACCCTATGAGAATTGGCCCTGGAAAGCTCGAGGTTGGCCATGGAGAGAGCAGACACCAACAGAAAGGTTGGCTTGTACCAGACAGGTGAGGACACACTGCACCTTCACCCAGATGACCTGTCTCAAGTGAATAGTTCATGTCAGACAAGATGATCCTTCTCGCTCACTGACCATAGGTCCATAGGATCACCACCTGATGGCGAGATGTCACAGCTGTTGCCCGCACATTACACCAGTGCAGAGACATTAGTGGACTGGTTTCTGGGGCACAATCTGGTAAGCACCACACAGTTGCTGATGCACATCAGGTGGAGGCAGGAACATCCAAAGGAGTCAGCAGTCGTAGGACTGCTGGATCCCGGGACTCAGCTGGGTCCCAAGCAGATGCCAAGCCCCTGGACAAGGTTCTCCCAGAGCTGATGCAGATGATAGGACACAGCTGTGGGAGTGTCAGCAACATTCAAGTGACTGCAAGGTCAATTGAAGGAGTCCCAAAGGCTTCATGCACAGGAGATGTTGCCGACCATGCGCGGCACCGTGGGCATCACTGCTAGGGTGGTGACCACAGTGGGAAACCTGGAGCACAGCACCCACTTCTTGAATGAAAGTGTCCAAAGCATGGCTCAGTCTGTGACGACAATGGCTGAGCACCTCGACGTCATGTTCCAGACACTGAGGGACATGTCCCACATTCACAGGGACATCAATAGAGCATGGCCTAGTCACTGAGGAGCGTCGCTAAGGACGCCGACGCCACGGTGCAGACAATGGGGATCCTCAGGCCTGGCAGCGCCAGGTGACTCAGAGGTCCCTGGAGCTCACACCAGCTGCCTCTTCGTCCCATGGAGTTCCCCAAGGACTCTACGGCCATGGTCAGGGAGGAGGAAGCGTTCTCCATTTCTTCCGAATCCCCCACCCCTGACACCGGCGCATCCCAAGCGCTGCGGGCAGAAACAGGGTGGCATGGCTATGCCAGTGACACCAGTAAGTCGGCAGAGGCGCCCCTGCTCCAGGCCCTCCAGAGGATGTCCGCCAAAGGCTTCAAAGACCGTAGGGCGTGGAAAGCAGCAGGCTGCCACCATCTCTGATGTGCATCCTGATGTGTTGGGTATGCTGGGTCTCCGAGGACTGCATTTACCAGAGCAGTGAGGGAGACAGGCGACCAACACTTGTAGAAGTACAACTCTATTTTATTTAGCTATGAGCTGTTAAACATACTTGCACTGTGGGTCGACACTATGTTAGGTTGACTGGAGACCTGAGGCTAACCTGACCAGACTATACTGCTAGCACATGGTCGATGTTCGTGTTACTGATCACGGGCTCTGGCTGTCTCAGAGGCTGCATCCCAAATGAGCGGGAAAACTAGTGCCCTCTGGCTATATAGTGGCCGTGTCCTGTCTGGTGATTGGCTGCTGTGTTCTGAGTGTTGATTGGTTTTTCAGTGTGTCAGTCAGTGTCTGTCTCTGCACCATCATATACTTGTGTGTATATTATGACATCTCCCCCTTTTTGAAAAAAAAATGTGTACGTGGCAATAAATAGTGTGGTATGTGAATGTTCCTGACTATGTGGAGAATATGTGAGCATATTTACAGGACTATATACAAAAATTCTAACATATTTACATGGGAAGGTGTCTAGTGCAGGTAGACTGTATGTAACAAAACACAGGACATGAATAACAGTATGTACAAACTAGTGAACAAATAACCAGGGTAACAAAACAATCAGTCCATGAGTTTAGAGAGTTCATAAATTCAGGCAGTTCATAAATTCAGTCTCTGTGGTGGGCGATGAATTCTGGCTGACCGCCACAAGGGTGGGTCAGGGGCCGCCTGCTCTGGAACGGGCGGGACTGAGTCAGTCGCAGAGGGTGGCAACAGAAGAGGCAGATCTGCGAGCTCTTGGACAGGCCAGCCCCGAGGGCGAGGCAGGGCATCACGATCTGGCGGCGAGCGTGGAAGGAGCCGCAGTGCCCGCCTATTTCGGCGAAGAAAAGAGCCACCCTGCATACGAACCAGGAACGACCTGGGGGCCACTTGCTTGATTACCACCGCGGCGGCAGACCAGTCACCTTCAGGAAGTTGTACACGAACCTGGTCATCAGGAACGAGAGCAGGGCGATCTGTGGCGCGGGCGTCGTACGTCGACTTGTGTTGGGCCCGAGACAGTTGCATTCGACGCAGGACCGGAAAGTTGTCCAAGTCTGGGGTGTGTATTGCAGGCACCGTCATTGAGAATGTGCGGTTCATGAACAATTGAGCTGGTGACAGGCCAGTGGACAATAGAGTTGACCTGTAGGCAAGTAGTGCGAGGTAAAAGTCGGATCCTGCATCGGCCGCTTTGCACAGGAGTCGTTTGACAACGTGTACCCCCTTCTCAGCTTTGCCATTCGACTGGAGGTAGTGGGGGCTTGAGGTGACGTGCGTGAAATTATACCGCCGGGCAAAATTGGACCACTCCTGACTCGCAAAAGACTTGCCATTATCGGACATGACCGTGAGTGGGATGGCACAGCGAGCAAAGGTCTTGCACGCACGGATGACCGCTGTCGACATGAGGTCATGCAGCCTAACTACCTCTGGGTAGTTAGAGAAGTAGTCCACGATGAGGACATAGTCCCAGCCTAGTGCATGGAAAAGATCAATGCCAACCTTGGTCCAGGGGGACGACACCAGTTCATGTGGCTGCAAGGTCTCTTTTGGCTGAGCTGGCTGGAACCGTTGGCATGTCGGGCAATTGAGAACGGCATTGGCGATGTCATGGTTGATGCCAGGCCAGTACACTGCCTCACGGGCCCGCCGTCGGCACCTCTCCACACCCAGGTGACCCTCATGGAGCTGCTCAAGGACGAGCTCCCGCATACTGTGCGGGATGACGATCCTGTCCAACTTTAGCAGAATCCCATCTACCACTGCCAGGCCATCCGTCTGTAAGATGGCGCATGATGCGTTGGAGCAAAGGATCACTGGCTGTTTCACGACAAATCTGGATGAGTCGTTCGTCCGTGGCGGGCAAGTTAGATGCGCAGAACTCAACATGAGCATCAATTTGGCACACGAAGCCCGACGGCTCGCAGGGTGCAGTGACAGAACGGGAGAGTGCATCGGTGATGATGAGCTCCTTACCCGGGGTGTAGACCAGTTCAAAGTCATACCGCCTGAGTTTAAGGAGGATGCGTTGCAGACACGGCGTCATATCGTTAAGGTCCTTCTGTATAATGTTGACCAGTGGCCTGTGTTCCGTTTCGACCATAAATCTGGGGAGTCCATAGTCGTGGAATTTGACAATTCCTGTGAGGAGGCCCAGGCACTCTTTTTCGATTTGTGCATAGCGTTACTTGGTGGACGTCATTGCACGCGATGCGTATGCGACTGGAGCCCATGAGGAGGCATCGTCGTGTTGGAGGAGCACTGTTCCAATGTCGGACTGGCTCGCATCAGTGGAGATCGTCGTCTCCTTGGCAGGGTTGAAGAATGCCAATACCGGGGCCTTGGTGAGTTTTGCCCTGGGTTCACGCCACTCTTGCTCGTGGGCGGGGAGCCATTGGAATTCGGTTGTCTTCTTCACCAGATTGCGGAGAGCCGTGGTGTGGGATGCGAGGTTGGGGATGAACTTCCCCAGGAAGTTGACCATGCCCAAGAAGCGGAGGACCGCCTTCTTGTCCTCCGGTGTCTTCATGGCATTGATTGCCAACACCTTGTCTGCATCCGGCTGCATACCAAGCTGTGATATGTGGTCGCCGAGGAATTTTAGTTCTGATTGACCAAAGGAGCATTTGGCTCTGTTGAGGCGGAGGCCATGCTCATGGATTCTCCGGAAGACACGTTGGAGGCGATCAATGTGTTCCTGAGGGGTGGTAGACCAGACGATGATGTCGTCTACATAATCCCGCACCCCTTTGATGCCCTCCATCATCTGCTCCATTATTCGGTGGAACACCTCCGAGGCTGAGATGATGCCAAACGGCATCCGGTTGTAACAAAACCGGCCAAATGGGGTGTTAAAGGTGCAGAGCGTCCGACTGGATGCGTCAAGTTGTATCTGCCAGAACCCCTTGGATGCGTCCAGCTTTGTGAAAAACTTGGCGCGAGCCATCTCGCAGGTGAGTTCTCGTGCTTTGCGATAGGGTAGTGTTCCCTCATGATGTTACGGTTCAGATCTTTGGGGTCGATGCAGATGCGTAGTTCTCCGGATGGTTTCTTTTTTTTTAAATAAATGATTTATTAAAGTTTTTCCAATCAGCCTTTTTACATAACAAAATTAGAAATACAGATAGTAATAAAAAATAACAATAAGCATAGCCCAAAGCTTACAATAAAACTACTTACAAAACAGATTTAAAAAAATTTAAACAGAACAAGGTGGGTTTTGTCTCCATGCCCAGCTCACATTATATCAACAGTACCCCCCCCCCCACCCCCCCCCCCAGGATGCTGCTGCTGCTGACAATTACTGCTCCCCGAGAAAGTCAAGGAAAGGTTGCCACCGCCGGGAGAACCCCATCAAGGACCCTCTCAAGGCAAACTTTATTCGCTCCAGGCTGAGGAACACCGCCATATCGCTAACCCAGGTCTCCACGCTCGGGGGTTTCTAGTCCCTCCACATTAACAAAATCCGTCTCTGGGCTACCAGGGAGGCAAAGGCTAGTACCTCGGCCTCTTTCGCTTCCTGCACTCCCGGATCCTCCGCCACCCCAAATATCGCTATCCGAGCGTCCAAAACCCTAGACATCACCCTTGCAAATCTCTGCCAGAATCCTTTAAGCGACGGGCATGCCCAAAACATATGGGCATGATTCACCGGACTCCCTGCACACCTCGGGCACAGTCCTCCACCCCAAAAAAACCTACTCATTCTTGCCGCTGTTATATGCGCCTGATTCACCACCTTAAACTGGATTCATCCGAGCCTGGCACATGATGAGGAGGAGTTCACCCTGCCCAGGGCATCGGCCCACATCCAGCTCCTCGCCCAGCTCCTCCTCCCACGTATCCTTTAACTCCCCCACTGAGGCTTCCTCTACCTCCTGCAGCTCCTGATATATGTCCGACACCTTCCCCTCCCCTACCCAGACGCCAGACACCACCCTATCCTGGATCCTACGTGGGGGCAGCCGCGGGAGTGTTCCCACCTGTTTTTTAAGGAAGTCCCGAACCTGAAGGTACCTGAACGCATTCCCCGGGGTTAGGCCGAACCTCTCCTCCAGCGCCTGCATGCTGGGGAAAGTCCCATCTATAAACAGGTCCCCCATCCTCCTAATACCTGCCCTATACCAGCCTTGGTACCCCCCATCCAACGTACTCAGAGCAAATCTGTGGTTATTCCGTATCAGGGTCCACACCGAGGCCCCCTCCTCTCCCCTGTGTCTCCTCCACTGCCCCCAGATCCTCAGTGCCGCCGTCACCACCGGACTAGTGGTGTATCGCGCCGGCGAGAACGGCAGCGGAGCCGTAACAAGTGCCCCTAGACTGGTGCCTCTACACGACGCCGCCTCCAGCCGCCTCCACGCCACCCCCTCCTCCATCATCCATTTACTAATCATGGCCACATTGGCCGCCCAGTAATAACTGCAGAAGTTCAGCAGAGCCAGTCGGGAGGCACTGAAACACGAAGAGGAACCTGGGAAGAACCGCCATCTTCACAGTCTGCACCCGTCCCGCCAGGGAAAGCGGGAGCATATCCCACCTTTTAAACTCTCCCTCCATCTGCTCCACTAGCCGGGTTAAGTTGAGCCTATTCAGGGCATCCCAGTTCCTGGCCACCTGTATCCCCAAGTACCGAAAGCTCCTCTCCACTATCCTGAGCGGGAGCTCCCTCAGTCTCTCCTCCTGGCCCCTATCGTGGACCACGAACAGCTCACTCTTCCCCACGTTCAACTTATACGGTGAGAACCTCCCGAAGTCCCCCAGGATCCCCATGACCTCCCCCATCCCCTCCAATGGATCCAAAATATACAACAGCAGGTCATCCGCGTAGAGGGAGACCTTGTGTTCCTCCCCTCCGCGCACCAGCCCCCTCCAATCCGCCGAAGTCCTGAGCGCAATGGCCAACGACTCAATTGCCAGGGCAAACAGCAACGGGGAGAGGGGACACCCCTGCCTTGTCCCCCGGTGCAGCCTGAAATATTCCGACCTTAGCCAGTTTGTGGACACACTCGCTACAAGGGCCTGATACAGCAGCTTGACCCACCCTATAAATCCCTCCCCAAATCCAAATCTGCCTAGCTCCTCCTACAGATACTCCTACTCCACCCTGTCAAAGGCCTTTTCCGCGTCCATTGCAGCCACCACCTCCACCTCCCCCCCCCTCCGAGGGCATCATGATAATATTCAGGAGCCTCCTCAGGTTTGTGTTCAGCTGCCTGCCCTTAACAAAACCCGTCTGGTCCTCCCCAATCACTCCCGGGAAACAGTCTTCTATTCTGGTGGCCAGAATTTTTGCCAACAGCTTGGCATCCACGTTCAGGAGCGATATCGCCCTGTAGGACCCACACTTAAGCGGATCCTTCTCCTTCAGGATGAGCGAGATCAGTGCCTGCAACATTGTCAGGAGGGAGGGTCCCTTTCTCGTTTGCCTCATTAAAGGTTCTCATCAGGAGCTCCGAGAATTTCTTATAAAATTCTACGGGGAAGCCGTCCGGGCCCGGGGCCTTGCCCGTCTGCATGCCTGCCAGCCCCCTGACTACCTCCTGCAACTCAATCGGGGCCCCCAGTCCCTCCACTCGCTCTGCTTCCACACTTGGGAACCTCAACCGGTCCATGAACCGCCTCATCCCTTCCCCGTCCCCGGGGGGTTCCGACTTGTATAACCTTCTGTAGAACTCCCTGAAGACTTCATTAACCCTCTCTGGGCTCAGCACCATGTTGCCTTCCCTATCCCGCACTCCCCCAATCTCTCTAGCTGCCTGCCTCCTGCGCAGCTGGTGCTCCAGCATCCTACTCGTCTTCTCCCCATACTCATAAATTGCCCCCTTCGCTTTCCTCAGCTGTGCCCCCGCCTTCCCCGTGGACAGCAGGTCAAACTCCGCCTGTAATTTCCGGCGCTCGTTCAACAGCCCCCCCTCTGGGGCCTCCGCATACCTCCTATCTACCCAGAGTATCTCTCCCACCAGTCTCTCCCTCTCCGCCCTCTCCTTCTCTCTATGGGACCTAATGGAGATTAACTCTCCACTAACGACCGCCTTCAGAGCCTCCCAAACCACTGCCACCGTCACCTCTCCTGTGTCGTTCGCTCCCACATAATTCTCAATACTCCTCCTTATCTGCCCGCACACCTCCTCGTCCGCCAGCAGCCCCACATCCAGTCGCCAGAGAGGGCGCTGACCCCGTTCCGCCCCCAGTCGCAGGTCCACCCAGTGCGGGGCATGGTCCGAGACCGCAATGTCCAAGTATTCTACCCCCTCCACCCTCGGGATTAACACCCTAATCAGCACAAAGAAGTCTATTCGCGAAAAGACTTTATGGACATGGGAGAAAAAGGAAAACTCCTTCGTCCTTGGCCACGCAAACCTCCAGGGGTCCACACCCCCCATCTGGCCCATGAACTCCCACAAGGCCCTGGCCGCCGCCGGCCTCTTTCCCGACCTGGACTTGGAACGATCCAAGCTCGGATCCAAGACCATATTAAAGTCCCCTCCCATTATCAGGTGACTTATCTCCAAGTCGGGGATCCTACCCAACATGTGCCTCATGAAGTCCGCATCGTCCCAGTTCGGGGCATATACATTCACTAACACCACCCGGGCCCCCTTCAGCTTGCCACTCACCATTATATACCTGCCCCCCTTGTCCGCCACGATGCTCCCCGCCTCAAATGCCACTCGTTTACTGACCAAAATGGCCACCCCTCTGGTCTTGAAGTCTAACCCCGAGTGAAACACCCATGGCCCACCCATCCTCTCCTTAACCTCGTCTGGTCAGCGAGCTTTAAGTGCGTCTCTTGCAACATGGCCACGTCCGTCTTCAACCCGTTCAAATGCGAGAACACGCGGGACCGCTTGACCGGCCCATTCAGGCCCCTCACGTTCTACATGATCAGCCTGGTCGGGGGGGTTGACCACCCCCCCATCCCACCGACTAGCCATCTCCCTTTTTCGGCCAGCCGCGAGCCCCCGCCTCCCTCCTCCAGCTCTACCCCCGGCGGCGCCCCCCCCCCCCCCCCCCCCGCCCGACTCTTCATCCATATCCCTCACCTGGCTCCCCTTCAGTCAGCAAAGCAGCACCCCTTCCCCCCCCCCCCCACCCCCCGCCAAGCATCCGCTTAGCTCTGGTTTCCCCCCCATTGTGCTTCCGTGAGTCAGCTCACCCATGCTGACCCCGGCCGCTCCCGCCTCTATATACCAACCCTTAACTTGTTGCCTCCTTCGGGCCACCCTACCCCCCTCCCCCACAGGGTAGAGGGGCAAGCGCCATCTGGGACATCCCCGTGCGCCCGACAGCCCGTCCCAGGTGTTTCCCGCCCCCTAGCACCGAACACCTGGAAAACAAGCAAAACAAACAACAGAACCCCCAACCAAACTGGGGCAGACATGCCCATAAACTTATGCTTTACCCGCCGTCCTCCCCTCGGTCCCTCCCCACCAGCACATTTCACCCCCATACAGCAGTCCCTTAGTTCAGGTCCAGCTTCTCCTGCCTGATGAACGACCACGCCTCGTCCGGCGTATCAAAATAGTGGTGCCTGTCCTGGTATGTTACCCACAGTCTCGCCAGGTGCAGGAGCCCAAACTTCACCCCCTTACCATGGAGGACCGCCTTCGCCTGGTTAAAACCTGCACGCCTCCTCGCCAGCTCAGCTCCCAGGTCCTGGTAAATTTGGATCTCGCCATTCTCCCACTTACTGCTCCGCTCTTTCTTCGCCCACAGCAGGACTCGCTCCCGGTCTGCCAAGCGCTGAAACCGTATCACCATCACTCTCGGTGGCTCGTTTACCCTCGGCCTTCTGGCAAGAACCCTGTGCGCCCCATCCAGCTCCAAGGGCCACGGGAAGGCCCCCGCGCCCATCAATGTCCCCAGCATTGTGGCCACGTACGTGCTCGCGTCTGCCCCCTCCGCTCCTTCGGTAAGGCCCAGGATCCGCAGATTCTGGCTCCGCGACCTGCACTCAAGGTCATCCAGCCTCTCCTGCCATCTCTTATGGAGCGCCTCGTGCGCCTCCAACTTCACCGGCAGGCCCAGGATCTCATCCTCGTTCTCCTCCACCTTCCTCCTCACCTCCTTGATCTCCTTCTCCTGCTTTCCATGGAGGCCAGCATCTCCATTTTCCGCTCCATGAAGCAGTTTTTAAGGAGCTCCTGCTGTTCTCTGGCCCACTGGGCCCACGCCTCCCAATCTTCTCCGGCCGCCATTTTGTCCTCCTGGACCTTCTCGACCTTCTTCCCCGGGTTTGCGCATCTGCCGGCTCCGCTCCTGGTCCTCTCCATGCACCACCGGGCGGAGCCTCTCCCACGTCCGTTCCTGCGCCGGTCCCTCCTATCAATTACCGCTGCCGCTCCTTTTAGCGGCCCGAAAAACCGTTCCTGGCGAGAGCTGCCGTTCGCGCGACCTAGCAGGTCGTGGCCGCTACCGGAAGTCCTCCGGATGGTTTCTTAACACACACCATGGAGCTGACCCAGCCAGTTGGTTCTGTTACATTATATATGACGCCCTGGTCCTGGAGGTCCTGCAGCTGCTGCTTGAGGGGCGCTGGTACCCGGCGAGGTGCATGAACCACAGGCGTGGCATTTGGTTTTAAAAGAATTTTGTACGTGTATGGGAGTGTGCCCAAGCCCTCGAAAACGCTGTGGTATCGAGTGATGATGTTCTTCAGTTGTGTTTGAAAGCCGGCGTCCGGTGATGCTGAAGCCTCAGCGGGTGACATGGAGTGAACCCTTTGGACGAGGTTTAGGATCTCGCACGCCTGAGCACCGAGCAGGGGAGCTTTAGTGGGCCCTACAATCTCGAAGGGCAGGGTGGCCTTTAAGGAACGGTGCGACACCACAAGCTGGCAGGAGCCGCTGGCAGCAATGGCATTGCCATTGTAGTCGAGAAGCTGGCAGGCGGATGGAAGGATGGTCGGCTTAACGTGGAGGTTGTCCAGGTCAGACTGCGCAATGAGGTTGGCTGACGCGCCGGTGTCCAGCCTGAATCGGATGACCGTGAGGGGGACACATCACTCATCGTCCGGATCAATGCTCATCATTGGGAAGGGCTTGGCCTTTTTATTTTGAAGCACTGTGTGCTGGGTGATGATGCCCACCTGGAATGGGGATTTGAGATCCTCGGTGTCAGGGTCTGGAACCATGTCGGAATCGGTGACCGGCTGTTGTATGGTTCGGACGTCCCTGCGCTGCTGGTGGGAGTGACGGGAGGCAGGTGCTTGAGCAGACATGCACAAGGCTGCGTAGTGGCCAAGCTTGCCACACTGGAGACAGCGTCGAGATTTCGCGGGACATTGCCGCTTTAAGTGGTAGGAGCCACAGTTGTCACACGTCATGACGTCAGAATGCTCAGTGCCCCACCGCGCATGCGCAGTGTGGTCGTATGTAGTGCGCGCCTGCGCAGTTCGGTCTTCGGCCTTGCCGTCCCCTCGGTCATTGCGCGCATGCGCGGGAGCCCGGGAAAAACCACAAAATGGCCGCCCTCATCCAGGCTTAGGCCCTGGAGCTATTTTACAGCCTGCACCCGCTGTGCTTCGTGGGGGCCTTGCCGAACCGCCTCTGCCGCTTGAATGTGCGAGTATCGGTTAGTGGCGTGGTTTCGATGGCTAAAGTGAGGGTGAGCTGTTGAACTTTGAGGAGCTGCTGATGTAGGGGGTCCGAGTGCACACCGAAAACGATCTGGTCGCGGATCATTGAATCGGAGGGGGAGCCGTAATTGCAGGATTGCGCGAGGATGCGAAGATGGGAGAGGAAAGATTGAAAAGGTTCATCCTTACCCTGCAGACGCTGTTGAAAGACGAAGCATTCAAAACTTTTGTTGACTTCGATGTCACAGCGGCTGTCGAATTTGAGCAGGACAGCCTTGAACTTGGACTTGTCCTCACCTTCAGCGAATGTGAGGGAGTTGAAAATATGGAAGGCATGGTCCCCGGCCGTGGAGAGAAAGAGAGCAATCTTTCTGGCTTCTGAGGCAGCTTCCAGGTCGGGAGCTTCGAGGTACAGTTGAAACTTTTGTTTAAAAATCTTCCAGTTCGCACCGAGGTTGCCGGTGATGCGGAGCGGCGGGGGAGGGCGGACGCTGTCCATACTACCGGATGGCTGATCGCTGGTCGAAGGCAGATTATTTCATGGTAGATCCATCAAACTCAAACATCACGTACTGGTACCATGATGTGTTGGGTATGCTGGGTCTGCGAGGACTGCGTTTACCAGAGCAGTGAGAGAGACAGGCTACCAACACTTGTAGAAGTACAACTCTATTTTATTTAGCTATGAGTTGTTAAACATACTTGCACTGTGGGTTGACACTATGTTGGGTTGACTGGAGACCTGAGGCTAACCTGACCAGACTATACTGCTAGCACATGGTAGATGTTCGTGTTACTGATCACGGGCTCTGGCTGACTCAGAGGCTGCATCCCAAATGAGCGGGAAAACTAGTGCCCTCTGGCTATATAGTGGCCGTGTCCTGTCTGGTGATTGGCTGCTGTGTTCTGTCTGTTGATTGGTCTTTCAGTGTGTCAGTCAGTGTCTGTCTCTGCACCATCATATACTTGTGTGTATATTATGACACATCCTGGGGACACAACTAGATGTAGCACTAGACTACGGAAAACCACAGGGCAGCACGCTGGTACAGTAGTTAGCATTGCTGCCTCACAGAGCCAGGGATCCGGGTTCAATTCCGGCCTTGGGTGACTGCCTGTGTGAAGTTTGCACTTTTCCCCCGTGTCTGCGTGGGTTGCCGCCGAGTGCTCTGGTTTCTTTCACAGTCCAAAGGTGTGCAGGTTAGATGGATTGGCCATGTTAAATTGCCCCTTAGTGTCCAGGGGTGTACAGGTTAGGTTATGGGGAAAGGGTGGGGAAGTGGACCTCAGGGACCTTACGCTAATCTTCACAGCGGGCCTGTCTGCACCCCTGCCTCCCATTGTCCTCCCCCTCCCAGCGTAGTGATCAAAAGCCCCTGATGCAGACCCTGTATAAAGGTTTTCAGCAGAAAGACAGGAGTCATACTTCAGCAGAAACTGAGGAGCGCCAGAGCTGTCCTCAAGCGAGTGATCCTCACGCTCCTGCCTTGTATGGTGACCCGCTGACAGAGCCAACACAGGCCCATTACCCTGGGGTTATGTTACACAGACCCTTGGAGGGGGGAACAGTGTGGTCAGGGAGGGCGTGGTGTGATGGGGGGGGGTGGAATGGGGAGGGGGAAAGGGGGGAGGAGAATAGAGGAGGGTGTTGAGCTAACAGACACAGCCTCGACCTCGGAGAACCTGGAGACGATGAGGGCCTCCCTGGCCTTTCTGGCATGTCGGACTCTCGTCGCCATATGTTCTCCAGTTCCTTCTGGACTACCTCACCCTCCTCAGGTGAGGCCACATGTCCCTCCACGTCCTCCTGCACTTTCTCCTTCTCCAGCATGTCACCCCGCTGCTGTGCCAGATTGTGGAGGGCACAGCCAGACCATCACTAAGTAGGAGACCCTCTGGGGGGTGTTCTGCAAGGCACTGACAGGGCGGTCAAGGCATTGGAACTGCATCATGAGCAGCCCGATGCACCGCTCAATGACAGTACAGGTGGCAACTTGGGACTCATTATAACTGGTCTCCGCTACGGTCTCAGGCCTCTGCACCGGCGTCATCAGCCATGACTTCAGCAGATATCCCTTGTACCCCATGAGCCAACCCATCATCCTGAGGTTGTCTTCAAAGACACTGGTGATCTCTGAGTGCCCAAGATGTAGCTGTCATGTACGCTCCTTGGATGCATGATTCAGAGGCAGTGGCCGCACATGGTCTGAACATTCAGGGAGTGGAACCCCTTCCTGTTAATATAAGGTACTCCTTGATGCCCCAGTGTTCGCAGCGCAACATGAGTGCCATTGATCACACCCTGGACCTGGGACATCCTGGTGATGGCAAAAGATTCTGGAGCCCGGGCATCTTGATGTTCCTGGTCCAGCTCAAAGATGATATAGTCTGATTCCCAGGCATACAGAGCATTCATCACCTCCCAGGTGCACCTGTGGGCTAAAGATTGGGATGGGCCACACAGGTTCCCGCTCGAACCCTGGAATGACCCGGTGACATAGTTTAGGGCTGCAGTGGCTTTGATGTTCACCAGGAGCGGGTGTCCTCCTCCTCCACAGGGAGGCATTCCGCGAGGGTGTGGCACATCGCACTGTCCCTCTGCTGAGCCGCAGTCTTCTGTGGCACACGGTGTCCCTCAGCTCATTGAATGACCAACAACGCCTGTACACTTTGGCCATCACTGGCCTCCCCTTCTGGGTCCCTCCTCAGCCTGATGGGCGGCCGGGTCTTCAGGGTGTGCCGTGGCCCCCTGCACGTGGGGTGCCACCTCCAGCCTGCATTATCGCTGCTGCTTTCTATGGCGTCTGCCCACTTCGGCTGCCACAAGCAATGCGAGGGCAGCTTCCATGAGATTAACTTCAGCATAATTATATCTGGATGGATTTGGAGAAGGAGGTTGACAGTCAGTTCGGGCTTTTATCCCGGGATCCTCAACTCCCTAAGCCTACTGCACCCTTATGATGCATGTCCCACCTTCTCTCAGAGAACAATCCAGCTCTGCACACTTACCCCCGACCACACCAGAGCCCCTCGACTCCAGACCTCTGCTCAGCTGCCGTCTGCTCATCCGCAGACTTCCCCTTTGGTCGTGCCAGGATCCTCAGTGTTGAAGCCCTGCTCTTTAGTGTTTGATTGTTGGCCTTCAACTGCATGCCTGAAAATGGGAATGGTTACTCACCTCCTCCCTTCCCCTCATTACACATGTTTCCGTTTTTTAAAAGTACTAACCAACAGCCGCATGGCTTCTCCGGAGGCCGCAACAGTCTCGTTAATGAGATTTAAATTAATGCAAATGAGGGTTAATGGGATTCTCGCCATTTTGGGGCGTGATCCCGAACTTACCATCGGGAACAGGCCGGGTGAATCGCAACATGGTTCACACCCGGTGCAGATCTCGATTTTGACTGGAGACAAAGCATTTCTGCTCCTCCTGACTCACAAACAGAGCTGAAAAGCTACTGCGTTTCCCCCCCAAAGCTACCCCACCTCCCCTCAATTGTCATGTTTACCGGTGGTGGGAAAGCTGGCCACCCACTCCAAAGATGTGCAGGTTAGGTGGTTTAGCCATGCTAAATTGCCCCATAGTGTCCAAAGGATGTGCAGGTTAATTGGGGTTACAGGCATAGGGCGGGAAAGTAGTCCTAGTTAGGGTGCTCTTTCAGAGGGTTGGTTCAGGCTCGATGGGCTGAATGGCTTTCTTCTGCACTATAGGGATTCTACAAATTCTATTCTATGGATTCTATGAAAACAAGCAATGCACGGTGAGTCAGAGGCTGCTAGCCTTGTTAAAATATTTCAATTGCTAAAACGGCACGTGGCAGTAAGTTGTCTGCCCTCACTTTCTCCCGCCTCTGTTAACCCCAGAAGCAGGCAGCTTGGAAGTGGGTTAAGGCTGGGGTTCAATTTGTTAAAATTTTAACAACTGTCCCAACCAGAATCCATCTACTTTTAGCTGTTAAAATTCAGCCTGTAGGACTTCCGGTTGCGGCGATGCACTGCTAAGCCGCACGTTTCGGCAGCTCCCGCTCTAACGGACTTTTGGGCTCTTTTTGGGTGCCCCAACGGAAATTTTTTCGGACCAAACCCAGTGTGGGGTGACGAAGTAAGGAGTCCCCCTGGGTGTGTATGGAAAAGATCGGTGGTAGTGGCCAGATTGCGAAGGATCCTCTGGAGCAGCGGCAGAGAAGAGAAAGAAGAAGCAAGATGGCGACGGATGGAGCCCAGACGACATGGGGCCCGGACCAGCAGGAATTCCTCCGACGGTGTGTGGAGGAAGTAAAGAAGGAGGTGCTGGCGCCGATGTTGTTGGCAATTGAAGGGCTAAAAGAAACGCAAAAGGCCCAGGCGATAGAGCTCCGTGGGGTGAAGCAGAAGGCAGCTGAGAACGAGGATGAGATTCTGGGCCTAGCGGTAAAAATGGAGACGCACGAGGCGCTACATCAGAGGTGTATCGAAAGACTCGAAGTCCTGGAGCACAGATCGAGGAGGAAGAACCTCCGGATGCTGGATCTCCCCGAGGGAGTGGAGGGAGCTGACGTTGGGGCTTATGTGAGCACGATGCTCCATTCGCTAATGGGAGCTGAGGCCCCCTCGGGCCCTCTGGAGGTGGAAGGGGCTCACCGGGGCCTTGCGAGGAGACCCAAGGCTGGAGAACCACCAAGGGCGATAGTGGTGAGATTTCACCGCTTCACCGACAGAGAGGCTGTTTTGAGCTGGGCCAAGAAGGTACGGAGTAGCAGGTGGGAGAATGCGGTGATATGAGTGTATCAGGACTGGAGCGCGGAGGTGGTGAGAAGGAGAGCGAGCTTTAATCGGGCCAAGGCGGTGCTTCACAAGAAGAAAGTAAAGTTTGGGATGCTGCAGCCGGCGCGATTGTGGGTCACGTACCAGGATAGACACTACTACTTTGAAACGGCGGAAGAGGCATCGACCTTCATCCAAAAAGAGAAATTGGACCAGAACTGAGGGACTGATGCTGTGGGGGAGACGACGATGTTGATGTACAGAAATGTAAATTGGGGAATGGGAGGTTCACTGTATCGGGACGATAGATGGGGAGGGGAAAGGGAAGAGAAGAATCCCTGTTTTCTTTGACGGGGGGATACTGAGAAATGCAGGCACCGGTGGAAAGAGGGACATAGGTGGGGGATGGGGAATGGGAATGGGGCTGTAGGGGAAGCTGCGCCATAGGGGGCGGGGCTGATCTAGGAAAGCGCGGGGTTTTTCCCGCGCGAGGGAGATGATGGCAGGAAGATAGGCGCAAGGAGGATGAGAGCTCCACACACGGGGGGGGGGTCAAGGAGAGAGCAGGGGAAGCCGGGGTCAGTTGGAGTCAGCTGACTTTCGGAAGCATCCTGGGGGGAGTAACCATGCTAGATGGGGATCTAGGGGGGGGGGGGCGGGATAACTGGGTTGCTGCTGCTGGGATCGAGAGGGAGCTGGCAAGGGAAGAGGTGATCGGGACGGGAGTGCGCCGTCTGGGGGACTGGTGGGTGCGCGGGACCTGGACGTTGGACAGGCCTAGAGTAGGTGATGGCTAGTCGGCGGGGGCAGGCACCGGGCAACCCCCCCCCCCCCCCCCCCCCCCCCCCAAATCCGGCTGATCACGTGGAATGTGAGAGGCCTAAATGGACCGATTAAGAGGGCCCAAGTGTTCGCGCACTTAAAAGGACTGAAGGCAGACGTGGTCATGCTTCAGGAGACGCATCTGAAGGTGGCGGATCAGGTTAGACTAAGGAAAGGATGGGTGGGACAGGTGTTCCACTCAGGGCTGGACGCAAAAAATAGAGTGGTGGCTATATTGGTGGGGAAACGGGTGTCGTTCGAGGCTCGGAATATAGTAGTGGACAACGGTGGCAGATATGTGATGGTGAGTGGTAGATTGCAGGGAATGGAGGTCGTGCTGGTCAATGTATATGCCCCGAACTGGGATGATGCGGGATTTATGAAGCGGATGCTGGGACGTATCCCGGACGTGGAGGTAGGAAGCCTGGTAATGGGGGGGGGATTTCAATACTGTGCTGGATCCAGGGCTAGACCGGTCTAGATCCAGGACCGGAAGAAGCCCGGCAGCGGCCAAGGTGCTCAGGGGGTTTATGGAGCAAATGGGGGGAGTGGATCCGTGGAGATTTGCTAGACCGTTGGCCAATGAGTTTTTTTTTTTCTCCCATGTTCATAAGGCTTACTCCCGGATAGATTTCTTTGTTTTGAGTAGGGCACGGATTTCGAGGGTGGAAGGAGCGGAGTACTCGGCCATAGCCGTTTCAGATCATGCCCCGTGCTGGGTGGATCTGGAACTAGGAGAGGAGAGGGAACAGCGCCCACTGTGGCGACTGGATGTGGGACTATTGGCGGATGAGGGAGTCTGTGGAAGGGTGCGGGGATGTATTGAAAGGTACCTGGAGGCCAACGATGATGGTGAGGTCCAGGTGGGGGTAGTATGGGAAGCGCTGAAAGCAGTGGTTAGGGGAGAGTTGATCTCCACTAGGGCTTACAAGGAGAAAAAAGAGGGCAAAGAAAGGGAGAGATTAGTGGGGGAGATTTTGAGTGTAGACAAAAGATATGCGGAGGCCCCGGACAAAGGACTATATAGGGAGAGGCGAAGACTTCAGACGGTGTTTGACCTGCTGACCACAGGGAAGGCAGAGGCACAGTGGAGGAAGGCACTGGGGATAAGATACGAATATGGGGAAAAGGCGAGTCGGCTGCTGGCCCACCAGCTTCGTAAGAGGATAGCGGCGAGGGAAATAGGGGGAGTTAGAGATGAAACGGGAACTACGGTGCGGAGTGCAGGGAAGGTAAATGAGGTGTTTAAGACCTTTTATGAGAGACTATATAGGTAGGTCCCAACCCCCGGAGGGGAAAGAGGGGATGCAACAGTTCTTGGACCAACTAAGGTTCCCGAAGGTAGAGGAGCAGGAGGTGGCCGATCTGGGGGCGCCAATCGGGGTGGATGAGGTGACTAAAGGGTTGGGGAACATGCAGGCAGGGAAGGCCCCGGGACCAGACAGGTTCCCGGTGGAATTTTATAGAAAATATGTGGACTTGTTGGCCCCGCTGTTGGTAAGAACCTTTAACAAGGCCAGAGAAGGGGGGACTCTACCCCCGACAATGTCGGAGGCGACGATATCATTAATCCTGAAGCGAGGTTAGGTGGATTGGCCATGCTAAATTACCCGTAGTGTCCATAAGGGTTGGGAGGGGTTATTGGGTTGTGGGGATAAGGTGGAAGTGAGGGATTAATGTGGGTCGGTGCAGACTCGATGGGCCGAATGGCCTCCTTCTGCACTGTATGTTCTATGTAATATGTATGAGATAAAGACCCGCTGCAATGCAGGTCATATAGGCCTATCTCGCTCCTGAATGTAGACGCCAAGTTGCTGGCAAAAGTACTGGCGGAGGATCGAGGATTGTGTCCCGGGGGTGGTGCATGAAGACCAGACAGGGTTTGTAAAGGGGAGACAACTGAATGTTAACGTGCGACGGCTGTTGGGGTTGATAATGATGCCCCCAGTGGAGGGGGAGGCAGAGATAGTGGCAGCGATGGATGCAGAGAAGGCATTTGATAGGGTAGAGTGGGAGTATTTATGGGAGGTGCTGAGGAGGTTTGGGTTCGGGGAGGGGTTTGTCAGTTGGGTTAAACTCCTCTATGGGGCCCCAGTGGAAAGTGTAGTCACAAATCGGCAGAGATCGGAGTATTTTCGGTTACACAGGGGAACAAGGCAGGGGTTCCCTCTGTCCCCATTACTGTTCGCGCTGGCAATTGAACCACTGGCCATAGCGTTGAGAGACTCTAGGAAATGGAGGGGGGGGTGGTTAGAGGGGGAGAGGAACACCGAGTGTCACTCTACGCAGATGACCTACTGCTGTATGTGGCGGCTCCTGTGGAGGGGATGACAGAGGTTATGCAGATAATGAGGGAGTTTGGAGATTTTTCGGGACATAGGCTTAATATGGGGAAGAGTGAGCTTTTCGTAGTACACCCCTGGGAATCAGGGAAGAGGGATAGACGGCCTGCCGTTAAGGAGAGCGGAAAGGAGCTTCCGATATTTGGGGATTCAGGTAGCCAGGAGCTGGGAAACTTTACACAAACTCAATCTGACGCGGCTGGTGGAGCAGATGGAGGAGGATTTCAAGAGGTGGGATATGCTGCCGCTCTCATTGGCGGGCAGAGTGCAGGCGGTCAAGGTGATGGTCCTCCCGAGGTTTCTTTTTGTGTTTCAATGTCTCCCCATTTTGATCACTAAGGCCTTTTTTAAGAAAATAGACAGGAGCGTTATGAGTTTTGTGTGGGCAGGGAAGACCCCGAGAGTGAGGAGGGGGTTCCTGCAGCACAGCAGGGACAGAGGGGGACTGGCGTTGCCGAATCTGGATGATTATTACTGGGCCGCCAATGTGGCGATGGTTCGCAAGTGGATGAGGGAGGGAGAGGGGGCAGCGTGGAAGAGGCTGGAGATGGCGTCCTGTAAAGAAACGAGCCTAAAGGCGCTGGTGACGGCGCCGCTGCCGTTCTCCCCGAAAAGGTATACCACGAACCCAGTGGTGGCAGCAACCTTAAGGATCTGGGGGCAATGGAGGTGACATAGGGGTGTGACGGGTGCCTCAGTGTGGTCCCCGATCAGGAACAACCATAGGTTTGTCCCAGGAAGGATGGACGGGGGGTTCCAGAGCTGGCATCGGGCAGGAATTAGGAGATTGAAAGACTTGTTTATTGACGGGACGTTTGCGAGCTTGGGAGCGCTGGAGGAAAAGTATGAGTTGCCCCCGGGGAATATCTTTAGATACATGCAAGGGAGGGCGTTTACGAGGCAACAGGTGAGGGAATTTCCACTGCTCCCGACACAGGGGATCCAGGATAGAGTGATTTCGGGGGTATGGGTCGGGGAGGGCAAAGTGTCCGAAATATATCAGGAGATGAGAGACGAGGGGGAGGCGCTGGTAGAGGAGCTGAAGGGAAAATGGGAGGAAGAGCTGGGGAAGGAGATTAAGGAGGGTCTGTGGGCTGATGCCCTAAGTAGGGTAAATTCCTCTTCCTCGTGTGCCAGGCTTAGTCTGATACAATTCAAGGTTCTACACAGAGCACACATGACGGGAGCGAGGCTGAGCAGGTTCTTCGGAGTGGAGGACAGGTGCGGGAGGTGCTTGGGAAGCCCGGCGAACCACACACACGTGTTCTGGTCGTGTCCGGCATTGGATGAGTACTGGAGGGGAGTGGCAAAGGTGATCTCAAAGGTGGTGAAGGTCCGGGTCAAGCCAGGCTGGGGGTTAGCTATATTTGGGGTAGCGGAGGAACCGGGAGTGCAGGAGGCAAAATAGGCCGATATTCTGGCCTTTGCGTCCCTGGTAGCCCGGCAAAGGATCTTACTCATGTGGAAGGAAGCGAAACCCCCCAGCGTGGAGGCCTGGATAAACGATATGGCAGGGTTCCTAAAACTGGAACGGATGAAGTTTGCGTGGAGAGGATCGGTTCAGGGGTTCTCCAGGCGGTGGCAACCATTCCTTGACTATCTCGCGGAACGTTAAGGGAAAATAGATCGTCAGCAGCAGCAGCCCAGAGGGCGGGGGGGACCTGTTTTGTTCTGGTTGGGGTGGAGGGGGGGGAGCACTATTTTTTGTTACTTTGTTAGTTCACTATTTTATTTAAATAATGTTATCTATTAGTTATTGTGTTATCTTTTTTGATTGATTTGTAAGGTGGAAAAATTGTGTTTGAAAACTTTAATAAAATATATATATTTTTTTAAAATTCAGCCTGTAGTTTTTGATATCTCCATTTTGTTTTTACACAGGAAAGGAGAGGCAGCAAGCTGTGCTGAAGGTGAATGATGGGAAGAGGTTCCCTGTGGAAGTGTAGGAGGGAAATCAGAGGTCTTGTTACATATGGCTGTTGAGCACTTTTTCTGAGCCATTCGCAACACAGCACGAGTGAGATCGATCACTGGTTTGTGATCAGGTTACTTAATGCCACAAAAGGGAATGAAATGAAGAGAAAATCTCTGTCGATATGATTGACAGTCTGTCAATCTACCTCAATGGATTTAGTTCTTCAGAGTGGACAAATTGTTAATCCAATTCATACCGTAAATCAATTGCTGCTTCTTTTTTGTTCAAGCAGCTGTGACTGTAGAATTGGGGGAAGTTATAGAACTCCCTCTAGTCTGTCTTTTACAAAGACAGAATAGAAACAGTCAACAGACTTTGAATATTTTTGCCCTGAACTAATGGATTCACAGAATCACAAAAAGCTGTTACAGCATAGAAGGAGGCCATTCGGCCAGTCATGTCTGTGCCATGACTGCTGCAGTCCACGTGGCATAGGTACACCTACAGTGATGTTAGGGAGCGAGTTCTAGAATTTCGACCCGGTGACAACGAAGGAACGATAATATAGCCCCAAGTCAGGATGATGAATAGCTTCGAGGGTAAATCGCAGGTGGTGGTGTTCCTATGCATCTGCTGCCCTTATCCTTCTAGATGGCAGAAGTTGTGGGTTTGGTAGGTGCTGTGTAAGGAGCCTTGGTGAGTTCCTGCGGTGCACCTTGTAGATGGTAGACACGGCTGCCATTGTGTTTTTGTGGTAAAGGGAGTGAATGTTTGTGGGCGGGGTGCCAATCAAGCGGGCTGCTTTGTCCTGGATGATGCCAAGCTTCTTGAGTGTTGTTGGAGCTGCACTCATCCCGGCGAGTGGAAAGTATTCCATCACATTCCTGAACTGTACCATGTAGATGGTAGACAGGGTTTGGAGAGTTAGGAGGTGAGTTACTCACCTCAGAATTCCCAACCTTTGACCTGCTTTTGTAGCCACAGTATTTATGTGGCTATTCCAGTTGAATTTCTGGTCAATGGTAACCCACAGGATGTTGATGGGGAGAATTCATCGATGATAATGCGAATTGAATGTCAAGGGGCGATGGTTAGATACTCTCTTGTTGGAGATGGTAATTGCCTTGTTGGCATGAATGGTGCTTGCCACTTGTCAGCCCAAGCCTAAATATTGTCCACGTTTTGTTGCATTTGATCATGGACTGCTTCAGTATTCGATGAGTCACTTTTATCTCACATACATGAGCCACGTTTCGAGCTCAACAGATTGTCTTAAATTGGGTCCTAGTGTGCTTATTAATGCACTCAGGATTTTTTAGCAATTGCCCAAACATTGATTCACTTTTAATAGTAGTCATTTGAACAACAGGTTAAGCAAGCCATTTGATACTGCGACAATGAAGTGACTGTACAAATGGTAATTTCCACCAACAGAATTCTGACATCAGTCCAAAAAGATATTCTACCTACCACATAACTCGGCAATATCGTGCAAGAACCTCAGTGCCGGTGCATTGCCTGGTACATAGGCCGTACATCTCAATAATAGGCTGATCAAATCAAACAGCATGTTCCTTCAGTTCCTAATAGCCGTAGTCAACAGCCGTGCTTGCAAAACCCAGGTGCTGCTGCCACACCACCTCAACTCATCAAGCATAGGAAACCAGCCCTCCTGGAGCATCTGTGCAAACGTTTCTGTCTCTGCTGGACAGAAGGGCCTGTCTCCTAGATAGGCGTCATGCATAGATTGTGACCCTGAACAAGAACATGGGCGACCAGAACAATGACAACAACCATTGAGGATGAGAATAGTATTTGCCCATGTTACCCTTGTCAGATTGCAGTTCTTGGCTGAATGCATTTACACTGAATCCCAGTGTGGTCTCAGAACCAGAAGATCTCCAACTGATATGATCTTTTCAGTCCAGCAGCTACAAATAAAAATGCCATGAGCAAAGGAGACATTTATAAATTGCCTTCATCGATCTCACCAAGGCATTTGACCACGTGAGCAGAGGTAGTCTATATAAGCCACTGGAGAACATTGGCTGCCCACCGAAGCTGCTCAATGTAATTTCCTTTACTCCATGACAACATGATGGGGGAGGTCAGCTTTGATGGGGCAACATCAGAACCCACTGATCAAAACAAGGTAGTGGTCTGGCACTGAGTCTCTTTGGCATATACTTCTCTTTGCTGCTGTTATAAGTCTTCAGGTCATCAACAGAGCGTGTCTGCATACATACCAGAAATAACAGAAAGCCTCACTCACCTGACATCCAAGATAAAGGTGTAGCAAATCCACATCAGAGTTGCTACATGCTGACAATGTCTGCACTGTAGGCATTCTATGATTCTATGAATGTTGCACTAGTGCTCCATACTGTGGAACATCTTCAGTGACAAATGGACAGACTCCCTCACACCTGTAAAATGTTTGGTTTGATAATCAGCATCAAGAAGACCATGTCCTGGTCCAGGATATTGCTGCACTGCCATCTATCAGCACTGATAATGTTGACAGCTTCACATAGCTCGGTTCCACAATCACCAGCAAACTGTCACTTGATGCTGAAATCAGCACATGCATTGCAAAAGGTGCTGTTATGTCCAAGCTGAGTAAGAGAGTGTGGAACCAGAGCGATCTATCTACAAACACCAAACTGTGAGTATACTAAGCCTGTGTCTTCAGCACAATCTTTTACAATAGTGAGACCTGGACAACATATATGAGGCAGGAGAAAAGGCTGAACAATTTCTACCTTTAATGTCACAAATGTATTCTTGGCATCTCCTGGTCACCAACGCAGAGATCTCCGAATGTGCGAATTCATAAGAACTTAAGAACATAAGAACGAGGAGCAGGAGTAGGCCATCTGGCCCCTCGAGCCTGCTCCACCATTCAATGAGATCATGGCTGATCTTTTGTGGACTCAGCTCCACTTTCCGGCCCGAACACCATAACTCTTAATCCCTTTATTCTTCAAAAAACGATCTATCTTTATCTTAAAAACATTTAATGAAGGAGCCTCTACTGCTTCACTGGGCAAGGAATTCCATAGATTCACAACCCTTTGGGTGAAGAAGTTCCTCCTAAACTCAGTCCTAAATCTACTTCCCCTTATTTTGAGGCTATGCCCCCTAGTTCTGCTTTCACCCGCCAGTGGAAACAACCTGCCCGCATCTATCCTATCTATTCCCTTCATAATCTTATATGTTTCTATAAGATCCCCCCTCATCCTTCTAAATTCCAACGAGTACAGTCCCAGTCTACTCGACCTCTCCTCGTAATCCAACCCCTTCAGCTCTGGGATTAACCTAGTGAATCTCCTCTGCACACTCTCCAGTGCCAGTATGTCCTTTCTCAAGTAAGGAGACCAAAACTGAACACAATACTCCAGGTGTGGCCTCACTAACACCTTATACAATTGCAGCATAACCTCCCTAGTCTTAAACTCCATCCCTCTAGCAATGAAGGACAAAATTCCATTTGTCTTCTTAATCACCTGTAAACCAACTTTTTGCGACTCATGCACTAGCACACCCAGGTCTCTCAGCATGTTTTAATATTTTATCATTTAAATAATAATCCCTTTTGCTGTTATTCCTACCAAAATGGATAATCTCACATTTGTCAACATTGTATTCCATCTGCCAGACCTTGCCCATTCACTTAGCCTATCCAAATCCCTCTGCAGACTTCCAGTATCCTCTGCACTTTTTGCTTTACCACTTATCTTAGTGTCGTCTGCAAACTTGGACACATTGTCCTTGGTCCCCAACTCCAAATCATCTATGTAAATTGTGAACAGTTGTGGGCCCAACACTGATCCCTGAGAGACACCACTAGCTACTGATTGCCAACCAGAGAAACACCCATTAATCCCCACTCTTTGCTTTCTATTAATTAACCAATCTTCTATCCGTGCTACTACTGTCCCCTTAATGCCATGCATCTTTATCTTATGCAGTAACCTTTTGTGTGGCACCTTGTCAAAGGATTTCTGGAAATCCAGATATACCACATCCATTGGCTCCCCGTTATCTACCGCACTGTTAATGTCCTCAAAAAATTCCACTAAATTAGTTAGGCACGACCTGCCCTTTATGAACCCATGCTGCGTCTGCCCAATGGGACAATTTCCATCCAGATGCCTCGCTATTTCTTCCTTGATGATAGATTCCAGCATATTCCCTGCTACCGAAGTTAAGCTCACTGGCCTATAATTACCCGCTTTCTGCCTACCTCCTTTTTTAAACAGTGGTGTCACGTTTGCTAATTTCCAATCCGCCGGGACCACCCCAGAGTCTAGTGAATTTTGGTAAATTATCACTAGTGCATTTACAATTTCCCTAGCCATCTCTTTTAGCACTCTGGCATGCATTCCATCAGGTCTAGGAGACTTTCTACCTTTAGCCCCATTAGCTTGCCCATCACTACCTCCTTGGTGATACCAATCCTCTCAAGGTCCTCACCTGTCATAGCCTCATTTCCATCAGTCACTGGCATGTTATTTGTGTCTTCCACTGTGAAGACCGACCCAAAAAACCTGTTCAGTTCCTCAGCCATTTCCTCATCTCCCATTATTAAATCTCCCTTCTCATCCTCTAAAGGACCAATATTTACCTTAGCCATCAGATGGATGACGGCCGTATCCGGTGAACTGGCCACTAGTCATGACCTCCTAGGCATCAATACCTCTGCTGGTAGGATACCTGCAATCGAGATATGAAGATGGTGAACATTGACACTAATAATTGAGAGACAGTCACTGAGGCTGAAACTTCTGTGGGTCTGTTTAGAAAACCATTAGAAGAGGTGAGCAGAATCAAAAGGTTCAGCTCGTCAAGAAGAAGGCCCAGAGAACACAAAGAGATTGTGCACCATCTCAGCTCACTGTCTACTGCAATGCCAGAGTGGGGCACTTGAGACAAACCAGTCAATGATTAAAACAGTTGACAACCATGACACAAACTATTGTCTTGTGAGTTGGAAGGCTATTACCACAAATATATAGATATCTGCAACATATTTCACGGTTCATCGCTTTTCTTTGGTGCTGGAAGTTGTTGGGCTGCTTTATCTTTCGTTTATTGGTTGTGTCCCAGAAACTAAACTTCCAGAGTCGCCAGGTGGCTGCAATCCCCTCTGCTCTTTGTAGTTCTTCTTGATTACCTGAGGGGAGTTCAGAATCTCAGCTCCCAAAGGAGGACTACAATTCCCAGAGCACCATGCTCCTTGTTCCTGTCCTGGAGTGAGTTGGCATAACTGATTTGTCAGAAAGTGACCCACCACCTGCCGCTTTCCTCCAGTGGAGATCAAACATCTGTTCCCATCGCGTCTCACGCTCGGAGTCTCAGGTCTTTTGAATTGTATTTGCTGTTGCCATGTTTCAATCCAGATCTTGGTTTTCCTAATTTTCCATTATCTTTGCATTTAATGGCAGCACGGTGGCACAGTGGGTTAGCCCTGTAGTCTCACGGCGCCGAGGTCCCAGGTTCGATCCCGGCTCTGGGTCACTGTCCGTGTGGAGTTTGCACATTCTCCCCGTGTCTGCGTGGGTTTCGCCCCCACAACTCAAGAAAATGTGCAGGCTAGGTGGATTGGCCACGCTAAATTGCCCCTTAATTGGAAAAAATGAATTGAGTACACTAATATATAACTAATACTAATAATAAATATAATGCACTAATAATAAAATTAAAATAAAATCTTTGCATTTAATAAAGTAAAAATTGTATTTTCAGTCTAACCTGCTTTGGTGATTCATTTTGCATCTGGCACCTCATAATCTTATATTCTACCTAATAAATCAATAAATAGTAGCCCATGGGACCACAGGGGGCAGACAGAGACGGGGGGTGGGGGGGGGGGGGGGGGGAGACCAGAGAAAACAACAAGGGCAGGGCAGAAAGCGGCCGACACAGAGGCCAGAGAGCCTAACGCAAGGCCATAAGAAAGCGAACCCTCAAAAACAGGCCGACAAAAGGATAGGGAGAGGGGAGAAGAAGAGAGGGCAGGCCAGGCGACAAAGGGCGAGGGTGGGGGGTGGGGGGGAGAGAGAGATGGAGGACACCTCCCACATACAAGCGTGAGACAACTACCTACGGTAAAGTAAAGAGCCAAGAAAATGACCCTGAAATAGTGAAAGAAGGGGGGGGGGGGTGTAGGGGCGGCAAAGCGGGGGGGGGGGGGGCAACATCAAAAAAGAACAACTTGTAAATTATAACCATCGCATCTACCTTTAACGAGTGTACAGTGTATAAAAAGTAAAAACTTTAATAAAAATATTTAAAAATAAATAAATTGTAAAAGGTATTCTTTAACTTCGCCAAGCACCTGTTGGTATCTATTGTTCACACTGGCTCATAAAAGGTTGTTCAGCCTTTTCCATAGGTTGAACCAGACTGACATCAGGAAACTCAGCAATCTACTTCCCATTGCTGTCATTTGAATAAGTTTTTAATTTTACTTCATAATTTTGGAATGTGACAAATATTATTTTTTCTATATTATGGAGAGATTCTAAAATAAATGTATGGCGTGAAGTTTTTCCATCAAACACAATATTTTAAGATTAATTTTACTTTCAAATACAATATGAAGCATATAATTACATTGGCAAGAATACCAAGGACTTCCATATCATTACTTAAAACCTCCAAATAATAATGCCTGGAATCCCCATTTTAATTGACAACCACCATTGGGTTGAAAGCTCTCCCACTTTTCATCAGCTTCATTGAAGAACTGTGCTACAGGGATGGAAATAATGAATCGATTCATCAGAAAAGCCTATTGAAGACTCATTTAGATATTTCTGATTTTGAAGTATCATTATTTTTGCATAGAGATGGGTATGTTCAAAACATTTATCTAATTTACTGCTTTGCTGCCAAATAATGATTGAACGTTTATAGCATCTGCACATTTTGATTTTCCTTCAAAGCTTTCCTGTGGAAATAGTCAAGTCGGAGCACGGATAGATGTGTCGAAACATAGCGATTTTGAATTAAAAGTACAAATATTTAAAATTTATTAGTGTTGCCTGGCCTTTTATTGACCCTTAGTCTTTGTTATTTCATCTCTGTTTACTGCATGTGTTTTCTCTGCTTGTCTCACCTTCCCTCTTGAGACCCCACCCCCGCCCGGTTGCTGTAAAACTCTTCTTTTGTCTCCCTGCTTCCCTTCAATTTTCAATCTTTTTGTTCTCCGGCTTTCTTACTTGATTTTTCTCAGTCTGTTTCTGTCTGCTTTTCAAACTGTCTTTGCTTCCCCTTCTTCCCTTACCTTTGGCTTTGAAGTTCTGTCACTCAAATCTTAACAAAACAATGTTCACGTGGTTCAAACGGTGTTAACATAGCACACAAAGGTATTTTCACAAAAACATCTTTATTACTTGAATGCTGATATTGAATAAAAGTATTGCAACATTTGTTTTTATGTGCCTTTGTTCATTTTTAACTTATTTTTCGTTCTGCTTTCCTTAATGGTATCTGACTACGCAATTTCTCTTTCTCCTCTCCCTCACAGGCAACTGCTGTCAGGGAGTCCGAATTGGATGATGTGGGGCACATATTGATCCCTCAGTGTTGATTCCCGTAGCTCCTGCTGCGATTTTAAACAAAAAATCTGAAGTCCCTTTGCAACCTAATTTATAACCTAGCTGTGTTGGCATGTGGATCACTAAAAATGCCTAGGTTTCACGGTGGCAAAGTGGTTAGCATATTGCTTCACAGCACCAGGGTCCCAGGTTCCATTCCCCGCTGGGTCACTGTCTGTGCGGAGTCTGCACGTTCTCCCCGTGTCTGCGTGGGTTTCCTCCGGGTGCTCCGGTTTCCTCCCACAGTCCAAAGATGTGCAGGTTAGATGGATTGCCCTTAGGTGTCTAAAAATATTAGCTGGGGTGACTGGGTTACAGGATAGGGTGGAGGTGTGGGCTTAAGTGGGGTGCTCTTTCCAAGAGCCGGTGCAGCCTCGATGGGCCGAATGGCCTCCTTCTGCACTGTAAATTCTATGCTTCTATGAAGCTTATTATCTAAATGGTGAGAGCTCTGAGGTGCAGAGGGATCTCGGTATCTTAGTGCATGAATCACAAAAGGCTACTTTGCAAGTACAGCAAGTTATTCGGAAAACTAATAGGATGTTATTGTTTATTGTGATGAGAATTGAGTACAAAAATAGGGTGGCTATGCTTCCGTTGTACAGGTATCGGTGAGACCACATCTGGAGTATTGCGTATAGTATTAGTCTCCTTATTTAAAGAAAGAAGAAAATGCATTAGAAGCAGTTTAGAGAATATCAAGAATGGACGCGTTGTCTTATGAGGAAAAGTTGGAAAGGTGAGGATTGTATCCACTAGAGTTTAAAAGAGTAAAAGGTGACTTGATTGAAACCTTTAAGATCCTAAGGGGTATTTACAGGGTGGATGCGGAGTGGATGTTAACTCTTGTCAGGGAATCTCGAACTCGGGGTCACTGTTAAAAAATAAGGAGTCACCGTTTAAATCGGAGATGATGAGAATTATTTTTCTCTCTGAGGGTCATAAGTCCCTGGGACTCTCTTCCTCAAAGGACAGTGGAAGCAGAATCTTTGAGTATTTTTAAGCCAGAACTAGACAGATTGTTGATTAACAAAGGGGCGATGGGTTATCGGGGATGGGCAGGAATGTGGTGCTGAGTTTACAATCAGATCAGCCATGGTCACATGACCCCCTTCATTTTCCCTAAATTTAAAGCTACAGTCCCAAAATATAGTAATCTTATAAACCACATGATTGTAACAATTGTCTTCTATCGTTCTGAAGTGCTGGAATTTCTTTGTCCATTCTGCCCTTCACTCCAGTGCACATTTTGGACAAATGGCTTGCATAGCAGCTGATGTCATGCCTGGATTTCTCGAAACCCAACAGGATCATTAGCATAGTGACTAGATTTTCTAGTTGAAGCTTAAGAAATTTTAATAGTATCATTCTAAATGTTGTTTTATGAGTGGTTGGGCTTTTTCTTTTCTTTTTTGAAAGACATTTCATGGTACCAAGCTGCACTTTCAAGTCAACCACATTGATAAGTCTGCGATGCAGAATATATGGCTCGTGGCTGATTCAATAACATAACAATAACATACGGGCAGCACGGTAGCCTTGTGGATGGCACAATTGCTTCACAGCTCCAGGGTCCCAGGTTCGATTCCAGCTTGGGTCACTGTCTGTGCGGAGTCTGCACATCCTCCCCGTGTGTGCGTGGGTTTCCTCCGGGTGCTCCGGTTTCCTCCCACAGCCCAAAGATGTGCAGGTTAGGTGGATTGGCCATGATAAATTGCCCTTAGGGTCCAAAATTGCCCTTAGTGTTGGGTGAGGTTACTGGGTTATGGGGATAGGGTGGAGGTGTTGACCTTGGGTAGAGTGCTCTTTCCAAGAGCCGGTGCAGACTCGATGGGCCGAATGGCCTCCTTCTGCACTGTAAATTCTATGATGATAACGCTTGTCTGTGGTCATGCTGTTCTACCTACCTTGCAATTTACAATTATTTAAAAGAGATATCCTGATTGGAGTGCCTGCCATTGAAGTCTTCAAAACATTAAGAATTCAAATAGTCAAGGCTTCAGAACTCTTGTTTATGAATTTGACATGAGGTTTCCTATGTAAAGAGCATAATAATTAGTGAAAAGGGAATTAAACCATGGGTGCACCATCTTCTTGACAAAAAAATATTTTGTGCACCAGTTTCCCAAGAGAAAAGGAACGGAAAGGAATCGGTTTCATTCTTGTCATGAGGCAATCATGTGCAATTGATTAGATTATGGCATCTTGGCACAAAGACTTCTGTAAACAAATTGAAAAATGTGCCTAGACTTTCATAAATCTTGCTCCAGGGTAGAATGCAAGCTTGACAGTGTTTGAAATATTTTAATAAAATAATGCAAAATCCAAATGTTTTATTACTCTTGAAATGTGAACTTGATTAGAAATAATCCTGAGCTTTGACATTTCTGCAGTAGGATAAACTATAGCCCTGAAATCAAGATATTATGCACTAATGTGTTTACAGTGACTCACACATGCATTCGTGTCAGACTTAAACGCACTTACATTTCGGAGCGAAGAACCAGAGCTATTTAATAGCCTTGCTTTGGACAGTTAAACATTTTTGAATCTCTCTGTTATCTTTAACCCATTAATTACTTATATTGCCTCATTTCAAATCAGAGTTCCTCTTTTTGAGATTTGAGTATGAAAATTTAGTGATAGTGGGGAATTCGTGTGATTCAATGTCATACACGGTTAGGATTAAAAGAGTTTTTTCACCAAATATATAGAATTGGAAAAGGAAAAAAATTAACTCTTTGCATTTATTTCACAAGGAAGCTTTAAAAATAAAGTCTATCAAAGATTTCTACATAAAATGTAGCTGTATGTAGAAATAAGCACCATCAGCACATTCTCCCCGTGTCTGAATGGGTCTCATCCACACAACCCAAGATGTGCGGGGTAGGCGAATTGGCCACGCTACATTGCCCCTGAATTGGGAAAAAGAAATTTGCTACTCTAAATTTGTTTAAAAAAAAAGAAATTAAAAATCAAGAAATAAGCACAATTAGAAGCCAACTTCTAGTTAGTAACTGTCTCCAATACACAATCAGTCCTTAATGTAAGGCCTTGCTGGGACTACACAATTTGTTAATTTCATAGAAGCCAGATAAACTACATCATTAATTCTTTAAAAATATTTTATCCATAAACACATTGCTAAACTCTTTGGCAGTGCCATAACTCTTTAGACTGAATCTCCTTATCCTATATGCAGGTTTTACAGGCATAAGCCATGTTGGTCAATTTTATTTTATTTGTTCATGGGATGAGAGTGTCACTGGCAAAGCCAGCATTTATCTCCTACCCTTAATTGCCTTTGGCGGTGAACTGCCTTCTTGAACCGCGATAGTCTTTGTGGTGCAGGAGCAAACTCAGTGCTGTTAGGAAGGGAGTTCCAGCTTTTTGACACATTTACCGTGAAGGAATAGGGTGTCAAAATTAACTCAGGCAATATGGAGGGAGAATACCACCATCAACTGGAGAGGTTTTTAAAAATTCTTTCACAGGGTGTCGGTATTGCTGGCTAGGCCAGCATTTATTGCCCATCCCTAATTGCTCTCGAGAAGGGCAATTTGAGATGGCTGCGTTCTTGACCCACTGCAGTCCATGTGGGTGTAGGTGCATCCACCGTGCTGTTAGGAAGGGAGTTCCAGGTCATTGACCCAGCGACAGGAGCAACAAGATGTTTCCAGGTCAGGGTGGCTTGAAGTGGGACCTGCAGGTGATGGTATTCCTAGTCATCTGTTGCCCTTGCCTTTCTGGCGGTAGAGGTTGTGGATTTGGATGATGCCGTTGAAGTAACCTGCAGTGCATCTTGTAGATAGTGCACACTGCGCATTGGGTAGTAGAGGTAATGAATATTGAAGATGGTGATGGGGTGCCATTGAAACGGGCTGCTTTGGCCTGGATGGTGTTGAGCTTCTTGAGTGTTGTTGGAGCTGCACTCATCCAGGCAAGTGGAAAGTACTCCATCACACTCCTGATTTGCGCCTTGTGGACAGGCGTCAAGAGCACGGCAGCACGGGAGCACAGTGGTTAGCATAGTTGCTTCACAGCTCCAGGGTTCCAGGTTCAATTACCGGCTTGGGTCACTGTCTGTGTGGAGTCTGCACATTCTCCCCGTGTCTGTGTGCGTTTCCTCCGGGTGCTCCGGTTTCCTCCCACAGTCCAAAGATGTGCACGTTAGATGGATTGGCCGTGATAAATTGCCCTTAGTGTCCAAAAAGGCGGGATGGGGTTACTGGGTTACGGGGATAGAGTGGAGGTGTGGGCTTGGGTAGGGTGCCCTATCCAAGGGCAGGTGCAGACTCGATGGGCCGATTGGCCTCCTTCTGCACTGTAAAGTCTGTGATATTCTATGATGATAAGAGGTGAGTTACGCAGAATTCCCACCTCTGACCTGGTCTTTTAGCCACAGTATTTCAGTTTCTGGTCAATGGTAACCTGCAGGATGTTGATGGTGGGGTCTTCAGCGATGGCAATGCCATTGAATATCAGGGGTAGTATTTGAATGAGCTGGTGGAAGGTATAAGGAAGGTGTCAGATGTCAAAGACCCAGAAGAAGGGCACTGGAAACATAGAACATAGAACATAGAACATAGAAAATACAGCACAGAACAGGCCCTTCGGCCCACGATGTTGTGCCGAACCTTTGTCCTAGATTAATCATAGATTATCATTGAATTTACAGTGCAGAAGGAGGCCATTCGGCCCCCCGAGTCTGCACCAGCTCTTGGAAAGAGCACCCTACCCAAACTCAACACCTCCACCCAACACCAAGGGCAATTTGGACATTAAGGGCAATTTATCATTGGCCAATTCACCTAACCCGCACATCTTTGGACTGTGGGAGGAAACCGGAGCACCCGGAGGAAACCCACGCAGACACGGGGAGGACGTGCAGACTCCGCACAGACAATGACCCAAGCCGGAATCGAACCTGGGACCATGGATCTGTGAAGCAATTGTGCTATCCACAATGCTACCGTGCTGCCCTTAAGAACAAATAAATCTACACTATATCATTTTCCCGTAATCCATGTACCTATCCAACAGCTGCTTGAAGGTCCCTAATGTTTCCGACTCAACTACTTCCACAGGCAGTGCATTCTATGCCCCCACTACTCTCTGGGTAAAGAACCTACCTCTGATATCCCTCCTATATCTTCCACCTTTCACCTTAAATTTATGTCCCCTTGTAATGGTGTGTTCCACCTGGGTAAAAAGTCTCTGACTGTCTACTCTATCTATTCCCCTGATCATCTTTCCATCATCTGGAAAGAAAGGGGTGAGCGAAAGTCTGCCGTTGAGTGAGTTGGTGAGTCTGGCAGAAAGAAAGATGGCGGAGGTTGGGTCGCTGGGATTCAACACTTAGTCCTTAAGAATTCCAAATTGATCAATAACATCTAACTACACACATCTACAGCTAATCTCACTACTGGTATACACTATAGTCTAACCTTCTCACACTACTCTTATGACCATACACTCCTCCTCTAAGGTACAGCATCACTGCCTTAAATAGTTGTATCTGCAGCCCCCTCTAGTGGCTACTCGCGATACTACATTAACCTTTGTAAAGCCGATAGTTATGATCATACCACAGCTGCCATGTCCTAAGCGGCTCATGACAACAATGGAATTGGCCCATGTTTACACTTGGCAAAGTACTACAGTGGTTTGTCATTGCTTTCTGCAGTATTGCTGACCAGAACATTCTCCCACTCTGCCATCAGGCTGTTAAGAATATACCTTTGGTGGCTATCAAGTCATCAGATCAATGAATCATAGACTTGAAGTGCAACTTGAACCCGATGCTTCTGGTCCAGAGGTAGGGATGCGACCATTGCACCACAAGAGGCTACAAGAATTTAAGACAAATTCTGAATTTGAGACGTCTGTGAGACAAATTCAGCCTGGGGTTTTGAATGCTCTGATGTTCAAAGCGAGTAAAGCGAAGTATAAAGAGAACACCTGTTAAACTGTGTTAATTACAGCCTAGTTTACTAAGCATGTTAAATCTTTCCACTATGCCACAATTTGATAGTCTTGCTGTCAACTTATTAATCACGCCCGAAATCCCTACATTCGCAACAGGCAAGTGATTAGAGTATTAATTATTTCTATCACTCAAGAGGCTGTGATGTCAACAGTAGCCGCTTACTGTCTAGAGGATTGTTTACCAAGCCAGATGTGAAAATTAGGACTATTTGAAATTTCAGCTGACACAACAACCCTTAATAGGCTGTGACAATTGCAGACAATGAGTCTTGCCTACTTGCGCAGGATAAATTTTGAAATATTACCGGTTCAACAACTTGCCATACTGTTAAACAAACTTGACCCAATTAGATTCTATGTACTGATAACCTTGTTTTGCCTTGAAACTACAGCGTCCTCCAGCCATTATTCATGTGTTGGTTTCACGTTTCCCACTCTAAATACAAAGGTTTGTTTTAAAAGCAGTGAATGCATTTTAAATCCACCATCCAGCCATTCGTACACTTCATATGAAGAAGATATAGTGGTGATTTTTATGTTTTAAAGCAAGGTGGAGCCCTTCTTCCAGCACAACAGCTGACTGCCAGACTTGTTCCCCCCCATCCTCCCCCATTTATATATATTTACTTTTTTGTTATAATTAACGCAGAAAGCAAAATACGGACATAAGGTAGTTTGCTAGTTCACACCGATTATTGAAAAAATAAATATGCTAATTCTCAAGAAAAACATATGCAGCATTTTATACCTTGAAATAAATTTAAAACAGATGGAACAGCCTTTCTAAGATACTTAGGTAATCAAAAATTTATACAGGAGTCAGGGATATTTCCAAGTAGCGAGAGCATCATTTATCTTAATATAAGCTTGGTCCAAACTACATTTCCGAAAACAATACATATTGTGAGTAATGGTTTAATCAAATAAACACCGAGTTAAAATAGAATTAGATTGTGCCACGGCCCAATTATTCCTTAATTAGGTCATAAGTTGTTCTCTAAGTACAGGATACTTCAATTAAGTTTGTAGGCAGTTCTTCGCATAAAAATAATACATCTCAATTGTTAGAGTTGCAAGCCCTTCAGATTGCTGTAATGAAACCATAGGAACAGGAGTAGGCCATTCAGCCACTCAAACCCATTCTAGATACAGCAATTAGGCAACTGCTTTCAAATTGATCTGAGAGTACTTATAGAATTTGTAACCAGATGTTCAGGCGTATCAGATGAAAGAGTGCAGAACAAGGAAATCAGGTGGTTTTCACAAGAGTAACAAAACAATCAGTGACATCTTCTGCTCATGGCTTCCCTGCACTCTATAATTACACAGGGATTGACTATTCTTTGTGGCAACTCTCAGCCATGTCCAAAATATTCCCAACATGATGTGGGAAGCTCCACTTATTCATTATTGATGATGGGTCATATAACCTAAAACAGCCTTTGAATCCTTGTTTCAAACAAAGTAGATTTTAGAAAATATTAAAAGGAAAACATTTGAAGTGAAATTGCATTTGCTTTTTTTTTGCAGGATTAGCAGAGGGTAATGTAAAAAAACAATGAAACAATTTTTTTTCTTTTAAAGCTTTTAAATGATGAAATCTGCAACTGGGCTTATTGCATATCGCCGACATTTTCATGAAAGCGTATTTGTAGTTAATTGCATTTTAGGAGCCAATATGCCGTTTTCTAAAGGGGTTGTGTTAATTGTTATCTCAACTTGAGTTATTATGGAAAAAAACAAAAAGCAAAATAAAGTGCACAACCTTTTGCTAATGAATTCTGAACTTGAATAAAGGACATTTTTCAAAAGGAAGAATTACTGATGACTACTGTATAATTTTAGTGGTGAGAATAGAGAGAAGACTGAAGGCAATAATCAAATCATTTTTCATGAAATTCAAGTATATTATTCAGACCATACGTGTGTGTGAACTTCAAAGTTGATCGAAACCATAATTCAAACTGCCATAAAAGCTGTTGTTGTTATCGATACAAGTAGAATATCTAGTTTACCTTTTTTATTAGGATTTCATGCCTTGTAGACACAGGAAAAGGTGCTGTCAGCAATGATTTCTTCATGGCAAAATAATATCACTTGCTAATTGTTGAGGAAATGATTTTTCTAAAGCAAATACACAGAAAAATCAGCAAAGTGCAATTCCCTATGTAGATGCAGAGGGTTAAAACCAATTAACAAAAAAAAATGGCTGATGATGAAAGAGTTTGAAAGCTCGTTAATAGCTCGTTAATGCTTGTAATGGTCTTGTTAAAGTGAGAAAGTTGTGCATTCTTCAGGGCAGTGTGTGATGAAACTTTCACAGCATCTGAGAGCAGATGGGCTTGGAGCAACGGTTCAAGGTTATTGCCAATCAGACTGCGTACGCACATCACCAGTCCTGGAAGAAAAGAAGATTGGTCAGTTCAGATGCTGGTCCAGGCTGCGAGCAGTGTCCAAGAAATGAGATGGGAATTGGAAGGGGGAGGGGGGGCGACATCAACCAGGAGCGACCCACAAAATTGGTGTGGAGCCAGTGAGAATGGTCCCTTTGGGGACTGCTGTTTGCACTGCCTAACTCCTGCTACTCACGTCAGTCGTTAACAAATTCTGGAATGCAGACCAGAAACAGACATTAAAGACCCCTTTTGGCTTGTGAAAATTGCCTAATTTTTGTGACTTTGGTCACTTTCCAGAACATACAAATAAACAGCAGGATTAGGCCATTCAACCTCTTGAACGTGCTCCGCCATTTAATAAGATCATGGCTAAATTGATAATAATTTCAAATCTGCATCCCGCCTACCCCCAATAATCCATCAACCCCTTGCTTCCCAAGAATCTATCCACCTCTCCCTTAAAAATATTGAAAGATTCTGCTTCCACAACCTTTTTGGGAAGAAAGTTCCAAAGACTCATGATCCTCAGACTGAAGGAATTTCACTTCATCATTCTGCTTTAGATGGGCGACCCCTTATTTTTACATAGTTACCCCTAGTTCTAGATTCTCCCACAAGAGGAAACATCCTCCCCAAATCCACCATGTCAAGGTTTCTCAGGATCATGTAATTGTAAAATTTACAGTACAGCAGGAGGCCATTCAGGCCACAGAGTCTGCACCGACCCTTGGAAAGAGCACTCTACCCAACCCCACACCTCCACCCTATTTCCATAACCGAGTAACCCCACCCATCCTTTTTGAACACTAAGAACAATTTAGCACGGCCAATCCACCTAACCTGCACATCTTTGGACTGTGGGATGAAACTAGAGCACCAGGAGGAAACCCACACAGACACAGGAGAAAGTGCAAACTCCACATAGAACTCCAGTAAGTTGGTTAAACATGATATCCCTCACAGACAGTGACCCAAGCCGGGAATCGAACCTGGGACCCTGGAGCTGTGAAGCAACAATGCTAACCACTGTGCTACCGTGCCGCCCGGTAAGGATCTTATATGTTTCAATCAAATTGTCTCTTACTTGTCTAAACTGCAGCAGATATAAGCCTTTCCTCATAAGACAATCCACCCATTGCAGGTATTACTGGTAAACCTTCTCTGAACTGCTTCCAATGCATTTACATCTTTCCATAAATAAGGAGCCAATACTGTACACACTACTCCTAATGTTGTCTCATTAGTGCCCTGTATAACTGAAGCATAACTGCTCTACTTTTATGTTCAATTTCATTTGCAATATACATTATAACATTCTATTAATTTCCTAATTACTTACTGTACCTGTATACTAGCATTTTGTGATTCGTGCACTAGGATACCCAGAACCCTCTGCACCTCAGAGCTCTGCAATCCCTCACCATTTAGATGATAAGCTTTTTCATTCTTCCTGCCAAATGACCATTTTCCCATTTTTCCCATATTATTCCTCATTTGCCAGATCTTTGCCCACTCACCTAACCTATCTGTATCCTTTTGTAGCCTCCTTATGTCTTCTTCCCAACTACTTCGCGACCTTCCTTTATGTCATCAGCAAATTTGGCACCATCCCTTCATCCAAAACATTTATATAAATTGTAAACAATTGAGCTTCCAGCACTGATCCATGTAGCAGACCACCCACTACATCTTGCCAACTCAAAAAAAGGTCCATTTATGCTTACTCTGTTAGCCAGCCAATTTTTATCCATACCATGGGCTTTTATTTTCCGCAATAACCTTTGATGTGGCACTTTGTCAAATGCCTTCTGGAAATCGAAGTACAGTAAATCCACCAGATGCCCTTTATCCACAGCGCACACGACTTCCTCAAAGAACTCCAATAAGTTGGTTAAACATGATATCCCTCTCACAAAAACCATATTGACTCTCCTGATTATCTTGAGTTTATCCGTTCCTTGCTATAACTTCTTTAATAATTGCTTCCAACATTTTCCCAAGACAGATGTTAAGCTAACTGGCATATTGTTTCCCGCTTTCTACCTCCATTGAATAATGGAGTTACATTTTCTGTATTCCAATCTAATGGAATCTTTCCTTAAACCTAGGGAGGTTTGGAAAATTAAAATCAATGCACCAACTATCTCATCAGACATTTCCTTTAAGACCCTAAGATGAAGTCTATCAGGACCCAATTTCTTGTTAGCCCTGTAGCCACCTGGGTTGGCCAATTCCCGACGTAAAATGGAGAACAGCAAAGGCTGAAGGGAAATTCAGCCAACACAGGCAGAAACTAGCAGGTGCAAGTTTACTGTGTATTAGACTCTGCATAATAATGTAGCGGCCATCCACATACTAATGAACGATCCCCGGGAACAATTGAAACATTTGAGATAAACAAGGCCAAGCCAGACTCCTCGGCGCCAGCAGGAGCCAACACAAAAGAGGTTAACGGACACCTAAAGACCGCCCATCGATCAGGGAACCGCTCCAGTATTGGAGAAATCAAACCAAGCGATTGGAACGAAGTCCAATCACTTGAAACCAGGTACGGGGTCCGCCCCGAAAGGCGGGAAGCCCCTGGGGACTATAAAGTAAAGTCCCCAAGTTCAAATCGTCCTTCTTGACAGGGTCGCTCAGCAACGCAAATCAACCTTGACAGTGACCTGTCCAGCTGCCTCCAAAGAACGCAAGTCTCAAGTCAACGCTCGCTACGAGATAGGCGCTCCTAGCTACCAGTCCATACCAGCTTTTGAATCCCGCAGACTCAGAACCCGAACGAAAGGCCATTTGTTCCCCTGACCTGGTAGGCCAGTCCGAAGCTAATTATTAGCCTGTTAGTGATAGAAATAGCTTAGAAAGTAGAGTTTATGCATGAGTGGTGGTTTACTGTGTATGATAAATGTGCTTTGATTTGAATCTTACTAATTGGTATATCGAGTTATTGATCATTACTTGAACTTGAACCTTGTGGCGGTATCATAAAGATACCTGCCGACTCTAGAGCAAAGGTTATAAAACAGAGCCAATTGAACCAACCAAAAGTTAGCAACAGCTCGCAGCTCCAACAATTTACTCATTACCATTTCTCTGGTGACTGTAATTTTCCTGAGTTTTTCCCACCCTTCCATTTCCTGGTTTATAACTGCTTCTGGAATGTTACTTGTATCCTCTATAGTGAAGACTAATGCAAAATACTTGTTAAATTTATCTGCCCTCTCTTTGTTCTCCAATATCAATTCTCCAGACTCACTTTCTATAGGACTAATGCTCACTTTGTTAACTCTTTTATTTCCAAGGGTGCCACTCAACATTCAATTGGCAGCAACAAATGGCAGCAGATCTGACAAGAATCAGCGGAGTTGTGTTTCCCGCCAACTCTCAGGCTGGCAGATGCTGAGCACTTGACATCCTGAAATCCAGATCAGAGTCTCAGACCCACTACCCTCTCCCTCAAACTGAATGTAAAATTCAATCATATCATGGTTACTACTACCTTAGCGCATCCTCACCATGAAATCATGAATTACCCCCATCCTGTTGCACAGTATCAAGTTGAGTATAACCTGCTCTCTGGTTGGTTCCAGAACATGCTGTTCGAAGAAGCTAACCCCCAAAATTGAATTAACTCTCATCTTGGCTACGTTTACCCACCTGACCTTTCCCGTCCATATCATAGAATCATAGAATTTACAGTGCAGAAGGAGGTCATTCTGCCAATTGAGTCTGCACCGGCCCTTGGAAAGAGCACCCCACTTAAGCCCACCCCATCCCCATAACCCCACCTTACCTTTGTTTTTGGACACTAAGGACAATTAATCATGGTCAATCCTCCTAACCTGCACATCTTTGGACTGTGGGAGGAAACCGGAACACCCGGAGGAAACCCACGCAGACATGGGGAGAACTTGCAGACTCTGCACAGACAAGCCGGGAATCGAACTTGGGACCCTGGAGCTGTGAAGCAACTGTGCTAACCACCGTGCTATCGTGCTGCCCAAATGTAAATGAAAATCTCCCATTATTATTGCTGAGTCTTTCTGTCAAGCTCCAATTATTTCTTCCTTTATTCTCTATCCTACCATGTAGTTTCTAGTAGAGGGACTGTACTTCGCTGAAACTGAAGACGGTTTTCCAAAACGTGGCCACATAACCTGTACCTGTGCATGGTACCTTTTCCACAGTTCGTTGTTTACCTGCCTCACGAAGATCATCTCTTATCTACCTCACTACAAAGACAAAATATTCAAGTTTCTCCAGTTGGCTCCACATAACTCAGATCTCTTACACTCAGGATTAGCCCAACTTTATATTTCCCCAGACATCAGTACACTTGGAATGGGTTTTAATCACTTTTGTTTAATGAGGTTCGATTAAATGCTAGGGGGGCCCAATTAACCATGAACTTCCATTGATCCATTACATTGTACTTAATATTTTCAAACATTTGAAACAAGGGCTAGTCCCCGGCACAGAACAAGCGGAATTTATAAATCCTGCTCATATTTTGCATTCCTCAAGAACATCTACCTCAACTGAAAAACTAGTCACACATTGTTTTATTTCACTTACCCTTTATTTCACTTAACCCCCCGCCCCCCCCCCCCCCTTCTGTAACAGGAGAGTTTATAGGAATGCAGAAATCCTGCCAATTGTGTTTGAGAATCTGGATTCATGGATAGTCTCTGCAATACAGTGAACCATGTTAGAGTCATCCTTGCCATCATGAAGGCATCTGCTACTCCATTGAACATGGGCATGTGCACCAGGTACGTAATTCAGAATTTTAAATCTTCCAGATGTTTGCTGTCTAAGACATTAAAACCAGGACACTTATCGCTGGAGGATCCTGCTGCCTTCGCTGAATCAAAGCTGAGACATGTCATCTTATTTTATGTTCTGCAATTCTACAGATATGCAGTCTTCAGATATATTTCTGGATTATCTATTGTGGGAATATCTTTTATCCTGTTGTGAAACTTGTATTTTTAAGCGACCACACTCCTCCAGCTAGAGGCTCCCCCTCTCCACCATTTTGTACATTATACCATGGCCGCTGATGGAAACGTTTTTACTTCTGTGCCCCTGGGAGTGAACATCAAGACTGTCCAAACACCAGCCTTCAACTTCTCATCGATGAATAGAAAACGATAGACTGGAGATGTAAATTTCCCAATAAGCACTCCTTTTCAAAAAAAAATAAATAAATGTTATTCCAAACACAATCAACAAATCACACAATTCACAAAAGTTACAACCAAATTGCAAAGAGTTTGTCATTTCCCCTTTTTCTCCCCTAACTAACAGAGACGGCCACAACATCACCTCCCCCTTCCCCTCTAGTAGCTCTGAAACTCCAAAGATCGGCACCAATGGACATGGCGCCATCCTCACCCCAACGATGTCCAACAGTATCTCGAAGATCGATGTCCAGAATCCCCCTAACTTCAGGCAAAACATATGAACATGATTTGCAGGCCCCCTTGCGCACCTCTGGCATTTGTCCTCAACTTCAGGGAAGTACCCACTCATGCGAGCCCGAGTCACATGGGCCCTGTGTACCACCTTAAATTGTATCAGGCTCATCCTAGCACAGGATGATGTCGAATTTACCCAGGGCATAATTTCATTCCAGCACGCCACAACTCCACTCCCTCTAACCCCCCCACCCCCCTCACTCCCAAGCTCTATCCCCAGATCCTCCTCCCATTTCCGTCTTATCTCCTCCACTGGCGTCTTCTCCGTTTCCAACAACCACCCGTAAATATCCGAAATGCTCCCAACCCCAGCTCATTCCGAGTTAACAAGTTATCCAGTAAAGTATATTTTAGCTACCGAAGGAAGCTCCTTAATGTGTGAGTAAATAATCATCTTTATTTTTAAATCCTGGAAGACTTGTGCTGGTCCTTTGAATGGACCATATGCTAAAGGGGGGGGGGTGGTTTCATTGTTCTCACCTCCCCTGTCCATTAAAATAAAGATGCAGGTCAAAAGCATGGTCACCATACTGGCAGTAAAGTAATAAATGTTTCAGTGTTTGAAATGCCACAATGACATTGTTTTGGTTTTCAACAAATGCCTCTTTCTAATTCCACCTTCCCAGTATTTTGTTTGCAGTGAAAATTTTCCTTTTTTCACGTTTTCCTTTTGTGAGTCAGAATCCCGAGTAAAACCCAGTGCTGAGATTTCTAAATGTTGAAGCAGATGAGACTGCTGAAGCTTGAAGGAAGCCAAACAAGGCAAACTCCGAGATAAACAAAGAATATGAGAGAATGATTGCGAAGGGACTGTCATGGAGAGAATTGAAGCAGAATGAGAAGAAAGAATGAAATCTGTTTAACTGCTTAACAGGGAAAGTAATGAGCGCAGGAGCTAGTCAAGGGTAAAGATTCAATGAAAAAGGGCCTTTATACACCATACTGATGCAACATGAATATTTTGTTCTTTTGATTCTGATGGAACATTGTATACATAAAAGAGATTTCCTGTAATATATCCCTTCGCCTGTTTTATTATTGGGCCTATAAAGTATAATTGGCATCATGTACATACAATGATAAACCAAAAAAAAGCAAAGTTTGGCAGCATTAAAATTAAATCAAAGGGTTCAGGAAGTTGCTCAGGCTTCAGTTTCTTACACTATAACATGATCTAAAGCACTTGATTGTTACAAGTTTGCAGAACAATCTGTTGTGCTATCTTCTGAGCCTTCATGGTGATTTATATTTTCCCAGAATGAATGGTAAGTGTCTGATTTGCTTTTGCTGGAAATGGATTGTCTGGGTGGTTTTAGTAGATTTCAATCTTTACCGACATAAGTGAAGATAACTGTTTGGACTCTGCTTGACAAGCTAAGGTAAAAACATTCGCTGCCTTGTTTCGTTGAATGACATTTCATGATAAACTATTCTAGTCTCAGTTAAGGTCTTAAAAACTCCCAACCGTGGAAGATACAATGGCACTTACAGAGGGGTAGATAATCTATTGCTGTGTTTCTTGTGGAGGGAGTCATTCCAGCCCAGTTTATTTTTATTTGTCTTATTTTTGCTCGAGCTACTCACTGTGGTCTCCACAAACACTACTGGTGTTGCTCATGGTAAGTTGGAAAAGTTTTCTATCTTAAATGTCCCTGTTGTTTTTCTGCTGCTTTTTACTCCCTTGCCTTGTTACTCTTGCTTCACTCTTTCTTCTTTCTTTCAAACTGTTTTTGCTTCTTTCTTTGCCTTGTCTTTCTTTGCTAATGCTAGCATTCAAAGTATCGTCTTGCACAGTGTTCTTCAAACTTTTTTTCCGGGGACCCATTTTTACCAACCGGCCAACCTTCGCGACCCATGCCGGCCGACCTTCGCGACCCATGCCGGCCGACCTTCGCGACCCACGCTGGCCGACCTGCGCGACCCACCATTTTCTCTTACCTTGTTTGCTGCTGACAAAAATGGAGGAAATGGTTTTGGGTCCCTTTGTCCCTCGTACACGCTCCTTCAATGGAACCTGTTGGATGAAGGTGAAGCCTTCTGGTGTTGGAAAGTATGGAGTCTCCATCTGTCCAAAGTTCTGAATTTTTTTCTGTAAAATCTTGTCAAATAAACCCCCCCTCGAACTTGTAAAAAAAAAAGAGTAAAATAAATGAAAAAAATGAATAAACCCCCCCCGAACTTGTAAAAAAAATGAATAAAATAAATGAAAAAAATAAAAATTAAATAAATAAAATAAATGAATAAAAGCCACTACAGAATTTGTAAAACAAAAAGTTGCAACCATTAAAAAAAATAACGGCCGCACTGCGCCAATCATCGTGCGCGCATGCGCAATGCGGGCAATTTTTTTTTAAAACATGTTCGCGGCCGCTTGCAGCCGGCGTTATGAAAAGCCGGCTGCTGCGCGGGGATTTGCACGATTGGGAGCGCCGCAGACAACGGCTCCGCAACACTCCCGACACCCACCCGCGACCCACCTGCGGGTCGCGCCCCCGACTTTGAAGAACACTGATCTTGCATCTTTGACTTTGTCTATATAAATGTTTCTGGAACCTATCTCTTCATTCACCTGAGGAAGGAGCACTGCTCCGAAAGCTAGTGATTTGAAACAAACCTGTTGGACTTTAACTTGGTGTTGTAAGACTACTTACTGTTTTTTATCTTTGCTCTCGGATAGAAAGCTGTGAGTGGCATGTCATGGTGTGACGGATGGGGCAAGGAGCTAGCAACACCTGCAGGTTTCATTTGTTTTTATTCATGTATTCCTATTGTAAATTTCTCTGAATTGGCTGCAAATATTTCATTCTCAATTCTTTTCACAGCTTTTCCCCAGACAATGAATATTGGTGATTTCCATCCATTGATTTCACTTTCTAATTCTAGGTCTATTAGGTCTCCAGCCTTCTCAATTCCCCAGCAGAGCGAGTTAACTTTACAGTTGTCAACCCAAGTCTTTACATTTTTTTGGCCTGCTTTTCCGCTCGTAAGTCAGGAGCACAGAGTTGGGACAATTCCCACCTCCACAAACCGAACTGGGTGAAAAGTGCCTCGGAACTTCAAATTTTTTGTTCTGGTGGGATGTGGAGGATGGGCTGGGGGCATTCTGTTTCATTGGAGATTTGGAGGGCGTTCCCAGAAGCAACACAAAGGCTGCCGCATATGGAAGCGGGCTGCGCAGAAGGTGGCACTGGCATTTTGTCAAAGCAATCAAATTAAATAGAGAACAAAAAAACGGTCCTCCAACCCTCAATACTCGCACACAACCCCGATGTCCCAGGACCAATTTTAAGATTCAGTTATTCAGGGTGGGATTCTTCATTCTGGAGTCAAAGTGTTCACATAGGCGGAGAATCGGGAATGGCCCCCGCTGGCGCTAGGAGTGATGCCCAGGTGCAAGTCACAATACTTTGCAGAGCAGCAACTGCATCGGATTCCCATCACTCTCTGGCTTCGGCTGCCATTTGGAGCAAGTGCCCCGATCCCAAAGAACAGCGACGAACCCCCAGCCACCCTGCAGGCCAAATGTCAACTGCCCCGCTGACAAGAGCATCCTCCCCCCACCACAGGAATAATGGATAACACCCCACCCACATACACACACACACACACACACACACACAATTGAATGCATAAGGATGCAAAGTACTTTCTGCAATTAGCTGCTTTGAAGTGGTCAGGAGCTGTCAATCAAAACAAGAGGGTTTATAAACATTGTGGTTAGGATCAATGTAGTGTACATGAGATGCATTCAAGCGTGAAGGGAAAGCTAAATAATTAACAGGCACCCCACTGCAATAATAAATCAATCATGCAGCACTAATCCTGTAATTATAACCCCCAATCCTATGTCAACAAGCAGAGTAAAATTGAAAGCACATATTTAAAAACCTCTGCAGTTTTCGCTCCAAATATTTAAGGGGCCGAAGTTTTAAATTTCTTGACATCTTCCTTTGACAGCTCTGTAGACAGTTCCTTTTGAAAGCTCCTTTAGACAAATCTCTTGATAGTTTCTTTTGACAGCTTGTTTTAACATTCCTTTTGTTACTTTTGTGAAGGTCACGAAGAATCCAGCACGTGTTTGTAGAGTCAAACAGAAAGTAACTTTAGTTACAACAATATGTACACAGCAGCAGTAGTTCAGCACTGCTTCCTTCTCTCACCGGTACCACACTGGCCAGTTCTATTTATACATCTGTAAGTGCTAGTGATTGGCCCGCCCCCTCATTGGGGGAGCTCATACTCACCAAGAGTCATGGGAAAACCAATTGTCCCCAGCCAATAGAATTCAGACAGGTTCTAACAGTTATAACAGTTATGGATGCCTGGTCAGCTCTCAACAGAGGTTAAGAGGCTGGACCAGATGTCATACCTTTTTAAAGTTTTAATATGGTGCAGAAAGATGGATTCATTCCTGGAGTGCTAATATAAGGAATAGGGCTTTGTTATGTTATAAACAAACTTTATTAAAAGAAAAGAAACCAATATTTAACTTTTACTTCGATTCTAACACTTATAGATTGCATGCAGTTTCGTAACCTTAACACATTAGTTCCCGTTAAACCACAGATCCAATAAACATACAGCTCTTATTCCACTTACACAGCCTGGCAAGGGTTATATTTATATTTATGAAGCAATTCTCTGTTGTAAGTTATATTCCTTTAGAAACCTTTTTTTGGAAAATCAGAGGCGCCATTCTCCGACCCCCCGCCGACATGGAGAATCGCCGGGGGCTGCCGTGAATCCCGCCCCTGCCGGTTGCCGAAGTCTCCGGCACCGGATATTTGGCGGGGGCGGGAATCGGGCCGCGCCGGTTGGCGGGCCCCCCCGCTTGATTCTCCGGCCTGGATGGGCCGAAGTTCCGCCGATAAATTGCCTGTCCCGCCGGCGTAAATTAAAGTACCTATTTACCGGCGGGACAAGGCGGCGTGGGCAGGCTCCGGGGTCCTGGGGGGGGCGCGGGGCGATCTGACCCCGGGGGGTGCCCCCACGGTGGCCTGGCCCGCGATCGGGGCCCACCGATCCGCGGGCAGGCCTGTGCCATGGGGGCACTCATTCCCTTCCACCTCCGCCACGGTCTCCACCATGGTGGAGGCGGAAGAGACTCCCTCCACTGCGCATGCGCGGGAAATATTCAGTGGCCGCTGATGCTCCCGCGCATGCGCCGCCCCGACATGTCATTTCCGCGCCAGCTGGCGGGGCAACAAAGGCCGTTTCCGCCAGCTGGCGGGGCGGAAATTCCTCCGGCGTCGGCCTAGCCCCTCAATGTTGGGGCTCGGCCCTCAAAGATGCGGAGCATTCCGCACCTTTGGGGCGGCGCGATGCCCGTCTGATTGGCGCCGTTTTGGGCGCCAGTCGGCGGACATCGCGCCGTTTCGGGAGACTTTCGCCCCTGTATCTGGACCAGCTTCCTTAATGACCTCGCTGGATGACCTCCACAGCTTTCTGCTGTAATTTTTCAGAAAAACATTTCTTCCTCTTTCTGTCTAAGCTCCGCCCACCTCCTAAACATTGGTTGTCCCCTGAAGTGGCAAGACCTGAATCCCTTATTGTTATCTTGGCTGATTGCCCACTCTCATTTTAACAAAGGAACAGACCTATGTAATTCATATGCAACTAACCTTCTATTGATGGACAAATAGGTCATCAGACTCTGTGATGCATTGATGGATGTTCAAACAAGGTTGCCCTGAATGACAATAGATCTTGAATGGATAATTCTGGTTGATCCTGTGTATTTCTATTAGCGAGGTTAAGTCTGAATGGGGCAAGGTAACTCAGGCTGTGGGAATATACCTCTGACTCTGCTGCTAGCAGTCTTTTCCTTCAGTCTCTTTAAGTCCTAATTTGCTTGCTACACCTTAGACACTATTTCTGGACCAAGTCCCTAATATCACCCTATCATGACACTTTTGACAGTTCTCTTGACAGTTCCAATGAGTTTTACTGTTCAAATAATTTATGCACTTTTTACATACATTCATGTCTACTTTTAACAATTCCAAAGAGCACCTGATCTCCCCCAAAGATGGCTTAGGAGCATATCCCAAAGTATACCCTACCTCTCATAAGAACTTCAGCAGCTTTAGACCATCTCCTACCAAGTCTAAATTTCACAAATTATGTTTTGGATATCCCACAAATGAAAATCAGATCAGCCAGATGCAGCTGCAACTTAGAACACTCTACCATTCCACCGTACCCCCCCTGCAAAAATGGTAGGTGCCATGTTTTGGGTCAGAACTTCTAGATTTGGGCCTCCACTGCCATTTTTGTAACAATCTTCACAAAGATCCAAGTCTTTGTCTCTGAATCGCAAGTTCAATTCCCACACCAGGACTTGAGGACAAAAGTCATGGCTGGCACTCAAAAGCAGTATGGATTGAGCACTGCATTGTTGAAGGTGCTATCTTTTGGATGAGATATTAAACAGAGTAGTTATTCCTGGTCTCCTGGGCAATACTTATCCCTCCATGAACATCGCAAAAGAAAATTGGGCAGGACTTTCCTGCCGGCGGGATCTTCTGGTCATAGCGAAGTCGACCCTCGCTACGTGTTCCCCACTGGCAGGATGGGCGAGCCATGCAAAAAGCCGTAAGCGTCGTTGGGATCGGAAGGTCCTGCCGGCAGCCAGTGGTGAGCAGGCTCTGCCTCAGGAAAACCTTATGGACGGGGAATGGAAAGTTCCGGCCATTATCTGGCCATTATCACATTACGGTTTGTGGGAATGTGCTGAACACAAATGAGCTCGGTTTTTATTACATTACAGCAGTGACTGCACTTCAAAAAATACTTCATTCATTGTGAAGCTCTTTGAGATGTGTTGCTTGCAAGACTTTCTTTTTGCTTTGTTTCTAAATTTTCCCACAGTCACCCCCTTCATACTTCCCCAGCAATAACCCGAGCGGGAAGTTTGTGGTCGGCTTCTGTCGGACATCAGTGAAACCTTCAACTTCACAAAGGTCGTAAAACGGAAAACATCCAATTGGTTGCAGTCATACATTTTGCCCGCCATTGACCTCACTGGAAAAGAACACCGAGTGGGGTGGGTAATGGACTGTTGATCTGTTGCCACCCCTTTTGCTACCTGCCAGAGTAAAATTTCACTGCTCATATATCACCCAGTTTCTCTCATTTATAATATACAAAATATTGGCTTTCAACTAGGTCTGAGTTGCTGCTTTCTAATTGAAGATTTTTCCTGACTTACTTCAGTTGCATCACATGTCAAAGGAACAAAGGAGTCTTTCTTGAATGTCCAGGTTTTACACACATTGCTACTGGCAAAGCTAGCCTGTCTGTTGAATTCAATATCAGCCATTACATTGATGCCTTTCAAGTGTTTGTTATCTGTTGACTTCAATAAAGCCAAAGACAGCACAGACTTGTTACTTTTTCCCCCAAGAACCTGCCGGTGCAGTGAAAGCATCTCTTCCACAGAGTTCATCAATCTACATTCCACTTGTTCATCAGGAAATAGTTTGGGCTTTAATGTATTCCAGGTAACCTTTAGCATTCCTTCAATAATGTCTAATTCATCTGACGCTACAGTATTACATCTTTCATGTTATCTGTGAGATTTAAATGAAACCTTATGTTGCTCCTCTCCTTGAATCTGTGTAAGTCCTTTGTGGTTCTTAACCATCAATTCAATTTCTGTTTTTTTTCATCCCCCAAAAAAGAGGATCTGAAAACCTATTCCACGTGCTCATGGAAATCCATTTACCTGGACCAAGAGGAGATTCGTCCTCAATTATCCCCTCTCGGAGTTTCCCGCTTATTGTTCGCTATTTGAACTTTATCTCGAAACTTTTCAGCCATTTGCAAGCCCCTTTTCCTTGGGAATCAAGATGTGACTTGGTGCTTTTTATTGTTGTGCTGAATCACAAGGAGGACTTCAATGACTTATGTAATTTTAGAAATCATGCCAAACACTTTTCTAACACAATCATGGTACAAATTATGGCTCCTTAACAGCTAGTTTTTCAGTGATATGAGTGCTGTCTTAGCTCCAAAACAGATTTCTTGGCACACATATTCTGATGCAAGAAATGCTGAATGCCAATTTTAATGAGCGTGTTAGGGTGTGAACACAGGTATCATTTGCTGGAAGTATGCAGAGTAGGCAAATTGTGATTTTAATCAGGGCATAACCATTTAGGAGGTCAACCTAGAGGTAGTGCTATCTCTTAAATCCGCGCAGCTGAACATGCACTCACAGCAGAAAGCCCCCAGCACCCAGCTGGCTGATGCTGCAATTGTAGATACATTTGGTGTTTCTCACATTGTTTAATATGGTAAAATCCACAGGGAGCGGCAAAGCAGGTGCTGGAGGACTTGTGCCGATGTCAAGGATTCTGCACAAACCAATTATTCTCAGACACGGGTGCAGTAAGTAAACCCCTTGTACCACAGGATGACAGAGAGATTCAACAGAGGCAGCAGCGAGCAGGACAAGCTGCTAGAAGAAGGGTAGAAGAACTCTCAGCAAGATGCCATATCCATCAACGATATTCAGGGAGCAATTCTACCTGAGCCTCAGTTAGAAATAACTTCTGCTTCAGTAAGGATGTTCTAATTGAAATCTGCTGTATCAACAATTCAAAGGAGGACAAGGATGGGGTTGCAAATGGTAGTGAAGGTGACGGTGCTCCTTGCAGGCTAGAGCAGGTAATATTTGCAACATCATCCAGTTTGCCACATCGTTCCACTGAGACTGTTTTTCAATACGGCTTAATATATTTCAGAGAGAAAAACAGAATGAGTATGTCTCTAAGCGGATTGCAAGATTCACCCAATTCAGGTTCCACGACTGCATGTGTATCGCTTTGTGGGTGCTGCGTTTCTGCTCTGAGCTGGACCGCAAGGATTCAATTCCTTCAACCTCTATCAGGTGTGCAAACATATGCAGCGTATAATGGAGGTCAGAGTGCCATGTATCCTGGCAGCAATCATGTCATTCTGTAGACGTCCTCTGTGTCATCGGTATTCAAATGACTCTGACAAACCAGATGATGGCTCTTGGGCGATAAGGGATATGATGACCTGGCCCATGACCTAATGTGCTGCTCATTCACACATAGGCAGCATGCAAATGTGATCATGTAGACCACTGGGGTGCTGAAGCAACCCCTCCGCTACCTGGATTGGTGTGGAGGAACAGTCCATTACTCTAGGAGAGTGTGTCAAAATACACAGCACAAATTTGGAGTCTTGAGGGTACAGTCCTTGGGCCGGCTGTATGCTGACCGGCCGAGGAGCATGTGGAGAAGGCAATTGACATAGTCCTTTTCTAGCCAACTGTCCGTGGTCAACTGAACTGCGATCCCAGTAAAAGCAAACTTAATTTCCCATCAAATAACAGTCCCACATTACTAATCAGCACAGCACCTGCTCCAGCACATAGCAAAAATAAAAGCCAGCACAAAATAAATATTCCAAGCCAAATAATCAAACCAAACCAAATGGATCTACAATTACAGCATCAACTAATCAACGTGTGCCTTCCCTTAGTGCTTACTTTCCATGTGTCTTTTCAATGCTGGCACTCCTACGCAGTGGCTACAGCATGGAAGTTGGAAGGCTGCTGACTTTTAAGTGGTGGCGATTGCCGATGTTCTCAGAGGACAATCTCATGCAGGTCTGGCCCCAGAAGGCTCGCCTTGGAACTGCCCAATTTCAGCACAGGTGGAAGCAGTCAGGGCTAGATGGCGGAAGGTGACAGCAAACGCACTGACAGAGTGACAGCATTGAGATGATTAGCAGCTTTTTCATTTTTCCTCGACAGAGCCTCAGCCACCCCCCTGAGGCGGCGCATCAGAAATCCTAGTAATCCTTTAGAGGGCAGACTTGCTGGAATTCTGTGACATCCCACATCCCCATTTGAACATTGGCATCCCCACAACCAAGGGGCAATCTGAGCTGCCACAGTAGCAAGTATTAGTAGCAATAACCTTGCATTGCAGACGCCAGGGCCTCCAATGCTGCACCCAGATACTGGGTGACTTCTGCTTGTGCTGCCATGGCAGCTGAATGATTGGCCATCAGACACTGCATTGTGGTTGGATCCACAAGCGTGCTAATGTAGTGCATCCCTCGCACAGGCCTTCTAGCTCTGAACAAATCCTGTGCCAATTTGGTGGTTTTCAAGGACTTACTGCGTGTCCTTGATAAGTATGTACCTGTCAGGCAGGGAGGAAGTGGTCGAGCGAGGGAACCGTGGTTTACTAAAGCAGTCAAAACACTTGTCAAGAGGAAGAAGGAGGCTTATGTAAAGATGAGACATGAAGGTTCAGTTAGGGCGCTCGAGAGTTACATGTTAGCTAGGAAGGACCTAAAGAGAGAGCTAAGAAGAGCCAGGAGGTGACATGAGAAGTCTTTGGCAGGTAGGATCAAGGATAACCCTAAAGCTTTCTATAGATAGGTCAGGAATAAAATAATGACTAGGGTAAGAGTAGGGCCAGTCAAGGACAGTAGTGGGAAGTTGTGCTTGGAGTCCGAGGAGATAGGAGAGGTGCTAAATGAATATTTTTCGTCAGTATTCACACAGGAAAAAGACAATGTTGTCGAGGAGAATACTGAGATTCAGGCTACTAGACTAGAAGGGCTTGAGGTTCATCAGGAGGAGGTGTTAGCAATTCTGGAAAGTGTGAAGATAGATAAGTCCCCTGGGCCGGATGGGATTTATCCTAGGGTTCTCTGGGAAGCTAGGGAGGAGATTGCTGAGCCTTTGGCTTTGATCTTTAAGTCATCTTTGTCTACAGGAATAGTGCCGGAAGACTGGAGGATAGCAAATGTTGTCACCTTGTTCAAGAAGGGGAGTAGAGACAACCCCGGTAACTATAGACCAGTGAGCCTTACTTCTGTTGTGGGCAAAGTCTTGGAAAGGTTTATAAGAGCTAGGATGTATAATCATCTGGAAAGGAGTAATTTGATTAGAGATAGTCAACACGGTTTTGTGAAGGGTAGGTGTGCCTCACAAACCTTATTGAGTTCTTTGAGAAGGTGACCAAACAGGTGGATGTGGTGCATATGGATTTCAGTAAAGCGTTTGATAAGGTTCCCCACGGTAGGGTACTGCAGAAAATACGGAGGCATGGGATTCAGGGTGATTTAGCAGTTTGGATCAGGAATTGGCTGGCTGGAAGAAGACAAAGGGTGGTGGTTGATGGGAAATGTTCAGACTGGAGTCCAGTTACTAGTGGTGTACCGCAAGGATCTGTTTTGGGGCCACTGCTGTTTGTCATTTTTATAAATTACCTGGAGGCAGGCGTAGAAGGATGGGTGAGTAAATTTGCAGATGACACTAAAGTCGGTGGAGTTGTGGACAGTGCGGAAGGATGTTACAAGTTACAGAGGGACATAGATAAGCTGCAGTGCTGGGCTGAGAGGTGGCAAATGGAGTTTAATGCAGAAAAGTGTGAGGTGATTCATTTTGGAAGGAATAACAGGAAGACAGAGTACTGGGCTAATTATAAGATTCTTGGCAGTGTGGATGAGCAGAGAGATCTTGGTGTCCATGAACTAGATCCCTGAAAGTTGCCACCCAGGTTGAGAGGGTTGTTAAGAAGGCGTATGGAGTGTTAGCTTTTATTGGTAGAGGGATTGAGTTTCGGAGCCATGAGGTCATGTTGCAGCTGTACAAAACTCTGGTGCGGCCGCATTTGGAGTATTGCGTGCAATTCTGGTCGCAGCATTATAGGAAGGATGTGGAAGCATTGGAAAGGGTGCAGAAGAGATTTACCAGAATGTTGCCTGGTATGGAGGGAAGATTTTATGAGAAAAGGCTGAGGGACTTGAGGCTGTTTTCGTTAGAGAGAAGAAGGTTAAGAGGTGACTTAATTGAGGCATACAAGTTGATCAGAGGCTTAGATAGGGTGGACAGTGAGAGCCTTTTTCCTCAGATGGTGATGTCTAGCATGAGGGGACATAGCTTTAAATTGAAGGGAGATAGATATAGGACAGATGTCAGAGGTAGGTTCTTTACTCAGAGAGTAGTAAGGGCGTGGAATGCCCTGCCTGCAACAGTAGTGGACTGGCCAACACTAAGGGCATTCAAATGGTCATTGGATAGACATATGGATGATAAGGGAATAGTGTAGATGGGCTTTAGAGTGGTTTCACAGGTCGGCGCAACATCGAGGGGCGAAGGGCCTGTACTGCGCTGTAATGTTCTATGTTCTATGTCTCCCCATGCTCCTTGACATTGCACGCAGGCATTCTGGCAGGCCTACCAATGTGCCAGGTGCTTCATTGTGTATGCCTACCAGCCTTATTCTTAGCCCACCTCATTGAAGTGCTCATCTGAGTCCTCATCTGCATGAGAATTCTTGTGCAACCTGTCCCTCCATTGAACTGGAACCTGTGCTAACCTGGTTCCCTGTCCTGGCTGGTGTCTCACCGAATGTAGCTCTCATCTCCAAGCTGCCTTATAAAATATGAAAAGTGTCAGTGTCTGTGCTCATGGCGACATGTGTGAGAATGATGGTGTTACTTCTTCATCACCATCTCCCTCCTCCAGTTCAACCTCTGCCTGCACTAACTGGCAGACTATAGTTCTTGGGTATCTGAAAGGAGAAAGGTCATTGAGGACAAGAGGTGGTGTGGTGGTCATGGTTGAACAGCTGGCAGTTCATGCAGACTGTAAGGTGTGGATGCAAGATTTTCAGCAGTATAAGGTCTGAGGGTGAGGTGAAGCTATGAAGGGTATTAGTTGTGATTGATCAGGATTGTTAAATAGTGACTAAATGGGGGTGTGGTGTATTGCACTGTTGTGAGGCTTCTGGTGTCGTTGGTGATATATGGCATTTTGAGATACATCTACTGACCTTGACCTCTTGTGTGAGGTCATTGAGGTCATTGAATGTTTAGCAGCACTAGATCATTCTTCAGGCCTTGACTCCTGAGAACGAGTTACAATGGCTACTGTAAAGTTTATCTTGAAGGCGTCATGGCCCCAGTAGATAGACCACATCTCTGCTCCTCTCTACCTCCCCACCAAGCCATCCTTGCAGCTTTTGGCTACGTTGTGCTCTAATTTTTGCTCAGACTCTCTCCCGAAAACAGTTCCAGCACTTGCTCCAGCCAGAATGGACTTTAGAGACAATGGGCAGGATTCTCTGACCCCCCCGCTGGGTCGGAGAATCGGCGGGAGGCGGCGTGAATCCCGCCCCTGCCGGCTGCTGAATTCTCCGGCGCCGGGGATTTGGTGGGGGCGGGAATCGCGCCACGCCGTTCGGCAGCTGCTGGCAGCGGCCCCCCCCCCCCCCAGCGATTCTCCGGCTCATGATGGGCCGAGTGGCCGCCTGTTTTCGGCCAGTCTCGCCGGCGTAGGTTACACCAGGTATTTGCCGGCGGGACATGGCGGCGCGGGCGGCCTCCGAGGTCCTCGGGAGGGCACAGGGGGATCTGGCCCCGGGAAGTGCCCCCACGGTGGCCTGGCCCGCAATCGGGGCCCACCGATCCGTGGGCGGGCCTGTGCCGTGGAGGCACTCTATTCTTCCGCGTCGGCCGCTATGGTCCTCGGACCATGGCCGATGCGGAGATGATCCCCCCTGCGCATGCGCTGGGATGACGCCAGCACACGCTGGCGCTCCCGTGCCTGTGCCAACTAGCATTGGCTGGCAGCGGCCCTTCGGCGCTGGTTGGCGTGGTGCCAAGCCCCTTCCCCGCCGGCCAGTGCGACGCAAACCACTCCGGCGCCGGCCTAGCCCATGAAGGTGCGGAGGATTCCGCACCTTTGGGATGGCCCGATGCCGGAGTGGTTCACGCCACTCCGTCCCGCCGGAGTTGCCCGCCCCGCCAATTCCCGCAGAATCCCTCCCATAAATCCCTTTAAGAGACGCAGGTTGGCTCTGAATGGTGCTAGCATCACATAAACTTAGGTTTCCTGCTGAGGCATACAGCCACTCAACAGCTTACCTTACGCCGTTGCAAGCAGCAATTATGTAAATTAGTAGGCAGTATAAAACTGTTCTGCTGTCTACATCAAAAGCAACGAGAACTGGTGAAGTGCGCATCATGATTCCTGAGGATAATTGGATTTTAAAAAATAAATATAAAGTGCCCAATTCTTTTTTTTAAGGAGCAATTTAGCCTGGCCAATTCACCTACCCTGCACATCTTTGGGTTGTGGGGGTGAGACCCACACAGACACGGGGAGAATGTGCAAACTCCACACACGGACAGTGACCCGGGGCCGGGATCGAACCCGGGTCCTCGGCGGCGTAAGGCAGTAGTGCTAACCACTGCACCACTGTGCCACCCTCCTCTCCCTATCCATGCAGTCTCCTCTTGCCCTATAACTCTCTGAGATATCTGCGCTTCTTTAACTCTGTCCCCTTGAGCCTTGCGAACTATCACTGTCCCAATTGATTAAATCTGGAACCAATTCACGAACAGTTAAACAATCAAAGTACTTTGGTATCTTTGTTGCAGAGCTTAAAATGCAACATATAATTTTTAATCCAATTCCTTTTCTTCCCAACTTTGCAAGATTTATGTCAGTGTTATTTTATCCACTCCCAAACAAAATAAACTAAAAATTATCAGTAACCCACTTTATACAGATTTCCTCTTAATCCAAAAGCATTCTCGGTAGTTTGTCCTGTTGATAATTACAGTGTGGATGCAATATGCACACAAACAATCAGGCTATCACAAATATCAAAAGATGACGTAAAGATAAAACTGCTTATCAATTTTGCAACTAACATAGCATATTAAAGATGGTCTACGGAAGCGTCATATCAGGCAAATGTTGACTTTTTAACTGAACACAAACTTCAATTTTGATTATGCTATTTCAAAAAATATACTTAAATTAATCTGCACATGAAATGGAAAAAAAGCAGGTACAACATAGAAACACAGAAAATAGGAGCAGGGGGAGGCCATTCGGCCCTTCGAACCTGCTCCGCCATTCATCATGAGCATGGCTGAACTCAATAGCCTAATCCCGCTTCCCCCCCCCCCCCCATATCCTTTGATCCCCTTCACCCTAACTGCTTCTTGAAACTTCCTGTAGTAACCACTTCCTCTGTTAACAAATTTTACAGGCCGACCACTCTGTGGGTGAAGACATTTCTCCTCATCCTCACCTTTGCCCTAAATGGTCTACCCCATATCCTCGGACTGTGACCTCAGTTCTGGACACACCCATCATCGGGAACATCCTTCCTGCATTTACTCTGTCCAGTCCTGTTAGAATTCTGTAGGTTTCTAAGAAATCCCCCCTCATTCTTCTGAACCCTCCTGGAGCAGCACGATGGCGCAGCGGTTAGCCCTGCTGCCTCACGGCGCCGAGGCCCCAGGTTCGATCCCGGCTCTGGGTCACTGTCTGTGTGGAGTTTGCACATTCTCCCCATGTTTGCGTGGGTTTCACCCCCACAACCCAAAGATGTGCAGGGTAGGTGGATTGGCCATGCTAAATTGCCCCTTAATTAGAAAAAATGAATTGGGTACTCTAAAACTTAAAAAAAAAAGAATTCTTCTGAACCCCAGCGAATACAATCCGAACTGATTCAATCCCCCCTCATATGTCAGTCCCGCGCCATCCCAGGAATCAGTCTGATAAGCCTTTGTTGCACTCCCCCTGGAGCAAGACATCCTTCCTCAGATAAGGAGGACACATTCCTGTCCTCTTGTCACACCATGATATAAAACAAAACAAATTCTTTCAATTTGACATGTGGGAGGAAGAAGGAAATATTGTTAATTGTGCCTGTCCATCTAAGGCTGTATTGACTAGTTTCTTTCAGGTGTGCTGGGCGAACACTTCATTTGGGGAAAAGCTATCAGCCGAAATGTGCCATTATATCTTAAGCCAGAAGAGGGCATGGGGCACCAGGATCCTATTTTTTTTGTATCCGAGCGGAGTAGCGAACAAAGGACATGGGTGGAACAGCATTATTGTTTCCCACAATTACCTCCATTGTTCTGTCAATTAGGTCCCATCTGTGTGCTGCTTGTGAAACCTAGAACCTAGCTGTTCATTTGGACACCATACTGACTTATAATCTTTAAATTTAATTATGTTGAAAAAGCTTTTTTAATTTTGAGAAATTGAATTAAATTGATTGACCAAACGATCGATTCCCACCCATTTTTCCATGATTGACAATGCTTGTTAAGAGCTACCCCCCCCCCCCCCCCTCCACACACACACACACACACACCCACACACACACCACAGGTTCACCATTTTCTTTCTCTCTCTACTTATTCCAGATTTGAAGCCTGAAAGAATCCAGGCTTCTGTCTTAAAGGTTCAGCACAAGCATGACTCAGCGCTGACGCTTACTTACAGGTTTAATCTAATCAGCGTTCCCGCATATTGCCCCAAATTATCGGACACCATCAATGGCAAAATAAACTTGGGACTGATAATGCTGGCCGGAGAAGGAATGGCATGGTAGTCTGAAGCTTCGCACGGTACAGTAAATGCAGCAGTAAAATCTATTGCACATCATTACACTGCAATCTCAATTGTGAAATCGTAAAAATGCTAATGGACAGAAAGAGATACCATTGTCGATGGGCGAGGACTGCAATAATGAACTATTGGCTCAGGAATTATGGAATTGACCTGATATGACTGTCATAAGGATGTGCTTCTTCAAGACTTTTGATTTTTTTTCACTGGCTGCATTTTAAACTATACGGACAATTATGCTTTTTAAGAAGAAACAGCTCAGACAGGCCAAACTGCTGCAAAACATAATTTTGCATTTCACAGAGTAGGGCGGCATGTTGGCACAGTGGTTAGCACTGCTACCTCACAGCGCCAGGGATTCGGGTTGAATTTTCGGCCTTAGGTGACTGTGTGGGTTTTGCATGCTCTCCCAGTGTGCATTGGTTTTCCCCGGGTGCTCCGGTTTCCTCCCAAAATCCAAAGATGTGCAGGGTAGGTAAATTGACCATGCTAGATTGCCCCTCAGTGTTCAAAGATGTGCCGGTTAGGTGGGGTTACAGGGATAGGGTGGGGCAGGAGCGGAGGACTAGGCAGGGTGCTCTTTCAGAGGGTCGGTGCAAATCAATGGGCCAAATCGCCTCCTTCTGGACTGTAGGAATTCAGGATTCTAGGACAGAAAATCAAACCCCTGGGGAGCAGTAAAGACCCCATCCCCTGACTGTTGACACCACACTTTGCATATGTTTCTGAGGTGAGAGATCAAAATTCAGTTACCTGTTCTGAAACAATAACTGCAGCAGACATGAACTAATCAAGCCCCCCTAGAATATACAACCAGCAAAGTATTTCAAGGGAACTCCTGTCAAGCAGCAGAGGAACAAGTAAAAAGGACAATGCTGTATCAAAACAGGCTGCTGGAACCGTTTGCCTTATTCCACCCCCCCCACCCCCAAATTTCTCTCTCCCGAAGTACTGCACTCAGTTTGCAAAATTGCTGCATGGGGAGAAAATGATTGCAAACTGAGATCTTTTTAAAATGTGAGAAAACCTTTTCCATACAACTGCATCTAGAAGAACAGTTAAGCTAAATGGCTGCAACATTGAATCACCAAGCTGAGGCTAATCAAGGAACCACATACTCCATTTTTTCATTCATGGACTGTAAAATTCTTCTAAGCCGATCCTTTTACTCTGACATCTATAGTTGTATTTGTATGAGCCCGGGCAAATTTGTGTGACCGTATGAATGGTTCCATGGTTTACTTATTTTTGTTTAACTTGGGAATAGTTTCAAAAGTTTCAAAAGCACTGTTGCCATGTTTGCAGATGATAGAAAGATATGCAGAGGGACAGGTAGTACTGAGGAAGCAGGGGGGCTGCAGAAGGTCTTGGACAGGCTAGGCGAGTCGGCAAAGAAGTGGTAGATGGAATACAATGTGGAAAAGCGTGAGGTTATGCACGTTGGTAGGAAGAATGGAGGCATAGACTATTTTCTAAATGGGAAAAGGCTTAGGAAATCAGATGCTCAAAGCGTCTTAGGGGTCCTTGTTCAAGAGTCTCTGAAGGTTAATGTGTAGGTTCAGTTGGCAGTTAGGAAGGCAAATGCAATGTTAGCATTCATGTCGAGAGGGCTAGAATACAAGAGCAGGGATGTACTTCTGAGACTGTATAAGGCTCTGGTCAGACGCCATTTGGAATATTGTGAGCAGATTGGGCCCCATATCTAAGGAAGGATGTGCTGGCCTTGGAAAGGGTCCAGAGGAGGTTCTCAAGAATGATCCCTGAAATGAAGAGCTTGTCGTATGAGGAGCAGTTCAGGACTCTGGGTGGGTCTGTACTCATTGGAGTTTAGAAGAATGAGTGGGATCTTAATGAAACTTACAGAATACTGAGAGGCCTAATAGAGTGAACGTGGAGAGGATGTTTCCACTAGTACGAGAGATGAGAACCTGAGGCCACAGCCTCCGACTGAAGGGACGATCCTTTAAAACAGAGATGAGGAGGAATTTCTTCAGCCAGAGGGTGGTGAATCTGTGGAACTCTTTGCCGCAGAAGACTGTGGAGGCCAAATCACTGAGTGCCTTTAAGGCAGAGATAGATACGGGGACCAGGGATTATGGGGAGAAGGCAGGAGAATAAGGATGAGAAACATATCAGTTATGACTGAATGGCAGAGCAGACTCGATGGGCCGAAAGGCCTGATTCTGCTCCTAAGCCTTATGGTCTTAATAAACTTCTGTTATCTTTTGATCTAAGAAAACCCGTCTGAGTAATTATTTACAATCTTGACACGTAAATAGTCGGACACTTTTGTATAGGCAAAGCACACCCTCTCTAAATTCTTTTTTAAAAAGCCTGTTGTTTTGTTATGCTCTTGACGTAGCATAAGTTGCTTTCTTGATGTGCACTCTGACAAAGGAAGGTTCAGACTTGGAGATAGCTTTAACACGTTTATTACTGTTAACAATTCTCCTACTTGGATTTGACTCTACTGTTAATCCTTCTATAGCTCCTCAGACTGACGAACCAGTCTGGTACAATCCACATGGTGGGTGTGATGTTCAATCAACCCTGTGTCTGTACTCACTGAGTGTCTCCACTGGAAAGAGGAAGATCTTGGGTGAAATTCTCCGGAAACGGCGCGATGTCCGCCGACTGGCGCCCAAAGCGGCGCCAATCAGTCGGGCATCGCGCCACCCCAAAGGTGCGGAATGCTCCGCATCTTTGGGGGCCGAGCCCCAACATTGAGGGGCTAGGCCGACGCCGGAGGAATTTCCGCCCCGCCAGCTGGCGGAAACAGCCTTTGTTGCCCCGCCAGCTGGCGCGGAAATGACATCTCCGGGCGGCGCATGCGCGGGAGCGTCAGCGGCCGCTGACAGTTTCCCACGCATGCACAGTGGAGGGAGTCTCTTCCACCTCGGCCATGGTGGAGACCGTGGCAGAGGCGGAAGGGAAAGAGTGCCCCCACGGCACAGGCCCGCCTGCGGATCGGTGGGCCCCAATCGCGGGCCAGGCCACCGTGGGGGCAACCCCCGGGATCAGATCGCCCCGCGCCCCCCCCTGGACCCCGGAGCCCGCCCACGCCGCCTTGTCCCGCCGGTAAGGTAGGTGATTTAATTTACGCCGGCGGGACAGGCAATTCATCGGCGGGACTTTGGCCCATCCGGGCCAGAGAATCGAGCGGTGGGGGCCCGCCAACCGGCGCGGCACGATTCCCGCCCCCGCCGAATATCCGGTGCCGGAGACTTTGGCAACCGGCGGGGGCGGGATTCACGGCAGCCCCCGGCAATTCTCTGACCAGGCGGGGGGTCGTAGAATGTCGCCCCATATGTGCTGTGTCCTTTTATATGGGTGGGTGTAATGCCCTCCTGTGGTAGTGTCACCTCTGTGTGTATCGTGAATGCCCATTGGTCGTGTCCTATTTTACTGACATATTGGTTGACTGTCTGTGTGTCATGTCTCTGGTGCTCCCTCTAGTGTCTAGCTAGTCTACGTGTATTTGCATTAACCCCTTGTGTACTTACAGTGATGCATATCACCACACCTGTTACAGTCAAATGAGGACTGGGAGAATAGGGGGGCATTTCTCCCCTCCAAATGTGATCGTAACAATCTATCTAAGCAAATGTGTGACAAGGAAATCTTGTAAACATGGAACATTTTTCATTTTGATGGGCCTACATGCATGCCAGTGAGAAATTGACTTTTATCTAACTACTGCTAGGATTCATTGAAAGACATCCATTTATTTGGAGATGTAAAAATCCAAGGCAATTAGCAAGAAAGCCCAAGAGCTATTTTCGTGCAGGTGGCAAATCTTCAGCTAATTGCGTTTAGTGTTTTGATCCAGGATTAATAGGGATTTCCACTGTTTGCTTGAATACTCACATTTATCAGACACTTTTTCCAAGATACATTCATAAAGATGGTTCCAGTTGAATGAAAGGCTGGTGCTAAAAGCCTTGGACAAACATTCAACAATATATCTGAAATTAAATATGCAATAGATTGTCATGCAGGCTTGTTTGATGCTCTTGTTACAAACATGGACTGCTAGATTGCTGTGCAGCTTTTCAGAGTAACTAGAACCTTCAATTTGATTGACTAAAAACTGCATCACACCTTATCATGTAGTCACACTGTGAGATATTAAAATTACTCAAGGTGGTCCTCCTTTAACGGGTTTGCTGAAGCTCCAGCTCAGCACTGTCACTGGAGATAACAGAGTGGAAAAGTAAATTGAAAGCAATTAATCATATTCAAGAACCATCCCTTACTTTAAGTTAGGCCTCTTTGAAGAAACGCTGCAAGAACCTGGCATTTTGACTGGCACCAAATTAGGCATTTCAAATACTTTAATGAAATAATCAAATGGGTGAGTCTCCTGAAATTAAATGTTTGAACTTTTTGGGATACCAACCATCCCCATGTACTGATAAATAAATGCTTTAACGTAGTATCTTCTGGTTGCCCAGTGACTCAACCAGTGAACCACACTATAGTGAGCGCATTGGAGCAAGACTGCTCTTCTCCAAGTGTTATCTGTGTCACCAAAATGTTTACTGGATTGAGTGAATGCGAGATTGTACCAATAACATTAAGAAGCAGATTCAAAAGAAGAACATTTCCTTCTTATTTAACATTTAAACTTTCCGGTTATGATAAACAATACCTGATTATACATGTGAATTAAGACATTTGCTCGTGTCCAGTAGGCTTGTGTTGAGCATTAAGGTAGTGGTCAGTCTCCCTCTCAGACACAGCTACATCTCCTTTCCTTATGTAGAAAATACTTTGGCATTTTATAACCATAATGTTCTTTGTCAGCAGTAAATTTATGGGGGCAAATTGTTCCTGTTTTTACAGAACTTTGTTGGTTTTAAGAAGTAATGTCCATAAAGCTGTGCATTTCCAGTACATTGTTCCTACAATTTTATGGACAAAATTTCCAAACCCATGATTTTCATAGTGTCCGTACAAGGTTATGGTCATGTTTTCTCATATTCCGACTCTTAATGCAATTCCAAAATCTGGCTGTGCTGTACACAGTGTACACAACACCAGATAGCATTCTCATTGCTAGTAAAGTCGTGAACTCTTTCCATCCCACCCATTTCCAGTCAAACCTGCAAATTATATAATTCACAATGGCTGTCAATTCATTGTTCTCAATTTGCTACTTTTCTGAATAGTAATGTACCGGTCAACGTGCATCACTCAGATCTGGCATAGAAATAATTGTCCCTAATGCTGCTTAAAATGACTAAAATCCAAAAAAAGTCAGTTAAAAAAAAGAATCAATCCTTATTTTACAAATATTAACTTAAGATTGTTCCTCAAATGTCACCAAATTGACAGAGACAATGGGAAATACTCTTGAGCACAGTGAATGTTTAGATTCCTTCAGGAATCTTATTGACTCTCCTTTTTAATAAATGCTGCAGTAAATGCGTTTTGATATTTTTGTATAATGCTGATTTCAGAAAATCCTGATATCCAATTGGTTGAATGTGATGACTCTTATCAACACGTGAATGTTTCAGGGGGGCACGGTGGCGCAGCGGTTAGCACTGCTGCCTCACGGTGCCGAGGACCATGGTTCGATCCCGGCTCTGGGTCACTGTCCGTGCGGAGTTTGTACATTTTCCTGGTGGCCTGCGTGGGCCTCACCACCACAACCCAAAGATGTGCAGGGTAGGTGGATTGGCCATACTAAATTGCCCCTTAATTGGAATTTTTAAAAAAACCATGTGAATGTTTAAATATTTCATCCCAAACTAATTTGTAACCATAGTAGAGATATCGCGATTTAAATAGCGGCTGAAGGAATTCACTCATTAATATTGCGAAGAGCAGTTTGGCTTCATGTTTTAAATGTATTCTAATGTTCACTTCATTTTGATTAAAGTCACCAAGCAGATATTTAATGAGTTGTTAGATGCATGCCAACTGTCCACATTTTACAGGCAACATTTCAATTAATCTGAATATTTTAACCAATCCGATCAGTGGGAGTGATCTGCCAGAACAAATTTGATTGGGATTGGAGGCTGCCAGACCATCGTTCTCCAAAGTTAGATGTGCGCAATGTTTCACGATCATCATAGTAAAAAAAAATTGAAAATCAATTAAATTCTTTTTTAAAATATAAGATTCAACCAAAATAAATTTTCACATTTATCGCATGTTACAGTTAAGTGCAACTTGTATTGGGCTTCCTAAGTTTTCAAAATAGATGTTAATTATACCATGAGATGATGTTGATAATAACATTTGCTGAATATCACACCGTGACTCCCAGTTAAACACCGTATAATTTTCGATCAAATAGCATTTTCTTCTAACTAGGATTCAACTCAAAAATCAAACATTGAAAATGATTTGATTTCTATTTTTCTTCTGTAGCAGTACGTGACTGTCACCGATCTAGCAGGAGACTGAAATCTGGCTCTGTCCACTCCTCGGCGCAAAGGCAAATGGGAAGGAAATCAGACACGATTAAGCTCAGACCATTGTAATCCAACCTGAGTTTGGTCCTTGGAGTATTTTAAATGGGATAGGACATTCAAGGGCACCAAAACTGCCTCTCCTCATTCACTTCAGACTCAAGGCATGTATGGACAATTAAATGAGTCATTTCAATCACTGGATTTTGATAACCCCAATAAATAACCAACCACCCTGATTATAGAAGCAAGGATACCAGCTGGGAGAATGTCAGAAACACAGTTCCATCCAGGATCCAGTTGCACAGGATTTATTTGGGGTTACAACTGTTAACCATCTACTTGTTGACTGAAAAACATTATCACCAGCAAAGGAAAATCGCCAGGGCAGCTTACACCAATTTACCTGTCTAATTTAGTTTTCTGGCAGGTCTTAAAAAAGGGGCACCCACCACTCCTACCCAAAACAGGCAAAAGGCTTTTGAAATATGCAAATTAACGTCCTGTGCCAGGACCCCAATTACAATTTTAGTGTACACATTGGTAGAGCATGAGGCCTGTGTGTTAGATCCAGTTGTAGTGAGCATTGGGTGGTCCTTCCCTAAAGGGATCACTGTGAGGTTGCTCAGCTGCTTCTCTGTCCCCCAAATCTGTGCCCCTCTGAAACAGGACTGATGAGCTGACCTCTGCGCAAAATTTTATTTATCTTTTTTAATTTTTACTCGATGTGGGCTTCGCTGGCTAGGCCATCATTGGTCGCTAATTGCCCTTCAGAAGCTGGTGGTGAGTTGCCTTCTTGAACTGCCGCAGTGCATGCGACATAGGTACACCCACAGTGCTGTTAGGGAGGGAGTTCCAGGAATCTGATCCAGCAAAGGAACAGCGATGTATTTCCAAGTCAGGATGGTGAGTGACTTGAAGGGGAGCTTCTAGGTAGTGGTGTTACCTGTATCTGCTGTCCCTGTCCTCCTAGGTGGTAGTGGAGTGCCTGTTTGGCACATACAGCTCGCTGGTAGCATTCGAATGAGGTAATTAACCTGAAACTGGTCCGGCTCTCTTGGGTGTGGCCTTGGGGTGGATGTACTACCAACTTTGGTTCCAATTTAGAGTGGTTGCAAATCCCTCCCTCATTCTCTCAGTTTAAAAAAAATTTAAAGTATCCAATTATTTTTCCCCCCAATTGAGGGGTACTTTAGCATGACCAATTCACCTACCCTGTACATCTTTGGGTTGTGGGGGTGAGACCCACATAGACAAGGGGCGAATGTGCAAACTCCACACGGACAGTGACCCGGGGCCAGGATTGAATCCGGGACCTCGGTGCCATGAGACTTCTCTCAGTTAATGGTCAGGAGTTGATGGTGAAGTAAAACAGGAATTTCTCTAGTGTGCCATTATTCCGTTTGTTTCAAACTAGTTTACTTTGTAAATTTACAATTTCCTAGCTTTTACTGCTGTGAGGTCCACATTTCAGCTCCCACTGCAACACCGACTTGCTTCAACCTCTGCACTGGACAATTTGAATCCCATAATAATGTACTGTCATGGGAGTGTCCCTTTAAGACATGTTTTTGTCTTATCACATGGCTTCAGTGATGTCATTGTGTGGGTGGAGCTGGGCTGTGGCTCTGTGAGTTTTTACTTTCGTTTTGTGTTGGGAGCTGTCTGTGGCTCTGAGTTTTACTTTTGCTTTGAGTTTGAACTGGTTTGTACTGCACAGGTTGAAAAGAAGGGTTTTTCTATCTTCATTTTCAAAGCTGTTTCCAGACTGCTTGATAACTTAAAAGAGATAATTGCTTTCAGGAAGGAATTCATACCTGCTGTTTGGAAAGGAAACAAGAGTATCCATACCAAGTCTTGAGTGCTGTGTGCTGGGCCACACCTTTGAAAAGGACGTACTGGTTTTTACTTGGATCTTGTTATTAAATTGGAACAGTTAAAGGGGAAATTCATTAATGGTTATACGTAGATTGCTGGAGCTGTGTGGGGTCTTTATGTTTGTAGTTAATAAAAATGCTTACTGTATATATTTATAAAAATGTTAACTAAATTCATAGAATAAAGTTTGTTTTTTGATTAAAGAACTCTGTTGCATAACACCTGAAAGGTAGGCCCTTGTGCTCATCGTAACCAAAATCAATAAACAGTTGTAGGTCAGGTGAACTCCATGATATACTTTGGAGTTTTCTAAACCCTGGCCCACCACAATGCAAATGTCAATCGCTATCGATACCATTCGGCAACAGACGTCACCGTTCTTTCAGGGTCATTAAAAATATACAGGCATCAATTCTAGGTGAGCTGCCTTTTCTCATTACTCTGGTCACTGGTCAAGAAAACGAAAAATATACATTACGATAAAATATAGATTGCCGTAAAAATCAATTGGAACAATGTTTTCTATTTTTCTTGGGGGGAAAACATGATTTTGACTTTGATGAATGAATTCAAAATAACCATTTTCAGAATGGCGCGACTGTTATAACACATATGGAGCCCCCCCATATGGCGGCGTGACAACTGGCAGGGATTTCACTGTGAGGCTGATGTCAATGAATGCTTGACGTATCCATTTCAAAACCATGGAAGCTGCACAGAGATACCTGGCATCAATGGGTTTACCTGCCAGCTTCACAGGCTTCACCTGTGAGATGGACATTGATGACTGGGCGGACACCATTTCTAATCAGGACCGCTGAGTGTGAGAGGATTGGCTTGGTGCTTATGTGTGTTTCTTGCAAGCAAGGCCTTGCTGGTACATTTTTTATTCAATTTGCCTGAATTTAAGCACATTCAGTGCATTCGGGTGCTATTGTCAGCCGCTGCTGAGGAGCTGTCTTGCACAGAGGAATTGTCATTTGTGAGGCATCCCAGAAATGACAAATTACGTTCCACAGTATTTTCAAGCAGCATGTGGCATGTCTTTCTGTCAGCACTTTCATGGATGTGGCAGGCACACAGGCTATGGATTCATTACATGCATTCCCAACACTGACAATCAGTGTATAGGGGGTCAAGTGTCCTGCGTGAAGTTGTGCCCTGTTCCGCTGAGCAATATTTGATGTGAACTGTTACTTTAATAGGAGAATTCGTTTTATTAGAAGATACAATGTTATACTAACAAGAGCTTTTATTTGCATTAGATAAAGTGTAGTATGTTTGGGGAGTTGGTTGAAAGATCTGAACAATAGCCATTCTGCAACTGCTGTGTGCAACATGTCTGAGCTGCTATTCTGCCCACAATGCAGTAATATCCTCAGTGAGACACTAGGCAGATCTACCAGCCAAATTGTGGCCGAACGGGAGCACGATGTGGCCGGTAGCTGCGCGCGAGAAGCCTCCCACGAGCTTCCCGGCAGCCAGCATGTCTCACAAGATCTACCCAGACCTCGCGAGGCGCCACACATGGGCATGACCAAGTCTCGTGCGCATGTCGGTTTTAAATCCACTGAGGCATGCTCACCCTGGATCTACCTGGCTCCCGGCATCTAACAGCCTCCGCAGGGAGTCTCCAGCCAGGTGCTGTTCAGTGCGGGTCCACGCAAATGTGGACCAGGCAGAACGGCCCCTGGGAGGCCTCTGGGTGGTCAGGGGCAGGGCAGGGTGGCACCCTGGCCTTCCCCCTGGAATGCAGGCACCTTGGCACTGCCACTCAGGGTGGGACTGCCCTGGGTCAGGGCCTGAGGTAGCCATGCCCATGAAAGGAGGAAAGGAGGGTTTATGAAGAGTGGGGGAGGGGGTGCAGGATGGGTTTGAAGGGGTCTCTGGAAGGGGGTGAGGGGCGTGAGAAGGCCTGTAAAGGGGAGGCCCTCAGTGACCCTATAGTGGGCTGTTATCACTTGGGGGGGCTGTGGAGTAATGCCCATGCATGTGGTGGTGACATTGCCCATGGGTGGGGAATGTGGGCCCTCTTACAGATCGGGACATTCTTTCAAAATGGTGGCCCAATCTCTGAGGAGCCAGACTGACCAGTGAGTTCAGCTCCCCAGGGATGAAAATAATTCTAAGTGTGGGCTAGAAACTCTCCAGGGGCCAGGAAAGTGACTATGTATGGCTAGATAGTGGTGAGGAACTCGCCGACCGAGCCGACGGGAAACTCCCAGCAAAACCCGCCACAAATGACACTTCGAAACTTTTCCATTAGATCGCGTCCACTGTGAGGGGCTTTCACCATTCCGGTCTCCACTTGGAACCTCTTGGAAGTCCCAACACAAGGAATCTGCGGGAATTGCTTGAGATGTTTCTATTTCCGATGGGGAATTACGCTACTTCCTGGGACCCTCCAAAAAAATGTCACCAACTCTGAGTTAGTTTCAGAGGTTTTGGAAGGTTCCGACTCACATGAATAGTTACCCAGGAAATGTTAAACTGAAATAATTATCTAACTCCTGGGAACTAGACAACTGACCTCTCCCCCCAACCAACTCCCCACTGACCCACCTCCAACTCACCCCAAACCCTCCAACTCTCTGACCCTCTGACTCCCACCTGACTGTTCGATTTCACTCCCCCCCAACCCGACCTCATCACCCTACCCATCACCTATCACCTACAGCCCTGCAAACCTACCTAGCTGGCGCCTACCCAACCCAGTATGCCACCTGCTGTTTCATCTTGGAATTGGGGTCTTGATGGAGTTTCTTTATGATTGGCTCTTTACCCTGGGAACGCTACCATAGACCATTATTGGTAAAGAACATTCTGGATTATTCACAAACTGATATTACACCTCCCCCACCCACGCCATCAAATATGTATTCCAACCATATACATACCCCAATGATTCTCCAAAACGTATCAGACATCACTGGGTTAGTTTCTGTGGCACCTTGACCGATCTGGTCCTGATTTCATTACGAGGTTCAGGATGAACTGCACTCTCATCGTTTCAAAAAATTGGGCAGCATGGACAAGTTGGGCTGAGGGGCCTGTTTTCATGCTGTAAACCTCTATGACTCTATAAGAGTCTCTTCCACCTGGGTGGCTGTAAAGTGTTTTCAACTTTCCCAAGCCTGAAAATACGGATGGAAATTCATTTGAAGAATTAAATTGATTCTTTCACGGGAATTGGGCATCACTGATAACGCCCCCATTTGTTGCCCAATCCTAATTGCCCTTGAACTGAGTGGTTTGCTAGGCCATTTCAGAGGGTAGATAAGAGTAAACTATATGGCTGTGGATCTGGAGTCACATGTAGGCCAGACCAGGTGAGGATGGCAGATTTCCTTCCCTCAAGGATATTAATAAAATCGATAGATTTTTACAACAAACAATGATAGTTTTATGGTTACCATTCCTAATTTTAGCTTTACATTGCAGATTTATTTAATTTAATTTAAATTCCATCAGCTGGCATGATAGGATTTGAATCCATGTCCCCAGAGCACAGGCCTATACCTCTGGATTACTATCCAGTGATATTACTCCTACATCATGGTCTCCTCACTGTACTGCCTTTGTGAGAGTTAAATCTTCCCGCATTTGCAAAAGATCTGATTGGGTTTCATCGAAGACCCCAACCAATATATGATCACGTATTAATTAATCTCTGAGGACCACATTGTTGAAATTCTCCACGAGTCTGGACAAGTCATTTATAAATGAATCTCTGGATTTTGTCTTGTTTTTCCCTCCGCTCGATGATCAAATTTCTTTGAGCACTGAAGGAAGAATTGGATACCTGGAGGACTTCCTCATATCAACTAGAAGCCTCAACAATGCCCTGTCTTGCAATAACATAGTCAACTATGGTTCTTACTGAATAAAGTACTGACCTGATCCTTTGTTTCCTTCTTATGTGAACCTGAAGCTGTTCTGTATTTGAAGAATCGCTTCCACCCACTGTCCCAGTGCTGAGCCATTTGAGAGCCTTCCATTCTTCGGAACAGTTCAGGGAGTGGCAATATCAACTTCATACTTACACTGAGCTATGGACCTGTTGCTGCTTCAGGACTTTACCTGGTTGACTGAGATCTGTGCTCATTGCTATCTGTATGTCACCTTGCATCTGCAACTCCCACCATGCTCCATTCACAGGTGAGACTTCAATCTTTTTCCCTGTCCTTTCTCAAGGACTTAGAGGTCCCTCAGATCTGTAGTCTTCAGTTTGAGGTTTTCCTGGGTCTTTATGCTCTGTCTGACTGCAGCACGTTTTGGATGGTGCATATGAACAGTCGACAAACCACCAGCTGCCACCATGTTTCATCATGGGATCAGGGTCTTGATGGGGTTTCCTTAAGATCTGTCTGTTACCTTAAGAATACTATCATGGATTGTTATTCATAAAAGCCATACTTGCTTATTCACATCTCCGTACTCTACATGAGGTTGTACTTGCTTCCCACCAGATCTTAGTCTCTTAATCGTGTGAAACTGCGTCACAGTTACATTAGTACAGGTGTTCCTGGTCTCACCCTTTACTTCACACTACCCACCCTGCCACCTAGCATCTGCTACCTGCCACCCTACCCACTTACCTCACTCACTTTCGTTCAACGACTCACTGAAACACTATTTAAATATCCCAAAGCTTTTTAGTGTGTTAATAATAATAATTAATAATAATTGCTTATTGTCACAAGTAGGCTGTGAAATGGACGGCCTGCTGTGATAGTGGAGTCGGACACTTTAGGAACTTTCAAGCGGTTATTGGATAGGCACATGGAGCACACCAGAATGACAGGGAGTGGGATAGCTTGGTTTCGGACAAAGCTCGGCACAACATCGAGGGTCAAAGTGCTGTACTGTTCTATAATATTTTAAGTTGTACAAAAGTCATTCCAGATCACATAACAGTGGCAGGATCCGCACTTTGGAGGTATAGTACTCACTGACAGAAGTCTATTTCTGTCGGGGATAAGGTCCAGCTGAGGTTGGTACAAGTATCCTATTGAACCCTGGTTGTAATATTCGGTTCATCTCCTTTTCATTTTGTAATCGGGATCATATTTAAATGGGACACAGCACTGCAAAAAACAAGTGTTCTCTTACTGATGACCAATTTTGCAAGAACAGGAGGTTCTTGAACATTTCTCCCCTTCTGAATTTGGGTGTAAATGCAGACGAGCTGTTACAGACATGCAATCCCTTCCCTCCAGTGTTCCTCTGTGAATTCAGTGCAGGTACTTACTGTCAAAGACAGAAATCTGTTCTTTATCAATGTAGTTTCAAGTTGAAAATGCTTAAAATGGAGTTTGATCTACTAGATAGAAAACAGTCGGCATAAGAAGACATGGACACGTCCTTCTGATTCGGTGTCATTTAAAGTTGCATTGAAAGCGAGAGACAACATGGCTAAAATGTAATGGATTTAGTTTTGAGAAATATATAAATGTATAATTTCTAGCTGCGGTCAGGACAAAAACAATCTGAATTAAACCCAAAGGAACCAACTATTGCCACACAGTCTATCGATGTATGCAAACTGTAAACTGTGAACATGTTGATTTCTTGGTCACACGGGTTCAGGGATAAGGCAGGGATACGACACTGGGTGGGAATTTCCGGCCGGCGACCGGATATTCCTGCCCGAGGTTATTGGACCTTTACGTGGTCCGCGTCCCGCCCCGGGCGATCTTGCTGCGGGTGGGGCAGAAGAATCCAGCCCACTAAGTCATGATGCTTGTTTGGCGACCCAATGCGGACACGATGGATCAAATAGCCTCTTTCTGCGACGTAACAATTCTGTGATTCAAAGAAATGGCTTTCCATCACAGACTCTCTGCAGAATAATTATCCTCCTCTCCCTAATACTTGTGAACCATCCGTGTCATTGCTCATGGTAAACCAGTCAATATGCTATTTAATGAGAAAAAGGGCAACAAGGCATGTAACAAAAAAACAAAGCTGTGTGTTATTGATACATTATTTAAGGCCACAAGATCTAACTGCTGCAGTGGCTGAAGCCGATTAAACATTAGGTGGTCTTGTGACCATTCTGGGGCGAGTTTTAAACGCTGGCCGTCAGTTTCTTGCCAGAAGAATGGGTAGCCAACAATTAATATTTGGCTGCGTTTCTCTGTGCCGCAACACCAGGGGGAGCACATCTTGCACTTGCACAGAGGCAGTTGCTGAAAGTGAGAGATGCTTTAAAGTGCAGTTGGTGCATTGTAACTAATTTTATCATCTGCAACTAGGCAGACTGCCGAAAAATTAGGGTTTGTGACACAATCTGCAACCTGTTATTAGGGAATAAACTAAAACAAAATCATGTTGGGATGGACGACTCCCCAAAATGTTCTGTTCATTCCCCACTCGTTATTATTAAAATTCTCATCAGAAGCACTTCAGGGTATTGCTTTTTCAAGAGGGATTTTTGCAGATGCTATCTATCGAAAAGATAGAAGAAGCATCAAAATATTTGGGCTTACTCCATCTTGCATTATTTATTAATGTTCACTTTTTTCGACAGAGGAGTGGGTCCTTCGGTAGCTGCCCTCTCTCATAAAGCCCCAGTTCACTCGTTATAAATTCTTGTACCTGTGAGAAGGGTCTTTATTCACCACAACTTTTCGGTGTTCTGATTTAAAAAAGTAAATAATAGAATTTTAAAACATTGAATAAATAAATCATCACGCAATGTGGGGCTCAAGACAATGGCTCTGGGATTAAGAACCCCTTAAATTATCAAATGAGCTAGTCAGGCTGTGCAGGATTTGGGATTCACTGATGTTCCCCTGCCACTGACTGGAGAGGCTTCGGGACCAGTTGCGCATGTGTGGCAGCCACAGTGGGGGACCCCTTGTGCATGTTGCAACTATTCCTGCCACCCTTCCAGGTGGGGGCAGGAGTTACAATATTAAAATTAAGCGGGTGCCTCAGTTGTTACGTATATGCCCAAGGCCCCTCGATGCAATGTTCGGGCAAGTCTAGAAATAGGTGAGCAGCCTGACCTATTGATAAAGGCAGGTAGTTACTGAAACGTGAAATTTGGGGTCCAAATTGTTTGCAGGACCCCAATTGCAACTTTCAGGGACAAATGGCTGGAGTGTGTGTACTGAGTCTATTCATAGTGGCTGTCTTTCAGCCTAACGGGTTGTCCTTATAGGAACCAATAGAGGCTATTCAAATAAATAAGCCCGGCTAATGATTACGTTTTATTGGTAGCCTAGGAGAAACCGGCCTGCTCCTCATCGTACTCCCCCAAAAGCTCACCCTGCTGCCAGCCCTTTGGAGAGCCTACCCTCTGTTGTGGTAAGAGATTGAAACCGCTCAAGTCTATAAGTTACCGGAACAGAAACTGTGGCCGGAATTCTCCGCTTGTTGAGATTCACTTTTACCGCTGGCAGCGCACCCACGTCCACAGGTTTCCCGGTGGTGCGGGCTGGTTACAATGGGAAATCCCATTGACAAGTGGCTGGAAGATAGAATGCCGTTGCCAGTGAATAGGGGCTGTTGGGGGACTGGAGAATCCAGCCCTTGTATTCACAAGCATGCTTGGGAAACACAACCTGCCCTTACAGGGTGTCACTCTTACGCACAAGCTGTGTAACATATTTGTATCTTTTGGTTATCATACTTACACTATATAACCCTAATATACAGGCAGCAGCTGTCCCTGTTATCTTGCTGATGGCTCAAGTCTGTGTTTCTGATCACACTTTTGCTTACCCATCCTGTGAAGGTCATTAAGTTTGTGATTGTTACTTTCTGACACCATCACACAGAGAAAGGGCTCTAATAGCGCTGTCTGTGTTTATAACTACACTTGCCTAATTCAAAAGTTGTTAATGTTTTTCATATTTCAACTACCCCCATTTCACCTCTGATATCCACGCTCCCACCGCTGCCTCCTGAACCCATATTCTGGATGATTCCCTACTTTCCCCCAACGGGTGAGCTGTAGTGTGGTGCTGGTGCACAGTAATGTGATCCGGGCCACAGAATCATTCAGAACTCATGTTGGCACCAATGGCAGGAAGCTCAGTCACTCCATTGGCTTTGTACCCATTTGACATTGTGATAGCTGCAGTTTGGCTGATGTGTCTCCAAACCTGTGTACATTAGATTGCATTACAATGAAAGATATGTCTGCAAATATCTTTGAACCAAAGTTGGTTTGTATTCCTGAAAATTCAAAAGGGTACTTAATACGGACTTAAAGTGAAGTTTGCCACTGAGTCATGTCTATTTTACCAATATGCAATTTGATTCTTAAACTGATTTTGTAAGGGTGGTTAATGGGATTGTATAGTTTGAGTGAAGTGAGACTTATAATGGTCCGTGCTACATTAATGAAATTAAAAAATCATGGAACAAAGTACTGATGTACTAAGAGCAAATGTTTGGCTGCATTTTCTCATTGGAAAGGCTCCGATTGTTTACAAGTACCTCCAGCTTGAAACAAATACAGAACTATCTAAAATACAACGGATATATTTTGTTGAGCCAATTGGAAAAAGAGTGGTGTGAATTTCTAGCGATGGCATTAGCAGCTTTAGTGCTGGACATGCAGCTACTGACCTGATTAAACTAATCAATGAAAAGAACTATAATCTGTTGAACATCTGTCGGATGTATCAATAAAACAAAAACTTTATTTCAGAATATTAACAAAGAGTCAGCTTTAAGACTTTTCTTGGTGATTGTGAGAATAGGAAAATCACAGTTTGAAGTAAATCCTCATTTAAAATACATCAGCAGTAACAATCGAAAAGAATCCAACTATTTCACGTTAAGGTTTAATAGTTTCCTCAGCATTGCACGACTTTAAAGTTTTCAATTTCAGTATCAGCGGATATATACGAATACTTCACAGTTCCGACAAACAATAGTAAAACCTTTCCTGCCTGTCTGCACATAAAACGCACATGCCAACTAGGATAGGTAAAACTCCCAAAGGGAGGGCAGCTTAAACAAGCAGCAGATAGAGAGGTCAAAGGAGAGCGGACTGGGAATTGCAGCAGGATGAAATGAATTCCAGATGTTAGCTGTGACTGACAGGGATCTAGTACTGGAGATAATTTAAATCAACATTAGCTGAGACATCAGACAGGGACAGGGTGGTCTAGATAGCTATCTTCCATCAGGAAAAACAGATAATATTCCATCCATTGAGAGTTACAGGATCAGCTGTTATGTGACATGATGAATGGCAACATAAAATGAATCATAACTTAGCGGGAACCCACAAAGTATCAAGACCAATCGTATTTCAATCTATGGACCTTCAAAGGTTTAAAACATATGAATGTGCGAACAATTGTTCTTGGAAACGCTGGCAATGAACACCATTCACTTAAGAACATAAGGGCGGCAAGGTAGCACAGTGGTTAAGACTGTTGCTTCACAGCTCCAGGGTCTCAGGTTCGATTCCCGGCTTAGGTCACTCTGTGATGAGTCTGCATGTTCTTCCCGTGTCTGCGTGGGTTTCCTCCGGGTACTCTGGTTTCCTCCCAAAGTCCAAAGATGTGCAGGTTAGGTGGATTGGCCATGCAAAATTTCCCTTAAGTGTCCAAAAAGGTTAGGTGGGGTTACTGGGTTACGGGGATAGAGTGGAGGTGTGGGCTTCAGTAGGGTGCTCTTTCCAAGAGCTGGTGCAGACACAATGGGCCAAAAGGCCTATTTCTGCATTGTAGATTCTATGATCTACGATAACCAGGAAAGAATCAGAGCAGTTGCTGCATTTGAAGTCCATTTTGCCATTTAAAAAAAAACCTTTAAAAATAAATTTAGAGTACCCAATTCATTTTTTCCAATTAAGGGGCAATTTAGCGTGGCCAATCCACCTAGCGTGCACATCTTTGGGCTGTGGGGGTGAAACCCACGCGAACAAGGGGAGAATGTGCAAACTCCACACGAACAGTGACCCAGAGCCGGGATCGAACCTGGGACCTCGGTGCCGTGAGGCATCAGGGCTAACCCACTGCGCCACCATGCTGCCCCCCCCATTTTGTCATTTTACCTGGGGAAGTGCTAGATCGTCAACTGCTTCCTCTAATCTTATTTCCTGCCTATTTTCATATTTTCTATTCAAAAAAGCTTACCCAATTTTTAAAAAATGATGACTGCCTCAATGCAACTTTGGGGCAGTGTTCCATGTTCCAATTGCTCTCTTTGTGAAAACAAATTCCTCTAAGTTCCCTCTCCATCCTTCCGCCAGTAATCTTGAGTCAATGATCCACCAACAGGCCAACCTGCAGAACCTATCTTTCACTACTTATCCTCTTTAAACTTTTTCAAAATTTTGGAAACTTATATTAGTTACTTACCCTTAATCTTCACTGTTCTGGTGGTAGGGGAGGGGTGGGGGTGTACCAGGCTCTCTTCAATGTCCAAATGCACAACGTTTCTGTATCCTTTGCGCGAGTCTAACATTTTTCCTATAATGGGATGGCTGGAACTGCAGGTCATATTCCATCTGTGGTCTAACCAATTTCTTGGAGAAGTTCAACATCAACTTTTTGTTTTCACATTTACTACAGCCTTTTCAATCTAAACTATCTTTGATTATTAGTGTCAGCATCATTGCATTACTATGTCTCATTTAAGAAACGCTGCCCTTTTTGTGAATCCAAATATAACATTGGGACATGTTGAGTGGAGTTTGTAAGCAGAGCTGTGAGATCAAACATTCCTTTGCCATTGAAGCCAAAGGAATGATTTTAGTGAAAACATTAACATCAGTGTAAGCCTCTACCAAGCACCTAATGGTAAAAAAATACAGTAAATCATTTACCACAGAAGATATTTACAAGATTCAGATTGCATAAATACATTGATTTAGCAAGGCATGGGGAGTCCACTGAGGGTAAAAGTAAAAGACATTTATTTAAGCAACAAATATATATATATGGGTCCTGGTTAAACCTCACCAGGTACTGCCTCTTTTTTTGTCGGTTCCAGACGTTTTATACAAGAACGGGTAAGCCACCCCGCCCCTAGTGGAAGAGCTCGTACTCCTCCAGGAGCACGGTGAATACAATCACACCTGCACCGCATGTCCTGTGCTGTTTATTACACATTGGCCTAAAGCTTATAGTGGCCCGGATCATCGGAGACAGGATTTAAGACTCAAGATTACCTCCCCATGCCACCTCACGCATGCCACCCTTCTCCCCAGCACCTCACTCACCTGCCACCCTATCCATCTGCCACCCTTTCAACTTACCCACTCACTTACCTCCTCACCCATTCATTTGCCCCTTCACTCACCTATTCACTCATTCAATAACACAGAGGAGCTTGGGCAACTGTACTGATTCTCTCCCTAGCTCTTTCTATGGATTCCTGTGCTGAGGGAATTCTCCTGCACCGTGGATCCGTAGTCTAGCTTTTTTAAATGTATCCAGGTAAATGGATAGTTTTTTGTTTCATCAGCATCAGAAAAAGCGGTTCCACCACTGATTGGGAGATTTGAGCCATTGGGCTAAATTCTCTGCCTCACACCTCCGGTAGCAGAGTTTCCGAAGAGGCAAAGAATCCAGCGTTGGGGGAGAAATGGGCTGGCGTCGGGATCGACGTTCACGTCTGCGTGCCAGATGGAGCGGGCTGGGCATCATCGTCTCCAAGCCCACGTGATTCTTCAGTCCTCTGGCCCGGGAATCATGTGGCCGAGAACTACTATGGAAAAGCGTGGCCCTGAGAAGTGGACCTCAGGTGGGACAAGGATTTGGATTTGTGTTTATTATCACGTGTACTGAGGTACAGTGAAAAATACACAATGTAAATACAGGCTTCGGGTGAAGCGTAAGGAGTGTAGTCCTATTACAAGGGGGGATAACTCCTTAGGGGAGTTGCCCTCAAAGACCACCTGAGGATCACCTTGCCCCCCCGGCTACAATATAAGACCTTCCCACCCCACCCCACCAGACCCCCCCACACCTACTCCCCCCGAGACTCCCTAAATAAAGAGACTCCTAGAGCAGTGTTCTTCAAACTTTTTTTCCGGGGATCCATTTTTACCAACCGGCCAACCTTCGGGACCCAACCCGGCCGACCTTCGCGACCCATGCCGGCCGACCTTCGCGACCCACGCTGGCCGACCTGCGCGACCCACCATTTTCTCTTACCTTGTTTGCTGCTGACAAAAATGGAGGAAATGGTTTTGGGTCCCTTTGGCCCTCGTACACGCTCCTCCAATGGAACCTGTTGGATGAAGGTGAAGCCTTCCGGTGTCGGAAAGTATGGAGTCTCCATCTGCCCAAAGTTCTGCATTTTTTCCTGTAAAATTTTATCAAATAAATCCCCCCCCGAACATGTAAAGAAAAAGAAAAATGAAATGATTAAATAAATGAAAAATATAAAAATTAAATGAATAAAATAAATGAATAAAAAACCCCTGAACTTGTAAATCAAAAAGCTGCGACCGTTTTTAAAAAAAAGCGGCCGCACTGCACATGCGCACCGATGATCTGGCACGCATGCGCAGTGCGGCTGTTTTTTTTTACATGATCGTGGCCATTTTGAAGGCCGCTTGCAGCCGCCGTTATTAACAGCCGGCAGCTGCGGCTGTTGCGCGTAGATTTGTGCAATCGGGAGCGCCGTGATGGACGGCTCCGCGACCCTCCCGACACCCACCCGCGGGTCGCGCCCCCGAGTTTGACAATGCCTGTCCTGGAGATTCCCTATTTAAGGAACCCACCCAGAGACCTCCTAAGTAAAGAGACTACCCCAGAGACCTCCTAAATAGTGAGACCCCCCCACGGACACCCCAGAAAAGAGACACCTGTCAGGAATTGCCCCAGAAAAGAGATCCCTGTTAGGGAGCCCCCAGAAAAGAGATCCCTGTTAGGGAGCCCCCCTCCCCTTCCTCCCTCCCCCTCCTCCCCCTCCCCCTCCCCTTCCCTCTCCCCCTCCCCCTTCCCTCTCCCTACCCTACCCTCCCCCTCCTCCCCTCCCCCCTCCCCCTCCTCCCCCCATCCCCTCCCCCCCCTCCCTCCCCTCCCCCCCATCCCCTCCCCCCCCTCCCCTCCCTCCCCTCCCCTGCTCCCAGAACAGAGACCCCTGTCTGGAAGCTAGAGAGCAGTTCAGACAGAAGCAGTGTTGTAACACTCACCTGAGCAATACACCTGGTGGCTCAGGCACAGGAAGCAGCACATTTCAATTCCTGGAAAGGGAAAGCAGGGACTTGTGTTTAAACCCCTCAGATCCTAGAGCTGCAAGCCATTCATTCATTTCACTTACTGGGCTGTGATTGACAGCTTCCACACACACAGCTGTCAGCCTTGCTTCATTCATCTTCCTTCACGGATGAGTATCTCTGAAGTGCTCTAACCTCAATATTTATAAACATCAAGCACTTCAAACAGAGTTAAGTGCTGTCAATTTACAGCTGACAACTTCAAAATCACTCAAGTGCGAAGGGAGGTGATTGGAAAGCATTTAACTCTGTGTGAAGTGGTAAGAATCATAGAATCATAGAATTTACAGTGCAGAAGGAGGTCATTTGGCCCATGAAGTCTGCACGGGCCCTTGGAAAGAGCACCACACTTAAGCCCACACCTCCAACCTATCCCCTTAACCCAGTAACCCCACCCAACCTTTTTGGACACTAAGGGCAATTTATCTTGACCAATCCACCTAACCTGCACATCTTTGGACTATGGGAGGAACCCGGAGAACCTGGAGGAAACCCACGCAGACACGAGGAGAATGTGCAGACTCCGCACAGACAGTGACCCAAGCCGGATATCGAACCTAGGACCCTGGAGCTGTGAAGCAACGGTGCTAACCATTGTACTACCGTGCTGCCACGGTTGATGGTCTTCTAAGGAGGGAGGGACATTTCCTGTGTTTAGCATCTGTGGCAAAATCAAAAATATAAAGAAACTACAAGCATTGTATAGAACAATTCGCCTCCATATTATAGGAGCAGCGTTCTTCCCCGTAATGTCAATAATGTCAACTTGATGTAACTGCTCATTAAAGCACAAGATAGGATTAGACCATTGATTTGCTCTTATCCTTCCAGAACACCATTCCTTCTTACTGCAACATCCAGAAACTAATTCCAATTGTTCAGCGATTCTGATACAAGTACAGATGGGGCCAGTGTGTGTGTGCCTGGCAGGGTAATTTGTCCACATTCTGCCAACAGTAGGACAAACATAGCTGGGAAGCTGAGTTTAGTGTATGTTCTTTCATGGAAGGTAGCTAATGTACAATGTGTTATACTTTTGTTTCTTCACTTCCAAGAGTCCTAGTCAGCCCTGCTTCAAATGATATTCAGATAACATAACTAACTCTGTCTCTACTGACTGTTCTGAATATAAAAGGCCAGCAGTGCCATTTAACCTTTCTCAAAATGCAGTTTAGTCAACGCTCTGGAGTCTACAGGTGCATAAATTCCTTCTATAACTGTTATACATGTAATTTATGAGAAAGGAATGCTTCTTCAAACCTGTAAGTGCTTCATCAAATTGATCGATTTAAAAACCGATGGAAAAAATCTCTTCATTTATAAAGATTAAAAACTGAGAAGTCTTAAATGAATAGTATGTATTTCCAGTAAAACACAGCAGTGGTTTACTGTACAGTAGCTAAATGATATGATAGTGATGGGTAGCCTATACTTCAGGCCGTAATCTGAACAATTGTTGTGTATGTTGGATACAGCAGGTTACTGTGAAAACATTTTTTTCCCATGATTGAGTGGGGATATTATGATAGCACGTGTTTATCCTCCCAGCACTCTGTTCCTGCTGTGTGACCTTGTTGCTGAAACGTGGGGCAGGGTTTTCAACTCTTTATCCCAGGAGAAATATTGGGACCTGTAGTGGATCAGGAACCCGACTACTGCTTGAACCGGCTTTTCTGTGGCTGCATAACGGAGTCATAGCTTTCTTCTTCATGTTGGAAATGTTTATTGCCTGGCACTTTAGTGACATAGAGTCCGCGGCTGGAAAGGTGGGGGGAGTAAACCTGGCTCCAGGAATTTAAAATTTTAACTCAATCCATCAACCGATAGGAGATTGGGTCATTAAGTAAAATGTAGTTTTGTGCAATCTATTTTGATGAATTTGCATTATGGACAGAAGCAATTAGGATGGGTTGTGCTGTCTTTACTTCCCCAATTAGGTAACCGGATTTCCTTTCAGCATCAGTCATTAGTTAAGGTAGTTTACATTGGTGTGAAAGAAACTGCGACCTGGGAGAGAGAAGGCAGTCAGAGGCTGGCAGAGATTAGGGTTCAGCTGGTTAAGCTGGAGAGCTCTGAAACAATAAGAGGCTGGCTGTAAAAAGGGAGGAACAAAATGAGAGCACAGATGTTGGCCCTTAGTTAGTCAGAACCAAATAGCTACGTTCATCATCCAAGTCAGAACACATAGTCACACTATAATGATAAGGGTGGCACAGTGGCTAGCACTGCTGCCTCACAGCGCCAGGGACCTGGGTTCAATTTCGGCCTTGGTTCGGTGTGGAGTTTGCACTTTCTCCCCGTGCCTGCGTGGGTTTCCTCCGGGTGCCCCGGTTTCCTCCCACAGTCCAAAGATGTGCAGGTTAGGTGGATTGGCCATGTTAAGTTGCCCCTTAGTGTCCAAAAGGTTAGCTGAAGTTTTGGGGATAGTGCGGGGTGTGCTTAGGTGGGTGCTCCTTCGGAGGGGCAGTGCAGACTCGATGGGCTGAATAGCCTCCTTCTATACTATCGGGATTGATTCCATGATAATTCTATAATGTTTTGGTGAGTTATAAAACGTTGAATAACAGCGTGGGGTTTGGAAACTTATCATGCTCTCCTATCTGGGCGATTGGAACTGCTTTTAGGCATATCTGGAGTGTTCTTGCGTGGCATGGTGGTACAGTAGTTGGTACCACTGCCTCACAGCGCCGAGGACCAGGGTTCAATCCTGGCCCCGAGTCATTGACCATGTGGAGTTTACACATTCTCTCCATTTCAGTGTGGGCCTCACCCCAACAACTTAAAGATGTGCAGGCTACGTAGATGGATTGGCCACGCTAAATTGCCCCTTAATCGAAAAAATGAAAACAAAATATCTGGAGTGTTCCTAACTGACAGGAATCTGTGCCTATTAGGTCTCTGGAGCTGCTGAGTGGGTAGGCAATGTCTAGAAGAGATAAAGGAGGTAGAAGAGAATGTTTTTCTTTATTGTACTTGGCAGTGAGATGTGTAAGTGAGACTATCTGTTCTGGTCAGTCTATATACTGGAAAGGGGAGGTTTGGCTCTTCTTCACTGGCCAGAGGGTTTGGGGGTTATTATTAATCCTGAGAATTTTTTGTTCTTGAATTAAAACCTATTTTTAACCTCATGTAAGACCTATAGTCAAGCGATATGCTTCCTGTTTCCGAATAGCTGAATCTGTAGCCTGAGGCCTGACTGAATTATTCGGTAGTATAAAGGTGCTAGGGGAAGTGCTGGGAGTGTTCACCCTCATGATCCAAAGACCAAATTCAAAGCTCTTGTTTGAATGAATCAGAAATTTTGCTCCCATTGCTCTGGATGCTGCTTTATTCCGTACATATGTAACTCGAACAGAGGCATTACAGGTTTCTTGTCCTTAACCACAGTGAGAGTATTTTTAAAATTATTTTTATAAATTTAGAATACCCAATTCTTTTTTTCCCCAATTAAGGGGAAATTTAGCGTGGCCAATCTACCTACCTTCTTTGGGTTGTGGGGTGAGACCCATGCAGACACGGGGAGAATGTGCAAATTCCACATGGACAGTGACCAGGGGCCGGGATCGAACCTGGGTCCTCGGCGGCATGAGGCAGCACTGCTAACCACTGCGCCACCGTGCAGTATTTTGCGTATTAGTTTAAACAAATCACCACCGACCAACCTAAGTACAAATAGTGACATGCTAAGCATGCATTGTTCAGTTTAAAGTATCTTTTTTAATGTGCAGGGTAAAATAACAATCTGACAGGCTATTTAATTGTAATATTTCTCTGATGTAAGTTCCGAGTACTTCTGTTACAGTTATTCGGCGCTTATTTGCTTGAATATTAATAGAAAAGCGTCCGACAGTAAAGGTTTCTGACAGTAAGGATAATGTCTGATGCTGGGTGATTTATAAGTAAGGATTGATCTATGTTTGCTGCAGTTCTGAGGCAGTGATTGTGGAAACCAGCACTGTTTTGCACGATGAAGTGTAGTCATGCATTTAATTAGTAGGCTGGAAAGGAACCTAGCAATTTAAAAGGGCAATAAAACACGTCATTAATTTTTAGATTAAAACCTCATTTACTCCCTGCTGTCTCTTCACACTTTGCCCTGATGGTTTACTTCCTAATGCCAGTTGCAGTTAGATTCACAAAACTCTAGCTGTGGAAACAGATTGGCAAATATTCCCAATTTCTCTTTTGTCTGTCGGACAGATTCTCCGAGTCCCCCAGCTACGGTGTCTCTCGGTGGCTCACCGTTCCCCAGCGGTGGGATTGCGTGTTCCCGCCGCTTGTCAATGGGATTTCCCATTGTAGCCACCACAAGCCGCTGGGAAATCAGCGGACGGGAGCGTGCCGCCGGAAGGAACAGAGAATCCTAACGGCAGGAGATTTCCGGCCACTTTAGTAACTGGCAATATGGAAAAAATACAATTCCTGCCGTTACAAACCTGGGTCGAAGGTCAAGTGGAAAACTAATTTTAATCCTGACAAAATTAATAGAGTAAAACACTAGATCAGAACATAAAAGGCAGCTGTGGGACTGAGTCAAGTTGTCTTCGATAATGACATTTTTATGCTGTTAGCACGTCACCACAAAGTGTGTTTATATATTCAAATCCCCCCCCAATTTTATTTTGCATACAGGTGCCAAACTGGAGAGTGAGAAACGGTTAGCTGGGGGTCTGCCTAAATTGTTTTCATACGTTAAGGAAAGGATGAATGAAAGGAATAAAGAAATAGCTGTGAAGAAGAATCATTCTGGACTCGAAACGTTAATTCTGCTTCTCTCTCTGCACAGGTGCTGCCAGATCTGCTGCATTTTTTCAGCCATTTTCTTTCAGACTTTTATTTCAGACTTTCAGCATCTGCAGTATTTTTGCTTTCATTATAAAGAGCTAAGTTGCTCTATAATCTATTGTACAAGAGAAGAACCTCCTCTCTGCTTATCATCTCCACAGAAGACCTTGGGCGGGAATCTCCAACCCCCCGCCGGGTCGGAGAATCGCCGGGGGGGCGGCATGAATCCCGCCCCCGCCGGCCGCCGAATTCTCTGGCACCGGAGATTCGGCGGGGATGGGAATCGCCACGCACTGGTCGGCGGGGCCCCGCGGCGTGAATTGAAGTCCCTGCTGTTGCTATGCCGGTCCCGCCGGCGTGAATTGAACCAGGTCCCTTACCGGCAGCGCGAGCGGGCTCTGGGGTCCTGGGGGGGGGGGGCGGTCTGGCCCCGGGGGGGTGCCCACCCCCACCTCCCCCTGGTGGCCTGGCCCACGATCGGGGCCCACCGATCCACGGGTGGGCCTGTGGCGTGGGGGCACTCTTTTACTACGCGTCGGCCATGTAAGTCTCCACAATGGCCAAGGCGTAGGTGACCCCCCCCCCTGCGCATGCGCAGGGATGACGTCAGCAGCCGCTGACGCTCCCGCGCATGCGCGAACTCCCGCCAGCCGGTGGAGTCACTTCGGCCCCGGTTGGCGTGGCGCCAAAGGCTTTCCACACTAGCCGGCGGGGCGCCAACCACTCTGGGGCAGGCCTAACCCCTAAAGGTGCGAGCTTGGCCCCTAAAGGGGCGGAGGAATCCGCCCCTTTGGGGCGGCCCAATGCCGGAGTGGTTCACTCCATTCCATCCCGGCGGGGCGGGGGGGTCCTGGCTGTAGGGGAGAATCCCAGCCCTTGTCTGAGAACTGGAACTTCCTGTCCTAAAGTGCAATATCATAACATGGGGAAACAATTTCATGCAAGACAAATTATAACTGGGTCATCTCTCTTCTCCATACCTTTAATCAGAACAAATACCTGGGGGTTTTCTGATAGTTTTGTTTGTATTTTTGTTCTCTCTTTCAAAAAAATGACCGATGACAGAAACTCTTTCAGACAATAGGAAGTAAATTAATTAATCCAACATTCTGTGCACAGACTTTTTAAAAATTCTCTCATGGGATATGGGTGTCTCTGGCTTGGCCAGCATTTATTGCCCAGACCTAATTGGCCTTGAGAAAGTGGTGATGGAAGTTGGATGCTAATTAAGTCTTACCTGGGATGGCATAGTAGCACAGTGGGTAGCACTGTTGCTTCACAATTCCAGGGTCCCAAGGTTCGATTCCCAGTTTGGGTCACTCCTTGTCTGGAGTCGGCATGTTCTATCTGTGGCTGCGTGGGTTTCCTCCGGGTGCTCAGATTTCCTCCCACAAGTCCCAAAAGACGTGCTGTTAGGTCATTTTGACATTCTGAATTCTCCCTCTGTGTACCCGAACAGGTGCCGGAATGTGGCGACTAGGGGCTTTTCACAGTAACTTCATTGCAGTGTTAATGTAAGCCTACTTGTGACAATAAAAATTATTATTAAATTGAACCTTGCAGACATCTTTTCAATTCTGAACGAACTGAACCTAAATTGCAAGGAAAGGATGACGATTGCTTTCGGCCCTGTGAAGAAATTGATGCTTTCCAAAAGTCATTTAAAGTTTGGCAAAACTACTACATATTCCCCACACTGCTATGACACATTGAAGAAAATAGTGTTCGTAGGAAAATGTTTCCAAACAATGACCTAACCAGCTGCCTCCTTAATCCTTATTATAACTTTGCTGTTCTTCACTTTCTGACCGCGTAACTATTCAATGCTTCAAAAATCTGTGTGCTAGTCGTGCTGGTTGGTAATGCCAAGCAGCACAGCAAATGCTCAATAAATTTATTGTGACAAACATAATTCATGTAAACTAGCATGGTTACACAATCTGTACTTTCATCCAGTTTGTATTGAGAACTCTTGTGCTGACTTTAAACAAGAAAAAAGCTGGACATCTAAAGTTTCAGCAATATCACAAATTCAGTGAGCCGCTGTGTTATCACTGCGTGGGATGCATTTCAGTTTTTTGTCTGACCTCTCATCTAGGACCATAAGAACCATGTGTAATGCTGCAGGAAGAATTAATCTGTCTGCTATAGTGTGGGGCATTTTCTGTTCAGCTACATTTTAAATTGCCATGTAAGAGGCTAATTGAGCTTTGTCATTCAAGTTCTTGCCACATCCTTCAAAATAAAAATCGAGAGGTTTGTCCTCAAACTCGCCATGTTTAGTATTCAAATGCCTCTGAAATTTTGAGGATTTTAAACTTTCATTCACCAATACATCCCTGCATATAACACACATGGGCTTTGCTTCCTGATTTGCAATGGCACAATTAACAAAGCCACACCTCAAGAAATCATCTTTATACTGCTTTGTTCCTGAGTTAATATTCTTCTTTGTAGGGAATATACAGGCTGTTCATCAGAGGCACTGAAGCTCTGTACAGAGCTAACACTAGCATGCTCTGTCCTGCCATGGACTCTCCTTGGCAGCTCTCTCCAGCAGATTCAGGTGTGAGATCCAGGCCAGTAGGTACACTGCTTAGTTGTGTCTCTGGCCATCTCTTCCTTGTAACAAAATGATCCATCTTCACAGTCCTCTTGCTTTGCTTGCTAGCAGCTAGAAAATAGAAGAATCCCTGCTCTGAGATTTTGTGCCAAACGCACGTACGTATAGGGTGCTTCGCGTCAAGTGTATGTGCAGGGCCGGTGGCCTGCTCACTGCTGCCACATATGGCTGGAAGACTGCACACAGCCTCATTTTGTTCTTATTTAAAAGCTGGTAATAGCCCCATTCTCAATTGAAAAGCTGAATGCCTGCAGGGTGCTTCTCCCATAATCGGAAATGCCGCAACTGATCAATCTGCGACCCTCCTGATGCCCACCGTCGACCCACCAGTGGGACGCAACCCGCACTTTGAAAAACCCTGTTGTAGATGGCACACACTGCTGCCACTGTCCGCTGGTGATGGAAGGAGTGAATGTTTGTTGATGGGGTGCCAATCAAGCGGGCTGCTTTGTCCTGGATGATGTTGAGCTTCTTTAGTGTTGTTGGAGTGGTACCCATCCAGGCAAGTGGAGAGTATCCCATCTGTCACGAAGCACACTGATGTTATCTCCAAGGGTAACCCAACTTTGGAACACCAGTTCGTGGGGGTATATAGTTTTATTTTGGTGTGAGGAGACAAGTGAAATCCCAGTGAGAATAAATAGCCCAGTCGTCATGTAACAATTATTATGGACAATTTATTAAAGCAAAGAAAAGACAAAAACACACAATAAGAACTAGTCTACTCCTGAAATTAAGATGTATGAATTATTAAATGCACACAGTTTCTATAGAACGGACTCCTTGTTACAAAATATATCTATGATACCCAAACTCTGTAAGGCTTCCCCTGTTCCCCAAACAACATCCAAATTGAATAACCAGCTATTGTTACCACACAATAGAGGTATGATACTCAGATTAGGGAATTGTCTTTTTCTTGGTCCAGCAAAGCTATATTAAAACTGTTACAAAGGTTTACTGCACTGCATTGGCTCTAGCACTTAGAAGCTTGTTCATTGTAAGCTTGGCCTTCAGGCTTGGTCTCTGCTTTCTGAGACTGTGAGATGGTAACGGACTCTCCTGACTTTTCAGGGTCTAGGCAATTATATCTTTGTTGTTCTTTGATTCTGCCTTCTGTGTTTTTGGCTGTCTGCCCCCATCAACCTCCTTCACCATACATTAACTTATGTATATCTCAGGGACCTTCCCAACCGTCTATAATCTGTTTCTCCTTCATATGTTATTCACACTTGATTATTATCTAAACTGCCATTCTAAACTCGGTTCTGGGAGAGTCGCATCCCAATTGAGGCCCCTTCAAATACTGTCCACTGTTGTCTCCAGCTAGGTTCATGACTCATCACACTCTTAACCTGTGCCTTGTGGATAACGCAGAGGCTTTGGGGAGTCAGGAGGTGAGTTCCTCTGCAGAATTCCCAGCCTCTGACCTGATCTTGTAACCACAGTATATATATATGGATTATATAGTCATAATAATCTTTATTATTGTCACAAGTAGGCTTACATTAACGCTGCAATGAAGTTACTGTGTAAATCCTCTAGTTTCCACACTCTGGCACCTGTTCAGGTACATTGGGGGAGAATTAAGAATGTCCAATTCTCTTAACAAGCACATCTTTTGGGACTCGTGGAAGGAACCCACGCACCATGGGGAGAACATGCAGACTCCGCACAGACGGTGACCCAAGGCAGGAAGCGAACCCGGGTCCCTGGCGCTGTGAAGCAAAAGCGCTAACCACTGTGCTACCTTGCTGCCCACAGTAACTGTTCAATGCTCACCCCTAGGATGTTATTGGAGGGGATTCAGTAATGGTAATGCCATTGAATGGTTAATCTCAGGTAGACTGGGTATTTTATCTGACTGCAAATGGCAGCCATTGGTGTGTTTGTGAGATATACAGTGAGCAATGATCTGATCAGGGCAGACATTATCTTGTAGGATAGCTCTGATGTGCCTATTTCAGCATCAAGCTGGTGCTGTGAGAGAATGGGTTGGGCCCTATTTACGAGGTTGTCAATAAGGCCAATTTTATTGCGCCTGGAACTGTAGGGAAGCCAACATTGGCTTGCGGTAGACAGTAATCGAGAACCCATTGGCAGATTTCTCACCTAGTCCGTCACAAAAGGGGCTGATTTGATTGCTCCATTTCAAAAGTGAATTTGAAGGAGACCATTTAGGTGTGTAAGGTCATTGTTACATTCAGCTGCAGATTCAAACATAGCACCCGTATCATCTACACATCGGGAATATGCAAGGGGTAAGAGGCTGGGTGTTACTCCCCTGGAACCTGGGAAAGGTGTCTGTGAGAGCTGGGCTTGGAGGAGATTCCTTGGCAACACCATCTATTTGGACATACACTGTCATTAAAACTGAATTCAACTTTGTGAGTTGCTGAGTTACTAAGTTCAACAAACACAGATTCAGAAAATGGTGGTGTGTATAGATCGGCAAGATATAGGTGACATGGTGCAAATATCTCTGGTTTCCTTGAGTGTTACATTACTGAATAGGCTCACAATGCTCAATAAGCACATGGACATGGTTATGGATATGCAAGTCCTGTATTGTCTTCGCAAAGGTGGAGGTGTTCTTCATTGTGTTCATGGAAACTCACCCAACTATTTGGCCAATTCACGTTGTGCAAAACCAATCACAGTTTAAAATTTATTTTTTAATACTCTTGATTGTCACAAGTAGGTTGTAATGAAGTAACTGTGAAAAGCCCTTAGTCGCCACACTCTGGCACCTGTTTGGGTACACGGAAGGAGAATTCAGAATGTCCAAATGAACTAACAGCACGATTTTCGGGATTTGTGGGAGGAAACCAGAGCACCCATAGAACATTGCAGCGCAGTACAGGCCCTTCGGCCCTCGATGTTGTGCCGACCTGTGAAACCACTCTGAAGCCCATCTACACTATTCCCTTATCATCCATATGTCTATCCAATGACCATTTGAATGCCCTTAGTGTTGGTGAGTCCACTACTTTTGCAGGCAGGGCATTCCACGCCCTTACTACTCTCTGAGTAAAGAACCTACCTCCGACATCTGTCCTATATCTATCTCCCCTCAATTTAAAGCTATGTCCCCTCGTGCTAGACATCACCATCCGAGGAAAAAGGCTCTCTCTGTCCACCCTAGCCAATCCTCTGATTATCTTGTATGCCTCAATTAAGTCACCTCTTAACCTTCTTCTCTCTAATGAAAACAGCCTCAAGTCCCTCAGCCTTTCCTCATAAGATCTTCCCTCCATACCAGGCAACATTCTGATAAATCTCCTCTGCACCCTTTCCAATGCTTCCACATCCTTCCTATAATGCGGGGACCAGAATTGCACGCAATACTCCAAATGCGGCCGCACCAGAGTTTTGTACAGCTGCAACATGACCTCATGGCTCCGAAACTCAATCCCTCTACCAATAAAAGCTAACACTCCATACGCCTTCTTAACAACCCTCTCAACCTGGGTGGCAACTTTCAGGGATCTATGTACATGGACACCGAGATCTCTCTGCTCATCCACACTGCCAAGAATCTTACCATCAGCCCAGTACTCTGTCTTCCTGTTATTCCTTCCAAAATGAATCACCTCACACTTTTCTGCATTAAACTCCATTTGCCACCTCTCAGCCCAGCGCTGCAGCTTATTTATGTCACTCTGTAACTTGTAACATCCTTCCGCACTGTCCACAACTCTACCATCTTTAGTGTCATCTGCAAATTTACTCACCCATCCTTCTACACCCTCCTCCAGGTCATTTATAAAAATTACAAACAGTAGTGGCCCCAAAACAGATCCTTGTGGTACACCACTAGTAACTGGACTCCAGTCTGAACATTTCCCATCAACCACCACACTTTGTCGTCTTCCAGCTAGCCAATTTCTGATCCAAACTGCTAAATCACCCTGAATCCCATGCCGCCGTATTTTCTGCAGTAGCCTACTGTGGGGAACCTTATCAAACGCTTTACTGAAATCCATACACACCATATCAACTGCTTTACCCTCATCCACCTGTTTGGTCACTTTCTCAAAGAACACAATAAGGTTTGTGAGGCACGACCTACCCTTCACAAAACCGTGTTGACTATCTCTAATCAAATTATTCCTTTCCAGATGATTATACATCCTATCTCTTGTAAACCTTTCCAAGATTTTGCCCACAAAGAAGTAAGGCTCACTGGTCTATAGTTGCCGGGGTTGTCTCTACTTCCCTTCTTGAACAAGGGGACAACATTTGCTATCCTCCAGTCTTCTGGCACTATTCCTGTAGACAAAGCTGACTTAAAGATCAAATCCAAAGGCTCAGCAATCTCCTCCCTATCTTCCCAGAGAATCCTAGGATAAATCCCATCCGGCCCAGGGGACATATCTATTTTCACACCTTCCAGAATTGCTAACACCTCCTCCTGATGAACCTCAAGCCCTTCTAGTCTGGTAGCCTGAATCTCAGTATTCTCCTCGACAACACTATCTTTTTCCTGTGTGAATACTGACGAAAAATATTCATTTAGCACCTCTCCTATCTCCTCGGACTCCACGCACAGCTTCCCGCTACTGTCCTTGACTGGCCCTACTCTTACCCTAGTCATTCTTTTATTCCTGACATATCTATAGAAAGCTTTAGGGTTATCATAAGAACATAAGAACTAGGAGCAGGAGTAGGCCATCTGGCCCCTTGAGCCTGCTCCACCATTCAATGAGATCATGGCTGATCTTTTGTGGACTCAGCTCCACTTTCCTTGATCCTACCTGCCAAGGACTTCTCATGTCCCCTCCTGGCTCTTCTTAGCTCGCTCTTTAGGTCCATCCTAGCTAACTTGTAACTCTCGAGCGCCCTAAGTGAACCTTCATGCCTCATTTTTACATATGCCTCCTTCTTCCTCTTGACAAGTGTTTCGACTGCTTTAGTAAACCACGGTTCCCTTGCACGACCACTTCCTCCCTGCCTGACAGGCACATACTTATCAAGGACACGCAGTAGCTGTTCCTTGAACAAGCTCCACATTTCCATTGTGCCCATTCCCTGCAGTTTTCCTCTCCATCCGATGCATCCTAAGTCTTGCCACATCGCGTCATAATTGCCTTTCCCCCAGATATAACTCTTGCCCTCCGGTATATACGTATCCCTTTCCATCACTAAAGTAAACGTAATCGAATTGTGGTCACTATCACCGAAGTACTCACCTACCTCCAAATCCAACACCTGTCCTGGTTCATTATCCAGTACCAAATCCAATATGGCCTCGCCTCTCGTTGGCCTATCTACATACTGTGTCAGGAAACCCTCCTGCACACATTGGACAAAAACGGACCCATCTAAAGTACTCGAACTACAGCATTTCCAGTCATTATTTGGAAAGTTAAAGTCCCCCATAACAACTACCCTGTTGCTTTCGCTCCTATCCAGAAGCATCTCCGGAACTTTTCGGAGGCCTATAGAAAACTCCTAACAGGGTGACCTCTCCTTTTCTGTTTCTAACCTCAGCCCATACTACCTCAGTAGACGAGTCCTCATCAAACGTCCTTTCTGACCCCGTAATACTGTCCTTGACTACCAATGCCACCCCTCCCCCTCTTTTACCACCTTCCCTGAGCTTACTGAAATATCTAAACCCCAGCACCTGCAACAACCATTCCTGTCCCTGCTCTATCCGTGTCTCCGAAATGGCCACAACATCGAAGTCCCATGTACCAACCCATGCCGCAAGTTCACCCACCTTATTCCGGATGCTCCTGGCATTGAAGAAGACACACTTTAAACCACCTTCCTGCCTGCCGGTACACTCCTGCAACTTTGAAACCTTACTAATGACCTCACTACTCTCAACCTCTTTCATAGAATCATAGAATTTACAGTGCAGAAGGAGGCCATTCGGCCCATCGAGTCTGCACCGGCTCTTGGAAAGAGCACCCTACCCAAGGTCAACACCGCCACCCTATCCCCATAACCCAGTAATCCCATAACCCAGTAACCCAGTAACCCCACCCAACACTAAGGGCAATTTTGGACACTAAGGGCAATTTATCATGGCCAATCCACCTAACCTGCACATCTTTGGACTGTGGGAGGAAACCGGAGCACCCGGAGGAAACCCACGCACACACGGGGAGGATGTGCAGACTCCGCACAGACAGTGACCCAAGCTGGAATCGAACCTGGGACCCTGGAGCTGTGAAGCAATTGTGCTATCCACAAGGCTACCGTGCTGCCCCTCCTGTATACTGGAGCTACAATTCAGGTTCCCAAGCCCCTGCTGAACTAGTTTAAACCCTCCCTAAGAGCATTAGAAAATTTCCCCCCCCCCAGGATATTGGTACCCCTCTGGTCCAGGTGTAGACCATCCCGTTTGTAGAGGTCCCACCGACCCCAGAATGAGCCCCAATTATCCAGAAATCTGAAACCCTCCCTCCTGCACCATCCCTGTAGCCACGTGTTCAACTCCTCTCTCTCCCTATTCCTCGTCTCGCTAGCACGTGGCATGGGTAACAACCCAGAGATAATAACTCTGTTTGTCCTGGATCTAAGTTTCCACCCTAGCTCCCTGAATTCCTGCCTTTCATCCCTATCCCTTTCCCTACCTATGTCGTTGGTACCTACCCGGACCACGACTTGGGGCTGCTCCCCTCCTCCTTAAGGATCCCGAAAACACGATCCGAGACATCACGGACCCTGGCACCTGGGAGGCAACACACCAACCGCGAGTGTCTCTCGTTCCCACAGAATCTCCTATCTATCCCCCTAACTATGGAGTCTCCAATGACTAATGCTCTGCTCCTCTCCCCCCTGCCCTTCTGAGCAACAGGGACAGACTCTGTGCCAGAGACCTGTACCCCATGGCTTAACCCTGGTAAGTCCCCCCCCCCAACAGTATACAAAGCGGTATACATGTTACTAAGGGGAACGACCACAGGGGATCCCTGTACTGACTGCTTCCTCCCAGCCCCTCTCACCGTCACCCATCTATCTTTATTCTTCAGAGTAATTACATCCCTGAAGCTTCTATCTATGACCACCTCTGCCTCCCAAATGATCCGAAGTTCATCCAGCTCCAGTTCCCTAACGCGGTTTCTCAGGAGCTGGAGATGGGTGCACTGCCCACAGATGAAATCAGCAGGGACATTGACGGCATCCCTCACCTCAAACATTCTGCAGGAGGAACATTGCACTACCTTCCCTGCCATCCCCTCTAGATGAAAAAAGAAAAAGAAAGAAAGAGCTTACCTGTTATTCACTTCCCTTCTCAGCAAGCACTCACTCAGCAACCTCAGCAACACGATAACACCTGAGGGAAAATAAAGGAATAACTACTTACCAGTCAATCCCTTACCTGCAGGCTGTGACATCACGGTTCAACTTCTTTCTACTTCTACCTGCCCTCGAGCCTTCCTTTTGATCTTTACAGCAGTGGGGGTTTTTTTGGTTAGAGGAGGGGGTAGGGAGGGAAACACTGAAGAAGTGTTTCGGGTTTAAGTGCCACTTGACAGCTCCTCCACAAACCACCTTCAAATTAGAGTGACCGCACCGGACGTATGCAAATTTTCCCCGCAACAGCCAAACAGCAGCTCCGCTCTACTGCCCTCTGCTGGATGCTTGTCTTCACTTGAACAACTAGAGTCTCTTGCACAGGTTCACCTTAATGTTAGAGTGACTGCACCGGACGTATGCAAATTTTCCCCGCAACAGCCAATCAGCAGCTCCGCCCTACTGCCCTCTGCTGGATCACCCAGAAGAAACCCAGGCAGACATGGGGAGAACATGCAGACTTCACACTGACAGTGACCCAAGCAGGAATTGAACCTGGGACCCTGGCTTTTTGAAGCAATAACGCTAACCACTGTACAACCTGAGGACATAAAGAATTTTGTTTACACTTTGTCATCTTGGGCAGCCCATATATATATACCTAAATATATATATAAAATCAGTGAAGCTAAAAAGCAGAATGCACCATCCATTTCCAGCTCGTCCATCATGATTCGTACCTAATTCCCACAAATATTCCCGGCTGGGAGAGCTTTTTCACGTTAGCTGGTGCACATTCCCTGCATTGGTCCATGATCACGTCAATAGGTTCAGCCAGGGAGCCACCCAAAGAGTTTCTTGCTGATTAGTCACTCACCTTCATGTTTGGAAACATGAGCCAGCTTAACAAAAGTAAGGAACAAGATTGGTTTTCTAAGTGGAGAGAAAGGGAGAGAGAAGGACACATCCTGATTGTCAAGAATTGAATGCTCAGATGCTTTCATTTAAAAAAAAAGCAACCCTTAAGATCCCTAAAATAATATAAAATGGGACTGTTTTTTTAAGGTAAGCTCTTTCATCCAACTTCCTTCCCCCCCCCCCCATTTGTATTGAAATCATTCATGCTGGGCTTTGGTTTTGAAGTCAGTGACAGCATTCTGCTTAACTCGCCCATGGGTCATTTAGTAGATTTTCTGGTTGGCAGGATAGTTCAGGCACCCCAAGTACAATTCTAAAGCTGCTGCTGGTGCCCTCAGTTCAGCTAATTCAATCCAGCATCGGGGCTTTAACACTGGACCTCTCGGTCTGTAAGCTCATTAGCCTCTAGTCTGAAGTGTATTTACTCACCGGCTGACAAAGATCAATCTCACTTTTTAATCTCATGTTTGCCACACGAGCGGGACATGGGGCACCCCGACCTCCCTCCAGGTGTCCCTTTCCCGCAAGGTGTCAGGGAGAGGGCTTTGGGTACCCACAGGGAAGAGAAGCATCAGGCGGAGGCCCCCTGGGACCTCCACTCAGGCCTCTATGAGGGTGCCTGGCAGTTCCGAATCTCCTTTGTCTGTGACCCCATCAGCCCAGCCCTGGGACCACAGAGGCAGCGCCTGCCCCAGAGCACAAAGGCCCTCGTTGCACACCATCACCTGCTGCTGGGTGCCCCACTTGGTCAAGTCTCCACTGGCAAAAGGCAGCACCAACATCGAGAGGCCCCACTGGCAGCAGGCGGGTCCAACATCGAGAGGCTCCATCATCGAGAGGCCCCACTGGCAGCAGGCGGGTCCAGCACCGAGAGGCTCCATCGTCACAAGGCTCCACTGGCGGCAGGAACTCCATCGAGAGGCTCCACTGGAAGCAGGAACTCCATCATCGAGAGGCCCCACTGGCAGCAGGCGGGTCCAACATCGAGAGGCTCCATCATCGAGAGGCCCCACTGGCAGCAGGCGGGTCCAGCACCGAGAGGCTCCATCGTCACAAGGCTCCACTGGCGGCAGGAACTCCATCGAGAGGCTCCACTGGAAGCAGGAACTCCATCATCGAGAGGCTCCACTGGGAGCAGGAACTCCAGCGAGAGGCTCCACTGGCGGCAGGAACTCCAGCGAGAGGCTCCACTGGCGGCAGGAACTCCAGCGAGAGGCTCCACTGGCGGCAGGAACTCCAGCGCGAGGCTCCACTGGCGGCAGGCGCTCCATCATTGAGAGGCTCATGGCAGAGGTGACATGGCTATAGCAAGCCAGGTAGGACACCTAGTAACGATTGCATTTCAAAACCCAAACACCTGCCACAAATCCTGCCGCTGGCAGTGGGCAATGACTCCACCCATTGTATTTAAACTGAATTAGCACATTTATCACCTGGCATGGTTGGTTCAATGTTACGCCATATGGTGCATTTACCCACTAGGTCAGTGGACTGGCAGGAGTCTGTTTGCATCAGATGAAACATTGGCAGTCAGCTATTTCTAAGTTTTAGACATTACATTTTAAAACGGAGTAAAGTTCTACATGAAAACCTCCTGGAGAGTTTAAAATGTTTTAGATCTAAAATTTACCATTACAAAGTCTTACACCCAGGCAGTGGAATGAATGCGGACACTACAATCTATCTCTTCAAACTAGTTCAAAGGTTTATGAAACCAGACATGAAGGGTAAATGAAAAGGCTAATTTCAGTCTCCTTGTGCTGGTCAGTGTGCACAGTACAAAGCCCTTTTTATATTATTGCCGTCATTGGTATTTTTGTTATTAAAATGCAATGTGGACTGAATAGTCATAGCTCATTATGTACAAAATAAATAGGTTGCTTTCATCAAACTTTATATCTACAATTATAAATTAAATCTACATAATTTACATTACTTTGTACCTGTTCCGACGAAATGATCTACCTCAGCAATTCTCCTGTGGTTAGTGAATGATGGAAGATGCTTCAATTCCCAATATGCCATTCTCAGAGCTCAATAATTATCTGGTCCTTAGGGGGGGAAAAAAATAATAAAACTTTAGAACAATTTGTCTTACTTGTGTTTGATTTCATTGATACTAATATCTTGGATGAAAGTGAAATGGTGTTCGTTCGTTCTTTATTTTGCATAATTTTATTTTTAGGACCTCAGTGTTTGAAGATTGGTAAGCGTTGGAGTTCTCGATGTCTTCACGATGGAGCTTGCTATGATCTTATTAATGGTTTTAGCTTTGTTTGTCCAGCTGGATTTTGCAAGCAGACAATGTGGGGTGTATAACAATGACTGCGAAGAGTGTACCGGATGGTTTTCTGGTAATGACTGTGATGCCAATGTCACAGTTTGGACCATGTCGGAATGGTAGCCTAAGTGTGGTTGGAATAGATAGTTACTTATGTAAGTATTCACCAGGATTCACTGGATGGGACTATGGAATTGACAAGTGTGAATGGAACCACTGTCAGAACAATGCTTGGTTTATGGGTGAACTTGTAACATGTCCTGAGTTTCAGTACTCCAGAGTTTGCTAATATATATTGTCCATTATAGGGTCAGGTTAAACAGAACAGAATAAGAGATAAATTACTTACACAACATAGCTGTACACTACCTGCCCTTATCATACCAAAAAGTAGAGCTATTTAAATGATAAAGGTTTCATAAACAAGCATAAGTTAAACAGACACGCTAATCTGTCGGGAAAACTGTTGACGGAGCATCCGCAAAGAATGTTACTTCATTTATTAACATCTGGACATGGCAAACAAGAGAAACAGATGGACATCACTGACATGCTGTCAAGAACAGCACTCCCCAAGAAGAAAGTCGAGGATGCTACAATAGAATGCAAAATCCTCTAGATTCAACACATGTTCTGCAGTTATCAACCAAGCGCAGGCATTGAATCTGATAGACAAGTGCCTTGCTAAAATCAAGTAAACTACCCAACAAGATGCAGCTCTCTTAAGTGCTACAGGAAGTAGTGATGAACAAATGGCCTGAGAGCATTGAGGACACATGTGACCACAAGAGCATATTGGGCATAGAGGGATGAATTGACCACCCAAGATGGCATCTTGTACAAAGGAAAAGTTGAATTATCATCCCAAAGAAGATGAGAGGAGAGCTGCTGAAGCGCATCCATGAAAACCATCAAGGATTGAACTGAGCCCGTGAAAGGCAAGGGACATGCTCCACTGGCTAAACATGAGTAATTAAAGTAAAAGCCATGTCGGCGTATAACAAGTATCAGGCTAAACAAGCTATAGAGCTGTTGATGACGCATGACAGTTAGACAGACCATGGATGAAAATGTGAATCAACCTCTTAACTACAGCAGAAACTGATCATCTTGTCACTATAGATTGGTATTCTGCCTACTTGGAGTTAGACCAGCTGACTTCAGCAACAGCAGGAGAAATAGTAAAATGCTTGAAAGCATACTTCAGTCATTACGGCATTCCGAACATTGTGATGAGTGACAATGGCGCTCAGCCCAGGAGTGAAGAATTCAGATACTTCACAAAGGACAGGGAAATTCAACACTATACATCATCTCCACACTATCTCCAGTTGAATGGAAAGGTTGAGGCAGCAGTGAAAATTGCCACGGGATTATCAGAAATTGAACAAACCTAGTACAGATGAATACAAGGTAATTCTTGAGTGGAGCATGGAAAAAAGTCCAGTCCAAAGACGAATGCCACGTTTCACCCAAACTACTCTTCCAAAAGTAAAAAACGCTACTGAAGGCAGAAATAGTAACAGGCACGAGTGAAAAAAATCAAGATGAAGTGGCAGAAAACCAAATTTAATTTTGAAAACACCGCCAAACCAGTATCATAGTTGAACACTGGAGAGCCAGTCAGTCAGAGTAGAAAAATCTTCAGTGGCCACAACAGGAGTCAACCCACACGGCAACTTGCGATATGCACAGAGCCGCTGTCACCTTGATCGTACACAGTGGAAGTGAACAACCAAATATACCGGTGAAACTGCAGCCGTGGACGGACAGCTAAAGAAGCTGTTCCTCACTGTAAGCAGCCGATTAGGAGGATAAGGTCTCAGCAGCTGCACAGAATACAGAGCACCCATGACTCCCAGAGGTCCTCCAGTATCCAACAACGAAAATGGAACAGCAACAGCAATTATCACGGAAACCCCAATTGCCACGGGAAAGACACTCCCTGGAGATGGCACATCGTCCAGCCAAACAGCCAATGACAATACGCATGCGTACCATTAAGAGAAGTGCACAATTTAATGACTATGTGTGCACAAAATATGTAGAGACTGTTCATGCATGAGGACCGTTGTGGTGTACTGGGTAATTCACAGTTACACATGATAGTGCATACAAAGTTGTCTGTTGTTCCTTAAGGAAAAGGGGATGTCTGCGGACAGTCTGGTCACATTCAGTTCAATGAAGACATTACACTAGAAAGACTGTAGTCTTTATGTTCGTAACATGATGTCAGGAATGGGATTGGAGATTGAGTTTTGAAAAGTCGGAAGAGAAGCAACAGCCACTGAAAGAGGAACTAAGAAATGTTCCAACCTGATAAAAGTTACTGAAAAAATACACAGACAAGGCAAAGCTGAAGACTGCAAATAAAATATTGGGTGAGACGAAATGGTTGTAAATTTTCCTCTCCTGGCTCCTGTTGAAATGAAATGAAATATGTGGCTGAACTGGCACTTTTTCCACTTGCAATGGCAAAACTGAGATTGCAACATGGTTGATTAAGTGCTACTATCTATGGGTAAATAATATATGTTTGAACTCAGCACTGAGTTCAAATTACCCTGCTGACTCCAATCACCTCCTATGTGAGTCATTCCCCCCATTCTTTTCTGAACTGAGGAATATTAAATCAGAAATGGGAGCTGGACTTCTACATCTGGGTCCCACCCACCATCTCCAAATGTCCATGGAGACTTTACAACTCTGCAAAAATCCAGCCCCATGCTCCTCAGAAACCTCTTTAATATAAGCAAGCATGACAGATATTTTGCACGCAGTCATGAAATGAATGGCCAGTTAATCTGCTTTTTTGTTGCATCGGTTGATGGAGGAATGTTGGTGAAGGCACCAAGGGAACATCCTTTCTCCCTCAAACAGTGTCATGAATCCAACCTAAACTGTTGTAAGAAGTATTTTAAGGCTTGGTTGACATCTCTATTGATGGCACCTTCAGCAATGCGACCCTCTATCAGTCTGGCATTTAGGTTATGAGCACCAACTCCTACGTCAGGCCTCCTATCACACGTTCCTGACACAGAGTTGAGAAATGAATCCGGCAGGCACACTGGGACACGCTTAATGTTAGCCTTGGTGTTTTCTTAAAAAATCATTCATAGAATGTGGACGTTGCTGGCTTTTATTGTCCAGCTCTAATTGCCTTCGAGAAAGTAGTGGTGAGTTGTCTTGTACAGCTGCAGTCCATGTGGTGTAGGTATAACCACAGTGCAGTTAGGAAGGGAGTTCCATGATTTTGACGCAGCGACAGGGGAAGGGATCTACAAAATAAACTTTTCCATTGTACCAGCTACTGAAAAATACTCTTAAATTATGTTTAATATAGATGGCACTCAAGGTTTGACAGCAAACAAGTAAATTTGCAGCAATTAGCAGAGGTTTGATTTTTTGTTTAAATTATAAAAAATAATTTCCTACTTAGGGGAAATATTAGCTTCCATTTGCCTGTGGTAAAGGTGTTAAAGTACCTCTCCCCAGCCAGCAAGAAATATAAATATTACAATACTTTCCTTATCATAGAATCCCTACGGTGCAGAAGGAGGCAATTCCGTCCATCGAGTCTGCACCGGTCCCTGATCCGATAGAGCACCCTACCTAGGCCCAATCCCCCGCCCCATATCCCCATAACCTCACCTAACCTTTTGGGCAATATTAGCATGGCCAATTCACTTAACTTGCATATCTTTGGGCTATGGGAGGAAACCAGAGCAGACATGGGGAGAATGTGCAAACTCTACACAGTCACCCAAAGTCAGAATTGAACCCGGGTCCATTGGCGCTGTGAGGGAGCAGTGCTAACCACTGTGCCGCCTTTCCACCATGAGTATTCACGAACTGTGGCAGAGGTTATGACTGCTTATGGTGAGAGGTACATTCTACTGTCTTGCTGGCAGAGAATTCTCCTTTCTGACTTTTAAGGTCTTTTTCCACAATCATTGTCAATTTGTGTAATAAATGGGCTGCATGCAATTCGGAATTGCCATTTTTTCTCCACAGTACTGTGTCTACCTGTTTCAGAATCAGAATTTGTTTTCTGATGACACTTTTGGTTTAAAGCTAGTTAAAATTCTAGATTATTTTTAACGTTGGAATATGTTGCAATAATGTTGGAATATGGGGCGCGATTCTCCGCTCCCGCGCCGGTTGGGAGAATTGCCTGGGTCGCCAAATTTTCCCGCGATGCCGGTCCGACGCCCTCCCGCAATTCACGGAAGCGGCCAGATCAGCGAAATCACGTTTTGCGCGGCGCGGTCCAGTGAATCGCCCGAGACAGCCAAAATGGCGATTCACCGGTACCCCCGCGATTCTCCGGCCCGGATGGGCCGAGTGGCCTGCCCAAAATGGCGGGTTCCCCCCGGCGCCGTCCACACCTGGTCGCTGCCGGCGGGAACAGTGCGGGAACGCTGGGGGGGGGCGGGGGCGGCCTGCGGGGGGGGGGCGAAGGGGGATCCTGCACTGGGGGGGGGCCTCAAATGGGGTCTGGCCCGCGATCGTGCCCACCGATCGTTGGGCTGGCCTCTCTGAAGGAGGACCTCCTTTCTTCCGCAGCCTCGCAAGATCTGTCAGACATCTTCTTGCGGGGCAGACTCGGAGAGGACGGCAACCACGCATGCGTGGGTTGGCGCCGGCCAACCCGCGCATGCGCGAGTGACGCCAGTTATGCGGCGTCGGCCGCGTCATGTATGCAGCGCCGCCTTTACATGGCGCCAAGGCCTGGCGCGTGTAAATGACACGGCGCCGCTCCTAGCCCATTATCGGGCCCTGAATCGGTCGGGATAGGGACTGTTTCACGCCGTTATGAACCTCGACGGCGCGAACACTCTGCCTCCATTTCGGAGAATCCCGCCCATGGTTTTAAACAACTTGTAATTATTTTTTTTTGTCACTTTCTCATCACTTGGTCCCATTCGAACATGCAACATACCACTTTCCCAGCAGAGGGAACAAGCATATAACCCATCCCCATTCTCCATCACTGTACCCCGGCCCTGTCTTCTGATTCGACCCCTTCCCTGTTTGAACACCTTGCACCTTTGCTTTCTCACTCTCTCCCTTCTACATATGGCTAAGATCAAGAGCAGACTGGGCGGGGTAATATGGCTGTGAATTCTGTCAACTCCGGTTCCTCGGTGTCACAGTGCGAGGTATGAAAAAGAAAACATTGCTAAAATGAAAATGATAGAGTGATCTCGGCACTCAGGCTAATGATCATCAACCTATTCACCCGTTTCCATTTGGGAAACACATCAATAGAGTTGCTTTCAAACATGCTGTCAACTGCTGCTGCAACACTGTGTCCAGCTTCTTCTGTTTTCTTTTAAAATTCTGATAACCCCCTTGACCATGTTACTGAGCTGTTACGAGCTATGAAGAGATACGGATGGTGTTTGAGGGCAGTGGAGTGGAAAGTGGGAAATACTGACTGGGTTAGCCTGTCTACTTTATTAATTACTCTGGAATAATAAATCCATCTAACCCGAGGTGAGAGATTTGTGTCTGATGGGAAATTACTATCAGTGGATGCAATATTGCATGAATTAATCCCTGCCAGCTGTTGATTTTATATGTTTTAAGCATATTGGGTCTTCAGCTATCCACTATAGCAACACAGCCCCTGGCTGTGAACTCTCCCCAGGTTGCTAAACTGCTGTTTGAAAAATAACACAAAAATATCCTTCAGTCTAATGGAAGTGCTCAACTTGGTGTTTTTATTTTTAAAAAGTAATATATTAGTCACCTGGTTAAAGAACCTTTTCAAATAACTTCGGGAAATGTTCATCCATTGCCCTTTCCTGACGACATGGGTTAATTTAGAACGAGTGATTTGGATCAAATGCTAGTCATATTTGACAAACAAGATCAGGGCAGAAAAAGAGAGCTCCATTATTGGTACAATAGGTCAGGTGACACGTTCATGCACTGGCAGTTAAACTGCACCCCAACTAGTAAATTAGATGCTGCAGGATAGTCTCATGTCAGGATACTGAAGCCTTACCATCTTGCAAAATTGTCTCTTGTTAAGGTATATACCATTGAATACGGACGCATTTCAATGAATGACATATTTATAACACTGAAAGCACATTTTAACTTTGTGAAATCCAATATAGCCAGAACGTCAATAGATAATAAAAACATTGCAGTTAATTGAATGTATCGTTGCCAGCCAAAACTACGTTTGCCTTCCCTGCTCAAACTGCATAGTGTGCTTTTCATGTCACCCATTACATTGACACAGTCCCAGTACAAGTCACGCTAGTTGTCGTCTTCTTATCCACCTCAACCTCTTTGCGGCCATTTACACAGTCAATATCTCCAGTGGTCTCCATTGCCACTTTTCCATGGTCTAAAGAGTGTTAATGTTTTTATAGGCTCTGCGAGATTTGCTGCAGCTCATTATAGTAATTTGTTTAGATAATGAGCTTAGAATTTTTGTTTTGAATGGGTTTGTTGGACGTAGGCTTTAGTAGTTTTTGTTTGCCTCGCTTTTATTTTTATTTGGACTTGGGTGTGGTTGTATTCAAGGGCAATGGCGTGGGGGTGGGGGTAGTTTGCTGACAGTGTCTGCAGATTTTTCTTTATCCAACCATTTGACAAGTTTGGTGGCCACCTTGGGAGGATTTACCTGCCGTGTCTTTTAAGTAACCCATGGGTAATCTCTCTTTGTGGAAATGACTGACTCCGGATTGAGGGGGGATGGGAGATCTCGGGCAAGATTCTCCGACCTCCTGCCGGGTCGGAGAATCGCCGGGGGCTGGCGTGAATCCCGCCCCCGCCGGTTGGCGAATTCCCCGGCACCGGAGATTCGGCGGGGGCGGGAATCGCGCCGCGCCGGTTGGCGGGCCCCCCCCCCGCGCGATTCTCTGGCCCGAATGGGCTGAAGTCCCGCTGCTAGGATGCCTGTCCCGCCGGCGTGGATTAAACCACCTACCTTACCGGCGGGACATAGCGGCACGGGCGGGCTCCGGGGTCCTGGGGGGGGGGTGGTCTGGCCCGCGATTGAGGCCCACCAATCCGCGGGCGGGCCTGTGCCGTGGGGGCACTCTTTTGCTTCCGCCTTCGCCACGGTCTCCACCATGACGGAGGCGGACGAAACTCTCTCCATAGCGTATGCGCGGGGTTGCCGTGAGCGGCTGCTAACGCTCACGCGCATGCGCCGCCCGGCAATGTCATTTCCGCACCAGCTGGCGGGGCACTTCCGCCAGCTGGCGGGGCGGAAATCAGTCCGGCGCGGGACTAGCCCCTCAAGGTTAGGGCTCGGCCCCCCAAGATGCGGAGGATTCCGCACCTTTGGGGCGGCGCGATGCCCGACTGATTTGCGCCGTTTTTGGCGCCGGTCGGCGGACATCGCGTCGATTACGGAGAATTTTGCCCCTCAATTCGCTTGATCACACGGAACATTCGTAGTTTGAATGGCCCAATGAAAAGATCGAGGGCATTTGCTCCCCTTAAGAGTTTGAACTCCAACGTGGTGTTTTTGCAAGAAACCCATTTGCGATTCAGAGACCAAAGTAAGCTGCGAAAGGGGTGGGTAGGGCAGGTCATTCATTCGGGTTTTGATGTTAGGTCAGAAATGCGGCGATTTTAAATAATTTGTCTGAGTAAGGCAGATGTCAATAATTTGAAGAACTTTCTACTTTAAGGCTGGCTCACCGAGGTAGTGAAGTAGACATTATATCATTGTCCAATCTGGCTCCAGTTAAGACCACTGAAGTTGAAAAACCGAAAGCCAAAATGGTCACCGCATCTGGACATGTTCAATGATTCCCTATCCGGGGATCACTGCCCTCTACCCTCATTCAGGTCTCTATCTCTTTGCTTCTTAAGAGGGACAAGGACCTGACAGAGTGTGGTTTGTATTGATTATTTCCCTTTCAACAGGAGCATGAGCAAGGGCTGTGTACACTATCCCCAATCCTGTTTGTCCTGGGAATATCGCCGCTTACGATAGCGCTGAGGTCATCAGTTATGTGAAGGGGATAAATTGGGAGGGAGGGTCGGCATGGTGGCGCAGTGGTTAACCTGCTGACTCACGGCGTCGAGGACTCGGGTTCGATTCCGGCCCCGGGTCACGGTCCGTGTGGAGTTTGCACATTCTCCTCGTGTCCCCGTGTCTGCGTGGGTTTCACCCCCGCAACCCAAAGTTGTGCAGGGTAGGTGGATTGGCCACGCTAAATTGCTGCTTAATTAGAAAAAAAAAAAATCAGGGAGGGGTGGATGACCTACTTCTCTATATTACGGACCCAGTACCCTCCATGGACAACCTGATGAAGTTGCTTAGCACTTTTGGCTCCTTCTTCTGGGTACAAGTTCAATTTAGGCAAGCGTGAATTTTTCCCGGTTAACCACCGTGGGAGGAGAGCCGGGGATGTTACCCTTTCGCCTGACCAAGGCAAGCGTCCATTATCTGGGTTCCGAATGGCCCACAGTTGGGCTTTGTTACGTTCTGGTGCTTGGCTGGTAGGAATCATGCACTAGAGAACATCTACTTCTTGACGACGTAAATGTTTATTGTAAAACAATTATGTGGGTTAGATAACCATGAGAAGAATATCAAAAACTACTATTATAAATTATCTAAGAGCTACTAAAAATTTTTTTTTTTTAAATTTAGGGTACTCAATTATAATTTGTTCCAATTAAGGGGCAATTTAGCATGGCCAATCCACCTAACCTGTACATCTTTGGGTTGTGGGGCTGAAACCCACGCAGACATGGGGAGCATGTGCAAACTCCACATGGACAGTTACCCAGGGCCGGGATTCGAACCCGGGTCCTGTGCGCCGCAGTCCCAGTGCTATCCACTGCGCCACATGCCGCACCGAGCCACTAAAAATATAACTATCCACTACGATGACTGTCTCCAGACTCCCTGAGGTAACAGTGTCACGTGGTAGTTCTCTACTGCCACCTGCTGGTTGGAGGTCGTATACATTACTATTTACATGATTGCTGATGCATATCATCATTGGCCTCACTTCATAAAATAAATCACCCCAATCTGGTTAGTTAGTGGTATTAAGGTAGACTTGCAGAGGTGGAACAACCTCCCCCTATCCTTGGGAAGTAGGGTTCAGACTATTAAAATGAACGTGCCTCCGAGATTTTTATTTCTCTTTCAGTGTCATTCTATTTTTCTCCTGAAACTCTTGTTTATTAAGGTCAATAAATAAATAACTTTTATTTGGCCGGGTAAAATCTATAGGGTTCAATCGGGGGGGGTCTGGCCCTTCCCAATTTTTTGTTTTATCATTGGGCAATATTCAGGAAATATTGTTGTGGTTCAACGATCCTGGATGCATATGGGGACAACCTGACGTGCGCTTCTGCACTACCTCTAGTCTTGGTGCAATGGTTACTGAACCTTTGCCTTTTACCCCTGTTAGATTTTCCTCAAAACCAGTGGGTGTCTCCTCCCTGAGAATTTGGAAGCAGTTTAGGCAGTATTTCAAGCTTCTTTTCCTGTCTTTGCTAGGCCCCATATGTAATAACCACCTTTACCTACCAGCAGATTTAGACTCAACATTTTGGGAAAGGAGGGGAAGGGCCTGGAGCAGTTTGGAGACCTGTTCACTGAGGAGAGGTTTGCTATTTTTAAGGAGTTCGCTGAGAAATCCCAGCTGCCCATTCCCAGTCTTTTTAGGTATTTCCAAATTTGTGATTTTTCAAATAAAGCTTTCCCCTCCTTTCCCTTGGCGCCACCCTCTTCCCTGACGAAGAAGATTCTGTCTCTGACTAGGCCGGACAGGGGGTCTATTTCGGACGTATATGGTCACATCCTTTCAACGGATTCTGCTCCGTTGAGTTGTGTGGGAACAAAATGGGTCCCATTCTTAATGGTGAGGTGTGGAGTGAGGCCCTTCACAGGGTCACCTCCACGTCTTCATGTGCTTGGCTGCATCTGATTCAGTTTAAGGTTTTGCATAGGATGCACTTGACCAGGGCTAGGATGAGTGGGTTCTTCCCTGGGGTTGATTTTAAATAAATGCTGCCCTAGAAAATAACATCCATGTCCCATGAAAGAATTTTAAAATCCTATCTGTTTAGTTTCAAACAAATCTAATCTTTGCCCTAGTGCTTGAACCCAACTGTGTTTGAGCTAAGGTTCAAATTTTGCATTCTGTCCATTGCCTAAACTGCCCATTATCACCTCTGTCATCACTCAGTCCTCCCTTATTCTTGCTGCTGTTTGTCACTACAGAGCTGCTTGTCTGTCTTGCACCATCCTCACAAATTCACTGTATCTGGTCTGTAACCACTCTGTGGCACCCATCACCCAGTTACACCTAGGTTCTGCTGCCCTCCACAATAGATCCCTGCCGCTTTTCAGCTCTGATCAAATGGCCGAAATACTGACATCTATTTTACCGAATGTCACTTTTTAAGAGTTATTTTCACTCTTCAAGCACCACTTCATTAGTCTTCCAGTCTGTATATAGAATCTGAACATCCACATTTCAAAAGCCTCTATTTTCTTCTCCACATCTTTACCTACTGTCCAGGTTTCTGAGGCATATAGGAAACAGTGCTGAGCACTGTTGCTTCACAGCTCCAGGGTCCCAGGTTCGATTTCCAGCTTGGGTCACTGTCTGTGTGGAGTCTGCACGTTCTCCCTGTGTCTGCGTGGGTTTCCTCCGGGCGCTCCGGTTTCCTCCCACAAGTCCCGAAAAATGTGCTGTTAGGTAAATTGGACATTCTGAATTCTCCCTCCGTGTACCCGAATAGGCGCTGGAATGTGGTGACTAGGGGATTTTCACAGTAACTTCATTGCAGTGTTAATGTAAGCCTACTTGTGGCAATAAAGATTATTATATCATTATACAGTTAGAATGTAGCATCTTAGAAGTTCATTTCTTGTAACAAGCTTGAGTGTTCTTCTTATTATCACATACATACGTACATATATACGCGAACAAGGAACATGAGTAAGCCATTTAGCCCCACGAGCTTGCTCCGCTATTTAATAAGAGCATGGCCGATTTGACCCGAACCTCAAATCTGCAGCCCACTTCCGCTTGATAACCTATCACCCACCTTTCTTATCAAGAAACTATCTAGTTCTGTCTTAAAAATATTCAAAGACTCTGCTTCCACATTCTTTTTAGGAAGAGCGTTCCAAAGACTCACGATTGAGAGAAAGAATTTTGTCACATCTCCGTTTTAAATGGGCTACCCCTTATTTTTAAACAGTGACCCCCTAGTTCTAGATTCTCCCACAAGAGGAAATATCCTGTCATGAAACATATAATTTTAAGTAATTTGTATTTGTTTGCGTTAGGCATAAGCTTAATTTATATTTCTGCAGTTGTGTGTTAAGAAGACTTCAGTATTATTTCTACTTTAAAAGTGGCTTGCATTTGATTTAGATTTTTACAACTCTAAAACAAACAAGAGCTATAAAAGACTGGGATGTTGCCTAGCAAGCTGGGGTGAAAAGAGGCAGCAAAGGCAGCTTGAGTTCAGTTAAAAGGTCAGTTCAGTGGAAGCATGATTCCACAGAAACTGCCAAGACAGGCAGAAAAACATTGAGGGACAGAAAGTACGTCTCAAACTAAAGAACAGAAAAGTCCCAGAAACCAGGAAATGGGACAGAAGAAAGCTCTGGGAAGACTGTGAAGTCAAGTAACAGGGAAGGGGATTAAAAACAGGTACTGTTCAGTAATGTTAAGAGTGAGGAGCAGAGAGAGACTCCAAAGGAAAATTGCAGAAAGCAGACAGAAAGCGAAATGGGCTTGCAAGAAGCCTAAGAGCCAAGGTGACCAGAAGGCTGGTGACTCCTTACTAGGGCCTGTAAAGCAATGGTGCTCTGTTGGCATGGATGGGCATCTGCAAATGTGTATAGAAAGCAAAGCTTGAATGCATGTAACGATCCAGGAGAGGAACATCGAAAGGAGAGTTTGAAAGCCAGGAAGTGGATCCTTGGTGAAGACGTCTGAAAGAAAGCTTTTTGGAGAAGGTTCCACGGCATGTTCTTTGAGAGCGGAGATTGGAACCCATGTGCGAAAGACAGAGTTCCAGTGAAACCCCCAGTGTCTGGGGTGAATTGCAGAGAAATCCGTAGAAGTTGTTTTGGGTGGCATCTGCCACTTGGTTTCAGAATGTGGAATGTTGGCCCACAATCCACCTACTGGATTACATCGACTGTGTACTTTACTGAGAACACTAAAGTAGAAGATAGATTTTGTAACTTGTGTTATCCTTAAGAATGTGTATATATCTGTAAAGATTTGGAGGAGTGAAGGAGTAAACATGTTATTCTTTCGTTAAACGTTCATCAGTTGACTCCTGTGACTCTGTTCAGTAGCTGCCTTCCATATATCTAAACAAAAAACAAAGAAGTTAGGCTCTATCAAGCCAGGTCTCACACAGGGCTCTGTCTTGCCCAGTAGTATCAGTTGGGAAGACTGAACACTCTCCACATCCATCTCTCAGGATCTTATGGCAGTAATTCTCCGGTATCCGGCAGGGCAGGCCATACCGGCGCCAAGGAGTGGCGTGAACCACTCCAGCGTTGGGCCGCCGGGAAGGTGCGGAATCCTCCACACCTTCGGGGGCTAGGCCGGCGCTGGAGTGGTTGGTGCTGCGCCAACCGGTGCCGAAGGGCCTCCACCGGCCGGCGCAAGTTGGCGCATGCGCAGGAGCACCAGCGCGTTCCCAGAACCACTGGAGTGCTTCATGCGCAGGGGGTTTCTTCTCCGCGCCAGCCATGGCGGAGCTTTACACAGGCCAGCACGGAGGGAAAGAGTGTCCCCACTGCACAGGCCTGCCCGCAGATCGGTGGGCCCCGATCGCGGGCCAGGGCACCATGGGGGCCCCCCCCCGGGGCCAGATCCCCCCACACGCCCCCCGAGGACTCTGCAGGCCACCCGCAGAGCCAGGTCCCACCGGTACAGACCTGGTCTAATCCACGCCGGCGGGACTGGCTGAAAACAGGCGGCCGCTTGACCCATCGGGGACCGGAGAATCGCCAGGGGGGCCACTGCCAATGGCCCCTGACCGGCGCGGCGCGATCCCCGCCCCAGCCAAAAAACCGGCACCAGAGAATGCGGCAGCTGGCGTCAGAGCGGCGGGGTGAGATTCACGCCAGCCCCCGGCGATTCTCCGACCCGGCGGGGGGTCGGAGAATCCCGCCCTATATGTTTCAATCAAATCAACTCCTAACTCTTATAAACTGCAGCAAGACCTGGACAATATCCAGGCGTGGGCTGACATGCGGCAAGTTACATTTGCGCCACACAAGTGTCAGGTAATGACCCATCTCCTCCAAGAGAGGATCTAACCATCGCCCCTTGACATTCAATGGCATTACCATCATTGAATCCTCCACAATCAGCATCCAGAGGGTTAGCATTGATCAGAAACTGAACTGAACTAGCCACATTAATACCGTGGCTACCAGGGCAGGTCAAAGGCTAGGAATCCTATGGCGAGTAACTCATCTCCTGACCCCCCCAAAGCCTGACAACCATCTATAATAATTTATTTAAACATTTTTTTTTAACCATCTATAATAACAATAATAATCACATTAACACTGCAATGAAGTTACTATGAAAAACCCCTAGTCGCAACATTCTGGCACCTGTTCGGGTACACTGAGGGAGAATTCAGAATGTCCAATTCACCTAACACGCACGTCTTTCGGGACTTGTGGGAGGAAACCGGTGCATCCGGAGGAAACCCACGCAGACACAGGGAGAACGTGCAGACTCCGCACAGACAGTGACCCAAGCCGGGAATCGAAGCTGGGACCCTGGCGTTATAATGCAACACTGCTAACCACTGTGCAGCCGTGCCGCCTGGTACGATATTTATAAGGCACAAGTTAAGAGTGTAATGGAATACTCTCCTCTTGCCTGGATGAGTGCAGCTCCAACAACACTCAAGAAGCTCAACACCATCCAGGACAAAGCAGCCGGCTTGATTGCTCCCCCGCCCACAAACATTAATTCCCTCCACTACCAACGAACAGTGGCAGCTGTGTGTACCAGATGCACTGCAGTAACTCACCAAGGTTCCTTTGACAGCACCTTCCAAACACACGACCACTATCATCTAGAAGGACAAGAGCAGAAGATACCTGGGAACCCCACCATCTGGAGGTTCCCCTCCAAGTTACTCATCACCCTGACTTGGAAATATATCGCCATTTCTTCGCTTTCACTGGGACAAAATCCTGGAACTCCTTCCCTATCAACACAGTGGGTGTACCTACACCTGAAGGACTGCAACGGTTCAAGAAGGCAACCGCCACCTTCTGAAGGGCAACTAGGGACGGGCAATAAATACTGGCCTAACCAGCAGTGCTCACATCCCGTAAATGAATAAAAAAAACTCCAGCAGTTACAAGCCGTGCCTGTCCAACCCTTCCTCCTTAGACAACACGTCGATTCCAGGTATTAGTCTTGTAAGACTTCTCAGAATGACTTCCAAGGCATTTACATTCTTCCTTAAATAAGGTGACCAATACTATACACAGTATTCTAGATGTGGTCTCACTAGTGCTTTGTATAACTGAAGTATGACTCCCTAATTTTGTATCAATAAATGATAATATTCTGTTAGCTTCCCTAATTACTTGCTGAACTGTACACTAGATTTTTGAGATTCGTGCACAAAGACACATAGATCTCTCTGCATCTCAGAGCTCTACAAGGCATTTAGATAATATACTCTTTTATTCTCCCTACCAACATGGACATTCAACATTTTCCCAAATTATAATCCATTTCCAAGATCTTTGCCCACTCACTTAACCTAACTATATATATTTTTGGAGCCTCCTTATGTCCTCTTCACAACTTACTTTCCTACCTACCTTTGTGTCATTGGCAAATTGGGCAACCATCCCGTCCATCCCTTTATCCAAATAATTTATGAAAATTGATGTTGCAGTACTGATCCTTGTGGCGCACAACTCATTAGATCTTTCCAACCTGAAAAAGACCCATTTATGTCTCTGCTTCCTGTTGGAAACAATAAGAAGTCTTACATCACTAGCTTCCTCCTGAGGAAGGAGCTAGTGATTCAAAACAAACCTGTTGGACTTTAACCTGGTGTTGTAAGACTTCTTACTGTGTCCACCCCAGTCCAACGCCGGCATCTTCACATCCTGTTGGCAAACCAATCCTCGATCAATGTCAATACGTTATCTTCTACAAAAGATGCTTTTATTCTCTTCAATAACCTTTGATGTAACACTTTATCAAATGCCTTTTGGAAATCTAAGTACAGTACATCCACCTGTTCCCCATTATCCACAGTACACAATACTTTTTTCATAGAATTTACAGTGCAGAAGGAGGCCATTCGGCCCATCAAGTCTGCACCGGCTCTTGGAAAGAGCACCCGACCCAAGGTCAACACCTCCACCCTATCCCCATAACCCAGTAACCCCACCCAACACTAAGGGCAATTTTGGACACTAAGGGCAATTTATCATGGCCAATCCACCTAACCTGCACATCTTTGGACTGTGGGAGGAAACCGGAGCACCCGTAGGAAACCCACGCACACACGGGGAGGATGTGCAGACTCCGCACAGACAGTGACCCAAGCTGGAATCGAACCTGGGACCCTGGAGCTGTGAAGCAATTGTGCTATCCACAAGGCTACCGTGCTGCCCATAAGTGAAGGGGAGCTTCCTTCGAGCCAGAATTGAACCAGCGACCTAAGGATGTCAGTTTGAATAATCTACAGTCCTCCGCTCTACCAGCTGAGCTATCGAAGGAGAGTTATTCTTCAAATAACTCCAATACATTGGTTAAATCTGAATTCCCTCTCACAAAACCATGTTGACTCTACCTGATGACCTTGAACTTATCCAAGTGCCCTCCTAGAACTTCATTAATAATAGCTTCTAACATTTTACCTATGATAGATGTTAAGCTAACGGGCTGCAGTTTCCCTTCTGTATCCCTCCCTTTTTGAATAATAGGTACCTTTTCCAGCTTAATTTTCCTGAGTTCCTCGTCCCTTCCATTTCCTGATTTGTAACTGCTTCTCGAATGTTACTTTATCCTCTGTCGAGAAGACAGATGCAAAAATAACTGTTCAGTTCATCAGCCATCTTTTTGTTTTCCATGGCCAATTCTCCAGACTCACTGTCTGTAGGACCATCCTTCACCTTGACAAAGTTGCTTCTGGTTATCTCGATCTTTATTCTAACTTCTGCCATGTTCTGTTATCAGTTGTCATAATTGCCAAAGGTCTCCTCCGCTCGTTCCATTGTGAAATCATCCACTTCAATCTATACTCTGGTTTCTTCTAAATCACCATCTAACCACCATTATTTTTGTTTATTTGTGCTCATATCCAATTCATATTCTAAACTTTTAGATTTTAGCTGACATGTGACATTTTGTAGGTCCTCTTCTAATGCTGCAAGTGCTTGCGTGATCGTTAAAGTGCCACACATTTGCTATGTTCTGGTCTCCAATTTTTACCCCAAAAGTACATCTAATTCTCTGAACATTTGTACAGATTGAATAATATTGGCAGCAGTACAAAGCCTCAATCTTGAAACAGTCATACGTGGCTTTTTCTTTAAGAGTGAATGCCTCCCTGATGTTCTCATCCTTCAACAAGTCAAGGTCTAAGCAGCTGTACACCTTTTTTGGCATTCCCATTTCTTTTTTTTCTTTAAATTTTTTTTTAAAATTTAGAGTGACCAATTCATTTTTTCTAAATAAGGGGCAATTTAGCGTGGCCAATCCACCTACCCTGCAAATCTTTGGGTTGTGGGGGTGAAACCCACGCAAACACGGAGAGAATGTGCAAACTCCACACGGACAGGGCATTCCCATTTCAACTTGGGTTTTGCCGTAAGGAAAAAATGAATTACATTTGTATCCATGGCAGACTGCTACGAATGATTTTCATACTGTTTCCAGAAGGTTGCTTCACATCACATTTGATTCCTATACACATTGCCTGAACTGTTCCCAGTGCACAGGCTCCTTTTTGATTGCTTAAAGGTGTTTGCCAGCAACAGATCATTTTATTGAAGAAATTGTATCGCTCTCTCTATCTTTCATTTCGCAATCCAAGGCCATATTGACCGAAATGCATTCTTGATGTTCCTACACCAATTTTAGCTTTTAAGTCACCCATTATAATTATCACATTAGATGATTTAACTTGATCACAACACTGCAGGATGTCACCATAAAATGCCTCTGTTTCCTGCTCTCGGTGATTTTGTATCAGGGCATAAACGTATATGCCAACCAAGTCAAAAATCGTTTCTTTGACCTTAATCATGATCGCTCTTTCTGAGATTGGTCAGTAACCTTGAATTGATCTCTTGTATCTTATGTTTATGTGCATTCCAACTCTGTTCCTATGTTTTTCACCTTCCTGAGAAGTAAAGCACAATGTTTTTCTTTTTCATCTGACCAAATTCTAACCAACTTCCTTCCGCAAGTCTGAGTAAGCCAATACAGTGACTATCCATTACCTGTGTACAGTTATCAGGCTTTCCCACCTGATATAAAGTCCTATGTTCCTATTCTCAGAAAGTTACCTCTTCCATTCAGTGTAATCTGCTCAGTAGATGGCCTCCCTTGTGAGTTTAGATCAATCTTTTCATATATTTGTTGGTTACTTTGTTGGGTAAGGGCTTCTCCTCCCCTGTTACTATTTACAACAGAATAGATTCCGTATTCTGTATCACCTTTTCTTTGACTATGACTTTCCGTGACTAACTAGGATAGATGTTAAGCTAACGGGCTGCAGTTTCCCTTCTGTATACCTCTACTGTGTGAGGTCTCAGACTCTTCACAGGTGACTGGTCACATTGCCTTACCAAGCATCATGACTGTGCCCTTGGGTGTGTCACTTGTTGCGGTATATGGGAGATGTTTGTGAGGGCCAGTACCTTGAACCCCTGTCAAGCCGCATACCCATTTCAAAGAGGGTATGGGTAGACGAAACCAGTGTCCCGCAACTCTCATTTATGACTTCAAGTGGCTGGTTGTGCACACCAGCAGGCACACCCCAACATCCCGATTCGACAGTCATGAAAAATTAAGTGTGGGATCCATCAACTTTGTCTGGTTTTGTGTGGGGGCATCACCTCTTCTAATGTGTATAAAGTCTGGAAAGAGTGGAAGTAGCAGATCATAACAAGTTAGTAGGGCAATAGCTAGGAAAGCAGAGAACGGCAAGGAGTGTGACACACCCAAGGGCACAGTCCCTTATTCCAAGTTGCTAATAATAACAAATGTTCTTATTTGGAATGTATCCATCAACATAAAATAGCTTGAAAGATAACCCTTTCAAAATCCAGACCAAGAAGGTTCACATTGACAAACCAGGAAAAAATGAAATATAGGGGGCGCGATTCTCCACTCCCACGCCGGTTGGGAGAATCGCCTGGGCTGCCAAAATTTCCGGGGACGCCGGTCCGACGCCCTCCCGCGATTCTCCCAAGCGGCGGGAACGGCTCGGTCGGGTTTCACGGGCCGCAGGCCGGAGAATCACCAGAGATACCGAAAATGGCGATTCTCCGGCACCCCCGCTATTCTGAGGCCTGGATGGACCGAGCGCCCAGGCCAAAACGGCGGGTTCCCCCCGGCGCCGTCCACACCTGGTCGCTGCAGTCATGGGCGGTGCGTGAATGCTGGGGGGGTGGGCGGCCTGCGGGGGGGCGAGGGGTGATCCTGCACCGGGCTTCACCTGGAATGTGGGGTGGCCCGCGATCGGTGCCCACCGATCATCGGGCCGTCCTCTCTGAAGGAGGACCTCCTTCCTTCCGCGGCCCCGCAAGATCCGTCCCCCATCTTCTTGCGGGGCGGACTTAGAGAGGACGGCAACCACGCATGCGCGTGTTAGCGCTGGCGCCATAGCGGATGACGTCCGTTATGCGGCGCCGGCCGCGTCATCTATTCGGCGCCGCTTTTACGCGGGCGACAAGGCCTGGCGCGTGTAGATGACGCGGCCCCGATACTGGCCCATTGTCAGGGCCTGAATCGGTCGGGACCGGGGCCGTTCCGCGCCGTCGTGAACCTCGACGGCGTTCACGACGGCGCGGCCACTTCGGCGTGGGAGTGGAGAATCCCACCCATGGTTCCTTGAGCAATTCAGTAAATTCACAGCTGATCTTCCACATCAACTTCGCTTTACCTTCCTATCTATATATCCCTCGATCCATTTACTTTGCAAAAATCTATCAATTTTAATCTTCAATGCATTCACCGCTGAGTGTCAACAGTTTTCTGGATTAGAAAATTCCAAAGATTCACAACTTTTTGAGTGAAGACATTTCTCCTCCTCTCAGTCCTAAATGGCTGACCCTTTATTCTGAGACTATGACTCCTGGTTCTAGACACGCCAGTCAAGGGAAACAGCTCTTTCAGTACCTACCCTGTCAAGCCCTCTTAAGGATTTTAGGGCACCTCTCATTTTTCTCAGCTCAAGAGAGTCTGAACCCATTCTACTCAATCTCTCAAACAGGGCTCTCAGAGCTCAAGTTGGGCACTCCTGCCCTAACCTACAGTCAGTAAGGAGCATGCCAGGAGGGTAATATGCCAGAGTGAGGCAGAGACCAAGCAAGTCGCAAATTAGGTTCACGTGGTATAAATTCTGGTAAGTCCTTTTCAGGTTAAACTATCAATTAAGAATTCAGGCCTGACAGAGTAAGAATCAAGGTCTGACCGAGTATTAACCATCAAGTAAATTAAGCTAGCTTGTTAAGTAGAGAAGTGCCTGAGTGGCAATTATCTGTAAATTACATGTAGGTAGTTGGTTTAAGTAGTGTCAATTAGTGTAACGGGAAACTAAAATACTTAGTGACTCATCAGAGGATGTATGAAAAGCACAAGCTTTTCAAACTGGATGGTCAGTAAGGGCCACGCAAGAAGACAGGCAATTACGCTGGAGTGAGACGGAAAGAAAATGAGTCCCAAATTAGGGGAGGCAGGAGTGTAGTTATATTGCCACTGGATTAGTAATCCAGAGACCTGGGCTCGAATCCCACCACAACAGTTGGTGGAATTTGAATTCAATAGAAATCTGGAATTAAAAGTCTAATGATGACCATGAAACCATAGTTGATTGTCGTAAAAACCAATCTGGTTCACTAATGTCCTTTAGGGAAGGAAATCTGCCGTCCTTACCTGGTTTGGCCTACATGTGACTCCAGACCCAGAGCAATGTAGTTGACTCTCAAATTCCCTCTGAAATAGAGAGCAGTTAGGAACGGGCAATAAATGCTGGTCCAGCCAGCAATGCCCATGTCCTATAAATTAATTTTAAAAAGGTTGATGTAGAAATTCTGGGGTGGTGCGGTATACATGGGTATTATTCAAAGTTAATTAATCGGGTGATTAAATTAACTAAAAGGCATAAGTAACAAGATGATCCATGACAAACACGTCTGCAGAGAGTGTAAGGAGATGTTATGTTGCAGCTGTGGAATGTGGGAGTTTTTAGACACCAAGGTGAACCATGACAAACACGATGTGGAGATGCCTGCGTTGGACTGGGGTGAGCACAGACTGCAAACAGTGTAAGCAGCTAGAGGAATTCCGGATCAGGATTATTTTATTTATTTATTTTTTATAAATTTAGAGTGCCCAATTCATTTTTTCCAATTAAAGGAAATTTAGAGTGGCCAATCCACCTAGCCTGCACATCCTTTGGATAGTGGGAATGAGACCCACGCAGACACAGGGAGAATGAGTAAACTCCACACGGACAGTGACCCAGAGCCAGGATCGAACCTGGGACTTCGGCGCTGTGAGGCAGAAGTGCTAACCACTACGCCACCGTGTTGCACTTCTGGATCAGGATTATTGATCTAGATGCCAAACTGCAGACACTGTGCAACATAAGAGAAGGGGAGAAATACCTGCACTCTTTGTTCCAGAAGGTAGTTATGCTTATTAGAATAGTGTCTGTTTTGGTGAGCAGTGAGGATGTGACTGTGAGTGAGGCAGGTAAAGGGACTGAGCAGACAGCTGTGGAGGAGTCTCGCTTTTGCAATTGTTAAACAGGTTTGAGCTGCTCACAACCGGTGTGGGCAAAAATGAGGTCTTCAAGATGGATGGGCAGGCTGACCATAATACCATTTTTATAAATTCATTCATGGAGTGTGGACATCGTTGGCTGGGCTAGCAACTATTGCCCATCTGTAATTGCCCTTGAACTGAGTGGCTTGCCAGGCCATTTCAGAGTCAATCACATCGCTGTGGATCTGGAGTCACATGTAGGCCAGACCAGATAAAGGTGGCACATTTCCTGTCCTAAAGGATATTAGTGAACCAGGTTTTTTTTAGGACAATCAACAATGGTTTCATGGCTATCATTAGATTCCAGATTTTCATTGAATTCAAATTTCACTAGCTGCTGTGGTGGGATTCGAACCCGGACCCCCAGAGCATTACCCTGGGTCTTTGGATTACACATCCAGTGGCATACCACTAGGCTACCGCCTCCCCTTGTTGCAGGAAGCTGTTCAAACAGGGGAGCAAACAGGAATGTAGTAGGTGGCAGTATCGGGAAGGGGATGCACACTGCAGCAAAGAACGAGAGTCCCGAAGTCTGTGTTCCTGCTCAGTGTCAGGGTTCAGGACATCTGCTCGCGGCTGGAGAGGAACTGGGCTAGGACACATGTTCTTGCAAATCGCATAACTAGGGAAGTACAGAGGGCTTTCAACTAAATAAATGTGGGAAGAGGGATAAAGCTTGGGTGAATGTAGCAAATCAAGGGATAGATTCAAGGCAGGATACAATCATAGTAATCTGAAAAATGAAGGTCATAGAATAGCAGGGAGGGACAGAGGGATAGAATAGCAGGGAGGGACAGAGGGATGAAATCAAAGAATACACCAATAGTCAAGACTAGATGTTACAAAGATAACAAAATACAAAACTAAAGGCTCTATATCTGCATGCTCACAGCATTCATAACAAAGTAAATTAATTGACAGTGCACTTTGAAGTAAATAACTATGATCTGCTAGCCATTAGGGAGATGTGGCTGCAGGATGACAAGGATTGGTTCCTGAATATTGAGCGGTACATGACATTCAAGGATAACGGGAAGCTAGGTAAAAGTGGAGGGGTAGCACTATTGATCAACGGTGGCAGTGATGCGAAAGTTAGGGATGACCTTGGTTTAGGAAATCAGGGCATAGAATGAGTTTGGGTGGAGATGAGGAAATAAATCTCTAGTAGGAATGGCCTACAGGCCCCCAAACAGGAAACACAATTTAAGATACAGTAAACAAGAAGAAATCTTGGGTGCTTGTGATAAAGGGACAATAATAAACATGGATGATTTTAACCTACATATAAACTGGAAAAATCAGATTTGGTAGGTGTAGGCTGAATGAGGAGTTCATAGAATGTTTTTGAGTTAGTATCTTAGAGCAGACTGTTCTGGAACCAACCAGAGAATAGGTTATATTAAAACTTGGTATTGTGTAATGTGACAGGATTAATAAATTACCTCAGAGTGAAGGCACCCTGAGGTGACAGCGACCATAATATAATTGAATCTTACATTCAGTTTGAAAAGAAAAAGAAGGCCTTAGACTAGCACTTTAAACTTAAATAAGGGCAATTATGTGAGCATGAAAGCTGAGCAAGTTGATTTGAACTGGGCCACTGGGCTAGGCGAGAATCAGTGGCAGACATTTAAGGGGATATTTCAGAATACTGAGAATAAGTATATTCCGACTAATTCTAAGAGGAGGACCCACAATCCGAGGTTAACTAAAGAAGTTAAGGAAAGCACCAAACCAAACAAAATACAGACAAATGCGCAAAGATGATGGCAGTTCAGGTGATTGGTCAGAATGTAAAGAACAGCAGAAAATGACTAAAAGATTATAATATAATAATAATATTTATTGTCACAAGTAGGCTTACATTAACACTGCTATGAAGTTACCGTGAAAAGCCCCTAGTCGCAGATAGAAATTAGAGTATGAGAGGAAGCTAGCTAGAAATGTAAAAACGGATAGCGAGTGTTTCTACAGGTATTTAAAAAAGGAAAAGAGTAAGTTAGATAAGTGTTGGTCCTCTAATGAAATGAAAAATGAAAATCGTTTATTGTCACAAGTAGGCTTCAAATGAAGTTACTGTGAAAAGCCACTAGTCGCCACATTCCGGCGCCTGTTCGGGGAGGCTGGTCCTAGTCTAGAGAGTGACAACGGGAGTTAATAGATAATAAGAAAATGGCAGATGAAATGGACACATTTTTTGCTCTGTCTTCACTACAGAGGATACAAAAAAAATTCCAGTAATAGTCATAAATCAAGAAGTGGAAGAGAGGGGGGAACTTGGTGAAATTTCAATCACTAGGGAAGCTGTACTGAGCAAACCGATGAAGCTGTGGGCTGACAAATCTTTGGGTTGTGATGGTCTTCATCCTAGGGCCTTAAACGACATGGCTAATGAGGTAGAAGATGCATTAGTGTTAATTTTCTAAACTTCGCTAGATTCTGGAAAGGTTACATCAGACTGGAAAGCAGAAAATATAACCCTTGTAGACAAGAAGGCAGGGAGGCAGAAAACAGGAAACTGTAGGCCAGTTAGCTTAACATCTGTTGTGGGGAAGGTGTTAGAATCAATCATTAAGGAGATTATAGCTGGACAGAAACTCAAGGTAATTGGGAAGAGTTAGCATGGTTTTGTGAAAGTAAAATCATGTTTTTTTTCCATAAATTTAGAGTACTAAATTCATTTTTTCCAATTAAGGAGCAATTTAGCTCCTTATTGGCCCCACATGGCCAATTCACCTACCCTGCACATCTTTGGGTTGTGGGGGCGAAACCCAAGCAAACACAGAATGTGCAAACTCCACACGGACAGTGACCCAGAGCCGGGATCGAACCTGTGACCTCAGCGCCGTGAGCAGCAATGGAAAATCATGTTTAACCAGTTTATTGGAGTTCTTAAAAGGAGCACTGTGGATAAAGGGGAGCTAGTAGATGTACTGTACTGCCCTGTGATTTCCAGAAGGCATTTAATATGTTACCACATAAAATAAATGCTCATGGTGTAGGGGGTAAGATATTAGCACAGATAGGAGATTGGCTGCCTGGCAAAATACAACGAATTTGCCTAAATGGGTCTTTTACTGATTTGCAGGATGTGAGATGTGGAGTCTGTCAGGAATTTTCCTAGCAACAGCAGTAAAACGAAGTTCAACAAAACATAATAGGATGTGAGATGTCCAGCAACAGGTAGAAATCTGCCTATTGACAGCAGTAGACAATAATGAGATTAGAAGACAGTTTAGATAATGGCTTAAGAGGAGAAACAGCATATAGACATTCAGGAATATAAATGAGCTGTAGATATGTTAATGTGTAGTCAAAGAAGTTGATGGGGCAGACAGCCAAATACACATAAGGCATAATTAAAGAGGAACAAAGGTACAATTGGCTGGACGATCAGAAGACAGGCAGAGATTTAATATCTATCAGTCTCAGAAAGCAGACAAGCTAGTTTTCCAGCTAATAAGGAAAGGGTTAGAGAGACTGGGCTTGTTTCCACTGGAGTTTAGAAGAGTGAGCGGTAGAGTGATTCAAGAATATAAGATCCTGACCAGTCTTGACAAGGTGGGCGTGGCAAGGATGTTTCCACTTCTGGTTAAATCCGGAACAAGAGGGCACTGTTTTAAAATTAGGGATCACCCTTTCAGAATAGAGAAATTATTTCCCTCAGAGGGGTGTGCAACGTTGGAACTCTGCCTCAGAAGGCAGTCATTGAGTATTTTTAAGATGGAGGTAGGTAGATTGATGTTACGTAAGGAAATTAAAGGCTGTCAGGGGTAGATGGCAATCAAAGGATCCCTACAGTAAAAAAAGAGGCTATTTCGTCCATCGAATCTGCACCAACCCTCGGAAAGAGCATCCTACCCTGGACAACCTCCCTGTGCCATCCCCGTAATCACAACTAACGTGCACATATTTGGACAGTAAGGGGCAATTTATCATGGCCAATCCACCCAACCTGCACATCTATGGACTGTGGAATTATTATTTATAAATATAAATTGAGAGTATCCAATTCATTTTTGTCCTATTAAGGGGCAATTTAGCGTGGCCAATCCACCTACCCTGCACATCTTTTGGTTGTGGGGGCGAAACCCACGCAAACAGTGGAGTAAGTGCAAACTCCACATTGGGAAATGGATGTTGCTACGAGCTTTGGACCCGAGTTTAAAGGGCTAAGGAGCCTCAAGGGGGTGGGGGGGGGAAGGTTTTTCTGCCTCAATGCAGACTCAATAAGGAAAGTTATGGGGATCTTCACATCAAGTGCAGCACGGTAGCACAGTGGTTAGCACAGTTGCTTCACAGCTCCAAGGCCCAGGTTCGATTCCCAGCTTGGGTAACTGTTTGTGTGGCGTCTCCACATTCTCCCCGTGTATGCGTGGGTTTCCTCCAGGTGCTCCGGTTTCCTCTCACAGTCCAAAGATGTGCAGGTTAGCTGGATTGACCATGCTAAATTGTCCTTAGTGTCCAAAAAGCTTAGGTGGGGTTACTGGGTTACCGGGATAGGGTGATGTGGGCTTAGGTAGGGTGCTCTTTCCAAGGGCAGGTGCAGACTCGATGGGCCTAATAGCCTCCTTCTGCACTGTAAATTCTATGATGCTATGATCACCCACAGTTGCTACTGATTCAATCTTTTCAATTTATTTCCCGTCAGTAAATCTAATTTTACAATGCTGGACACCTGTTGATGTAGGCGTTCCAACTGCAGTGATCTGTACATCTGTACATACATCTGCACATACACCAGGGACTGCAGACAGATGTAACAGCCACAGCATCACTAGAGTGCATGAGAGACGGGTATAAAGGGTCCAGCCCAAGATAGGATCCGCCTCTTTCAGAAGCACAGGGCTAGTGAGCATCAACACACAGACAGCTCAGCATAGGCAGCTTACCTTAGCTTCACTGGTCATATCTCTTGACTGTATTATATCTAGATAAGCTCCGGAAACAGAACAAACCCACTGAATAAAGTATTTGTGTTAACTGGAAGTCTACAATCTTTATTCAGACTTAGAGAATAACATACAAACGATGTATTGCCAAGGCAGAAGTGATAGAAAATAATGAAGGAGATAAATGAATAGGGACAAAAATGGGCAGCGAGGCTTTGAAACATGCTTCTGCCTAATTCTCCACTGCTGCCAGGCCCAGTACCAGGAACGTTAGCCAAGAAGCAGAGGAAAATCCTATGCTGGAGTATTCTATCAATATTCACACAACAATGGAACAAATAGAAACAAATTGCCAGAATGTAAATAGTTACAAATATGTGGAACTAGCAGAATGTCAAATAATTATTAATAGAACCTATTAAGGTTCTGATTGTGGTTAAACCTGATAAAGGCAATTTGCCTGAAAATTAACTTGGGAACAGGCGGAATAGAACAAAATAATAACATTTGATTGAACGTCCCTCCCCTGGCAACAGAAAAGGACAGAACAAAATGTTGTGTTCCCCCCCAAAAAAGAAACTCAAAATTCTTAAGTAGCAACTGAAACAATTGTCAGCGTTGAGTGTCCATAGAGCAAAAGTTGTTTCTGTTGGGATAGCCAACATCTTTCCAGCTGGCTTCATGATGCAATGAGGAACCTGACAATAATTCAAGTAATCCCCAATTCAATTCAATTGTCGCCCTGTACTCGAGCATAAGATGTGCTACATCATCACTCCAGTTTTACTAACAGCTTTTGTGAGTTCCATTATCTTCACCAGGAAACAGTTGAAAACTTTTAAAATAGCAGCTCATTTCAGAGTTAAAGGTCACTACCTTAAAGGGGGGGGGGGGGGGGGGGGGGTGGTGCAGGGGAGGAGATCAAGATATTGTGCAATTTGGAGGTTTAAAAAAACCCTGCAAAATAAAGAATATCGCACACAATCCGTGCTTCCCCCAGTCCCACGCAAACAGTAAAAGTAATACAGACACATTAACAAGGGGCATGCATAGGAGCAGGCTCCGCCATTTCATAAAGCCATGGCTGGCCTGATAGCAACCTTAGACCTGCATCTCACCCACCCCCCCTGGCTTATCAAGAACCTATCCACCTTTGCCTCAAAAAAATTCAAAGACTCTTCTTCCACAAACTTTTCTTTCAGCAGAGAGTTCCAAAGACTCATCACGTGCTGAGAGAAAAGATTTCACCTCCATTTTAAATATGTGAGCCCGCAATTTTAAACAGTGTCCCAGAGGCGGACTTACACTTTTGAGGCCCCACGCTCTCTCTCTTTGCGGGGTCCCTACATCACGCCCGCTTCCAATGATGTCAAGCCCTGCCCCACCCCCACTGACATCAATCCCCACCCCCACTGACACCAAGCCCCACCCCATGACATCAATGCTCTCCTGACCCCACCCACCCAGAGCTCACACAATACAAGGCACAGAAACCCCAAATCGCTGCTTAATTGCTGTTGTGCTCTTTAACTTCATGAGCGGCACGGTAGCACGGTGGTTAGCACTGTTGCTTCACAGGCACCAGGGACCCAGGTTTGATTCCCGATATTGTGTCACTGTCCTAGCGGAGTCTGCACGTTCTCCCCGTGTCTGCGTGGGTTTCCTCCGGGTGCTCCGGTTTCCTCCCACAAGTCCTGAAAGACGTGCTGTTAGGTGAATTGGACATTCTGAATTCTTCCTCAGTGTACTCAAACAGGTGCCGGAGTGTGGGGACTAGGGGATTTTCACAGTAACTTCATTGCAGTGTTAATGTAAGCCAACTTGTGACACTGATGAAGATGATAAACTTCTGGCAGCAACAACTGTAATTGGAAAATTGAAGTCCAAGCCTACCTGTTGTCAGCATGATGGTAGAGATGGTAAATATTGCGATGCGTGTGTCTTGAGGCGAGTAAACATGAACTGGCTGACGAACAACGGGATGGAAAAATCAGCCGATGATATGACTGCAGCACAGCACAGGCCGGTGCTGGAGGAAATAAGTGTCGGGGAGCAAATACTCCAATGAGGTGGAATGTCAGTCCAACTATAATTTTTTTTCTTTATTCTTTCATGGGATGTGTGTGTCGCTGGCAAGACCAGAATTTGTTTTCCATTCCCAATTGCCCTCAAACTGAGTGGCGGTTAAGAGTCAACCATATTGCTGTGGATCAGGAGTCACATGTAGTCACTAGTAAGGACGGCAGATTTCCTTCCCTAAAGGACATTAGTGAACCAGATACAACAATCGACAATGGTTTCATTGTCACCATTAGATTTTAAATTCCAGATTTTTATTGAAGTCAGATTTCACCATCTGCCATGGCAGGATTTGAACCTGGGTCCCCAGAGCAGTATTCTGGGTGTCTGGATTATTAGTCCAGTGATAATACTACTACGCCACTGCCCTCCCCACCTATCAGTGGCTTTACTGGCAACTGTCTGGCAAGATTCCGTTCCTTATCCAGAAGGGGAGAGACTTTCTGAAGGCCAGTATCGAGGATGATGGTGGGAGCCATCCATTCAAAAGGCAGTAAATTCAACATGCCAAAAACAAGTGGAGATGTTCATAGTTCTGCACCAGCATTGTGGACGACTCTGTAAAGGTGTGCCAAGTACAGGTTTCAAGAGACAGCCCAGCAAAAACAAGCAAATACACGTGTCCAGAGCTACAACAGAACTGCAGAAGAACTGTCCTCCATAATAAACACAGCAGAAACAGCAACAAATTTAGTAAGGTTTCAAAACGCCATGCCAGAAATTGTTATCCTTTTCATTTTTCTAATTAAGGGACAATTTTGCGTGTCCAATCCACCTACTCGCCACATCTTTGGATTGCGGGGGTGAGACCCACGCAGACATGGGGAGAATGTGCAAACTCCACACGGACAGTGACCCGGGGCTGGATCGAACCCGGGTCCTCTCCGCAGTGAGGCAGCAGTGCTAACCACTGCACCACTGTGAGAAAAAGACACCCCCACTGTGTCATCATGTAAAGAGACTGTAGGCATCCAAACCCAAATTATACCCAAGGATTCAAATCCTGTGAAACAAACCTTCCACTTGAAATGTCTGAATGGACTGAACTGCCTATTGTTGACTCTCAAGCCAGGTCCACACCAGTTTAACATCATTTGGTGAGTGCTGAGGTAGTGGAGCACCCAGCAGAAACAACACCACGGGAATTCCTATCCAACTGCAAACTTGAGGAATACCAAATGGAATTGCCCGTCGACTCCCAAGAGGATGGATTGTTTGTTGGGTAAGAAACCGGGACGGAAACGATACTGGAATTCCCTGTTGGTGCCCGGTTGTAGAATCTGACTTTGACTCTCAAATGGCAGAATTCTTGGTCAAGTACCAGAAAGTGAAAATTCCCCTTTCATTACAAACAGTGGACTCTCTGGCTAAAAGCCAGCAGCTGAAATCGCCCATTGACCTGCAAAGAACAGAGAACCAATTTGAAAATAGTTTCTCAACAATCCCAGTGGGAACTCAAAGCAATACGGTCATCAGTCAAAAATCGAACGGCCAACAGTAAACATGCTGGATCAGGAATGATATTTCCTGACTGGTTTCAAAAGCTGGGTCTTCCAGCTCCTCTCAGGGTAACTAAACCTTCACTAAAGCCTGGGGTAGTTAACCCCCAGCAGACGGAACTACAAATCGACTCCTCAAAGAAATCATCACACCTCAGCACAAAATTAGAAGGGCTTTATCAAAGTGACAAGATAGAATGCCCCATTAAATCTTTCCCTCCAGAATCCCAAATAGGAGAATTCACGGAATTAGATCACAACATGGACGGTGTTGTTGCTTTGCAGACAGGAGCAAATGGACCTTTTGTGGAATTAAGGATAACTGAATTGCAAGTCGATATTTCAAAGTGCAATCATTTGCTGCTCAGGCCTCTCTCTCTCTCTCAGTCCTGGACTGTGGTCAATTCGCTCCCCCTGCTCCCTGAAAACCCCGAAGCTGGCATCTGCCTGGCTCTCCCACTCTCCCGACTGCTCACACCTTTCGCCCGGGAGGCCGAGCCTCGACGACCACACGTGCCCCTGGCTGGAAGCCTGGTTGCTGCTGCTGGCTATGTGGCCTGGCCTCTGCACTCCCTGGTCTGGTTGCCTCCCAGAACTCTCACTCTCAGCCCTGACCTCTTGCTCTGCTCAAGTTAGCACCCATACCATCTATTCCTTCATCCAAGTCACTTATGTAAATTGGAAAAGTTGAGGTCAAAACACTGATGCGTATGGCACATCACTCGTTACACCTTACCAACCCATTTATGCTTACCCTCTACTTTCTGTAAGCCAGCCAATCTTTTATCCATGACATTCTGTTATCCTCATGCCATGAGCTTTTATTTTCTGCACTAACCTATGATGTGGCATTTTATCAAATGTCTTCTGGAAATCTAAGTACAAGACATCCACCTGTTCCCCATTTTTAAAAGTTTTCAAACACAATTTTTCCACCTTACAAATCAACATAAAAGATAATACAATAACTAATAAGTAACATTATTTAAACAAAATAGTGAACTAACAAAGAAACAAAAAATAGTGCCCCGCCCCCCCCCCCGCCCCCCTCTGGGCTGCTGCTGACGATCTATTTTCCCTTAACGTTCCGCGAGATATTCAAGGAACGGTTGCCACCGCCTGGAGAACCCCTGAACCGATCCTCTCAACGCAAACTTCATCCGTTCCAGTTTTATGAACCCTGCCATATCGTTTATCCAGGCCTCCACGCTGGGGGGTTTTGCTTCCTTCCACATGAGTAAGATCCTTCTCCGGGCTACCAGGGACGCAAAGGCCAGAATATCGGCCTCTTTCGCCTCCTGCACTCCCGGTTCCTCCGCTACCCCAAATATAGCTAACCCCCAGCCTGGCTTGACCCGGACCTTCACCACCTTTGAAATCACTCCCGCCACTCCCCTCCAGTACTCATCCAGTGCTGGACACGACCAAAACATATGTGTGTGGTTCGCCGGGCTTCCCAAGCACCTCCCGCACCTGTCCTCCACCCCGAAGAACCTGTTCAGCCTCGCTCCCGTCATGTGTGCTCTGTGTAGAACCTTGAATTGTATCAAGCTAAGCCTGGCACACGAGGAAGAGGAATTTACCCTACTTAGGGCATCAGCCCACAGACCCTCCTTAATCTCCTCCCCCAGCTCTTCTTCCCATTTTCCCTTCAGCTCCTCTACCAGCGCCTCCCCCTCTTCTCTCATTTCCCGGTATATTTCGGACACTTTGCCCTCCCCGACCCATACCCCCGAAATCACTCTATCCTGGATCCCCTGTGTCGGGAGCAGTGGAAATTCCCTCACCTGTTGCCTCATAAACGCCCTCACCTACATGTATCTAAAGATATTCCCCGGGGGCAGCTCATACTTTTCCTCCAGCGCTCCCAGGCTCGCAAACGTCCCGTCAATAAACAAATCTCTCAATCTCCTAATTCCTGCCCGATGCCAGCTCTGGAACCCTCCGTCCATCCTTCCTGGGACAAACCTATGGTTGTTCCTGATCGGGGACCACACCGAGGCACCCATCACACCCCTATGTCACCTCCATTGCCCCCAGATCCTTAAGGTTGCCAACACCACTGGGTTCGTGGTATACCTTTTCGGGGAGAGCGGTAGCGGCGTAGTCACCAGCGCCTTAAGGCTCGTTCCCTTACAGGACGCCATCTCCAGCCTCTTCCACGCCGCCCCCTCTCCCTCACTCATCCACTTGCGAACCATCGCCACATTGGCGGCCCAGTAATAATCGTCCAGATTCGGCAACGCCAGTCCCCCTCTGTCCCTGCTGTGCTGCAGGAACCCCCTCCTTACTCTTGGGGTCTTCCCTGCCCACACGAAACTCATAACGCTCCTATCTATTTTCTTAAAAAAGGCCTTAGTGATCAAAATGGGGAGACATTGAAACACAAAAAGAAACCTTGGGAGGACCATCACCTTGACCGCCTGCATTCTGCCCATCAATGAGAGCGGCAGCATATCCCACCTCTTGAAATCCTCCTCCATCTGCTCCACCAGCCGCGTCAGATTGAGTTTGTGTAAAGTTTCCCAGCTCCTGGCTACCTGAATCCCCAAATATCGGAAGCTCCTTTCCGCTCTCCTTAACGGCAGGCCGTCTATCCCTCTTCCCTGATCCCCGGGGTGTACTACGAAAAGCTCACTCTTCCCCATATTAAGCCTATATCCCGAAAAATCTCCAAACTCCCTCAATATCTGCATAACCTCTGTCATCCCCTCCACTGGATCCGCCACATACAGCAGTAGGTCATCTGCGTAGAATGACACTCGGTGTTCCTCTCCCCCTCTAACCACCCCCTTCCATTTCCTAGAGTCTCTCAACGCTATGGCCAGTGGTTCAATTGCCAGCGCGAACAGTAATGGGGACAGGGGGCACCCCTGCCTTGTTCCCCTATGTAACCAAAAATACTCCGATCTCTGCCGATTTGTGACTACACTTGCCACTGGGGACCCATAGAGGAGTTTGACCCAACTGACAAACCCCTCCCTGAACCCAAACCTCCTCAACACCTCCCATAAATACTCCCACTCTACCCTATCAAATGCCTTCTCTGCATCCATCGCCACCACTATCTCTGCCTCCCCCTCCGCTGGGGGCATCATTATCACCCCCAGCAGCCGTCGCACGTTGACATTCAATTGTCTCCCCTTTACAAACCCTGTCTGGTCTTCATGCACCACCCCTGGGACACAATCCTCGATCCTCGTCGCTAGCACTTTTGCCAGCAACTTGGCGTCTACATTCTGGAGCGAGATAGGCTTATAGGACCCGCATTGCAGCGGATCTTTATCTCGCTTCAGGATTAATGATATCATCGCCTCCGACATTGTCGGGGGTAGAGTCCCCCCTTCTCTGGCCTCGTTAAAGGTTCTCGCCAGCAGCGGGGCCAACAAGTCCACATATTTCCTATAAAATTCCACCGGGAACCCGTCTGGTCCCGGGGCCTTCCCTGCCTGCCTGTTCCCCAGCCCTTTAGTCACCTCGTCCACCCAGATTGGCGCCCCCAGACCTGCCACCTCCTGCTCCTCCACCCTCGGGAACCTTAGTTGGTCCAAGAACTATTGCATCCCCTCTTTTCCCTCCGGGGGTTGGGACCTATATAGCCTCTCATAAAAGGTCTTAAACACCTCATTTACCTTCCCTGCACTCCGCACCGTAGTTCCCGTTTCATCCCTAACTCCCCCTATTTCCCTCGCCGCTATCCTCTTACGAAGCTGGTGGGCCAGCAGCCGGCTCGCCTTTTCCCCATATTCGTATCTCATCCCCTGTGCCTTCCTCCACTGTGCCTCTGCCTTCCCTGTGGTCAGCAGGTCAAACTCCGTCTGAAGTCTTCGCCTCTCTCTACATAGTCCTTCGTCCGGGGCCTCCGCATATCTTTTATCCACACTCAAAATCTCCCCCACTAATCTCTCCCTTTCTTTGCCCTTTTTTTTCTCCTTGTAAGCCCTAATGGAGATCAACTCTCCCCTAACCACCACCTTCAGCGCTTCCCATACTACCCCCACCTGGACCTCACCATCATCATTGGCCTCCAGGTACCTCTCAATACTACCCGCACCCTTCCACAGACCCCCTCATCCGCCAATAGTCCCACATCCAGTCGCCAGAGTGGGCGCTGTTCCCGCTCCTCTCCTAGTTCCAGATCCATCCAGTGCGGGACGTGGTCTGAAACGGCTATGGCCGAATACTCTGTTCCTGCCACCCTCGAAATCAGTGCCCTGCTCAAAACAAAGAAATCTATCCGGGAGTATACCTTATGAACATGAGAGAAAAAGGAAAACTCTTTGGCCAACGGCCTAGCAAATCTCCACGGATCCACTCCCCCCATTTAAAAAAATTTTTTTTTCATAGAATTTACAGTGCAGAAGGAGGCCATTCGGCCCATCGAGTCTGCACCGGCTCTTGGAAAGAGCACCCTACACCCTATCCCCATAACCCAGTAACCCCACCCAACACTAAGGGCAATTTTGGACACTAAGGGCAATTTATCATGGCCAATCCACCTAACCTGCACATCTTTGGACTGTGGGAGGAAACCGGAGCACCCGGAGGAAACCCACGCACACACGGGGAGGATGTGCAGACTCTGCACAGACAGTGACCCAAGCCGGAATCGAACCTGGGACCCTGGAGCTGTGAAGCAATTGTGCTATCCACAATGTAACCGTGCTGCCCTATAAACCTCCTGAGCACCTTGGCCGCTGCCGGCCTTCTTCCGGTCCTGGATCTAGACCGATCTAACCCTGGATCCAGCACAGTATTGAAATCCCCCCCCCGCATTACCAGGCTTCCTACCTCCAGGTCTGGGATACGTCCCAGCATCCGCTTCATAAATCCCGCATCATCCCAGTTCGGGGCAGATACATTTACCAGCACGACCTCCTTTCCCTGCAATCTACCACTAACCATCACATATCTACCACTGTTGTCCACCACTATATTCCTAGCCTCGAACGACACCCGTTTCCCCACCAATATCGCCACCCCTCTATTTTTCACGTCCAACCCTGAGTGGAACACCTGTCCCACCCAGCCTTATCTTAACCTAACCTGATCCGCCTCCTTCAGATGCGTCTCCTGAAGCACGACCACGTCTGCCTTCAGTCCTTTTAACTGCGCGAACACTCGGGCCCTCTTAATCGGCCCATTTAGGCCTCTCACATTCCACGTGATCAGCCGGATTGGGGACCTGTTCCCCTTTATCCACAGCACAATTGTGGAATCCTATTTATGAAACTCAATTAATTTGGCTATTCAAACATACAAGATGGTTGTATAGTACAACTTTGTATTAAGGAATTACCCACACTAGTGAGCATGGCACAATATGTTGACAGGCCAACAAGACGCGAGGCCACGTTGGATTTGGTTTTGGGTAATGAACCAGGCCAGGTGTTGGATTTGGAGGTAGGAGAGCACTTTGGGGACAGTGACCACGATTCGGTGACGTTTACGTTGGTGATGGAAAGGGATAAATATACACCGCAGGGCAAGAGTTATAGCTGGGGGGAGGGCAATTATGATGCCATTAGACGTGACTTGGGGGGGATAGGTTGGAGAAGTAGGCTGCAAGTGTTGGGCACACTGGATAAGTGGAGCTTGTTCAAGGAACAGCTACTGTGTGTTCTTGATAAGTACGTACCGGTCAGGCAGGGAGGAAGGCGTAGAGCGAGGGAACCGTGGTTTACCAAAGAAGTGGAATCTCTTGTTAAGAGGAAGAAGGAGGCCTATGTGAAGATGAGGTGTGAAGTTTCAGTTGGGGCGATGGATAGTTACAAGGTAGCGAGGAAGGATCTAAAGAGATAGCTAAGACGAGCAAGGAGGGGACATGAGAAGTATTTGGCAGGTAGGATCAAGGAAAAGCCAAAAGCTTTCTATAGGTATGTCAGGAATAAGCGAATGACTAGGGTAACAGTAGGGCCAGTCAAGGACAGAGATGGGAAGTTGTGTGTGGAGTCTGAAGAGATAGGCGAGATACTAAATGAATATTTTTCGTCAGTATTCACTCAGGAAAAAGATAATGTTGTGGAGGAGAATGCTGAGACCCAGGCTATTAAAATAGATGGCATTGAGGTACGTAGGGAAGAGGTGTTGGCAATTCTGGACAGGTTGAAAATAGATAAGTTCCCGGGGCCTGATGGGATTTATCCTAGGATTCTCTGGGAGGCCAGGGAAGAGATTGCTGGGCCTTTGGCTTTGATTTATATGTCATCATTGGCTACAGGAATAGTGCCAGAGGACTGGAGGATAGCAAATGTGGTCCCTTTGTTCAGCAAGAGGAGTAGAGACAACCCCGGCAACTATAGACCAGTGAGCCTCACGTCTGTAGTGGGTAAAGTCTTGGAGGGGATTATAAGAGACAAGATTTATAATCATCTAGATAGGAATAATATGATCAGGGATACTCAGCATGGCTTTGTGAAGGGTAGGTCATGCCTCACAAACCTTATCGAGTTCTTTGAGAAGATGACTGAACAGGTAGACAAGGGTAGAGCAGTTGATGTGGTGTATATGGATTTCAGTAAAGCATTTGATAAGGTTCCCCATGGTAGGCTATTGCAGAAAATACGGAGGCTGGGGATTGAGGGTGATTTAGAGATGTGGATCAGAAATTGGCTAGCTGAAAGAAGACAGAGGGTGGTGGTTGATGGGAAATGTTCAGAATGGAGTTCAGTTACAAGTGGCGTACCACAAGGATCTATTCTGCGGCCGTTGCTGTTTGTCATTTTTATCAATGACCTAGAGGAGGGCGCAGAAGGGTGGGTGAGTAAATTTGCAGACAACACTAAAGTCGGTGGTGTTGTCGACAGTGTGGAAGGATGTAGCAGGTTACAGAGGGACATAGATAAGCTGCAGAGCTGGGCTGAGAGGTGGCAAATGGAGTTTAATGTAGAGAAGTGTGAGGTGATTCACTTTGGAAGGAATAACAGGAATGCAGAATATTTGGCTAATGGTAAAGTTCTTGGAAGTGTGGATGAGCAGAGGGATCTATGTGTCCATGTACATAGATCCCTGAAAGTTGCCACCCAGGTTGATAGGGTTGTGAAGAAGGCCTATGGAGTGTTGGCCTGCATTGGTAGAGGGATTGAGTTCCGGAGTCATGAGGTCATGTTGCAGCTGTACAAAACTCTGGTACGGCCGCATTTGGAGTATTGCGTACAGTTCTGGTCACCGCATTATAGGAAGGACGTGGAGGCTTTGGAGCGGGTGCAGAGGAGATTTACCAGGATGTTGCCTGGTATGGAGGGAAAATCTTATGAGGAAAGGCTGAGGGACTTGAGGTTGTTTTCGTTGGAGAGAAGAAGGTTAAGAGGAGACTTAATAGAGGCATACAAAATGATCAGGGGGTTAGATAGGGTGGACAGTGAGAGCCTTCTCCCACGGATGGAAATGGCTGGCACGAGGGGACATAGCTTTAAACTGAGGGGTAATAGATATAGGACAGAGGTCAGGGGTAGGTTCTTTACGCAAAGAGTGGTGAGGCCGTGGAATGCACTACCTGCAACAGTAGTGAACTCACCAACATTGAGGGCATTTAAAAGTTTTTTGGATAAGCATATGGATGATAATGTCATAGTGTAGGTTAGATGGCTTTTGTTTCGGTGCAACATCGTGGGCCGAAGGGCCTGTACTGCGCTGTATCGTTCTATGTTCTATATTCTATGTAAAGTGCCCTGGAGATAGTGCAAATCAGTAAATGTCAGATAGGTCCCAGGTTCAATTCCTGGTCTACAAGGGTTATGTTAAGAATACTAGAATTGGCTTTGCAGCTTGAGTTGGGAAACAGAAAGCTCAGCAGATTTTGTTGCTCTTAATTGTTATCAATGTGCGCTGTAGGAAAGTGTCATCATGAACTTTAAAAGCACTTATGATGAGCTGTCTGCTGGCACTCATTGTTTAGATTCATACATAAAGAACATGGCTAATGGAGTGAGGCATTAACCACTGTTCATGTAAGCATATCCCAGAAGTAATCAACACTGAGAGAAAAAGGGAACAATTCATTTGTAAAATCGGTGTAGTACCATTAAATTTATACATCAAAGAAATAAATTATAAGCTTCCCTTGAGATTCACTCTTCATTGGAAAATTTGATCCATTTGTTACCAGTGGTATTTTTTTCCATGGGTTTGCTCCCAAAGTCATTGACTTTTGGAGGAGGCCTTTTGACCCATTGTGTCTGTGGTGAATGTCGCAATTTCAGATTTTTTGTATATGTAATTGGTGCAGTAAGGGTTAAACACCTGGGATAGTACATGGCTGCTGCGGTCATGTTTTTAAAAATCCTGGTTTGAAAGGCAGCAGACACATTTTGGAGCCAGAGGTACAGTTAAAGCATCATAAAAGTAAGATTATAATTCATTCCAGCCATGGATATTGTTTGCTGAAGGTGGGCTAGTGGACTTTTGTTTATATAAAGGTTCCTAGGGAGTAAAACATTTGAGATATTGGGCAGGATTCTCTGTTCCACTGCCCCTCTCCCCGCTGGCAACACGATTCTCCGTCCCGGCAGCCAGCCAATGGGGATTCCCATTGTGGGCACCCCCACGCCGTCTGAAAAACCACGGACGCGAGTGCGTTGCTGGCAAAATGGAGAATCCCGCCGACGGAGAATCCAGCCCGTTGTGCTTAGTTTTAGTAAGATGATGTAGTTAACAGGAGGAGCTCGGGGTAGAAGCAGTCAGATGTTGAGGTTTCAGTTAGAAATTCAGTTTTAGTTTGGGATGTGACCAGAAAAGCAGCTGATCTCAATGCAGTGAAGTTTAGATCTGTCTGTGGACAAACAAGCAGTTTCTGGAGCAAAGTATCCTTTCCTCGCAGGCTTATAAAATTAAAATAGTTTATTGGGGTTTCTGTCCGGTATCCTAGCAACTGTTGGGGTCTGGTCCGGGATCATAATATTGCTCTTTGATAGGCCAATCCATATTAATCCCAACCTTCTGCTTTTTCCCCATCGCCATGTAATATTTTTTCTGCTTCAAGTATTTATCCACATCACTTTTGAATGTTACAGTAGAATCTGATTCCACCACTTTCTCAGGAAGTGCATTCAAGATCACAACTATACTCACTGTTTAAATAAATGTGTCCTTATGATGCCTCTGGTTCTTTCACCAATCACTTCAAACCTGTGCAATCTGGTCACCTACCCTTCTGCCACTGCAAACAGTTTCTCCTTATCCACCTCTATCAAATATTTTCCCAAAAAAACCTTGCGTGCTCTAAGGGCAGCAACCCCAACTGTTCCAACCTCTCCACACAGCTGAAGTTGCTCACCCTTGGTCCCATTCTGATAAATCCCCTTGCCTAAATAAACAGACCCCAAGTAAACCTTCACCTCAATCTTTTTAAGCCACTGTTTTGAAAAGGATTGGTTTCTTTTGTCTGAAGCGAAGTTCCTCAATCATTGCATTGTTTTCTTTTCAAAATATCCTTGCTAGCAAAGGGTGTTCTATGAAGTGATTGCGGGTCACACGAGGGGGTTGAAGGGAAATGACTCAGGTCTGAATCATTTGATTTTCAATAAGCCACGGAACACTGCCAATCGAGATGGTGGGTGAGCGCAGTCTAGAGAGTACAGGGAGGAGGAGAGCAGGGAGGAAACTATTTGAGACCTTGAAGAAAGTGGGCGCAATCAAATCGGTCTCGGAGATCACTGGAAAATGAGCTCTCGGACAAAACACTCTGGGGCGCCGACGGAAGCATTCCCAGCCCCTTCAGAAGTTAGGTGGAGTTAGCAGGGGGAGAAAAATGCAAGCGAAAATCAATGCAGAGAACATAATGAATGTTTCTAAAAATGATTTGCACTGTTTCTGCATTGTTAGTGGCAGAGCATGTGATCTTGTAGCTGCTGACTTGTTTTGAAACATTTTGTTTCTCCCGTCAGCTCATCCAGTCGCTATTCAGTGTAACTGCAGGAAAGATAAATGGAGGTGTTTGCTCACCATGCTGTTCCTTACCTCCCCCCCCCCCCCCCCAAACGAGGATTCTCTTCTAGTTAAGAGGATTGTTAATTGCTTGTCAGAAGCACATTGCATGTGTAGTTTTGGTTGCTGTTCCCAAGAACGCACAGATGCAAAATGTTTAACTTCAACCTCGCTTTTCTGATTGAAATTAGAGTACATTTATGTATAGGACACAAAATTACCTTTAGGGAAATAATTTATTTGCTTTAAAAAAAAAAATCATTTGCACATTTGGAACAACCTTATGAATGTTGCTTTATGTACATGTTTTCAAATGTAAAATTGGCCACCAGAGTACCGAATACTCCAGTTTAAGCAGGATCTTATTTTGATGTTAATTGTTTCACTAATTGGCAATTTACAGCGTGACGTACTCCTGTGTTAAGTGATACTACTAGAAACTATTTTTAGTACAATGTGGATTCGATCAACGAAGCCTCCACAATTAGCTTATTTCCTCAGTGTGGGCGAAGAGATAACAAAAGTGCTGGTGGAAGCTGACAAAGCTCTTCTAAAATGATTAATTCAAATTTGTTGTCATTCATGACACACTTCAATAACTTCACATTCTTGTGGGGCCACATAAAGGTTTCAAAGTACTGGGGGTGGGGTGGAGGATGGGCAAGCAGACACTTCTCGTCAGTGTTATCAAGCCTGAGCTGTTAGTCTGCGGAGGGAACTCTTTAATTCTCCACTGACAAATTTCAAGAGGCTGAATTTAGCAAACAGTGACAGGGATTGCTGCAAATCGCATTAACTAGATTAAAACAAACAGGAAAGAATCCACCATTTGATTAAAAACCGATGTCTGATATATAAAATAATCTCCATTTCAGGATAACCCATTTCCACACTGACCATTTACATTAAACCTAACCTTATTGTGGAAGATTACAGCTAGTATTAGCTGCGGTTCTTGAGTTGAGTTTAAAAAAAGTCAGGTACAATGTTCGGACCTATAGATTGGTGAACACACACAATAATCTTTATTATTGTCACAAGTAGGCTTACATTAACACGGCAATGAAGCTACTGTGATAATCCCCCCCAAGCCGCCCACACTCAGGCACCTGTTTGGGTACACAGAGGGAGAATTTAGAATGTCCAATTCGCCTAACAAGCACGTCTTTTCGGGACTTGTGGGAGGAAACCGGAGGGCCTGGAGGAAACCCATGGGGAGAATGTGCAGACTCTGCATAGAGAGTGACCCAAACCGGGAATTGAACCTGGAACCCTGGCGCTGTGAAGCAACAGTGCTACCGAGCAGATCAGCCTTTGAACTTGAAGGTAAGCAGCCAAAGTGACCAGATGGGTCTTTTGTTTTCCTTTTTAAAAATAAATTTAAAGTACCCAATTATTTTTTCCAATTAAGGGGCAATTTAGCATGACCAATCCACCTATCATGCACATCTTTGGGTTGTGGGGGCGAAACCCACGCAGACACGTGGAGAACGTGCAAACTCCACACGGACAGTGACCCAGGGCCGGGATTCGAACCCAGGTCCTCAGCACCGTAGGCAGCAATGCTAACCACCGTGCAACCGTGCTGCCCTTTGTTTTCCTATCTTTCCAATTGGGTGGCCTGGCATTCCGACACATTAATGCCCATGCTGAGAGTTCCTGACACCGGTACAAAAGATAATGGGCATTGTCGAGGATTCGAAGCAATTATAGAATAACCAGGGCATGGATCAATTTCCACACTCTCCAGCATATCTCAGTAGCTGGTATCTCACACTGACAATGCTGTGAAAGTTAACAAAACATTGTGATGAAGAGGACAAGGGGAACTGGCCACCGCACCACAGGGGAGCAAAGACGGGACGGTCCTTCAATGAATGGACTAAAATAAAACCTGCATAAAACACACTGGTGACTGTTTTTAAAATTGCTGTATTCATTAAGATGCTAGTCGAGGAATAGGGAACATTATATTTTAGGTATCCAGTGTAATCATCAGCCGCCCCAGGTCAGGTACAACATTAGTACGTGTAGGATAGAAAAGACTTGCCCTATATAGCACTAAACAGAGTGTCTGAGGGGGCCCAGGAAAAAAAACATGTGAAAATATTTTACAAATTACTAATTGGATTTTTCAACCTTGGCTACTTGGGTGCAGCTCGATAGATAGGCCTGAGGCTGATTTGTAGAAGCACGCCACCACTCGACTTTCCTGCTCTTTTTTTCCTGGCAGAAGTCTTTAAGCTGTAAGACTATCTGAGCCAGGTTAATGGGAATGGCCTGGGATAGGAAATTCTGATGCACGTGAATCTGCCACTGTCAATCGGCAGGGCAGAGGAGGCCCTAAAAACTTCAGGCAATGGAGAGTTGAAGGCCTTTGTTTTCAATTCAGGCCATGAACCCAACACCCAGATAATTTCCAGGTTCCCACCCCTGCACTGCATTTGCGTAATTCCTGCAGAGCAATCTTGTAATGACGGTACCCTAATTAGGCCGATGGGGAGCACAGTGCCCAGGTAGTGGAGCCGAGCTCTGGCAAGGTGAGGAGGCTGGATGTTGAGCATGATTGTCAAAGGGAGGAGCTGACAGCCATGTCTGGGACTGCTGCTCTCTTGCAGAAGAGAGGCGACAAGAACAGCAGAGGGCCAGCAGACATGCTGATCAGAGAAGTGGCAAAACAGCCACCTGAAAGATACTGTGCTCAAACTCACGTAAAAGCCCCAAGTGGATTTATTCAGAAAAAAGGACAAAGGAAGCAAATGCATAGGAACACCATCACCTGGAAGTTCCCCTCCAAGCCACACGCCGTCCTGACTTGGAAATAGATCACCTTCACTGTCGCTGGGTCAACATCCCGGAATCCCCGCCCTAACAGCACTGTGGGTGAACCTACACCACATGGACTGCAGCGGTTCAAGAAGACAGCTCAGCAACTGCTTCTCAAGGGCAATTAGGGATGGACAATAAATGCTGGCCGAGCCCGCGATGTCCAAACCAGTGAAAGAGTAAAAAGTAAACTTAACAGACGTCCATTTACATGTACCAGACTGGTTGGGTTTGACGAGTTGTAAATTAAGAGTTGTGACTCCCGATTCATTAACACGCTCCTCAGGGAGCTTAACAGAGCATTAACCAGAAGTAAACATGTTCACAGTTCCACGAACATGCCGTTCAGAAGCATTATTTTCGAAGAGCGCTTGCTCCTATTTCTACCTCCACAATTAAAAATCCTGGCCAAACAGTGTTGTATCTGCTGTGGGTTGGTGGATTCAAGCTTCACTCCAGAGACTTGAGCACCCAATTGCTGTTGAGGGAGTGCTACATTGTCAGAGTTGTCATTGTTCAGATTACATTTTGAACTGAGGTCCTGTCTGCCCTATCAAGTGGACGTGAAGATCAGATGGTATTTTTTGAAGGAGGGAGAAGTTCTCTTGGTGTCTTGACAAGAACCTATCCCTCACCTCAACCACCACTGCAAACTGATTATCTGGCCATATATTTTACTGTTTTTTCATGGGACCTGGTTGTACACTCATTGCCACATTTCTCTACATTGCAACAGTGACTCCATTTCAAGGTGTACTTCATTAGCTATAAAGCCGTTGGAGACATCCTGAGGCTTTGAAAGGTTAAACAAATGCAAGTTATTTGTCTTTGTTGTGAAATTCTCATCAAGTTGTAAATAATGCAATTTACTTCTTCTGTCTGACTGTAAAGGATTTGCATCCTGGCTTTAGTGCTTTCGTAAGTTTCAGTCAAGATTGGCCCCAGCTGGACCGGGCTCTCTTTCCTAAGAATGTGTTTTATGCCTGCTCAGACACACACAGATGCAATAGTTAAAAACAATTGGAGCGTAGATCTGCTGATGGCAAGCAGACGGGGTCACGTGTGATACATGGCATGAGAGGAGATGGCTGGTCTGCTGAATAATTCTCCATAAAGTTCACTGCTGGTTTATTCCAGCACAGACCTGACCCTGGATCAAAATCCGACCTCTGCAATGCAGTGTAGGCATGGTATGTGAAACCCTGTTCTTAAGGTCACATTCAAAATGTCAAAGACACTGTGAGGGGAGGGGAGCTGCGATTTGAGTCAGACTGTTATTACCTTTATGTTAATTCAATTAGCTAAGGATTTACTTTTCATCTGATTTCACATTCTCTGTTTTTGTCTCATTTACTTTATCTCCTGCCCTATATCGTTAATTGTTTGAGAGGATAAGACCGACAATCTAGTCCTCTGTAACTAGCTTCAGTCATGGTTGTTGCAGACAACCATCTTTGCTGGTTTTAACCAATACAGTCCGGGGATTTTCAAAGAGATAGCACTAGCAATACCTGTACAATGTCCTTCACACATAATCATGATAACAGCATTTACAACAATTGTGGTATTCAAACACAGCGGTACATATGGATTGTCGGTATATGTTTGCATGGGCAGAGGTGATCATAAGCATTTGCTTGGAGATCGCCTCGCCTCGAGGCAGAGAAAGGGAGAGCAAAAGAGTGAGATGCAACTCATACTGTATCAAGAATAATCATAGAATCATAGAATTTACAGTGCAGAAGGAGGCCATTCGGCCCATCGAGTCTGCACCGGCTCTTGGAAAATAATGAAATTTTGGTATTCAAATAAAATACTCAAATAATGAAAGCGAGAAAGCTGAAATCTCGTGTAATACATTGAGATAATTATGGTTAATTATCATACAATAAAGCCATAAGATATAGGAGCAGAATTAGGCCATTTGGCCCATCAGGTCTGCTGCGCCATTCAATCATGGCTGATACGTTCCTCATCCCCATTCTCCCCATAACCCCTGATCCCTTTATTAATCAAAAAACTCCCCTTATTAATCAAGAACACAGATTGGTGCTTGAATGTTGTAATCTACAGATGAGGAGCTGGAAGGTGGAATTAGACAAAGTAGTTCTTTCTTAGAACATAAGAACTAGGAGCAAGAGTAGGCAATATAGCTTCTTGAATCTGCTCCGCTGTTCAATACGATCTCATCATGGCCTCAACTCCACCGTCCAGCCCATTCTCTGTAATCCTTCAATCCATTACTATTTAAAAATCTGTCTAACTCCTCCTTAAATTTACTCACTGTCCCAGCATCCACCGTATTCTGGGGTAGCGAATTCCACAGATGCACACCCCTTTGGGAGAAATAATTTCTCCTCATCTCTGTTTTAAATTTGCTACCCCTTATCCTGAGACTATGGTCTCTTGTTCCACAAGAGGAAGCATCCTCTCCATGTCTACTTCATCCATACCTTTTATCATCTTGTATACCTCAATTTGCTCTCCCCTCATTCTTCCAAACTCTGGAGAGTATAGGCCTAAACTGCTCAACCTCTCTTCATACAATAAAACCCTCATCTCTGGAATCAATCTAGTGAACCTCCTCTGAATTGCCACCAATGTCACTACATATTTTCTCAAATAAGGGGACCTAAACTATGCACAATACTCCAGGTGCAGTCTCACCAATGCTTTGTACAGATACAACAACACATCCTTACAATTATAATCAATTCCTTTAGCTATAAATGCCAACACTCCATTCACATACATGTGTTTACACATTTACAATGGGAGAATGCTGATTCAAGATGGATAGCTAAAAAGATGAATATTAAAGATTACCTTAGAGCATAAAAATCTGCCATCTTTACCTGGTTTGGCCTGCAAATGAAACCAGGCCTGGAGGGATGGACTTTGAACAGCCCTCTGGGATGGCCTAGCAAGCCATTAAGCTGTATTAAACCACTATAGTGGTTCAGGAAAGTTGCTCACCACCACCTTTACTTTTTAAAAAAAATCTTTCCAATTAAGGGACAATTTAGCGTGGCCAATCCACTTACCCTGCACATCTTTGGGTTGTGGGGGAGAGACCCATGCAGACACAGGGAGAATGTGCAAACTCCACATGGACAATGACCCGGGTCCTCGGTGGCTTGACATAGCAGTGCTAACCACTGCACCACCCTGCCGCCCGCACCAACACCTTCCAAGGACAATTAGGGATGGACAATAAAATACCAGCGACACTCACATCCCAAGAACAAATACAAAAACTAACAAAATACTCAATAAGAAATGGATTCTTACCAAACAAGAATGGTCACAAATTAACAGGATACTTTGAACGACCCACTTCTCAGAGCATTCCGGAATGTAAACCAGAAAGTCTCACTTAATCAGAAAAACGCACACATCATCTCATTCTGTCGTAACCCCATCCCTACCCCTCAGAAACTCAGTAATTTTGTAACGAGGGAAGACAGTTGCTTCCCCCACCACTCTGTGATCTATTTGTGTGTGAGAACTGTGCATGTTTGTATACTTTGTATATGTGTGCGAACTTTGTGTGCATTTGTATACTTTGTATAAATAAGTAAAGCCGCCAAAGTCCCAGTGACCATAGGCTGCTTTCCCCTTTGAGGGAGAGAGCTGACTGGTGGTGATTTAACCTGAGAGTCACCACACTTCAGGTGAGGGGCAAGGTTGAGGTGGGCCTTTATGAATAATCTCAGCCGCTATGGGAATTGGACCCACATTGTTGGCATCGCTCTGCATCATAAACCAGCTGTCCAGCCAACTCAGCTATACCTCATACTTTATATGTGGGGGCTGGTTTATTGATAGATTTGGTGAATGGGCAAAATTATAGCAGATGGAATTTAATGTAAGCAAGTGTGAAATTATCCATTTTGGACCAGAAAAGGATAGAACAGAGTACTTTCCAAATGGAAAGAGGCTAGGTACAGTGAATGGAAAGAGGTTAGGTACAGTGAATGGAAATTGGTTAGGTACAGTGAATGGAAAGAGGCTAGGTACAGTGAATGGAAAGAGGTTAGGTACAGTGAATGGAAAGAGGCTAGGTACAATGAATGGAAAGAGGTTAGGTACAATGAATGGAAAGAGGTTAGGTACAGTGAATGGAAAGAGGTTAGGTACAGTGAATGGAAAGAGGTTAGGTACAGTGAATGGAAATTGGTTAGGTACAGTGAATGGAAAGAGGTTAGGTACAGTGAATGGAAAGAGGTTAGGTACAGTGAATGGAAAGAGGTTAGGTACAGTGAATGGAAAGAGGTTAGGTACAGTGAATGGAAAGAGGTTAGGTACAGTGAATGGAAAGAGGTTAGGTACAGTGAATAGAAAGAGGTTAGGTACAGTGAATGGAAATTGGTTAGGTACAATGAATGGAAAGAGGTTAGGTACAGTGAATGGAAAGAGGTTAGGTACAGTGAATGGAAAGAGGTTAGGTACAGTGAATGGAAAGAGGTTAGGTACTATGAATGGAAATTGGTTAGGTACAGTGAATGGAAAGAGGTTAGGTACAGTGAATGGAAAGAGGTTAGGTACAGTGAATGGAAAGAGGTTAGGTACAGTGAATGGAAATTGGTTAGGTTCAGTGAATGGAAAGAGGTTAGGTACAGTGAATGGAAAGAGGTTAGGTACAGTGAATGGAAAGAGGTTAGGTACAGTGAATGGAAAGAGGTTAGGTACAGTGAATGGAAAGAGGTTAGGTACAGTGAATGGAAAGAGGTTAGGTACAGTGAATGGAAAGAGGTTAGGTACAGTGAATGGAAAGAGGTTAGGTACAGTGAATGGAAAGAGGTTAGGTACAGTGAATGGAAAGAGGTTAGGTACAGTGAATGGAAAGAGGTTAGGTACAGTGAATGGAAAGAGGTTGGGTACAGTGAATGGAAAGAGGTTAGGTACAGTGAATGGAAAGAGGTTAGGTACAATGAATGGAAAGAGGTTAGGTACAGTGAATGGAAAGAGGCTAGGTACAGTGAATGGAAAGAGGTTAGGTACAGTGAATGGAAAGAGGTTAGGTACAGTGAATGGAAAGAGGTTAGGTACAGTGAATGGAAAGAGGTTAGGTACAGTGAATGGAAAGAGGTTAGGTACAGTGAATGGAAAGAGGTTAGGTACAGTGAATGGAAAGAGGTTAGGTACAGTGAATGGAAAGAGGTTAGGTACAGTGAATGGAAAGAGGTTAGGTACAGTGAATGGAAATTGGTTAGGTTCAGTGAATGGAAAGAGGTTAGGTACAGTGAATGGAAAGAGGTTAGGTACAGTGAATGGAAAGAGGTTAGGTACTATGAATGGAAATTGGTTAGGTACAGTGAATGGAAAGAGGTTAGGTACAGTGAATGGAAAGAGGTTAGGTACAGTGAATGGAAAGAGGTTAGGTACAGTGAATGGAAATTGGTTAGGTTCAGTGAATGGAAAGAGGTTAGGTACAGTGAATGGAAAGAGGTTAGGTACAGTGAATGGAAAGAGGTTAGGTACAGTGAATGGAAAGAGGTTAGGTACAGTGAATGGAAAGAGGTTAGGTACAGTGAATGGAAAGAGGTTAGGTACAGTGAATGGAAATTGGTTAGGTACAGTGAATGGAAAGAGGTTAGGTACAGTGAATGGAAAGAGGTTAGGTACAGTGAATGGAAAGAGGTTAGGTACAGTGAATGGAAAGAGGTTAGGTACAGTGAATGGAAAGAGGTTAGGTACAGTGAATGGAAAGAGGTTAGGTTCAGTGAATGGAAAGAGGTTAGGTACAGTGAATGGAAAGAGGTTAGGTACAGTGAATGGAAAGAGGTTAGGTACAGTGAATGGAAAGAGGTTAGGTACAGTGAATGGAAAGAGGTTAGGTACAGTGAATGGAAAGAGGTTAGGTTCAGTGAATGGAAAGAGGTTAGGTACAGTGAATGGAAAGAGGCTAGGTACAGTGAATGGAAAGAGGTTAGGTACAGTGAATGGAAAGAGGTTAGGTACAATGAATGGAAAGAGGCTAGGTACAATGAATGGAAAGAGGTTAGGTACAGTGAATGGAAAGAGGTTAGGTACAGTGAATGGAAAGAGGTTAGGTACAGTGAATGGAAAGAGGTTAGGTACAGTGAATGTCCAAAGAGACTTGAGGGTTCAGTTGCATAGATCCGTAAAATGCCAGGAACAAGTATAAACAATAATCAAAAAGGCTAATGGGATGCTAGCTTTTATAGCTAGAGGACTGGAATATAAAGACCCATGTTATGCTGCAGCTATACAAAACCTTGGTTAGACCCCACTTGGAGTACTGAGAGCAGTTCTGGGCACCACACCTTAGGAAGGATACATTGCCCTTGGAGGGAGTGCACCGTAGGTTTACAAAAATGATGCCTGTATTACAGGGGTTGAGTTATGATGAGAGATTATTCAAATTAGACCTGTTTTTGCTATAATTTAGAAGGTTAAGTGGTGATCTGATCAAAGTATTCAAGATATTGAAAGGGTAGATAAAGATAAACTATTTCCATTGGTTGGAGATTCAAAACTAAGGAGCATAGTCAAATATCAGGGCTGAACAAATTTAGGGCTAAACCATTCAGGAGAGATGTTAGGAAGCATGTCTTCACTCAAAGGCTGGTAGAGGTTTGGAACCCTCTCCCACACATGCAGCAGTTGAAGCTAGATCAGTTGCTAATTTTAAATCCGAGATCGATTTCTGTTCAGCAAAGAAATTAAGGGATATGGCCAAAGACAGACACATGGAGTTAGGTCACAGATCAGCCATGATCTCATTGAAAGGCGGGACAGGCTGGAGGGGCTGAATGTTCCTGTTCCTGTGCTTCCTGTACGTCACACAGATCCACTGGGTCCACGCACACATTACTACAGATTGTAGATTAAGAAGATCGGCTAAAGGATGTTTTACAGTTTGTGAAGAAAATAAGCAATGAAATGGGGTGAATGGTTAACGATCCTTTGGCTGGTCATGATGCAGTCATTCCATGTGTGGCCGTTTTGTCCCGTTGTCTTCCTGGGCATAGACGTATGGAGCAGATTTCCATATTTTACTCCCAAAAGATCATGGTTTGCAGTGAATTTCAATTCTCAGGATGGCTACTCTGCAAATCCGGGCGGAATGCTTTAGAGAGCTTTTCAGTACAGTATTCTGCTCTCCCTTTTGTGATCTCTGGCTTGCTAAAACAATTCTTATGGGATCTTTCACGCTCCTCAGGGGAGTGGGTCTGGGTGTCTGATCCCTTTTATCCCACTTTTGTGGAATGTATTTTGTACATTTTGTCTGGTTAGCAGTCCACCATTGTCGACTGATCCCACTCAGCCAATCCCACTTGTAAAACTCAGTATTATCGTTTATTTAAAAAATCCAGCCAGAAAAAAGAGCATTAGAAATTGTATTTTTTTTAAAGAAGCAGATCCTCGTAACAATCCCTTGTCAGAAGGTGAGAGGGCCTCCCAGCAGTGGTCAAAGATCAATTGTGCTCCAGTATGTTAAAAGATCTTCTGTGACCTGAAACTAATGCTATGATTGATGGTGAAGATTTGGATTACATTTCATCAGTCATTGGAGGATTTATTTTTCCTCACAACTGCAAATCAATTTATCTTATTTTTCTCACTTTTGCCCTTCCTATGGATACACTCTCAAATGAAAATTTCTGATTCGCTTTTACCCGTTGATGAATAATATTTTAACTTTTAAATGAATCGGGTTAGGACAGGTTGAGCTTGAGAGCAGTACATGCTGCATGATGTTTACGAGTAAGTAATTGGGCAGTATGATGAATGAACCGGTACTGGGATTGGTATTGAGTGCAGTAGGTTGTAACTTAGATCCCTTCTGTTCAGAATTCACAGTGAGTGATCAGAGGTCTTGCATGCTATCAGTCTGTAAAGTGCACAAAAGTCTCTGTTACTTGGAAGCAGGAAGAGCCGTATGGTAGCGGACTAAATATCTCTCTTCATAAATGTACTGGCAAGTACAGGAGGATAAAAGTTACCGGGGCGGATGGTATCTGCCGCCTGTGGTATTTCTACAATTATTTCAAGTAACAACTATTCAGTATTTGCTGAAATTAGATTATCTCTCAAAAAAAGTGATGTCCCGTTATGTCTTATCTTGTCTATCACTGGCTCTGCACAATATGAACTGGTCAAATGGTTGAGTGAGTTTCTACAACCAGTTTTGAATGGGTGTTCCATATATAGTGAAGGATTCCTTCCCTCCCATGGAGACAATATGCATATCGCCAGCAATGACCGTGTCTACGTGCTCGTTCGACATTGTGAGTCTCTTAACTAATGTGGCGATCAAGGAAGCCATAGACATTTGTGTCATGTCACTGTATCATGACAATTTAGAGGTGCCGCCATGTTCTGAATCTGTATTCATTGGACTTATGAACTTAGCAACTCCTACAGTTGAATTCAGATTTGACGATACTATGTATTCCCAAATAGATGGTGTTGTCATGGGTCCCCTCGAGGGTCAGCTCTTAATGGGCTCTATTCTGTGCTCAAATTCACCGTTGCAGTCTAACAAGCTCCCTTTCCTCGATCTGCTAGTTGAGAAATCCAACAATGGGATCTCTACTACTACTGCATGCCTATCTTTACTGGTCAATAAACACGTTGAGATTGCTACAGCTCCACATGGTACAAGATTGGCCTTATTGGCAATCTCACAAATAGGATCTGAGCCATTTTCTCAATGTAAGCATGATGCCAAAATAGAGCACATTGTAAGCAATGTAAGCATATTGTAGGATAATGGTTACACTGTGCAGATTATTTTTTAGTGTATCTTCACACCCACACACTTTTTTATCCTTTGGGGAATAGTGGGGGGGCGGAAGTGGTGGAAGGATTCCTGAGCTGATTATCAGCCCATTGAACGGTGTTGAACGCTCCTTCCGTGACACCAGTGCTGGTGTTGGACTCGAGCCTGGAGCTTCTGGTTCAGCAATAGGGACGGCAACACTGCGCATAAGGCTCCATTCAAATCATTACTTTTTTTTCATTAATCTAAAGTACCCAATTAATTTTTTTTCCAATTAAGGGGCAATTTAGTGTGGCGCATCCACCTACCTTGCACATCTTTGGGTTGTGGGAGTGAGACCCACGCCAACACGGGAAGAGTGACCTGGGTCCAGATCGAACCGGGTCCTCGGCGCCGTGAGGCAGCAGTGCTAACCACTGCCGCCCAAATCATTACTTGATGTGTATCACGCACACTCAGAAATGGGGGCTATTACCACCACTTTCAGACTTGAAAAACATCCAATCAACCTCTGGTTACCCTGGAATGGTAAAATATCTCAAGAACACCAGATAAAGCGGGCTGTTTCAACTGTTGTGGGGTGGCAATATGAGTGGTGTTTTCCATTAACAAGATGCTGCCGCCAAGTCAAAAGTTAATTCTGCCTGCCGCACCAGTTGATAATGTGGTATATGAATTTCAGTGCCAGTGTGATGAAGGATACGCAGGCCATACATCCCAATGACAGGTGGATCATATCAAACAGCACATCCCTTTGGCTGTTCTCAATAGGCAAAGTTCTGACCGTAATCAGCCAACCCATGCTTGCAAAACTCAGAATGTGATGTCTGATGTTATACGTAAATCCACGATTGGGTAGTATTTGCTAAGCATCCTGAGTTGTGCTAAAAATCACACCAACAACTAATTTAAGATCATCATTCAGGCTCGCAAGAAACTACATATGTTACTGCATATGGGACCTGTCACCTGCAGGCAAAAGGAATATGTCCAGACATTACACAAGTGTGGAGGACAATAACTCCCTTGTTCATTTGCCATGACAATGTCTTGACCAACCAGAGCCTACTTTGCAACCAATCAATACCCCTCTTCATTCAGTATAAATTGTTGTTCCATTTGAAATTTGGCATCCTTGAATCTATTCTGATGAGTGCAAGATGAAAAGCTTCGAAAGTATGTCTCCTTTTGAAATGAAATGAAAATCGCTTATTGTCACAAGTAGCTTCAAATGAAGTTACTGTGAAAAGCCCCTAGTCGCCACATTCCGGCGCCTGTTCGGGGAGGTTGGTACGGGAATTGAACCGTGCTGCTGGCCTGCCTTGGTCTGCTTTCAAAGTCAGCGATTTAGCCTTGTGCTAAACAGCCTCTTTCCACCAATACTCATGATTATCTCTCCTAATTTTATCATATCCACTGATTTATTGATGTAGTGGTTTGAGTGTGCATGGTTATTATAAACTGTACTACAATTTACAGTTTCAACTCCTGTGAGGCAAGACTCATGAAAGGGGGCATGGTGGTTAGCACTGCTGCCTCACAACACCAGGGACCCGGGTACAATTCCGGCCTTGGATGACTAACTGTGTGGAGTTTGCACATTCTCCTCGTGTCTGCATAGGTTTCCTCCGGCTGCTCCAGTTTCCTCGCACAGTCCAAAGATGTGCAGTGTAGGTGGATTGACCATGCTAAATTTCCCCTGAGTGTCCAAAGGTTAGGTGGAGTTAGGGGGATGGGGCAGGGGAGGGGGCCTGTGGGTAGAGTGCTCTTTCAGAGGGTCGGTGCAGACGTGATGGGTCAAAAGGCGTCCTGCCGCACTGTAGGGATTCTCTGAAGAAACCACACAAAGGTGTTTGCTGTCTCTCATCTCTTCAGCCCTAGTGATTCAGAGCTAAAGCCAAGGTTCTAAGTAATTTAATTTTAAACTCAGAAGCCAGTTTAAGGCTAACAAAAACTGAAATGCAGGATTTTAGGAGACCCTAGCAAAACAAATCTATATTTTCAGATGCCATGGGCGCGATTCTCCCAGCCCCCCGTCGGGCCGGAGAATCGCCGCAGCCACGCCGTCCCGACGCCGGCGCGCGATTCTCCGAGGTGCAGAGAATCGGCGCCATTCGCGCCGGTGCATTTGACGCAGCGCGGCCGTTGCCCGCTGGAATCGGCGGGGCCGCCGATCCTCCAGCCTGGATGGGCCGAGCGGCCGCACAGAAAAAGCAGAGTCCCGTCAGCACCGTTAACCCCTGGTCGCTGCCGGCGGGAAATCTGCGCGAAGGGGGGGGGGGGGCCCATGTCCCCGGGGGGGTGCCTCCAATGGGTTCTGGCCCGCGATCGGGGCCCACCAATCGGTGGGCCGGCCTCTCCCCCCCCCCCGGATCTACTTTGTCCCCCACGCCATGTTGCGTCGGGGCTGGCGTGCTGAAGAAGTCCCCCCGGGGCGCGGCCCAACTGCGCATGCGCGGGTTGGTGCGGCGCCCATTTGCCGCCGGGAAGGGAAGCTGGAACGGCGTGAACCGCTCCAGTGCCGTGCTGGCCCCCTGTGGGGGCCAGAATCTGTAGTCCCCGCACCTGTTTCGCACCGTCGTGAAACGCGACAGCGTTCACGACGGCGCGAACACTTGTCTCCATTTCGGAGAATTGCTTCCATTTTCCATTTTCATGAGAGTTTTGAAAGTAGTTTTCAAAGCATAGTTTATGTTGTGGGAGAGAGAGAGCGAGGCAGAGAAAAATTATTGGTATTTGGAAGCTCAGACTGCCAAAAGCTCCAATTCAACTCCCACTCCAGAACCTGATGGCCATGGAACGTTAATTCATAACATGCCCAAACCGGTTGGCTATTAATTTGCACATCCTTCCAATAGGGTGGCACGGTAGCACAGTGGTTAGCAGTGTTGCTGCACAGCGCCAGGGTCCCAGGTTCGATTCCTGGCTTGGGTCACTGTATGTGCGGAGTCTGCACGTTCTCCCTGTGTCTGCGTGGGTTTCCTCCGGGGGCTCCGGGTTCCTCCCACAAGACATGCCGTTAGGTGAATTGGACATTCTGAATTCTCCCTCTGTGCACGCGAACAGGCGCCGGAATGTGGCGACTAGGGAATTTTCACAGTAACTTCATTGCAGTGTTAAGGTAAGCCTACTTGTAACACAAATAAAGATTATTATTATACCTATGGCAGGTGCTGTGAGTGTGAGAGACTACTGGTCAGCCATGTTTGATGTGGAATGGCGGCCCTCAAATTATAGCCTCTGCCGATCATCTAGCGACCTGGAAACAGACACAAGCCTCTGTTTGCCTCATGTATGACTAGACATGGGAAAGCCTCTAATTCTAAGTAGAGATGGCAAATGTGAGAAAAATAAAAGTAATTGATGTGCGGTTGTGGAAAAAAAACACAAACCTTTCTTGGCCTAGCTCTGTACAGGTTAGTCAGGCATTCCTGCATGGTTGTTTTTGTAGCTCAAGAACTGAACAAAAAAATGTTCCTTATCTGGAAAGCAACTTGTTCTGGCATAGCTAGAATAATTGGATGGTGACCAATAATGAATTTTAAAGTGGATAGATTTACTGTTGGTTTCAGATGTTCAAAGAGAAAAGATCCCCCGCTAATTGTTTCTCCAATCTGCTTGAATAAAGAAAAATCTGTGAGGAGAAATACAAGAAAATCAACTTTTTGTTTCAAACGTTGAAAGTGTCCACCCTTTAAATAATTGTTTAACACCACTAGGTCAACTGTACGTGATGTATTTTGATCTTAAAAGTTTGACGAATCTGTTATTTGCTTTTGAGGCACAAAACGACACAAACAGATCAAGAATATCTTCCTTTTCCATTTGACATGGCTATGACAAAAATGACTCGATTTTCAAGCTTTTCTCCTTGCCCAAAGCAAAATGATGTTTGCCCAGCACATTTATTAACACAATTTCAATGGAGGCTGAGCCAAAATACGATTGACTTAAGAATGCCAAAATCGAATAATAGTTGCTTTGCAGAGAGAAGTATTCACCTTATACCCATATCAATCCACAGCAGGTAGCCACAAGACCAAACTGAGCTCTGTGGGGGCCAGTGCAGTGTGAAGCTAGTCACCACGTTTGCTTTCGGCTTTGACCCTCTCAGATCTTGTGCGCTCCTGACATGAAGCTTTCTCTTCCATAAAGCCTGTGACGGGCTTCTCCAAACCTCAGCATAGAGAGCATTCGGTGACCCGGATGTGTGCAATTGGAATCTGGACCCGCCAGTCAAAATTTCCAGCACCAGAATTCAACCTCGGTGATCTTATTCCAGCTTTTACCTCCTGTGGCAAATAAAGAATGGCTGGTGACTTTTTCTGAAGCCTGACTGCAAGGAGGTACAGAGCTGGATACTTGAATTAGCAATAATTACTCAACATTTTCAGTAACCCAGCTCACCCACCAAATCCTATGATAATGTGACGTTTCGCACAAATAGCATCTATCCCCAGCAATAGCAGACAGAGCGCTGAAGCCAATTCTAATTCCCGTACTGGCCTCCTCGAACAGGCGCCGGAATGTGGCGACTAGGGGCTTTTCACAGTAACTTCATTGAAGCCTACTTGTGACAATAAGCGATTTTAAAAAAAGAAAGAAAAAAAGAAATCTTTATACGAGTTGGATTTTTAAAAAATTGGTATGATTTTTTTTGCTGGGATAATGTCATGCATGAATGATGCAGAGTTAGTTTCACGATATAGTGATACGCTTTCATGTGAAATGAGCCATTTAGCATCACTTGACAAACAGAGAAAATACTTCCCAAATGCATTAATTTTTAATGAAGTCAATGGGCCTTTCTGTGAAGCTTGAAGGATAAAGCTCGCTCATTAATTATATCAACACAGGTAATTTGTCAGAGAGCTGCCTCTTATGGGTCCACTGTTAAATTAAACATACTTTGGAAGTCATTTTATCTCATTTATACCATTGTAACACAGTTGATAACAATTTGGCACTCGTTTGGTACTTCTTCTTTTCCATTGAAGGCAAATTTTAACGATTTATATCCTCTGTAGAACTGTAGTATACCTTTGGCCTGAATAATCAGCATGGCAGGGGCTTGGGGCATTGATTGACATAAGGCGGGGCTTCTGCTCCTCACTCAGGAGGAAGTCCCGCCTGAGAGAGCCACCAACCAACAGGTTGGCCAGCAGCTCTCCAGTCTCTCCAGTTCACTAGATTGATTCCAGAGGTTTTTGTCGTGTGAGGAGAGATTGAACAGTTTAGGCCTACACTCTCTAGAGTTTAGAAGAATGAGGGGAGATCTAATTGAGGTATGCAAGATGCTAAAAGGGACGGATAAAGTAGACGTGGAGCTGATGCTTCCTCTTGTGGGACAATCTAAAACAAGAGTTCATAATCTTAGAATAAGAGGCTGCAAATTTAAAACAGATTTGAGGAAAAACTACTTCTCCCAAAGGGTTGTGAATCTGTGGAACTTGCTATCCCAAAGTGTGGCGGTTGCAGGAACGGTGAGTAAATTTAAGGAGGAGTTAGACAGATTTATAATTGGTAATGGGTTGAAGGGTTATGGAGAGCGGGCAGGACGGTGGAGTTGAGGCCAGGATGGGATCAGCCATGATCACATTGAGAGTGTTAGGCTCGGGAAGCTAAATTGCCTACTCCTGCTTCTACGTCATGTGTTCTAGGGAGGAGATGCTCTGGCTGATTTTGCAATCCAGCTCTTGGCTTGTAACATTGTAGGCAGCAGATGTGGAACATATCAACCATGATAGAATGGCAGAGCTGACTCAATGGGCCGAATGACCTAATTCCGCTCCTATATTTTATGAACTTATGCCACAGCGCTACAATGGCCGGAAGAGGCACTACAGGGAGTTTCCTGGCATTAAGTCCGGGAAACTGGAGGATAAGGTAAATGGCAGGGGTCCCAGGGCAGGGAGGATAAGGAATGCCTGAGGGGCCACTGTGGAAATGATAGGGGTCTCAGGAAATAGACTGTGGGGGTTTTGGGGGGGAGTGGGGAAAGGTGATCCGTAGATTGCCTGGCCTTAAGGGGAGGGCACCCCCAGTCAGAAGGAGGCTTCTGTTGGAGCCGCCGCCGAGATCTAACTATCTTCATTTATGCATTTTCTCCCCCTGAGCGGTCATCTGCCCGCCAGCTTAAATATTGAGGCTGGGCGGGAAACGGCCTTTAAGTGGTCACTGAAAGGCTTTAATTGGAGAAAGGGCAAGCTTCCCCTCCGAGGTTCTGCCCTGCCCATCCCAGTGGAAAATCGCTACCAGGCCGGGGCGGACGGCAGTCCGGAGGGAATCCCCTCCATGCATTTATACATTGCTACCATTGCCTCAGATCCCGCCATGGGATTGGGGGGGGGGGGGGGGGGGGGGTTGGGGGGGGTGAGCGTTAAATTCTGGCCTTTGTTAATAAGACTGTAAACTGAATCAGTCTTGTCCTGATCAGCAAATTACAACATCAAATAAACACATTTTTAAATGAAGCCATTAACATGGAAAAATGGCTCAAGGTGTTTCACAGAGGTGTAATCAAACAAAAGTAGACACCAAGCCAAAAGGGCACGCATTAGGAGAATTAACAAAAGCCTGTTCAATAGGGACCAAATAAATGCAGCAGTAAAGTCAATGCTTTCCCACCACTAATGATCATTTCTGTTGTGTTAGGACTATCAGCAGTGATCATCCCCCTCTGGAGTAGAGATTTTTTTTTAATAAACATTTTATTGAGGGTTTTTTTGGCATTGCAACAGCAGCAATATAAACAATGTACATGAGACTATAAACATAGTGCACATACCACCTTCCTCCCTAACAGATCCCACCATTAATTAACCCCCTAATCTACGCTAACACCCCCCCCCCCACTGACGATTAATTTTCCACAAAGAAGTCGATGAATGGTTGCCACCTCCGGGCGAACCCCAACAGACCCTCTCAGGGTGAACTTGATTTTCTCCAGACAGAGAAAGCCAGCCATGTCAGTTAGCCAGGTCTCCGACTTCGGGGGCCTTGAGTCCCTCCAAGCTAACAGCATCCGGCTCCGGGCTACCAGGGAAGCAAAGGCCAGAACGTCTGCCTCTTTCTCCTCCTGGATTCCCGGATCTTGCTACACCCTGAAAATCGCCACCTCTGGACTCAATGCCACCCTTGTTTTTAATACCTTGGACATGACATCAGCAAACCCCTGCCAAATCCCCGAAGCTTCGGACATGCCCAGAACATGTGGACATGGTTCGCCGGTCCTCCCGCACATTTTGTTCACCTGTCCTCCACCCCAAAGAATCTGCTCATCCGGGCCACTGTCACGTGAGCCCGGTGAACGACCTTGAATTGAATCAGGCTGAGCCTGGCACATGTTGCGGTCGCGTTGACTCTACTCAACGTGTCTGTCCAAAGGCCCTCCTCTATCTCACCTCTCAGCTCATCCTCCCACTTGCACTTCAGCTCCTTGGTCTGCATCTCCTCTGACCCCATAAGTTCCTTGCAAATGTCAGAGACCCTCCCCTCTCCTACCCATCCTCTGGACACTACCCTATCCTGAATCCCCCTTAGCGGTAGGAGTGGGAAGGTTGATACCTGTCTACGCAGAAATCCCGCACCTGCAGCTATCTAAATTTGTTTCCCCTCACCAATGCAAACTTCTCCTCCAGCGCCCTCATACTTGGAAAGCTCCCCTCTATAAACAAGTCCCCCATCCTCTCAATCCCCACTCTCTGACATATTCGGAAATCCCATCCATACTCCCGGGGGCAAACCGGTGATTATCGCAGATTGGGGACCAGACCAATGCTCCCACTGCTCCCACATATCTCCTCCATTGCCCCCAGACTCTCAGGGCCGCCACCATCACGGGGCTGGTGCCGGCGGGAACGGCAGAGGCACCGTTACCAGTGCCCCTAAACTTGTGCCCTTGCATGAAGCCGCCTCCATATGCCCCCATGCCGACCCCTCCCCCACCACCCACTTACTGATCATGGCTATATTACCCGCCCAGTAATAATTGCTAAAATTCGGCAGCGCCAGCCTGCCCTCCCCCCGACTCCGCTCCAGCATTACCCTCCTCACTCGCGGGGACTTGGCCCCCCACACGAAGCCCGCAATAACTTTGTTGACCCGCTTAAAAAAGGACCGCGGAATAAAGATGCGGAGACATTGAAATACAAACAGAACTCTCGGGAGGACCGTCATTTTCACCGTTTGGACTCTCCCAGCTGGAGACAACGGGAGCGCATCCCATCTCCGGAAATCATCTTTCATCTGATCCACCAACCGGGCCAAGTTCAATTTATGTAGCTGGTCCCAATCCCATGTTACTTGAATACCTAGGTTCCTGAAACTGTCCCCTACCAAACTAAACGGCAGTTCCCCCAATCGCCTCTCCTGACCCTTCACCTGGACCACAAACATCTTGCTCTTGCCCATATTAAGCTTATACCCCGAGAACCGGCCAAATTCCCCTAAAATTCCCATAATTTCTTCCATCCACTCAATTGGATCTGAAACATACAGGAGCAGGTCATCCGCATAAAGCGAGACTCTGTGGTCAACCCCCCCCCCCCCCCCCCCCCCCAGACAAGCCCCTGTCAGCCCCTTGAGGCTCTCAGAGCAATTGCCAGTGGCTCTATAGTGCAAACAGCAGTGGGGAGAGGGGGCATCCCTGTCTCGTTCCCCGGTGCAGTCTAAAATAGTCCGAAGTCATCCTGTTCGTCCGTACACTTGCCACGGGAGCCTGGTACAGCAACCTGACCCAGTCAATATAGCCCCCCCCAAATCCGAACCGCCCCAGAACCTCCCATAAATAATCCCATTCAACCCGGTCAAAAGCTTTTTCCGCATCCATTGCGACCACTGCCTCCACCTCCCTACTTTCCGGGGGCATCATGATCACATTTAACAGCCTTCTTACATTGGCCACCAGCTGCCTGCCCTTAACGAACCCTGTCTGATCCTCCACAATAAGTCCGGTACACAATCCTCAATCCTGGAGGACAAAATTTTGGCCAACAGTTTGACGTCCACGTTCAACAGGGATATCGGCCTGTAAGACCCACATAGCTCCAGGTTCTTGTCCAGTTTTAGGATAAGTGAAATCGTGGCCTGTGACGTCGTCTGGGGCAGACTCCCCCTTTCCCTCGACTCATTAAACACCTTCATCTGCACCGGTCCCAATACCCCGGAGAACGTTTTATAGAACTCCACTGGGTACCCGTCTGGCCCCGGGGCCTTACCTGCCTGCATGGCCTTCAGAGCCTCCACTATCTCTTCAGTAGAGATTTATTAAAGGAGTGATTTTCCAGTGAGAGGAATGATTTCACAGATTGCCCCACTCTATGTGGAGTTTGCACGTTCTCCCCGTGTCTGCGTGGGTTTCCTCTGGGCGCTTCGGTTTCATCCCACAGTCCAAAGACGTACAGGTTAGGTGGATTGGCCATGCTAAATTGCCCCTTAATGTTCGAAGATGTGTAGGTTAGGTGGAGTTACAGAGTTGGGGTGATGGGGAGGGGAAAGGGCCAAATATGTGTAGGGTGCTCTTCCGGAGGGTTGGTGCAGACTCGATGGGCCAACTAGCCTCCTCCTGCACTGGAGGGATTGTATATATTTTTTAAAACACTAGCTCAATATGCTAGGGCCATTTTGTGGTAGAACATAAATGCAGTATCAAATTGTATTTTCAATATAAAAATGGGAAAATACTGGAAATACTTATCAGGTCAGGCAGCATCTGTGGAGAGAGAAACAGAGTTAATGGATGTTTTTTTCCAGATGTTCCCACTGACGGTGCCCCTCCACCTTGGGTTCCCCAGCAGCAGCAGGTGCAAACAATGGGAAACCCTGTTGACAGTGGCGGGACTGGAAAATCCCACCCAACGTTTCAGTATTAAGTATTTCCAGCATTTCCTTTTCCTAATTCAGCTTTTGAGTATTTTGTTTGGTTAGGATACTGAACCAGACCTCAACCTTTGTTAGGATACCAGATGAAAACACCAAACAATTTTTTAATTTGTATAAGTGTTAGGAATGGATACTTCACCCCAGGAGTGATGACTCTGACCAATAGATATCTTTTATGTTAAAACAGACGTTAATTTAAAGACAGATTTAACCACATTAACAACAAAGAAATAGCTTTACAAGTAACAGTTAAACAGTTCTTAAATGAAAGAAAAAGTGAACATACTATCTACACTTGACATTAATTCCAATTAAGTAACTTAATACAGTTCAAATGCCACTTCTAAATAAAGTTAACAAAAGAGGTTACTTGCTTAGCTGTGCAGACCTTTGGAGAGAGTTCCTTTCAAGAGCAGATCCAGTGCACTTCTATTCAACCTAACAGCATTTGGCAAAACTGCTCCTCCCATTAATTACATCATTGGTATCCTAATAAATTCCATGCCCTGCTTAGCTCGGACTAAACACCACTCCTTCATAAATTATCTACACTCCAGGGAATCTCCTGTAATCAAAACACTATTCCATTAGCTCTTTATATCAAACCAAGTAAGTGGTTAAAATTAATAATGACCTTGCTTTTTATCACTTCTTAATTAAAGCTTTAGGAAACACATTGCCTGTATATATTTTAAACCAGGGTTTTTAATAACATTGCAATGAAATATAATATATAACCATCTCCTACATTCATCACAATTTTCTATGTTTATTACATTGAAAGGTGGTTGTGTTGAGATCATTTATATCCACAGTTGTTTGTTTTGCGTTTTCTGCATATTGAGAGGGCTGAATGTGTTTCACATGGTATGATGTGTTTCAATGAGACTATGGAAATAAATACTTCATAATAATCTGATCCAGTTATAGCCATGTCCTTTCTACAGTTCAAAAGTGGAATAATAGCGAGCCATAGAACTCCAGAGCGGATTGTGCCTACACAGCTCGCTTCAACAGCAAGCCAAAATACCATTGCCTTACTCTCTTGTATTCCTCTGTACAATCTTCAGTTTTGTGTATTTATTTTCGCTTAAAAAATGCAATGGTCTTTGCCTCAGCTGTTTCCAATGGCAAAGCATTTCATACGTAAAGACATTTCTCCCTCTGGAAAGCTGGACATATGACGGCAAAGACCCTCGATTTATGTTTGGTGCAAAATAGGATACACTTAACAGTTTATGAATTTAGTGAAAATTTGAATCAGCGATAGGATTCTTGCTTCTGGCTTCGAGCCCAATTTCAGGCTTGGAGTTTGTCACCTGAACTGACATTTAAAAATTTTTTTTTAAGAGTACCCAATTATTTTTTGAACTGGCATTTTATTGCAGCACTGAAGGAGTGCTGCATTGACAGGGGTGCTGGTTTTTGGGTACACGTGTTTTTATCGAGTATTTACATTCCTTCTATGCCGTGAGAGCATTTCACTATGTGGGAAGTTTCAGTACATTCAGAGTGCACTAATTGACATTACCAATTAGAAGGTTATTGAATGAGCAGAAACAAATTTTAATTGAGTAGCAAAACAAATATTTGTGGCAGCTGTGGTGGCCAATTTAAGTACAAAGTGCTGTGAGCACATGATGACAAACTTTCACCATCATTTTCGAGAAAATAAGGGTAATATAGTGAAAATAATAACTTCCCCAATGGGGTTTTGATCTCCTTCAACTTGTCATTGCACAACACATTAACACACACATACTAGGCAACACAATATAAAGAAGAACGAAGAACATTACAGCACAGGAACAGGCCGTCCAGCCCTCCAAGCCTGCGCTGTTCATAATGCCTGTCTAAACTAAAGCCTTCTGGAGTTCGTATCCGTCTGTTCCCATCCTATTCATGTGTTCATCAAGATGCCTCATAAACGCTGCTATCGTGTCTGCTTCCACCACCTCCCCCGGCAGCGTATTCCAGGCACTACAGAATCATAGAATCACGACAGTGCACAAGGAGGCCCATCGATTCTGCACCGAGTCTCTGAAAGAGCACACTACCTAGGCCCAATCCCCCACCCTACCCACGTAACCCACCTAGGGACAATTTAGCATGGCCAATCCACCTAACCTGCATATCTTTAGACTGCGGGAGGAAATTGGAGGAAATCCATGCAGACATGGGAAGAATTAACAAACTCCACACAATCGCCCCAACACGGAATCGAACTCTGGTCCCTGGTGCTGTGAGGCAGTAGTGCTAACCACTATGCCACCTTGTCACCCCCTGCCACTGTGCTGCCCCCTCTGTGCAAAAAACCTGCCTCGCACATCTCCCCTAAACTTTCCCCTTCGCACCTTAATCCTATGTCCCCTAGTAATTGACTTTTAACCTGGGAAAAAGCGTCTGACTATCCACACTGTCCACGCCACTCATAATTTTGCAAACCTCAACCTCCTTCATTCCAGTGAAAACAATCTGAGTTTATCCAACCTCTCCTCATAGTTAATACCCTCCAGACCAGGCAACATCCTTTAAAATCTCTTCTGTACTCTCCCCAAAGCATCCACATCCTTTTGGTCGTGAGGTGGCCAGAATTGTACACAATATTCCAAATGTGGCCCAAATAAGGTTCTGTACAGCTGCAGCATGACTTGCCAATTTTTATACTCAATGCCCTGCCCGATGAAGTCAAGCACACCGTACATCTTCTTGACTACCTTATCGAACTGCATTGCCACTTTTAGTGAACACAATTTTCAGGAACACATTTCTCACTGTGCAACACAGAAGTCACACACTGCCAAAATGAGACAAGTACCAATAATGTATTTTCATGGGAAAACAGTTCAGGATTCACGGAACAAATTGCCTTCCCAACACAGCAACTCATCTATAACCATTAAGAACAAAAATCTCAACCAACACAATTACTAGTAGGTATGGCATTCCCCATTTCCAACTAATTCCAAGACCAGATCAAGGTCAAATATGTTGACCTGACCCTTTGGCCAGTGCTGATCCCAGCACTAGCACTTCAGTACTAGAAACCTCGCTGTAAAATATAAAAGCTCCCACAAGTACAGTGCAATCAAAACATACGATGACTTTCTAAAAAATATATTTGAGAATTTATTAAGAAAGGAAATACAAAACAAACAGAGCTGCTTAAGAAATCATACATTTTACTGGTAATAAAAGGAAGTTGATGAAGATAGCCTTCAATAATGTTTAGATTCATGATCCAACTACATTATATTAAGCTATCAGTTTCAATACTCAGTATATTACAGAATTAGTTGGTATCACCCTGATCCTTGAGGCAATATCTTTCTGTAAAATACCCTTTGAAGCATACACTTTTGAAATTATATGAACGTCTTTCTGTAGTTTAGTTAATCATCGGATTGGGTTATAAGCAAACTGTTAAATTAAATAATTCTGCAGAGATTCATGGATCAGCAGGCACTTGGAAAACATATGCTTTGAAAATGTCTTGTGACTAAAAGCTCCAAGAGCACTTGAGAAATTCAACTGTTGGGGGATCATTGACCCAAGCACAGTTAATCCACACCCAGTCCTGTTCAGAACTCCAGACCATATATTACAACATGCTCCTACGGGTTGAGTTAAGCTTGTGGAACTGGACAGGGCAGAGCATCATTGGTGTTCACAGAAGTGACAGAGCATGGAGTGCCTGTGATGTTCTTTTCATCAGTTCGTAGGCAGATTTCGAAGGACATGCTGGAGAGGCAGATGACCGTGGGAGCTGTTACAATTAGTTTTACACAGAATCTCTAGGCTGCATGCTTCAGTAACCATGGAAGTAGAGAGAACTTCATCCCATTTTCAGTTTTCTGCTGAGCTGATTCTGCTGTTCCTCTTCATTTGGGGTAGGTTAGCTGTCAGTCTTTTGTACTAAACTTTCTCCACTAACAATCTGGTCTAAAGTTTAGTTTTGACAGTGTAACTGCCTACCGAGGCTATCAGAAACAGACTGGCTTAACTTAACCAACATTAGTCTTTATTTCCAAAGCACTAAGCTGGATTGCTGGGGAGCTATTAGTACTTTATCATCACGTGAGCTGAATACTTTGTTTTATGTGGGACGATACGTAATATTCCAAAACTGCATTTGATCATTGAAAATCACCAAGCATTTTTTTTGGATTAATTCATTTTCAAACCAGATTGCTGTCCTGTTTACCACCGACTTGCGTTTAGTTTAAATTGGATGTAAGCCTCTTAACTTCTGAACCTATGAAACAAAAGCAGTACATTGGCATTTTCTTGCAGTAACCATAGTTACAACAGTTAGCGGAGTTTGGTAATTACACTGCAATAATCCACAGCATTTTTTGGATGGATTGCAAGTTGTTTACAGTCATACTTAAAAATGCATAAGAACAGAAAATTACCTGTGGGATTTCCTTGAAGATTGAGGTGAGGGTTCAGTTCAAGGAAATGGGGCATCTTTGAATTGAGATCTTCGGGCAATCAGACCGTTAAGAAATACTTTTCGCTTTGTGACAGAGTACAAATTCACGAGAAAGAGTAATGTGTAGATTTAATATTTGAAATCCAGATGAATAGTTAGAAAAGTCATAGTGGATTCATGGTTCTGCCTCCGGGATAAGTGTAAGATGGAGCAATCACTTGTAAAAATAACGTAAAACGTTTCTGCTCTTTAGAACTTTCACTGGGCATAAAGATGCAATCTCACCTATTTACTTAAAGCAATGTAACAATCAGTTATAGGAAAGCAGATGATCATGGGACATTCGCACTGTGTATAGATAGTACGTCCTAGCTTGAGTACTTCCCTGGGCGATATTGTTATTCAAATCTTTCCCAGCCTAAATTCACTGGCCACTGCAATAAGTTCTTGCAATGTAATCTGAGAGTGGTACAGTTATTTAAAGTTTACATTTCTAATGATTCAATCATTTTTATCTGATGTAGGAAGTTGATAGATATCGTGAATAGCAGCATAAACCTTCCCCCTGGTGACGCATGGGTGATATCTGAAATCATTCAATAAAATCTACACAAAGGCTATTAACCGTGAAACAGTTTCAGAGGCTGCAGATGACATTTGCAAGAATATATTATTCTTCTGCCTGAAAGGCTGATTCACGGCGATTCTGACGTTGAGTGGACCAGATGGCGGTGCCAGATGAATGTCACTGTTAGAGCTGTTACATGTGTGTGTAACCTCTGCCTGTGGTTTTAGCCAGCTCTATTTGTAGGTATCAACAATTCCACCCACGTCAAGGCCCAGTGATATTCATAAATTCCATAATTCTATCACTGTTGGGGTGGGGCAGTAATATGCTGAGTTGTAGTCTAAGTCAGTTAGATAAAATTTGTTCAACTTTGTTGAGGCTCAACAGCATTTAGAATGACAAAATTCGTGAAATTGTGCAAGTGTAGAGGGAAAGAATAGTCACTTAGCATTGAAAGTGTGGACAGTGTTGCAAGTATAGGTACAAACTACAGCAAGATTCCATTCCTTGGAGCCTAAAAGATTGGTGGTCTCCATAGCTACATAAAAACACTTTTTGTGCAAAAATAATACTTTTACACAATGGGGGTGGGAGTTGGTAGTGAATTGTTCGAAGATGGCTTTGAATATGCTTAGTGGCTTCATTAGCCAAGAATGCAGTGGGACTTTCCTATTCTTCTATCTCCAAACACGTCACAGTCTTTCAATTAACTGTTGCCATGGGAAACAGAAGAATCTACCACCACTCAATGCTCAAGCCTTCAAACAGCTTTCAGGGTAGCTGTGGCCCTTTATGTCCGAAAGGTGATTGTTAGGTTTTAAATGCTGCTGTGTTTGGCTGGTTGTCCAAACTTGAGTTTTGATGTGTGTCATTGGATTCCTGCTTTACTGTCTTCAGAATTTATTAATTCTCCAGATACTGGAAGCATCGTTGCCTACGGACCTGGCCAAGTCATTACAACAATTCTCCTCTTTGTGGGACTTTGTCTTTCGAACCGCCTAGGGTTCTGGAAGCAATATTCCAAATTTCTCAATACAATTTGCATTTTAAAGCATAACTCGTTGGTGTAGAGCGAAGTAGAGCTTATTATTAACCTGTCTACAGAATTGCAAATTAATTCCCTTTTTATAGTGCACCAAGATGAAGCATTCTGTTTCAGCCGACAGTACACACTGCTGGTAAAAAGAAAATCACTGTGGATGCTGGAATCTGAAACAAAAACAGAAAATACTGGACAATCCCAGCAGGTCTGACAGCATATGCGGAGAGAGAAGGGAGCTCACCTTTTGAGTCTGGATGACTCTTTGCCAAAGCTGCTGGTTGACTGAATTTCATCATTTTATGTGTGTGAAAGAAAATTGTAACAATCTCATTTTCAAATGACTCCAAGATTCGTAGCAAAGCAATATTCGCTCCTCTGAATATAAAGGATATGGGAAATTATATACACTTATTACATGACACCTGTAACAACATTTTGGAAGGCATTGTCATTAGTTGCCCTCAGGTACTGACTATCAAGTAAAGTAAGAGATTCCAATGAACAGTGCAACATAGGAATATAGTAGCTGAACAAAATGACCTCCGGTCTAAGAAATTTGAAATTGTCAAGCTGCGCTCCAACATCTTTTTTGATATTTACAACTCTGTAATGGCTCTTGCGAGTAGGTTGTAGCACTCAACGCAGGCTTTCAACTCTTAAATGGTTCAGTGGCATATGGCACACTGACACGCAAATGCTGTGATTGCAAGTTGTTCCAAGTTGTTTGAATAGTAATGACAAGTCTTGGAACAGGTCCACTGCCTCGCCTCTGGGAATGATTTGTGACAGAGGGGACCCAAAGATGCAGGGAGTAACTGAATTACTTGAAATAATTTTATCTTATGAAATATGAACACTGCTATGCAAGGAAGTAACAAAATACCAAGTTCAATTTTAAAAGTTATGAATAAAATTCAATGCTGAAACCTCCCCACTACCCTACCTCCAAATCATGAGTTAATCCCTGGATTGGTTCTGTCCTAGGCCAGAACAGTCCATGCTGGATAACATGGCACTCTTTTGATTTTTCTACATGATGTGGCAGAGGACATTGCACAGTGCCTGGTGCAAATCTCTCTAACAGATGATTTAGTAAAGGCATCAGAACTCTGCCTGTAGGGCACACCTCGCACATATTACTAAATCCTTCGATTGTTAAGTATTAAAGAAATTTGTAGAATACACCAAGAGTAAGTTTGAACCTGACTTCTGAAACAGGACTAAAATTTATTGGACAGCTGTTAATAAATATTAAATAGAAGAACAGATACAGTGCAGAATGATTTGAGAATGATTCTTGTTAATGGCAATAGCCAGTTGGATTCTCACAGGCAGTTCAGCACTTCACAGTGAAGCAGAAATAAAAGAGGACAACAAAAACATGAAGTAAAATGAAAAGAAAATTATTCTGCAAAAAAGGTCCAGGAAAATTGCTCAATTTCCACTAAGTGTTTTTGGCCAAGCACAGTAAATTTTAAACAACTTGAACTCATTTTCACCAATGATCATTCATCCCTGTTCAGAGTACTTTTTCAGACGGAATGGGCATTCCAATGCTTTCAAATGGTTAGGGATCGTCTACAACTCTCCACTCGGGAGAACTCAATGGAAGAGTCCAGATACCTAGCAATTTTACCTAATTAAAGTTAAAATGTTTTGTATTATAGACTTTCACATTTTTATTAATAATAATTAGCAACCTCTATTTAAGTTTAATGTTCTCTCCTTTGGTTCCAGTACGTGGACCATACAGACTTGTACTGGGTCATATAGTGCAGGAAGATCTCATCTCTGATCTACATCTTTCCCATAATGATGCGACCAGAACTGGACACAATATTCCAAGTGTGGTCTAATAGGGTTTTCTAAAGCTGCAGAAAAACCTCGCGGCTCTTAAACTCAATCCCTCTGTTAATGAAAGGCAACCACACCATACGCCTTCTTAACAACCCTATCAACCTGGGTGGCGACTTTGAGGGATCTATGTATGTGGATCCCAAGATCCCTCTGTTCCTCCGCACTTCCAAGAATCCTGCCTTTAACCCTGTATTCAGCATTCAAATTCGACCTTTCAAAATGAATCACTTCACATTTTCTAAATTGAACTCCATCTTCCACTTCTCAGCCCAGCTCTGCATCCTGTCAATGTCCTGTTGTAACCTGCAACAATCCTCAACACTATCTATAACTCCCCCAACCTTTGTGTCATCGGCAAACCTACTAACCCACCCTTCCACTTCCTCATCCAAGTCATTTATAAAAACCACAAAGAGCAGAGGTCCCAGAACAGATCCCTGTGGGACACCACTGGTCACCGACCTCCAGGCTGAATACTTTCCATCCACTGCCACTCGCTGTCTTCTTTCGGCCAGCCAATTCTGTATCCAGACAGCCCCTGTATCCCATGCCCCCTGACATTCTGAATGAGCCTACCATGGGGAACCTTATCAAATGTCTCACTGAAATCCATATACAGCACATCCACTGCTCAACATCCATCAATATGTCTCGTCGCATCCTCAAAGAATTAGTCACTGTATATTTTGCTTGGAACCTGGGTAAGGCAAGAATACCTACCTAATGGCATGTTGAAATAAATTAGCCCCAAAATGTTTAATTTCTGATTAAGCAGAATCGGTGTTGACATATTGTACAATTATAATGACTAAGTCCCCATGCTGGCGGGAGAACCGGTGCCAACCACCCCGGCATCAACACGCCGCACTTTCGAGGGCTAGGTGGACGGGTTGGCGCCGATCCAGCCAGCGCTGAAGGGACGCCGTGAGTTTGCGGATGCGCCGAAGGGCCGGCGTGACCTTGCGCATGCGTGGAACCGCCGCCATGGTTGCGCGCATGCGCAGACCTGCCTGCATATTTTGGTGCATGCACGGTGTCTTCACTTCTCCACGCCGGCCATGGCTGAGCCCTACAGGGGCCGGCGGGGAAGGAAGAAGTTCCCCCATGGAACAGACCTGCCCACAGATCGGTGGGCCCCGATCGTGGGCCAGGCCACCTTGCCCCCCCCCCCCCCGGGGTCAGATCCCCCTGCGCCCCCCCCCCCCCCCCCCCCCGAGCACCGCCCCTGCTGACTTCCCTGCCAGGTCCCGCCGGTGTCAGAGGTGAGCGATTCACGCCAGCGGGACTGGCCAAAAACGGCCGGCCGCTCGGCCCACCGGGCCCTGCCAAAATAATGGCAGCAGAGAATACGGCAGCTGCCGTCTGGGTGGGATTAGCGCCGCCCCCTGGGGTTTCTCCGAACCGGCGGGGGGTCGGAGAATCCTGCCCCAGACGTATAACCGCAAAATGTGCGTTGGGACCCTGTGGACCTTGAGGGAATTACCCGGTGGTCTGCCCATGTGAGGAGGGGTAAAAATTGAATCCACTCCAGATATGGCTGTCATGGAGTCAGACAGCACAGAAAAGGCCCTTCGGCCCATCGAGTCTGCGCCGGTCAAGAACAACCAGCCAACTATTCTTTTTAACATTTAAAAAAATGACATTTTCTGAGTCACCAAGCCAGGGCTCAGATTGTGGACAGGGGCGAACCCCTAATCCAGCTCCTCGCCTGCTCCAAAAACCAATTACACTTGATCTTAGCCAGAAGACCGAGAAGCGATCACCCAACTATTCTAACAGGGTAACAGGGTTTTGTTCTGAATTTAGCAAGGATGTGCGTTTGCCAGTACTGTTTAAAAAGTAACTGTACTTAACCCCAAATACTTGATGGAAATTGAGTACGTTCCCTCCACGCTTTCTGATTATAAAGAATTAGTCAGATAGATAGAAATTTGTTCACCCAGAGGGTTGTGAGTCTCTGGAACTCTCTTCCTCAGAAGGCAGTGGAAGCAGTCTTTGAATATTTCTAAGGCAGAGCTAGATGGATTCTTGATTAACAAGGGGCTTAAAGGTTATCGGGTTGGCAAGAATGTGGGTTCTGATTCGTTGATATTTATTGTTACATGTACCAAAGTACAGTGAAAAGCATTTTTCTGCGGGCAAGGGAACATACACAGTGCATACATAGTAGACACAAGAATAATCGACAGAGTACATTGACAATGGTACATCAACAAATAGTGATTGGTTCCAGTGCGGAACAAGGGCCAAACAAGAGCAGCATCGGGCATCGTGAATAGTGTTCTTACAGGGAACAGGTCAGTCCAAGGGAGAGTCGTTGAGGAGTCTAGTAGCTGTGGGGAAGAAGCTGTTCCTATGTCTGGATGTGCGGGTCTTCAAACTTCTGCCTGATGGAAGGGCCTGGAAGAAGATAAAACCTGGGTGTGAGGGGTCTCTGACAATGCTGTCTGCCTTTCTGAGGCAGCGGGAGGTGTAGACAGAATCAATGGGAGGTTGGCAAGCTTGTGTGATATGTTGGGCTGAGTTCACCACATTCTGCAGTTTCTTGCGATCTTGGGCCGAGCAGTTGCCATACCAAGCTGTAATACAACCAGATAGGATGCTCTCTATGGCACATCTGTAGAAGTTTGTGAGAGTCAATGCAGACATGCCGAATTTCTTTAGCTTCCGTAGGAAATAGAGACGTTGTTGGGCTTTCTTGACTGTTGCATCAACATGAGTTGAAGTTACAATCAGATGAGCCATGATCTTATTGAATGGTGGAGGAGTCTTGAGGGGCCGAGTTGACTATTCGTGTTCCTAAGCTTTGACAAAGAGTCATTGGACTCAAAACGTTTGCTTTTTCTCTCCCTACAGATGCTGCCAGACCTGCTGAGATTTTCCAGCATTTTCTCTTTCGCTCCTAATTCATATGTTCATATGTTTTCTGAGTTTAAATCAAAGAATGAGATAAGTTTATTAAAGGTACCTCCTGAATTAAAAAGAACTAAGTAAAATGTGACCTCCATTCATGCACACATGTATTCCTTGGGCAACACACAAGTACAGATAGTAGTATACGAGGATAAACTTTTTTATAGTTTGTGAAGAAAATACACAATCAAATCTTTTTTTGTGTGTCTAGTTTTGATGCAGCGATTGCACGTTGTGGCTGTTTTGATCAGTTGTCTTCCTGGCGGTAGCTGCACAGATTAGATTTCCACATTTTAATCCCCAGAACACTTGGTTTGCAGTAGATTTGTCGTCTCAGGATGCATTGCAATACCCTTGCTCAATACTGGAGAGTGAGACCCGGCTCTTGAAGCCTATCCGTATAACCTTCCAATCACTCTGACATGATGAAAACAATTCTTAAAAAGATTTGCTGGCTGTATATTCCAGAGGAATTCCATTATATTGTTCAATTGTAGTCATTGTGCTGTAGAAGAGGTGATTACATTTTTTTGATGTCTCATCTCAAAAACCTTTGAAGAGATTAGGGCAGAAATCAACAGGAGATGGGGGGATGGAATTCTCCGTTGCCCGACGTCGATATCGTAATCGGCGATTGGGCTGAGAATGCCTTCCGATGCCCAAATCGGGTGCGGTGCCGATTTGACACTGGTTTTTGAGTCCCCGCCCCTTCAAAATGGTGTCATTTCGTTGTGCGCCCCATGCCGTTGGAACGACGTTGGCACGTCTTCAGAATGCCCTTCCCCCGATGCTCTGCCCCCAATGGGCCGAGTTCCCGACCGCACGGTTGTCATGTGGTCTGAGCGGTCGGGAACCCCGACGTGGCAGCCGCGGACTGTGTTTAGCGCTGCCACAGTTGGCCAGAAGCCGTGCTGCTGGGCGGGGGGGGGGCTTCCGCAAGGGCTGGGGGGACTGATGGGGGGTGGCCATGAGGTGTCCTATGGGGATATATTTGACAGGTCAGGGCCGTGCACGCCTGGTGTCACGTTGTACAGTGCGATAGCTGCAGGCCGTCACCATGCCCATGCGCGGCCACGGACCTGGCCATTCTCCGGCCGTTTCTGGCACAACTGCTAGCCCCCCACCGATCCCGGAATCCTAGACTAACTCCCGAGTTACTTCAGAACTGGTCACCAACCCCCCAATCACTCACACTGACACCCTGACCACCCAACCCAACCATCCCTCCTGACCTGTCCTATGCAGCCCTCCAGAACCGGCCTGGCCAACCCCCATGACTCATGACTCAACCTAACCACTCCCATCTAAACCTGACTACCTCCCACCAGCTGACTAAACCCTTGACAAGACCAGAGTCACTCCACCACCTGACTACCCCCGACTCAACTTGACTACCTCCACTGACCCAACCCAAATTACACCTGTTACATCGATGCATTCACCCGACGACTCAGCTCACTGATGTGCCATTCTACCCGCCTACTTGTCATCAAACCCATCTGCCACCCTATCCACCTAACACCTCACCCACCTACCACCATTTACCTCACCCACCTACCCACCCTACCTATTCCTTCACTTATCCACTTATCCATTCATTAACATTCGCACTGGACATTTCAACTTCCCTTATGGCCACTAGCGTTGTAAAAAGTGGGAATGTCCAATCTTTCCCTCGGCGATATTTTGCAGTAATGGAGTTCTATGATGGACTGAACATTCCGCACTTCTGGAGAAGCTGGGCTCGGTAGACACGGCCAGTAATGTGGAGCTGTTTTGGGGCACAGAAAAGTACAGTCGGCTTTGCAAACCATAGAGTCATACGCAGACAGTCTTTACACTTTCAGAAAGTCTAAATGGTATCGGCTCCGAATTGTCACAAAATCACCACACGAGCTCCAGATTAGCTGGGAATGAATATGTACTGGAACTAGATCGTCAGTGAATCAGACACAATTGCTCCAGATAACCAAAAATAAAGCAGGCATGGATTCGCACCAGATTACAAGGGAGTAAGGCAAGTGCTGACTAGGTTACCAGGGAATTAGGCACATGCTGACTCTAGATTGTCAGAGAAGCAAAGTTGGGGTAATAATCGTCATTCGACAAAGTTTGGGCTGAGTATATTCTGTGGAGTTATGTTACAGACTGGCAATTCCTACAAGGCTGGAATTGTTTTTTTCAAAGTTATCAACTGTTAGCTTGAAATAAAACACTATTCTGATGTAATGTAGCTGGCATTGTACATGTTTGCAGATACTGGTGAGTGAAGCCAGTAGCATCCATCAGCTGTTCTTTTCTCGTTGCTCAAATCATCAGTTATGTCATTCTCTTCTACAATATTAGGTTACAAGATCTTTTTGCGTTTCTGCCCTTCATACAATATTGCAGGACAATGGTGTATATTCGATGACATCGAGAGAGAGAAAGCAAAACAATCAATGTGGCAGCTCCTCCTATAATATTCCCTACAGAGGCATCATTGTGAGGATGGAACATAAGAGGCACTAATGGGAGCTTCCAATTTCTTAATAGGTCATCAACAAGTCTGTTCCTCACAAGTCATTAAAAAGTCTTTTTTAATGCCAATTTCCAAATAAGGTGGTGGAAACATATACTGCTCACCATTCTCAGACTGGTGCAAGGCGCAAGAAGGTCACTTTATTTCAAAATTGACACACTCGCACGTTAAAGGCAAGATTATCTGGCACTCCTGTAGCATGTTTTCTTGCGGCAGAGGCAGCTCGCCATTGGCTGCCGCTGGGATCTTCCAGTCCTGCCTTTAGCGTCATGCCATGCCGGGGTACCTGCTGTATGCAGGGGGGGGGGGGTGATGCCACCTTGGGCTGGTCAGGAAAATAATGCTGGTGAGAACGGTCGGAAAGTCACAGCCTGACTTCAGCACAAAGAAGGGGCTGGAGAAGGGGCTGGAATCCTCCTGTTTGTTGATAACTTTTCCGAACTCGAGTGTTAGCAAGTGTGAAGAGGTGCCTCCCATTTAATTAAAAGGCTGTTTTAAAAAGCGTTTAGCTATGTAGAATTCAAAAGACATAATGTAGCTATATAATAATCAGCCATAATGTGGCTTTTGTGTCATTTCACTGTCATCATATTGCAGCTTTAAAAGTTCTCCAAGCTTACACTGGTGTGGGCAGTGTAAATGTGGACACTGGTGCTGATGTGCTTTAGTTGGCATACGCACAACATGCTCAATATCACAACTATTGCACCAAATAATCCTGTAGCCTAACTATCAATCTATCTGCAACAGACTTCCGCGCCCCCAACCCTTCCCCAGTCACAGGAGGAAAATTACACCACTGGGAACCTGAGCTCGCTCGTAGGTCCTTGCTGCCTAGACTTTCCGTCAGAGCTGAACAATTGTGTTAAATAGTGTAAGCAGGTCTTTCTGAGCATTAGGAGTAATGGAAGAATGGGCAGCCACACTGAGGGCAAAGCATTTCTGCACCGGCTTTGTTACGAAGATGTGATCAGCACCAGGTTTTTGCCGATTAGCATGGTGAAATGCAGACCTCTGAATCTAACAGGTTGCTGTGCTGACCTGTTCAAACTCCGACCTTTACATCTGCTTCAGGCCCACTCAGCGCTGGAGGTGTGGTAGCACAGGTTTTGCAGTTAAGGAATTGTTTCCTGACACACGGTGCTTCAGTTATTGAAAAGCTAAATGTTTACTTAACAGTTTAAAGATTTTTTTTTGGGGGGGAAAAAAGGAACGTATTGCTATGTGAATAACAAATAAGTCCTGTCAAGTGCTATGGAATGTGTTAGAAAGTTTCAGCACTCTAAATAGTTCCTCGATTAGAACACCCACAAGCTAATGATGTAAAGTGAAATAACCTAACTTTGGCAGACAAAGAGAGAGATGCAAAATTAGATGACTTGAGTAGAGTGGGCTGGCACATTAACTTCACAGTGTTACTTTCTAGATATGAAAACCAGTCAATCCTTAAAAAATACTGCTACCGAACTTTAACTCTGAGAACGCAAGTTCCTGATGTGTTAAAATGGCTAATGCTTCAGATTACAATCTTTTTTTACTTTTACAAATTTAGAGTACCCAATTACTTTTTCCAATGAAGGGGCAATTTAGCGTGGCCAATCCACCTACCCTGCACATCTTTTGAGTTGGGGGAGCAAAACCCACATAGAATTGGGGAGAATGTGCAAACTCCATATGGACAGTGACCCAGGGCCGGGATTCGAACCCGGGTCCTCAGCACCGTAGGCAGCAATGTTAACCACTGTGCCACCGTGCTGTCCCGGATTACAATCTTAATTGTTCATGTGGGTGAAATGATTCTAGGTGATTCAGGACATTGTTTGCAGAGACCAGTTGCAGTGGGAAACTCTGGGTGGTTGTGCGTGGCAGTGAAAATATGCTTGTGCAGAAGAATGAAAGGTGTAGGGGCCTGAATAACAGGAGCAGGAAAATCACACATCCAAGGGAGATCACAACACCAGAATTAGCAAAGCGGTAGAACCTTGGTTATTTGAATCAGTCAGAACAGTACAACATACCTTCTAGTTGTAAACATTATGCCATGCTACATACAAAACTTTTAATTAGGTAATTAATACAAAAGGATAGCGTGCACTTCTCAGCACATTATTATTAATGCATCATGATTGCCACTTGGTACAAGTGGGGATCCAATGCACCATGGGGCAAAAATGACTTTTAGTGTTGCAGCTTAATAGTATGTCTCTATCAGAATAATATCTTATTCGGACTTATGTCCTTCAGTACCACCCTTACCATAAGGGCATCCAGAGCGGGCAGTCCATGACCTCACATGGGTTGATAAATGAATGGATTAGTTGCTCTCTTCTCCTTTTCCCCCATGTGCCACTCCCCCCCCCCCCCCCCACCACTGCCCTAAGACTATAGATATTTCCACACTGCAAGGAAGTGATGGTGCCATTCAAAGACATTGGTTCTAAGGGGATAACCCTTGAGTACAAAATCGTTTGTTCACTTTTACTTGCTTTGAAGATGTTTCCACGCATAAAATCACCACAAAAGCACCCAGCTGATTTTCATAGTTCTGCCTCTTTGTGCGTTGCCCAAATTATGATTAATCTGTTCCCAGTCACTCCTAATGGTGTGCTCCAATAGTTTGTAATGATGTTATCAAAGAGAATGTAATTTTATTATTTTGCAAAAAAAAAAGACATATTGTACCAAATATTTTAGTTTGCAATATAGGACAATGCTCAAATTGTGCTTTTAATCTTGATGGGTAAATCTCTCCCACAGGAAGATTAAGAATCCTCGGTGTCACAGTCTGTTCTGTGGTGAGAATGTAAAGATGCTTTGTTTTGTCAGGGGCATAGATATTGATGTCAAGAGGAAGACTTGTAAAAGTCTTTCAAAATAACAAATATGGGAGTGGAGCTGTTTATGTCCTTAATATGCCTACGTGTTTATAATATGGATACCAATTTAATCACAGTAGACATGCTGTGTTTTTCAATTTACAGTTAATTTTTTTTACCAAACATTGATCTAATATGAATAAAGCTGTTCCATAATGACATCTTAATTTAGCTAAATAAAGTGAGCTGGATATTACAGTAGGCAGCAGGCTTGACACATTTAACCAGCAATCTAGCAGACTAGCAAAAATGATTGAGACAGATACCATAATTGGTTTGCAACACACTTCTGGCTATTGCAAAGTTATATATTCAGCAGTCCAGCAGATGAAGGAACGATCTGATTCCTGGTGGTCATGTGGGAAAGGTAGAACTGATTTTCCCGAAAGGTCTAATGGGTCATTGGCGACAGACAGGCAGAATACAATTCTGATTTCTCCCGAGTTGATTGGAGGTGAGGTGTCAATATACATTCCTTGGTGAAAGGTGAACATGTGCCCATTTTGCCGAGCTGTATAATGAGGGAATATGTGCCTGTTTGATCATCTCTGTGAAACTGTTCAAAATACTTTTATTACAAAAATGACAGCAGGCTTCGAGATCACCGCCTCGTCGATTTGACATAAAATACTGAGGAATGAAGTTTGTGGAAATACAATGGGATATGTGATTAAGGCAGTACTGGACTGTTGGAACACCTCAGGCGGAGGTTTTCATTTTAATTTAATTTCCTGTTTTTGTTCTAGTCTATGAAGTATTAGCGAGTTTCCACGTTTTAACACGCATCTTTTCACACACAACCCTTATCAAAACAAATGCGGGAAAAGTGGCGTGAGGTGCCATCTTTTGTTTTCAACTGAGATTCAGGAATAATGTTTTAAAAGAGGTATAAAAAAATACATAGAGTCAAGTCCATGTCAAAAAAGAAAAAGTCACAGGATATGTTTGACAGTGAGTGCATGTGCAGCAACTGTTGTCAGCTTTGACAGCTCTGCAGCCCTTGAGTTGGCTTATTAGTGGGCCACAAGCAAAATCACTTTTCACATTGGGGTGGAAGGTTGTCAGTTTCATGCAATTGTTAGGAGAGAAAGAAGTGAAGGTTTTCAGAACCAACCAGTAAATTTAAGAAGAGGGCAAAAATCCCATTAGAATGGCATGCCTCACCCACCACTGCTGACTACGTATGAGGAGGCATGGGTAGAATTTCTTCAAGAATTCTGTATTCCCTTGCCATAACTTTGTTGGAACACTGATGGAAACCCTGTTAAAAAAAAAAGTTTCTTCTGGGTTTCAGTTTGTCTTCCACTCAAATGCGATTGGGGGGAGGGGGTGTGACCCCCCTCCCTCCCGTGTTGTCCCTTTTGTCTCTCCAGCCTTTTCTCATCTTCCCTCCCTCTTCCCCCCCCCCCCCCCCTCCCCCAGTTGCGCATTCCTATGGTTCCCCCTCTGTCTTTATTTTTCTTTTTCCTCTCCCTTTTCTTTCTAACTTTCCTTTTTCCCCATCAATTCATTGTTGCTGGCCTCAAACAGGTTGTGGAACAGGCCAACAAACTGCCCCCATGCATTTAGGAGGCCTTCCTCTGACCCTCGGATGGCATACTTAATCTTCTCCAGGAGGAGAAAGGTCAGCAGGCCAGTCTGCAGCTGTGGGTGGTGTTGTTGATCGCCAGCCGAGCAGGATTCTTTGGCGTGCAATTAGGAAAGCGAAAGCTGGGGCGTCGGCCCCTCTTCCTCATGTGTACCTCTGGCTGCTCTAATACCCCGAAGATTGCCACTTTCAGGCATGGCTTCACCCTCACCCCCACAACTTCGCCCTTTGCCTCAGAAAAGGCTGTCCAGAACCCAGCAAGTTTAGGAAAAGCCCAGAACATGTGGGTGTGGTTGGCCGGGCCCCTCTGGCACCTCTGGCATGGTTCACATTTATCCTCCACCTCCGGGAAGAACCTGCTCATTCAGGTTCTGGTCCGGTGCGCTCTGTGCACCACTTTGAGCTGCATTAGGCTTAGCCTTGCGCAGGAGGAGGTGGAGTTAGCCCTGCTCAGCGCTTCGCTCTAGAGTCCCCACCCCACCTCGGTCCCCAGTTCGTCCTCCCATTTCCATCTGGTCTCGTCCAGTGGTGTTCGGTCTCTGTCCAGTAGCTTGCCATACATTTTCCCAGAGAGTCCCCCTTCTTTACTGTCTGTATTTATCAAGTCCTCTTATAGTGTAGTCTCTGGGGCCCCGGGGTACCCTTGCTATCCTTCTTGATATTCTGTGCTAGTTTTTTTTGTAATTTACCTTAGCTTTTTTTATTACTTTTTTATGTTTGAAAGTTTCCCAATCTTCCAGCCTGCCACTGGTCTTTGCAATATGATATAACTTATAATGTCCATGATCATTGTTTAGCCATGGATGTTTTTTTACCCTTCTGCCCATCTTTATTCCTCACTGGGATATATTATAGTTGTGAGGTATTGAGTATCTCCTTAAACAACTGCCACTGCTTATCAGCTGTCCTCCCTTTTAGCCTTCCTGCCCAGTTTATACAGGCTTTATGGCCTCTTTCACGGTCGGGATTCTATGGGCGGGATTCTCCGGCCTCTCCCACCCAGCGACCAGAAATCCGCACCCGAGGTCAATGGACTTTTACGTGGTCCGCATCCCACCCAGAGCAAGCTTGCAGTGGGCGGGGCAGAAGAACCCAGCCCTGTTTAGGCAAGTTGGAATTGATCTGCCAATTCGCCATTGGTCCTTTCTCACCCTGCGATTCTAGTTTAAATTACCACCCTGAATGTTGGGCAGGCCCATAACTTATATTGTGACGAGCTTGTCTTCTGTTGAGTTTCATTCTAATTAATTGTCTTCGCTAAACTTAAATTTGGGTCTATTTTTGAGCTGCTAACCTGTTCTGAGTCTACATCAGCTTTCATTAGCTTTGTACCTGGCATGCATGTGTCAGGCATAATACAAACTGATCCTGTCTTAAGACAATGTGGTAATAAGTACGTGGATTAGTTTGCACAACAACAAAGCACGTCTGAGCTTAGTCCTTCAAAGGACTGAATCCAGTATTTTATTCTGTTTGATTGCCTCTAACAGGGCCATACATTCAAATATAAACCTAATTGCTGGGACAAACAACATGTTTGATGAAAGTAACAGGTAGTGGGGAGTCATGCGGGATTCACTGGGGTTAATGCATTAGTCACAGGCTGAGCAGTATGATTTGGCTGTGAGGCTGCGAGGTGAATAGTTCAAATGTGGCTGTATAAAGAAAGGCTTTGTCATTGTTAATTATACACATCACTTCATTTCAGTTTCGAAATTTACCGTTTTGCCATCTCTGAAATGGAAACAACAGAAAACAATTGCTGTGGAAGAATTAAGATTCATAATGAAATGCCCCATCCCTGATGTAGGCATTGACACATGGCACATTTATTGTCAGCTCCACAAGGTACTTTCATCTGCATCTAATGTTTTTCATGTGGTTAGACAGACTGTAGCCATATTGATATCTAGTGGCATTGTGTCATTTTATATTCCGCCAAAGGAAGGCACATTAGGTAGTTGGACAGTGCCAATATTGGGCAGGGTTTCCCTGTGCCCCCTGCTACGGGTTTAAAGGCGGGTGGGGGAAGAACACAGTGGGAGCTCTAAAATCGGTTTCCGGTGGCGTAAAATGCCAGTGGGATCTTGTGCTCCCACCATGGCAGGTCTCAATTCCCACCAGAAGCTCTCATGAAACCGATTTGAATCCTGCAAATGGGTTGCAGATGAAGACACAACCCGAATCGTGCCCCTCACCCTTGCCCGATTGCTCTTGCCGTCAGCGGGAAATCCCGCTGGTCCAGAAAAAATGGCACATAGCCAAAGAAGGCCTTTGGCAGCTGGTGGAGATGAGAAGAAAGTGGAGGCCTTGACAACCAGACTGGAACAGCACATGAAGCACCGGATGGATGGAGCATCAACCACGAGGACCATCTTCACGCAGCAGTATTCAGGATGTGGTTCTTTTTCCAGGGACTGGATCTTTAACCAGCAAATTCACCCAGGGACTGCATCTTTAACCAGCAACTTCACCCAGGGACTGGAACTTTAACCAGCAACTTAAGCCAGGGACTGGATCTTTTACCAGTAACTTCACCAGGGACTGGATCTTTAACCAGCAACTTATCCCAGGGACTGGATGTTTAACCAGTAACCTCACCCAGGGACTGGATTGTTAACCAGCAACTTATCCCAGGGACGGGATTTTTAACCAGCAACTTCACCCAGGGACTGGATCTTTAACCAGCAACATCACCCAGGGACTGGATCGTTAAGCAGCAACTTATCCCAGGGACGGGATTTTTGACCAGTAACTTCACCCAGATACTGGATCTTTAACCAGTAACTTCACCCAGGGACTGGATCGTTAAGCAGCAACTTATCCCAGGGACGGGATTTTTGACCAGTAACTTCACCCAGGGACTGGATCTTTAACCAGCAACTTATCCCAGGGACTGGATCTTTAACCAGCAACCTATCCCAGGGACTGGATCTTTAACTAGCAACTAATCCCAGGGAATGGATCTTTAACCAGCAACTTATACCAGGGACTGGATATTTAACCAGCCACTTCACCAAGGGTCTGGATCTCTGACCAGTCAGTTCACCCAGGGACTGGATCTTTAACCAGCAACCTATCCCAGGGACTGGATCTTAAATCAGCAACTTATCCCAGGGACTGGATCTTTAGCCAGTAACTTCACCAGGGATTGGATCTTTAGCCAGCAACTTATCCCACGGGCTGGATCTTTTACCAGCAACTTCGCCCAGGGACTGGATCTTTAACCAGCAACTTCACCCAGGGACTGGATCTTTAACCAGCATCCCATCCCAGGGACTGGATCTTTTACCAGTAACTTCACCAGGGACTGGATGTTTAACCAGCAACTTAAGCCAGGGACTGGATCGTTTACCAGTAACTTCACCAGGGACTGGATCTTTAACCAGCAACTTATCCCAGTGGCTGGATCTTTAATCAGTAACTTATCCAAGAGACTGGATCTTTTACCAGTAACTTATCCCAGGGACTGGATCTTTTACCAGCAACTTATCCCAGGAACAGGATCTTTAACCAGCAACTTCACCCAGGGACTGGATCTTTTGCCAGCAACATATCCCAGGGACTGGATCTTTTACCAGCAACTTCACCCAGGGACTGGATCTTTAACCAGCAACTTCACCCAGGGACTGGATCTTTAACCAGCAACTTAAGCCAGGGACTGGATCTTTTACCAGTAACTTTACCAGGGACTGGATCTTTAACCAGCAGCTTATCCCAGGGACTGGATGTTTAACCAGTAACTTCACCCAGGGACTGGATCGTTAACCAGCAACTTATCCCAGGGACGGGATTTTTAACCAGTAGCTTCACCCAGGGACTGGATCTTTAACCAGCAACTTATCCCTGGGACTGGATCTTAAATCAGCAACTTATCCCAGGGACTGGATGATAAACCAGTAATCTCACCCAGGGACTGGATGATAAACCAGTAATCTCACCCAGGGATTGGATTGTTAACCAGCAACTTATCCCAGGGACGGGGTTTTTAACCAGCAACTTCACCCAGGGACTGGATCTTTAACCAGCAACATCACCCAGGGACTGGATCATTAACCAGCAACATATCCCAGGTACTGGATCATTAACCAGCAACTTCACCCAGGGACTGGATCTTTTACCAGCAACATATCCCAGGGACTGGATCTTTTACCAGCAACTTAAGCCAGGGACTGGATCTTTTACCAGTAACTTCACCCAGGGACTGGATCGTTAAGCAGCAACTTATCCCAGGGACGGGATTTTTAACCAGTAACTTCACCCAGGGACTGGATCTTTAACCAGCATCTCATCCCAGGGACTGGATCTTTTACCAGTAACTTCACCTGGGACTGGATCTTTAACCAGCAACTTAAGCCAGGGACTGGATCTTTTACCAGTAACTTCACCAGGGACTGGATCTTTAACCAGCAACTTATCCCAGGGACTGGATGTTTAACCAGTAACCTCACCGAGGGACTGGATTGTTAACCAGCAACCTATCCCAGGGACGGGATTTTTAACCAGCAACTTCACCCAGGGACTGGATCTTTAACCAGCAACATCACCCAGGGACTGGATCATTAACCAGATACATATCCCAGGGACTGGATCATTAACCAGCAACTTCACCCAGGGACTGGATCTTTTACCAGCAACATATCACAGGGACTGGATCTTTTACCAGCAACATCACCCAGGGACTGGATCTTTAACCAGCAACTTCACCCAGGGACTGGATCTTTAACCAGCAACTTAAGCCAGGGACTGGATCTTTTACCAGTAACTTCACCAGGGACTGGATCTTTAACCAGCAGCTTATCCCAGGGACTGGATGTTTAACCAGTAACTTCACCCAGGGACTGGATCGTTAACCAGCAACTTATCCCAGGGACGGGATTTTTAACCAGTAACTTCGCCCAGGGACTGGATCTTTAACCAGCAACTTATTCCAGGGACTGGATCTTTAACCCGCAACCTATCCCAGGGACTGGATCTTTAACTAGCAACTTATCCCAGGGACTGGATCTTTAACCAGCAACTTATCCCTGGGACTGGATCTTAAATCAGCAACTTATCCCAGGGACTGGATCTTTAGCCAGTAACTTCACCAGGGACTGGATCTTTAGCCAGCAACTTATCCCAGGGACTGGATCTTTAACCAGCAACATCACCCAGGGACTGGATCATTAACCAGCAACATATCCCAGGTACTGGATCATTAACCAGCAACTTCACCCTGGGACTGGATCTTTTACCAGCAACATATCCCAGGGACTGGATCTTTTACCAGCAACTTAAGCCAGGGACTGGATCTTTTACCAGTAACTTCACCCAGGGACTGGATCGTTAAGCAGCAACTTATCCCAGGGACGGGATTTTTAACCAGTAACTTCACCCAGGGACTGGATCTTTAACCAGCATCTCATCCCAGGGACTGGATCTTTTACCAGTAACTTCACCTGGGACTGGATCTTTAACCAGCAACTTAAGCCAGGGACTGGATCTTTTACCAGTAACTTCACCAGGGACTGGATCTTTAACCAGCAACTTATCCCAGGGACTGGATGTTTAACCAGTAACCTCACCGAGGGACTGGATTGTTAACCAGCAACCTATCCCAGGGACGGGATTTTTAACCAGCAGCATCACCCAGGGACTGGATCATTAACCAGATACATATCCCAGGGACTGGATCATTAACCAGCAACTTCACCCAGGGACTGGATCTTTTACCAGCAACATATCACAGGGACTGGATCTTTTACCAGCAACATCACCCAGGGACTGGATCTTTAACCAGCAACTTCACCAGGGACTGGATCTTTAACCAGCAGCTTATCCCAGGGACTGGATGTTTAACCAGTAACTTCACCCAGGGACTGGATCGTTAACCAGCAACTTATCCCAGGGACGGGATTTTTAACCAGTAACTTCGCCCAGGGACTGGATATTTAACCAGCAACTTATTCCAGGGACTGGATCTTTAACCCGCAACCTATCCCAGGGACTGGATCTTTAACTAGCAACTTATCCCAGGGACTGGATCTTTAACCAGCAACTTATCCCTGGGACTGGATCTTAAATCAGCAACTTATCCCAGGGACTGGATCTTTTACCAGTAACTTCACCAGGGACTGGATCTTTAACCAGCAACTTAAGCCAGGGACTGGATCTTTTACCAGTAACTTCACCAGGGACTGGATCTTTAACCAGCAACTTATCCCAGGGACTGGATGTTTAACCAGTAACCTCACCGAGGGCCTGGATTGTTAACCAGCAACCTATCCCAGGGACGGGATTTTTAACCAGCAACTTCACCCAGGGACTGGATCTTTAACCAGCAACATCACCCAGGGACTGGATCATTAACCAGATACATATCCCAGGGACTGGATCATTAACCAGCAACTTCACCCAGGGACTGGATCTTTTACCAGCAACATATCACAGGGACTGGATCTTTAACCAGCAACTTCACCCAGGGACTGGATCTTTAACCAGCAACTTAAGCCAGGGACTGGATCTTTTACCAGTAACTTCACCAGGGACTGGATCTTTAACCAGCAGCTTATCCCAGGGACTGGATGTTTAACCAGTAACTTCACCCAGGGACTGGATCGTTAACCAGCAACTTATCCCAGGGACGGGATTTTTAACCAGTAACTTCGCCCAGGGACTGGATCTTTAACCAGCAACTTATTCCAGGGACTGGATCTTTAACCCGCAACCTATCCCAGGGACTGGATCTTTAACTAGCAACTTATCCCAGGGACTGGATCTTTAACCAGCAACTTATCCCTGGGACTGGATCTTAAATCAGCAACTTATCCCAGGGACTGGATCTTTAGCCAGTAACTTCACCAGGGACTGGATCTTTAGCCAGCAACTTATCCCAGGGACTGGATCGTTAACCAGCAACCTCACCTTGGGACTAGATCTTTAACCAGTAACTTATCCCAGGGACTGGATCTTTAACCAGCAACTTATCCCAGGGGCTGGATCTTTAATCAGTAACTTTTCCAAGAGACTGGATCTTTTACCAGTAACTTATCCCAGGGACTGGATCTTTTACCAGCAACTTATCCCAGGGACAGGATCTTTAACCAGTAACTTCACCCAAAGACTGGATCTTTAACCAGCAACGTATCCCAGGGACTGGATCTTTAACCAGCAACTTCTCCCACGGACTGGATCTTTAACCAGCGAAGTATCCCAGGGACTGGATCTTTAACCAGCAACTTCACTCAAGGACTGGATCTTTAACCAGTAACTTATCCCAGGGACTGGATCTTTAATTAGCAACCTTCTCCCAGAGACTGGATATTTAACCAGCAACGTATCCCAGGGGCTGGATCTTTAACCAGCAACTTATCCCAAGGACTGGATCTTTAACCAGTAACGTCACCCAGGGGCTGGACCTTTAATCAGCAACTTTTCCCAGGGACTGGATCTTTATTCAGCAACTTATCCCAGGGACTGGATCTTTAACCAGCAACTTATCCCAGAGACTGGATCTTTAACCAGTAACTAATCCTAGGGACTGGATCTTTAACCAGCAACTTATCCCAGGGTCTGGATGTTTAACCAGCAACGTATCCCAGGGACTGGATCTTTAACAAGCAACTTATCCCAGGGACTGGATCTTTAACTGGCAACTTCACCCAGGGTCTGGATCTTTAACCAGTAACTTCACCCAGCGACTGGGTCTTTAACCAGTAACTTATCCCAGGGACTGGATCTTTAATCAGCAATGTATCCCAGGGACTGGATCTTTAACCAGCAACGTATCGCAGGGACTGGATCTTTAACCAGCAACTTATCCTAGGGACTGGATCTTTAACCAGCAATGTATCCCAGGGACTGGATCTTTAACCAGCAACGTATCCCAGGGACTGGATCTTTAACCAGCAACTTATCCCAGGGACTGGATTTTTAAGCAGCAACTTCTTCCAGGGTTCGAATTTTTCGCCAGCAAATTCTTCCAGGGTCAGATCTGCAGCAGCAACTTTGTCCAGGATTCAAATTTTCAAGCTGTAGGTGGAAGGCTGCAGGAGATACTGACGTGAGGTGACGGTGGAGGAGACTGGGCCTGGTAGGGAAACGAGAGAGAATCAGCAGGGGTCGTCCAATGGGTGAACTTGTGAGGAGTGGGAGGTGTGTGGGATGTGTGGACAGGGGGAGGTGGGGTGCGATTGTGCAGGTGTGAAGAGGCATAGGGGATTTGTAAAGGGGGAAGGGGCATGTGGGAGTTTGTACAGTTGTGAAAGGCATGGGGGGGGGGGGGTGATGGATCTATGTGTCTATTCGGAACCCTGGATATGCGTTATCCCGTCTTAGTTCCCAAATAACAGAAATTCCAGGCTGTGCTTTTTGGCAAAGTTTCGTGGAACTTTATTATCAGCTTTAGTGTCTGCTGGTAAACTCTTGGCTGCAGTACAAACTTAGGTCAGATTGATTGTCTTTAGTGAATACAGTGGTTGAGTTTAAAATACAAATCGCAGTAATTCTTCAAATCATGATACACAGTACAAAATTACTGATTGATTCAAACAAAAGAAAAATGGCGATAGCAAAGGCAGACAGCAAAGACATAGGTTTCAGAAAGAAGTGAGGTTGATTCCAGAATGGATTTTTCCATCCCGCCAATTGATTTTTAAGAAGATCATTATCTTAAAGTTTCACCTTCTTTACAGCTGTGATTGGCTTCAACTAATTTATAGTTCACTCAATTCGACCAAACTGTCTGTCTGTCAATTTAAGAGATAAATGTTTTGGTGTAATTGCGAAGGGGGGATGTCTATTGGAACTGGGATGGGACGTTCGGGAAGGCAGGGGGCTTCGACATTCTTACTTATAAAACTTTCATATGTGTAACAGTCATAGTGCACCCATACAACCACTTGTGGTTTCAGAACTTCTTAACGTTTCTTACCTCCGAAGTGCTCCGCTGACATCCACAGCAGCAGTGGAGGCAGCCTGTTGAACTAGCTTTTGGCCCTATTGTCTTCGATGCCCTTGACGGCCGTTCTTTGAAGACCCAAGGCTTTGAGAGCACCAGCTTACGGCCCCTGCCTGATTCTTTGAGGGGATGGGGCAACCGGAAGGAGGTTTGTGGTGCCGCAAACCCGTCTCATGTAATCACCGCAGAAGCTTATAAAGGCTACAGAAATGGAATGCAGGTCCCTGCACACCTTCAGCAAAATCTTCTGGAGCAGGATCTCCACCATTCCCATGGAGGCCTCCATGTGTGCACAGGTCGGCTCCACTTCATCAGCCAGCAGGGGGACAGACCCCTTCGCCTCATGTGCCACCCTGTTGAGGGTCTCGCTGCCTCTTCATCGTCTCTTGGAATGCTGATTGCAGCGGCTTGTCATCAGGTGCAAACCCTTCAGATGCCTCTTCCCAGCATTCCGCCAAGTGCTGGTGAGCTTGGCCGACCTTCCCTCCTTTTACTGTGTGGACATGTGTCTGTGCAGTGACTACCTGAATGTGAGACCTTTCCAAAACTGGAACTCATACCCAAATAAAGATGTGTGTTTCTGGGCTGGTGAAGAGTGAAGGTGAAGTATCTTCATCAGCGATGTCCTCGCCTCTGTCTGGGCTTGTATTGAAGCTGGACAGGGCTGCCTCACTTTCGGGCCTTACCCTCTTCCTGGTGGTACCTGTAACTGAGAGAGGAGAGAGAGAGCGAGTGACAGTATGAGCTGCCTCCAACATGGAGGCAACCGTGACCTTGAGATTTCTACGACGTGCATGGATCCTTAATGGTTGGAGAATGCAAACAAGCTATCCTTTCCGATGGATCTGTCCCACTCCACCCCTGCCAGCTGGGCTGCCTGCTCCCCAACGTCAGTGAGTTCTTGTCAGTGTGGCCGATCACCTCCCCATCTTCATAGAATCATAGAATTTACAGTGCAGAAGGAGGCCATTCGGCCCATCGGGTCTGCACCCACCCTTGGCAAGAGCACCCCACCAAAGCCCACACCTCCACCCTATCCCCATCACCCAGTAACCCCACCTAATCTTTTTGGACACGAAGGTAAATTTAGCTTGGCCAATCCACCTAACCTGCACATCTTTGGACTGTGGGAGGAAACCGGAGCACCCGGAGGAAACCCATTCACACACACGGGGAACGTGCCGACTCTGCACAGACAGTGACCCAAGCCGGGAATGGAACCTGGGACCCTGGAGGTGTGAAGCAACAGTGCCAACCACTGTGCTAACGAGCCGCCCATTTTCTCCCCCTCCTAGTATGGCTGAACCTGATCTGGGTACAATTTATCATTGGCGTAATTGTAAATTTGCTTAATAATTAAGTTCAATTTCAATCAAAGCTTTATATTGAAGAAAGTGATTGTGATATAAAAGATTTAAAATCCTATCAAGAAAACAATTATTGTGAATTCAGTGTAACAGTAATTATAAATCTACCAGAGCAGGAATTTATAAACCAATATAATAAGCATGGTGATATTTTTTTTAATTTAAAAAAAATGTATTTTATTACAAACATGTATCAAAACAGGTTACAGCGAACAAACACTCCGGGAAACATGCTTCCCACAATCAACTATACAGTCTGTTCAGATTTTCTCTTTTTCACCCCCCCCCCCTCCTCCGCAACGAACAGCCCCTCAAACACAATCACAAATATCCCCCCCACCTTTCCTCAAACCCACCTGCAGAGCCCCTTAACTCATACTTTATCTTCTCTAATCGCAGGAAGTTGTACAGGTCACCCAACCAAGCCTCTACCCCCGGTGGCGATGCCGACCGCCACTCCAGCAAAATTCGCTGGCATGCAATCAGAGAGGCGAAGGCCAAGACATCGGCCTTCCTCCGCTCCATGAGCTCCGGCTTCTCTGAAACCCCAAATATCGCCACCCAAGGGTCCGGGTTCATCTCCTCCTCCACTATCCTGGCTCAGACCGCAATCACTCCCACCAAGCATGGTGAAATGATGATACTTCGATATAACAAAATAGTGGATAGATGTTTATAATGGTTTGCTAATTGAAATACCTTCCAAATACTGCAATACTAAATACTGTTCTATTGGACCGTCCATCAGTATGAACAATTTATGTGGAAACTAAAGTTGTCAAATTTCCTGCTAATTCATCTGGAAGCCAACAGTAAATGAAAGATTTACAATAGTTAAAGCAGAACACAATGATTCAGTATCCTGTTGTACACAACACCCGCTACTTACTTCCAATGACAGCTCTGCAACTGAATATCAGGAGCTGCGTACAATGCCCGGCTGATTTGACAGTGCCGATATGAATTTCTACCCCTATCTGAATACACAGCACAATACAGAGAGATATTTACAGTGTATGTTGCAAAATTATAATAGGCACATTACTTTTCAGTATAAAAGGTGTGTTGGTTTGGGTTCCGGTGGCAGCCATTATGTTTTTGGGTCACTAGCATACGAATTTAAGACCTGCTAAAGGGCTGGAGTACATAGTATTGCCTGATGTTTCAGAGCGGTGCTGACGGAGTGCTGCATTCTTGAGATGCTGTTGTTCAGATTAAGCAACAAACTAAGGTTTCACCTGCCCATTTCAGTGGTTCAAGTGAATGGTAAGTATGTGAAGAGGAGCAGGAAGTTCTCCCTAATGTCTGAGCGAAAATTCAAACCTCAATTCACACTACCAGGTCCAGGCATTATTTTAATTCACTCTTGTGAACCCTGTCACGTGAACATTGTTTATAATACTAATGGTTGAACTTCAAAAATAATTAATTGGCTATGAAACACTTTGGGCTGTGACCAGGTCCACTATAAATGCAAATGATTTCTTACATGTTTACAAATTTGTGTTACAATCTCCATAGAGACTAATAACTTTGAAGAAGATATTTTAATTCCCATTGACCATCTTAAAAGAATTGCATGGCAAGATGCCACATTTTAAGACTTTTACTGTAACAAACAAACTTTAAACAACAATTAAATATTACTTAGTTGACAACTAATGCCCTAAACCTCAGGAAAAAATCATCTTTATTAATATTTAATATGATGGATAGCCCCACACCTCATACATAAACATCACAACACACTTTCCACAGGACTACAGTCTTTATAAGAAACTGGCCACAGTCTCTTCCAATGCATTCACATCTCCCTGCTTCGCCAAATCATAATGTTGAGTGACTGTCAAAAGGCATTTCCCTCAGTTTTTGGAGATTTTCCAAACTGACTGTCAGCAGGAAGATCCACTTGAGTGACTTATCCTCCAGTTTTGCCAGGGCAAACCTCCCAGAGACTTTGGACAGCCCCAGAATACATCTTTTCAACCTTCCTCTCAAATTCTATCTGGTAGCTCACAGAGAACTCACAGCCTTTTATTCCCTGCTGACTACACCAGCAACAGCCTTTTGTCTCCCAGTGGGACCTCTCTCTCTCTCTATCCAAAACTCGGAGACTGAAAGCCTGTCTACAGTTAGCCCAGCTAATCTTGTCTTTGTTTTCAGGTATGAATATTTTGCCCCCTGCTCCCAGTAAGATTCAACCTGGGCCCCCTGTCCCCATAGTAACCAAGCTTCACAATGTTGTTGTTGGGCAGATCATTCCTCCATTTTACCTTGAATTAAAGAGACTGTCCAAACTAGAATCATCTCATAATGTATTGCATTCATAAAAATTGGGGGGAAAAAAGATTTGGAGGATTTTCACCACCCAAATAGAACTGGATTCATAAAGATCAGTAGGAATTTGCAAATGTGGTGTCTGAAAATGAAAAGAACGAAGAAGAGAAAACACAACAAGATCAAATAATATTCTACAAAGAAAATGAGGGAATGAGCAGGCTGTGAATCAGACTGTGATTCTTTGGTGGAAAGTTTTAATTGGCACTAGAACGCAAAAGGAAGCAGCCACTGTAAATCAAATACGTTATTATATTCCTTGAGTTATTAAAAACCCAATCTTCTCACCTTTGCTTGCTGAGAATGTCCGAGAGTGCATTTGACCAGCAAGGTTTTGACAAACTGAGCATTCAAGAGTGAGGAGCCTTGATGTGTGGGTTCAGAAAACATAAGGACTGTTATGAAGGGGGATGTCTAGGAATTAAATAACAAGAATTTTTTTCTTGACGGTTTTCTCTATTCCATCCCACAATTTGTGGGCAGCACGGTAGCATTGTGGATAGCACAATTGCTTCACAGCTCCAGCGTCCCAGATTCGATTCCCGACTTGGGTCACTGTCTTTGCGGAGTCTGCACATTCTCCCCGTGTGTGCGTGGGTTTCCTCCGGGTGCTGCAGTTTCCTCCCACAGTCCAAAGATGTGCGGGTTAGGTGGATTGGCCATGCTAAATTGCCCATACTGTCCAAAATTGCCCTAAGTGTTGGGTGGGGTTACTGGGTTATGGGGATAGGGTGGAGGTGTGGACCTTGGGTAGGGTGCTCTTTCCAAGAGCCGGTGCAGACTCGATGGGCCGAATGGCCTCCTTCTGCACTGTAAATTCTATGAATTATTGCTCTTAGCAGGCAGCCAATATTCATGCGAAAACCATTACAGTAAGTATCAGGTGTCCTATTAAGCCATAATGGTGTCACAAGCAAGTCCGGTTCCTGCCATGGCTAAAGCCCACACTTGTATACCTCATCCCAAAGTAGAACCCCTGTTGTTCTATATGAGTCAAAGAAGACAGCACCCAGTTCTAAAATGTGAGGCTGGCTGTTTCATGAATAACATGGAATATTCAAAATCTGAATGCGGCTGCTAACAATTGTGCTTTTCACGTTGATGTATTTGGCACTCCAAATTTTGAAATACTGCCAATCAGGGCAGGTTATGTTTGATATGACATATGTCACCATTCTCTTTGTTGTCTTAACTGGCATTAGGACCAGATCTCTCGAATGGGTCCCCTTTGTGCTTGTTCGAATAATTTCAATGTGAATAAATCCAATTATTATCGTATAATGGATGTTTGACTGATCTCTTACTGATCTCCCAATTCCTCATTTGTGTGAATATTACCCTGAAAAGGACCTGAAAAGGATATCCATATTGACACCGCTCAGGGAATATTAATTAGAAATTTGAGGAAGATTTTTTAAATCAAAGATTAAACTGTGATAGGATATAATTACTGTTTATAAAAGAATAAGTGGAATAAATTCTGTGGCTAAGTTATTGGTACTAGATAGGGATGGGGAATCAAGGAGGTTTTGGTCTAAAATGTAAAAACCAATGGACTGGATTTTATACTCGCTGACCAGTGGGTTTGAAAGTGTGGAGTGGCTCGTAAAATCCAGCAGGTGCTTTTTCACGCTACTGACTCGCATGCTCCAACCTGTCTGAATGAGGAGCGATGGAGGTATTGGATGCTCTCCCATCCTTGGGCCTATTGAAGGCATTCACTGACCAATTAATGGCCACTTAAGGGCCTCATCCCATCCCCACTGGTATTTTACCTGAAGCTGGGGAAGATCCATCCCAGGCAAATTTAGCTCTGTGAGCTGGTGTCGGGCAAGTTGAGGGTTAAGTGGAGGCGAAATCTCCTTTGCAGGTCTCTGGGCGCATGGGACATGGCAGCTTGGACATTGGGGCAGGAGGCGGGTTGGACATCAGGGGGCGTGGGAGGTCACGCCAGGTTGGGTGAAGGGGTCTGGTTAGGGGGATATCCAGCCAGTTTGGGAGGTCGGTTTGGGAGGGCTGTGGAGGTCCAGCCAAGTCAGGTGGGGTCGGGTCAAGGGTGAGAGTTGGGGCCGTGGTTTGTTGAGAAGAGTCCAGTGCGGGTGAGGGGGTTTGAATTGTGACTGCAATCCCATGGGAGGTCGGAGGTGGGGAGTCCCCAGGGGCTGAGGGTAGGGGTCAGGAATGTGAGGGGAATTCTGTGTAGAGATCGGTCTGGGTGTTTAAAATAGTTACACAGAAGTTAGAAGTGGTTTTTCTTCTAACGTTTTTGGAGTAACTATCAATGTAACACTGGCAGAATCTTCCAAAGTTAGCGATTTAAATCACTTTGTTGGATGATTCACAAAGCAGTGCAAGTGTTCAGGGGCAGTTAGCGCATCTGAGCAATTGCCGTACAAATACCATGGATATTCCATGGATATTCAAAGATGTGGGCTGGTTTAGCACAGTGGGCTAAACAGCTGGCTTGTAATGCAGAACAATGCCAGCAGCGCAGGTTCAATTCCCGTACCGACCTCCTCGAACAGGCGCCAGAATGTGGTGACTAGGGCCTTTTCACAGTAACTTCATTGAAGCCTACTTGTGACAATAAAAGATTATTATTATTATTATGTGCAGGTTAGGTGGATTGGCCATGTTAAATTGCCCCACAGGTGTCCAAGGATGTGCAGATTCAGTGGGGTTACGGGATTGGGGTGGAGGGGATGAATGGACTTCGATAGGGTGCTCTTTCAGAGGGTCGGTGCAGTCTCAATGGGCTGAATGGCCTCCTTCTGTGCTGTAGAAATTATATGGTTCTTTGATTCAATGGATGAATAGTCATTCTGATTTATTGGCACTTGGGGGCAAAGTAGCACTGACACCCTCATGTCCCATACAATTAAGGTGCCTTCTATTGACCCTGCAAACTCAGTGGAGGTAATCATGATGAGGGCACTGGTGGGTGTGATCCAAGTACAGTCACTGGGACCATAGTCCTTCATTTTCGAAGTACAGTCACTGGGACCATAGTCCTTCATTTTCCAAGTACAGTCACTGGGACCATAGTCCTTCATTTTCCAAGTACAGTCACTGGGACCATAGTCCTTCATTTTCCAAGTACAGTCACTGGGACCATAGTCCTTCATTTTCCAAGTACAGTCACTGGGACCATAGTCCTTCATTTTCCAAGTACAGTCACTGGGACCATAGTCCTTCATTTTCCAAGTACAGTCACTGGGACCATAGTCCTTCATTTTCCAAGTACAGTCACTGGGACCATAGTCCTTCATTTTCCAAGTACAGTCACTGGGACCATAGTCCTTCATTTTCCAAGTACAGTCACTGGGGCCATAGTCCTTCATTTTCCAAGTACAGTCACTGGGGCCATAGTCCTTCATTTTCCAAGTACAGTCACTGGGGCCATAGTCCTTCATTTTCCAAGTACAGTCACTGGGGCCATAGTCCTTCATTTTCCAAGTACAGTCACTGGGGCCATAGTCCTTCATTTTCCAAGTACAGTCACTGGGGCCATAGTCCTTCATTGTCAAGTACAGGCATTGGGATTATAGACCTTGAATTTCCAGGTGGTCTTGTTTTTTTTCTCCATTATCAGTTAAAGAGGAAGCACTTCTTGCATGTTCAATAGTGAGAACTTTTAGAACTCAGGGCAGCATGAGATGTTTATTTGAATTACAGTTGAGGAGTAAATGTTCAGACATATTTTGGTCGATTCAGTGGAGCCACTCCCCAAAAAAGTGCCCGGCATGGTCATATACCAGCATGATTATAATAAATCTATTACCTCCCATAAAGCCATGTTGTCCCGTTAATGATCTTCACCATTGTACTTACACATTTTGGCTATTTTAATGCTGTTTTTCAACACAATACTTGATTAAATTAATCTGTGATGAAACAGAATGAGGTCAGGGACTGTGTCACAACCTGTAACACTTTGCTGAACTATCACCACTATTGGACAACTCCTAGAAAGAAGTTTTATTTGGAAAGCATTGGTTGCTTATTAGCGATGGAACTCCAGACGTAATCCAAGAAAGAAAAACTGGGCTGTTGGCAGGTGAAATCATTTCTGTGAATTATTTCCACCTCTAATTGACAGAAAATGCCTTGAAAACCTTTTGCAGGAAAATATTTATGGCTCCATTGGGAGCTACTTGATATATTGAGCAGTAAGTCAACATGAGTGCTTAACTTGGCGCTGATAGTTATAGTAGCAATGTATATTTTACCATTAACCAAAATTTATGTGGAATTATCATTGATTCAAATCCAATTAATTAATCATAAGGGCCAAAGATTCTTCAGTTGTTGAAAGGGGGATATGTAACTGAAACAGTAAGCTTCCTCACCAGCACCTTTTCTAAATTAGGCTGTTTAAAAGGCATTATCAAGAACTTTGACATCTCGTTGATTTTGTTTTTTCATTAAGTTTTCAGTATTTTGTGGAAGGCATTAATGCTGATAGCATCAATTGGATGAGCCTTCAAGAATACTGACTCCTTACAATTTGAAGACTGAACAGAATTATTGCTACGGCACCCTGGGTTCACCTCTTGTTGGGTTTGAGTGACAGGTTTCTCACCAACACACCCAGACATTTGAAATATTCTGAGATAACAATCTCACTGAAACTTTGTCTTTCTCATGAGGGTTTGATTCTCAACATCCAAAGATGTCGCTGTGGAATTCTCTTCAAATGTTGCTTCCACTTGGACGTGTTCAACAATGATCCACCATCCGGGTGTTTCAATCTCACCTTCTGAGATTCCTTTCCCTTGCATCTTCAAGTATGATAAAGACTAACTTTCCGTGCATAATCTCAGATCTCGGCCGTGCCAAGCAGCACATCTTTGCCCCAGTGGCCCAGAGCACAGAACCACCACTGTTTGGCTGCCTTCTCGGTCTTCAGAGTTTCTTTTGTGTCTGCTTTGCAGTCCTTTCTGGAATTTGGAGCCTATTACTTTAACTTCACATAAGGGGATCTATTTTTGTCCCCTCGCTCCATGCCTTACCTGGGACTTCTTTTGGAACCTCTCTTTTGTCCACTTCTCGTGTCCTGCTCCCAAGTTGACGGTGCTCCGTGTCAGGTAATCTAAACTGCCTTTTCCCGCCGTTCCGTTTCTTTTCTTCCATGCAGACAATGAGGGGCCAGGTACCAGCCTGAAGAGTGGGGAAAAAATTGAGTTGCACATGTGCGGCCAGTTCCCAGCTGGCCCATGTGCAGGAGACCCCAGACTCTTCGGGAACTTTCGAACTGAAGGAGGCAAGTGTTACATTTCTTTGTTGCCACAAAGAGAAAAGATTTGGAGTGGCTCACACTCTGGATTCTTGTAAAACACGGTGAGAGGTTTATTAAGGGGTGTTGCTCATACAATCAAAAGGGTGATCTTCTCAAAGCCTGCGCAAACAGTCTGCTGCGGTCACTACACATCACATGACACAGAACCAGCAAGAATGAATTTCCAGATACGTAACAGCCCTTCCTCTTTACTTAATTAGTGCAAAGACAACATTAACATTTATAGAAGAGATCCCCTGATGAGTTATTTCTGAACACGTCACTGTCTCTGGTCTCTGTTGCAAAGTATTGCTCTCCAGATCTTCTAAAGGTAGAACCTGTTGAGAAGTTTCTGCAAACTCACTCAATGCAGCATACAACTGATCAGCATGTCATTGCCAAACTCTTTCATCATCCATCTCTACGGTGTATGATATTGGACCCGTCTTTGTTAGGATCATAGCTGGCATCCATTTCCCGTTGGTGGTAATTCCTAGCTAGCACTCTCTCACCTTGGTTGAATACTTGTTTTGTCGAAATCCCTCCTAGCAATTTGAGCTTCTTGCTGTCATCTGACAATCTCTGAAGTATCAGGTGGAGTTAACAAATCAAACTATGTTCATAGTGTTCTCTTAAACAACAGCACCGCCGATGAACTTTGTGTGGTAGCATGTCCAGTGTTCTGATAAGATATTAGAAATTTGTTTACTCTTCTTGATAATGTTCTCTGGTCCTTCCCTGCTTTGATAAAATGCTTAAATGATTGCAAAAAATGTTCGGCCAATCCAATTGTTGCTGGATGATGGAGCTGACTTGATATGGTTTATACCGTTGCCTTTTAAGTAGTCCTCAAACTCCTTCCGAATAACTGTGTATCATTATCACTGACAATCTACTCCAGTGTTCTGAATCTTGCGAATACTTTGTCTAATTTCTCAATGGTCTGCTCAGTTGCCGTTGACTTCATAATCGCGACTTCTGGCCTTTCGAGTCTGCCTGCACAATCACTAGGAACACCTCCAGTGGGCCAGCATAATCAATGCGTTTCTCTGCCATGGCTATGTCGACCATTCCCACGGATGTAATGATTGTCTTGGTGGAGTGTTCCTTAGTTTTGCACAAGATTGGCATTGCCCAACTTTCCCTTCAATTTGAGCATCTAATCCTGGCCACTAAAAATAACTAGGTGCCATTTCCTTCATCCTTACCACACCAGGGTGTCCCTCATGAAGTTGGTCAGGGACTCTTCAGAAGCACGGAGGATTAATCTCACAGATTTCCCACAGTCGAACTCCATTCTGTAGTGTCAACTCAAAACTTTGGTTGATATAGGGCTTGAGGTCTTCAGTTTTCCTATGAACGTCTGACAGGGATTCTTTTTGGACTAAGTCCATCATCTTCTCCTTCATTGGATCAGTTCTTTTATATCTTTGAATTCGTGATGAAGTCACAGGTACACTATCCATGAGTGAAAAATATAAAATATTTGTGAAATTTTTTTCTGGGTCATACAGCAATCGTGATGAAGCATCAGTATTTGCATGCTGCTCTGACTTGCGATACTCCATCGTAAGTATGTGCTGACAATATCAATGAGCATCTGAGCAATCTACTAGCGGCCAAAGAAGATACATCTTTATACAGCCCAAAGATTGTAGTCAAGGATTGCTGATCCGCCAATAGGGAAAAATGCCACCATAAAGTTAATGGTGAAACCTTGTTATGTTGAACGATACTCAAAGCTTCTTTTTCTAGCTGAACATAATTCATTTCTGCACTAGTAAGAGTACGTGAAGCAAATTCTATCGGCTGTCCCTCTCCCGAAGGCATCGCAAGCTAATTGCAACTTCATTTTGGATTATAATGAACCAACAGCTCTGACTTCAGTAAGACTTTTTCACTTCATTGCATGCCTTTGCACATTCTGCTAACCAGTGCCATGCCTGTTTGACACATAGCAACATGTGTGAAGGCTTCAATTGTGTTGCTGAATTTGAATTTACCACGACAATTGATCAATCCTTAATTATGTCACATTTTGAGGTCATGGTGTTTCTAGGACTGCTGACATTTCCTTTGGTTCTTTGTGTAAAACATCTTTGTTGATGATGTGACCAAGGTAATTTGTGGATAACTTTGAAAATGTTACACTTTTCCTTCTTAACTCTGAGTTTGCGGCTCTGCAACTGCTTCAGGGCAGCTTCCAAATTCTCCAAGTGTTTCTGTTCACTTGAACCGGTGATGAGTATGTCATCTAACTAACAGTGCACTCTATTCAGCCCGCTTCGAATTGGTCCATGGTCTTTGAAAAAGAACAGGTGCAGGTGTTATTCTAAAGGAAGTCTTCTGTAACGAAACAGATCGTTGTGCGTTACGATGGTGAGTAGTGGTTGTGATTCAGCAGCCCCATCCATCTGCAGATATGAACATAGAACATACAGTGCAGAAGGAGGCCATTAAGCTCATCGAGTCTGCACCGATCCACTTAAGCCCTCACTTCCACCCTATCCCCGTGACCCAATAACCCCTCCTAACCTTTTTGGTCACTAAGGGCAATTTATCATGGCCAATCCACCTAACCTGCACGTCTTTGGACTGTGGAGGAAACCAGAGCACCCGGAGGAAACCCATGCAGACACAGGGAGAACGTGCAGACTCCGCACAGTGACCCAGCAGGGAATCGAACCTGGGACCCTGACGCTGTGAAGCCACAGTGCTATCCACTTGTGCTACCGTGCTGCCCTAAATATGCCTGTGAAAGATTAGTTTTACAGAACCTATTCCCTCTAGAAACAATTCTTCAATTAGCGGCAGTAGATAATGGTTTACACACAAAACTGGGTTAATAGTAGTTATAAAATCTCCACAGACTCACTGAGCCATCCTGTTTTAATGCAGGAATGATTGATGTCACCCAATCACTTGTAGCTTACATTCAATGGCTTGGTCCTTACTAACCTCTCTAACTCTTGTTCAGCTTTAGGCTTGATGGCGTATGATACGGTTCTAGCTTTGAGACGTTTGGGTGTGTTATCTGGTTTTTAGGTGTAGCTCAACTCCAGTCATAGAGCCCAGTGAATCTTTGACACCTTCTCATACTTCTTCAGAAGTTGTTGCAAGTTGCTTTTTGAAATCACTAACTGATTGACTGTTTCTCAGTTAAGCCTAATCTTTGCCAAATAGAGCAGGAGATTTTCCACAGACAACATGACGAGGCAACTTCGCCGTTGACCCATTTGCTTCTAACTTCACCATAATGGAACCTTTTAATGGTACAACCTCTTCAGTGTACGAGCTTTGGATCATATTGGACAGTTATAAAGGCAGGCGCTTCAACTGCTGATGATAAATTGTCTCAGATATTAGTGATATTGCTGCACCCACATCCACTTCCATTTAAGTTACGTGATCTTCAAGTTCTGGATCTGTCCAAAACAATTATTGATCGCCCTGCATTGACAAGACACGTCGTAGCTTAAGCTCTAGCAATATCTCGGTTTTGCTGTCTTTTGAGTGATCACGAGCTTCATCCACTAATTTGTACACACAACTAGATTGTTTACGTGTGTTGTTCTTGCACTTTTTTGGTGCAGACGTTTTCTGAGCCTAACACGCCTTGGAGATATGGCCCTACTTGCCACAGTTCTTGCACGTATTCAATTTACTCCAGCATTCTCCCGCTGAGTGTTCAACTTGTGTACAACGGTGACATGGTTGCACCTTTGCAGCCCTGTTCCTTGAGGTGTCCATGTTGTGGATCTTCATTCTAGCTCCCATCTGCGAAGTATCTCTCATTGCAAGTCCATAGATGTGGCAACTTCCACAGCAGCTTTCAGAGTTAAACCATTTACAACTTCCTATGAATAGCTTCACTGCGTAACCCACAAACCAGCCTGACTCAAAGACTATCACAAGCGTTGTACCAAATTCATAGTATGTAGCTAATCTTCTAAAAGACGCAACAAACTGTGACCTACTTGCACCTTCTTTATGACTATGGCAGTGGAACCGAAACCTTTCTGCAATCAATGACACTTCAGGAGAGAAATGTTCCTCTAAGATTTTCAATTCCACTGAAGGACTTGTCTCCTGGTTTGGCTGGGTGAACAAAATTCTGTAGCGTTTTACGACCAACTCAGCTGAGAAATGTTGCAACCTTTAGGTCCTCCGGTGACTGATTAGTTATTAAAAATAATTGGAATCTTTCTTCGTATGAATTCCATGTTTCACAATCCTCATCAAAGGCGTCCATGGCGCCTGTTTGTCCTGCCATTTTTGGAACTTAGCTCCAAGGGTCTACACTTCCTCCCTTCTGACTGTCTTTCAACTTTTATACCGAGTAGTGGCCCGTGCAGTCGACAGGCTTCAAAATCCCTGTTCCCCGCAGCCCATGTAACTTAGGCAGGTGCACAGTCCCTGCAACCCAGACCTCACTCACTTCAACACCAGCAAGTCTTCTCCAACTGTTGGTTGTCATACTCACGCTCATTGGTGAGGAGTGTTTTGCCCGACCTGTGTGTGCGCACGGGTGAGCGAGTCCGGTCCTGAGAATCTTCCACTGCTCCCGGTGCCGTCCCACAATTAGCCGACAAAAATCTTCTTTCCAACGAGTCACCATCCTCGTCGCTGGTTCTCTCTCGTTATATTTCTTTGTCGCCTCAAAGAGATAAGTTGCGGAAGGTGCTCGCACTCTGGATTCTTGTAAAACACAATGAGAGGTTCATTAAGGGTGTTGCGCAAACATTCAAAACAGTGATCTGTCCAAAGCCCGTGCAAGCACAATGTATTCAAAGAACAAAGAAAAGTACAGCACAGGGACAGGCCCTTCGGCCCTCCAAGCCTGTGCCGACCATGCTGCCCGTCTAAACTAAAATCTTCTACACTTCCGGGGTCCATATCCCTCTAATATATTCCCAGATACATAGGCCAGATAATATTTGGGTTTCTTCACAACTTCTAATTGAAGAAAATTACTCACTGCACCAATCAAAATAAACAGACAACTAAAGAGTATCACATCATTATTGATCGAGAGAAGAAACTAGTGACTCATCGTACATGTAAAGTATCAATAGAACTAGCAAGGTACCAATGGAACTAAAAGGAAAGTTTGAAAGAGACTTCAAAGATATGGAAGAAAGCGATTGCCAGAGTCACAGAACCCACATATTGGATAAATTCCATTGTTGTCAGAAATAACATGCAAAGCTAAATGAAGAGGTTGCAGTCAGCTATTGAAATTCTCGAGGCTAACATCGAAAGACACAAAACGCTCTTCACAGAAAAGGAAAGAGAGCTAATCAGAAAAATTCAGGCAGCTAATTAAGATTTACAGAAACTTGCAGCACTCCCCAAGATGAAAAGTTAGAACTAGAGAGTAAAGTCACTGGCCTGGAAAGACTGAAGGATAAGCAGGTCATAACATGGCATGCTGAATATGGAAAATAAATCTCTACCTCGGCCGTTAGCAGAGAAGGCATCCACGGACTTCCGGTTGCAGCTATGCAGAGCTAAGTCACACGTTCGGCAGCTCCCGCTTGGAACGGGCTTTTGGGCTCTTTTCAGGGCCCCCAACGGCATTTTTCCGACATTTCCCGGTGTGGGAAGAAGACTGCAACATTCCCCCGACAGTGTATGGCTTGGACCAGGAGCGGGGGCGACTAAAAAAGTGGTGGTGAAGCCAAGGAAAGTGCGAGGGAAGAAGAGCAAGATGGCGGCGGGCAGGAGCCAGGCAGCGTGGATGCAGTGGGCGCAGGAGCAGTGGGAGGTTATCCAGCGCTGCTTCAGGGAGCTCAAAGCGGACCTGCTGGAGCTGATGAAGGCTTCTATTGATAAGCTGCTGGAGACCCAGACGGGAGTGGCGATCCGCGAGGTCCGGCAAAAGATTTCAGATAACGAGGACGAGATCTTGGGCCCAGCGGTAAAGTTGGAGGCGCACGAGGCTCTCCACAAGAAATGGCAGGAGATGTTCAAGGAGATGGAGAACCGATCGAGGCAGAAGAATCTGCGGATCCTGGGCCTCCCGGAGGGGCTGGAGGGGTCGGACATGGGGGCCTATGTGGTCACCATATTAAACTCGCTGATGGGAGCGGGGTCCTTCCAGGGGCCCCTGGATCTGGAAAGGGCCCACAGAGTGCTGGCGAGGAGGCCCAAGGCTAACGAGCCGCCACAGGCGGTGTTGATGCGGTTTCATCGGTTCGCTGATCGGGAGTGCGTACTCAGGTGGGCCAAGAAAGAGAGGAGCAGCAGTTGGGAGAATGTGGAGGTTCGAGTATATCAGGACTGGAGTGCGGAGGTGGCAAAGAAGAGGGCCGGGTACAACCGGGCGAAGGCGGTGCTGCACAGGAAGGGGGTGAAGCTTGGCATGTTGCAGCCGGCGCGACTATGGGTCACCTACAAGGACCGGCACCATTATTTTGAGTCCCTGGAGGAGGCATGGGCCTTTGTTTAGGCCGAGAAGCTGGACACAAACTGAGGGTCGGGATGGGGGGTCGGACGTGGGGATGGCCGGGGATTGTTGTTGTTGTGTTACATTTTGAGGGAGGTTCTTTGTTCTTGTTTCTTTTTGATTCGGTGTGGGTGGTTAGGGTGGGTTGGGAACTGTTTTGGTTGGGTCTGTCGGGTGGGCTCTTGGAGGGGGGCAAGTAAACGGAGTAGGGGGTGGATGGCCGGTAGGGGGGATGGGACCCCGCGGGGAGGGTGAGGCCCGAGTCGGGGGTGAGGGGACTGGGCGTGTAAAAGGAGCTGCGACAGAGGAGGCGGGGCCGGGCAGGTGGAAAGTACGGGCTTTTTCCCGCGCTGAAGGCTGGACGGGGTGGGGGCCAGGGTGGGGAAGCACGGATTTTTTCCCGCACTTGGGATGGACGGGGGAGGCGGAGAGCCTGCTGGTGGGTAATGGAGGGGAAGTCCCACAATGGGAGGAGTCGAAGGAGAGGCGGGAGCGGCCGGGGTCAGCAGGAGTCAGCTGACTTGCGGGAGTGCAATGGGGGGAGCAATGCAGCTAGGAGGGGTCCTAGCTGCGGGGTGGGGGGGGCTGGGGGGGAACCGGGTTGCTGCTGGTATGGTCAAGGAGGAGTTGGAGCGAGTAGAGGGGGTTGGGACGGGGGTCTGCCGCCGTGGGGAACGGGCCGGGCGTGGGGCGCGGGCACGTGGCTGGCCGAGGAGGGGTTATGGCTTGTCAGCGAGGGAGGGGGGGCGGGTAGCCCCCTGATCCGGCTGATAACCTGGAACGTAAGGGGACTGAACTGGCCGGTTAAGCAGGCCCGGGTGTTCGCACACCTGTAGGAGCTGAAGGCGGATGTGGTCATGCTCCAGGAGACACACCTGAAGGTAGCAGACCAGGTAAGATTGAGGAAGGGGTGAGTAGGCCAGATGTTTCATTCGGGGCTGGATGCCAAAAATCGGGGGGTGGCGATCTTGGTGGGAAAGAGGGTATCGTTCGAGGCGTCAAGCATTGTGACAGACAATGGCGGCACGTACGTAATGGTAAGTGGTCAGCTGCAAGGGGAGAGGGTGGTGCTGGTCAACGTGTACGCCCCGAACTGGGACGATGCGGGTTTTATTCGGCGCATGTTGGGTCAGATCCGTGACTCGGAAGTGGGGGCCTGATAATGGGGGGGGACTTTAACAGGGTGTTGTATCCGGCACTGGATCGCTCCAGGTCTAGTACGGTTAGGAGGCCGGCGGCGGCTAAAGTGCTGAGGGGGGTTATGGACCAGATGGGAGAAGGACCCTTGGAGATTTGCAAGCGCAGGGGCGAGGTTTAGCACACTGGGCTAAATCGCTGGCTTTTAAAGCAGACCAAGGCAGGCCAGCAGCACGGTTCAATTCCCATACCAGCCTCCCCGAACAGGCGCCGGAATGTGGCGACTAGGGGCTTTTCACAGTAACTTCATTGAAGCCTACTTGTGACAATAAGCGATTTTCATTTCATTTTCATTCATTCACGTTCATGAGGCCTATTCCCGGATCGACTTTTTTGTTATGAGCAGGGCGCTGATAGCGAGAGTAGAGGATACAGAGTACTCCGCGATAGCCATTTCGGATCACGCCCCGCATTGGGTAGACCTAGAGCTGGGGGAGGAGAGGGACCAGCGCCCGTTGTGGTGCTTGGAGGTGGGGCTGTTTGCGGACGAGGAGGTGAGCAAGCGGGTCCGAAGAAGCATAGAGAGATACCTGGAGGCCAACGATAATGGGGAGGTCCGAGTGGGGATGGTCTGGGAGGCGCTGAAGGCAGTGGTTAGGGGAGAGCTGATCTCCATTAGGGCCCACAAGGAGAGGAGGGAGCAGAGGGAGAGGGAGAGGCTGGTGGGGGACATGGTGAGGGTAGATAGGAGGTACGCGGAGGTGCCGGAGGAGGGACTGTTGAGGGAGAGGCGTAGCCTCCAGGCCGAATTCGACCTGGTGACCACCAGGAAGGCGGAGGCACAGTGGAGGAAGGCCCAGGGGCGATTTATGAATATGGGGAAAAGGCAAGTCGGATGCTGGCGCATCAGCTTCGGAAGCGGGACGCAGCTAGGGAGATTGGGGGAGTTAAGGATGGGGGGCTGGTGGTTGTCATCAATGGGGTCTTCAGGGACTTTTATGAGGAACTGCATCGGTCCGAGCCCCCACTGGAGGAGGGAGGGATGGGCCGCTTTCTGGACCAACTGAAGTTCCCGAAGGTGGAGGAGGGACTGGTGGCGGGATTGGGGGCTGCAGTTGGGTTGGAGGAACTGGCCAAAGGGATAGTGAGCATGCAGGCGGGGAAGGCACCGGGGCCAGATGGTTTCCCGGTCGAATTTTACAAAAAATATGTGGACCTGTTGGGCCCGTTGCTGGTTAGGACCTTCAATGAGGCAAGGGCGGTGGGGGGGGGTGGGCGCTCCCCCGACGGTGTCCCGGGCACTGATCTCCTTGATCCTGAAGCGGGAGAAGGATCACCTGCAGTGTGGGTCTTATATGCTAAGGTGTTGCCGAAGATCTTAGCCATGAGAATGGAGGATTGTGTGCCGCAGGTCATCCACGAACACTAGACTGGGTTCGTGAAGGGGAGGCAGTTGAACGTGAATGTGCGGAGGCTCCTGAACATTATTATGATGCCAGCGAGGGAGGAGGAGGCGGAGATAGTGGCGGCGATGGATGCTGAGAAGGCCTTCGATAGAGTAGAGTGGGCGTACTTGTGGGAGGTGCTGAAGAGGTTTGGGTTTGGGGAGGGGTTTGTCAGGTGGGTTAGGCTGTTGTACGAGGTCCCGATGGTGAGTGTGGCCATGAACAAGAGGAGGTCTGAGTACTTTCGGTTGCATCGAGGGACGAGGCAGGGGTGTCCCTTGTCCCCCCTGCTCTTCGCGCTGGCGACTGAACCCCTGGCTATGGCACTGAGGGAGTCGAGGAACTGGAGGGGGCTGGTGCGGGGTGGGGAGGAGCACAGGGTGTCGCTCTATGCGGACGACTTGCTGCTATATGTGGCGGACCCGGTGGGGGGAATGCCGGAGGTAATGAGGATCCTTAGGGAGTTCGGGGATTTCTCAGGGTACAAGCTCAACATGGGGAAGAGCGAGGTGTTTGTGGTTCACCCAGGGGACCAGGAGAGGGGGATTGGCGAGCTCCCACTAAAAAGGGCAGCGAGGAGCTTCAGGTATTTGGGGGTCCAGGTGGCCAGGCCCTGCATAGACTTAATTTCACGAGGCTGGAGCAAATGGAGGAGGAGTTTAAGAGGTGGGACGCGTTGCTGCTGTCCCTGGCGGGTAGGGTGCAGTCAGTTAAGATGACGGGGCTCCCAAGGTTTTTGTTCCTGTTCCAATGCCTCCCCATCTTATCCCGAAGGCCTTCTTTAGGTGGGTCAACAGGAGCAAAACGGGTTTGCGTGGGCGCGAGGGACTCCGAGGGTGAGAAAGGATGGGGGGGGGGGGGGGTATGGTGCTTCCCAACCTCTGTGGGTACTGATTTGTTATGTTCTCGGTGTAACATAAGCGGCTTCCTTGTGGTGCACTTGACAAAGGAAGGTTCAGACGTGGAGATAACTTCAACACGTTTATTAAACTATTTACACTTCTATTACTTGGGTTCGACACTACTGCTAATCTTACTATAGCTACCCAGACTGACTAACCAGCTGCTGCATTCCACGTGGTGGGTGTAATATTGAATCAACCTCGTGTCTGTACTCACTGACTGTCTCCACTGGAAAGAGGCAGATCATGTGTGTGGTGTCCTTTATATATAGGTTGGTGTAATGCCCCCCTGTGGTCGTGTCACCTCCTTGTGTGTCGTGAATGTCCATTGGTCGTATCCTATCTAACTGATCTATTGGTTGAGTATGTGTGATGTCACTAATGCTCCCTCTAGTGTCTAGCTAGCCTACATGTATTTACATTGATGCACATCACCACATCCCCCCTTTTTTATACGTTCATGTTTTCTGTACACTTTAAGAAAATTGAACAAAGAACGGGTTGATAAGGTAAGGTATACACAAGTCATGGGAACAGTGATTAAACAATAAGTCCAAATCATTCGTGTGAGTCCATAAACCATCACTCATCATGGTCAAATGTCTCTCTTGGTTATGAATGCCATCAACGTCCCTGTGCCAGAGGAACCAAGAAGTGGTCAAATCACTTTGCTGTCTGATTTGGAGTCCCTTTCTTTTTCCGATGTTTGTGATGGTGATGTCGGATGGCATCTTGTAGCTGATAAGGTGTTGGCGTTGAAGAGGTACCATCAACAGTATCATTTGAGGTCATGGATGTGCCATATGTTGAAGTTGGATAAGACTGTACATACTGGTTCTGGCCACATGCTGTGCTGGAAGGGTGATCCTGCTGAGAATCGTTGAAGCTTGTCGAATTGGAAACAGAATTGCTGCTCGCATAAATACCTGGTGATGGTGTGAAACTAGAACCTTGCATCTGATAGGAATATGCCGTCTGGCCAGGCTGGGGTGCAGCAAATCCTGGGCTGTAACTAAGGAATCCAGTCTGTAGTGCAGATTGCGCTGGCGGTAGTCCTCCTTCAGTCTTGATTCCATTAGTGGGCAATCCGTAGTGCTGGCCTGTTTGAGAATATGCTGCATAGACTGCTGGCTGCTGCAGGCTTGAATACTGGGTTTGTCCAGCATGAGCTGTCATTGGCCGCACTGTCGGTGTGGAACAAATGTGTGGATATAGCTGTGGTGAATATTGGTGTATTCCTCTTGGACTGTAGCCGCTGCTTGTTATTACTGACCCAGTGTAATTGTTAAGTGATCCATCTCCTGTCGTTGTGGCATCTGCTGTCACCCTGAGCATGCCTTCACTGAGGTTGCGGTACTCCCTGTCTGGAGAAAAGTCCGCCTTACGTGAATCAGAGTCGGCGTTTGGTTGCTCCCCATCTGGAGTCTGGTCTGTTTTAACTGAGTCAGTGTTGGTTTGTTGATGCTCCCCGTCCGGAGTCTTAGCAGGTTCACTGGAGTCAGCTGAGATTTCTTGAAGCTGCACGTCTGGAGTCGGAACATGCAGGAATGCATTGACTTGTGGAAAGGTTCGAGCGAATGAGGGTGGAAGAATCATGGTGTTACCGGAGTCACCAGTGGTCTCACAGTGATCGTCGAGTGCCTCTGTACACATTAGCTGAGGTCTGTCACTTTGCACATCTTGCATGGGAAGTGGAATGCTGCCGTCACTCGTCTCACATACCGGGTAGAGCCTCAGTAGCTGCTTGTTGTTCACTTGGGTTGGGTAAATTGTCAGAGTCTTCATCTGGTGGCGCAAACAATGTGGGTGGACTGTCATTGTCTTGCTGTTGTCCTTCATTTGTGCTTGAACTGTCATCGTCGCTTTGTTCTTCACTGTAGCATGATAGACCGTCATGGTTGCCCTGCTGTGCAATGGAGCGTGGTAGACTGTCATAGTCTTCTTGCTGTTTACTTGAGCATGGCAGAATTGCATCGTCTGCCGCTAGTTGGTCAGAGGACGTTGCTAGACCCTCATGGTCTTGTTCCTGCAAGGACTGCATGTCGGAGTCTTGCGTTGCTTCTATCGTGGAGGCTGTCCACAAGCTCGCTGCGGAGGCTTGTGACACTGGAGTCACTTCTTGTTCGTGCAAGGACCACGCTCTGGAGTCTTGCGTTTCTGCAATTGTGGAGGCTGTCCACGAGCTCGCTGCGGAGGCTTGTGACACTGGAGTCACTTCTTGTTCATGCAAGGGCTGCGGTGTGGAGTCTTGCGTGTCTTCTTTCGTAGAGTCGGGAACCCTGAGTGGTGCGTGGACCACGCTCTGTGTGGCAGCAGGCCGCTCTCTGTGGGCGTGTACCGCTCTCTGTCTCTTGGTGTCAGGCTGCAGCATCATCCTGCACTCACGAGTTGGGATGTCATATCTGCTGGGCTGAAGATCCTCAAATCCGAGGACCGAATCCGCGTCTGCGTCGGATTCAATACGGGGGTCGCCAATGTGCAACACGTCTGGTTGCGGTTTGGATTTGGTACTGGGGTAGTCCCAAGGAGAAAGGTTTGTCCGAGTCTTAGCCTTCGAGGACCATATCATTACTGTTTGCGTCGGAGCTGGCATTGGGCTCACGAGGTCCAGAGAAAATGTAAAGGTCGGTATCGAAGTATTCAAGGTCGGAATCATCGGTTTGGGCGTAGGTAACTGCTTGTTGCAGGGTTCTTTGGAGGTTAATTTCATTTCCTGGTTCAATTTGAGGCATTGTGCTGTCATTCCAGGTGAAGGAAGCTTGTTTTACAGCTTTTAAAAAGCATTCTTTGATTTGGGATGTTTCCCCTTTAAATGGGCGTGGTCCGGGGCCTCTGACGTCATGACGCATGTGACGTAGCGCGTAGGAAGCGATTGCGCATGCGCAGATTGCCGTTCCTTTACCGATGGCCGTTTTTGTGATTGCGCATGTACGGCTTCTCGCGCATGCGCAAACGGACTTTCCTGTTCTGTGCACTTCTCGCACAACTGCACAAGTGCAGTCCCTGTAGAAAGATGGCCGCCGACCCAAATTGTTCTATGCTCCGGGATTTCAGCCTCAAGGTGAGTACTGGCGCTTCTCTTACCTTTCCTTGCTGGTTGGAGTGTGTTTTCCTCACAGTATTTGCCGAATTTGTCCAGGACTGCCTGGAAGTCGCTCCTGTTTTGCCCCTTGGAGAGCTTGAATTTTTAAAAGGTTTCTTCTGCTCTGGCACCGGCGATGGTGAGGAGAAGCTCTGTTTTTCAGGATCGGCCACTTCTTCTAGTTCGGCTGCCACCAGGAAGATTTCAAACTTTTGCCGGAACGCCCGCCAGTTTTCGCGGAGATCGCCGTGGCACTGGAGATGCTGCGGAACACTGATCTCGAACATCTTGCCTGGGTATTGCTGGTTGTCACTGCACGCTGAGGTATTGCTATGTGGATTGAAACAGTTCACTTCTGGTACCATGATTTGTTATGTTGTAAGTGTAACATAAGCGGCTTCCTTGTGGTGCACTTGACAAAGGAAGGTTCAGACATGGAGATAACTTCAACACGTTTATTAAACTATTTACACTTCTATTACTTGGGTTCGACACTACTGCTAATCCTACTATAGCTACTCAGACTGACTAACCAGCTGCTGCAATCCACGTGGTGGGTATAATATTGAATCAACCCTGTGTCTGTACTCACTGACTGTCTCCACTGGAAAGAGGCAGATCATATGTCCTTTATAAATGGGTTGGTGTAATGCCCTACCTGTGGTCGTGTCACCTCCTTGTGTATCGTGAATGTCCATTGGTCGTATCCTATCGAACTGATCTATTGGTTGAGTGTGTGTGTGATGTCACTGGTGCTCCCTCTAGTGTCTAGCTAGCCTACATTTATTTACATTGATGCACATCACCACAGGTACTACTGGGCCACCAATGCGGCGATGGTGCGCAAGTGGATGATGGAGGGGGCGGCATGGAAGAGACAGCGTCTTGTGAGGGTATGAGTCTGGAGGCGCTGTCAACGGCGCCACTGCCGCTCCTCCAATGAGGTACACCACGAGCCCGGTGGTGGCGGCTGCCCTCAAAATTTGGGGGCAATGGAGGCGGCACGGGGTGGAAGTGGAGGCCTCAGTGTGGACCCCGATAAGGGGGAAGCACCGGTTTGTCCCAGGGAGAATAGATGGAGGGTTTTCGGGGTGGCACAGGGCAGGGATAAGAAGGTTGGGGGACCTGTTTGTGGATCGGAAGTTCGCGAGCCTGGGTGAGCTGGAGGAGAAGTACGGGCTCCCCCTGGGAAATGCCTTTAGGTATCTACAGGTAAGGGCATTTGCCAGGCGGCAAGTGGTGGAATTCCCGCTGCTGCCGCCACGTACGGTACAGGACAGGGTGCTCTCGGGGGAGTGGGTTGGAGAGTGAGTTGCAAATAGGAAAAACCTGTAAAAGAATTAGGACAGCAAATTAGTGAACTTCAGTTGCAGTTTAGCACTAGATTATAGTCGGAGAATAATTGACTGCAGTAGCACTCAGACCATGGAATGCTGTGGGAGCTGATTTATTCAAGATCAAGTATGGCATCTCGTAATAGTAGACAATTACTCAAAGTTCCTTCTTATCAGAAAGGTGAAAGATTTGAAAGCTCCAACAATCATCTCAGCAGTATCTCATAGAATCCCTACAGTGCAGAAGGAAGAGCCCCAACCTAACCTTTTGGATACTAAGGAGCAATTTAACACAGCCAATCCACCTAACCTGCACACCTTTGGTCTGTGGCAGGAAACCGGAGCACCCGGAGGAAACCCACGCAGACACGGGGAGAATGTGCAAACTCCACACACACAGTCACCTAAGACCAGAGTTGAACCCAGGTCCCTGGCGCCGTGAGGCAGCAGTGCTGCACGCCATAGTGTTTGCTGAGCAAGGGATTCCAAAAAGAGTAATCAGTGACAGTGATAATGGAGCCTAACTCAGATCTAAAGAGCCTGAGGAAATTGCTGAAACAGTATGGGTTCAACATCATCAGCTCATCCACATTTACCAAGGGGACCTGGTTTTATAGAAAGACGCATCCAGACAGCCCAGAGAATCCTTATAAAATGCCGAGGGCAAAGGAAGAGCGAAGCATTGACTCATTGTCAATCTGAGTTACACCTCTTGAGGATGATGAGAAATTGCCTGAAGATTTACTCAATGGCAGGCAGCTTTTCAAAGCAAGATACACCCTCCAAATGACGAGGTGGAAGTAAGACAACCACTCACTGATTCGCAGCTACAAGGAAATCAACACTTCAACTCACAGGTCAAATCCGTGCCCGAGTTGTTGAGAGGACAAACTGTACATGTACAGGATCCAATCACGGAAAACTGGAAGCCAGCAGACATTGGCGAGGCTGAGACTCCAAGATCACATATCAATGAGACTGAAACAAATGGAAAGGAACAAGAGTCCATATCTGACCTACACCCCAGCTGGAAAAGCAGAAACAATCTTCACTAACAACATCATTAGCAAGCAAGACAATATACAATATCAACTGCATCACCAAAAGCCGATGCAACATCAAGCACAACTCCAACAACAGCAGGAGTACCACACACAATATCACCTGTATAGTCTGTCAACTCAGAGAGCGATGAATGCCAAACCCAGAAATGGAGGCACAACATCTAAGTGATACCATGAATAATGGTTTTGAGAAAGATATAAAAGACTCCAGTTTAATTATAAAAGTTGATTATTAATATTCTTTTGAGTAGGCATAGTAAAAAAATGACTAGAACAGTTACATTGATAATAGAGGTATTATATTTTTTTTAATGAAAGACGGATGTAATATTGCTATAGAACCATGGAAAGGTTACAGCATAAAAGGAGGCCACGCAGCCCATCATGTCTGCACCACCTGAAATAAGAAGCCACCTAATCTAATCCCACCTTCCAGCACCATGTCTATAGCCTTGCAGGTTACAGCACCTCAAGTGCAGACCCAAGTGCCTTTTCAACGAGTTGAGCATTTCTGCCTCGACCACAAATCTGGGCAGCGAATTCCAGACATCTACCACCCTCTGGGTGAAAAGGGTTTCCTAAATATCCCCTCTAATCCCTTTACTCCTTCTACCGATCACCTTAAATCTGTGCCCCCTGGTAATTAACGTTTCTTACTCTGCCAAAGTTGCTCATAATTGTATACACCTCAATCACATCACCGTTCAACCTCCTCTGTTCAAAGGAAAACAGCCCTAGTATACCTAATTGTTACAGTGTCATTTTGAGTACAGAATGATCTTTTTCCTATGTAATTGTTTTACTGATATCTCTTGAGGGTTCTCTGAGTATGTGTGAACTTTGGGTGGGCTTTTTCAGTCCACAATAGTGTCCTACAAGCAAGACCTATTTTACTACGGCTCCTGTTTTCATAGTTATTACTGTTGTCATTAAACTTTGTTATTAATTTATCTTAAGAAGTTCCTTCTTCCGAACAATGCATTTGACTACTTACTTTGTGGTCCCAAGTTACTACATGAATTTTTCCTCATGGCTGCAATTTTAAAGCCCTCGCAACATTCTTGTAAATTTCTTCTGTTTGCTGTCACGCGAGCAACTGTTCCCTTTCTGTAATGAGGTGACCAGAACGGTATGCAAAATTTCAACTGTGGCTTAACCCAATGTTTTATACATTTCCAGAATTATTTCCCTGCTTTTGTATTATATACCTCATGCAAGAAAGGAAAACCTTTCATTTGCCTTCTTTGCCACCTTGTCTACCTGCCCTGCCACCTTCAAGGACTCGTGGTGTCATGACAATGAATGTTACTGCTGAGCAAGCAAGATTGCAGAGTGAAGGTCTGTCTCAATGAGCATAAACCCTTTTTTAAATTGTGAAAATGAAGATGAAGAGCTACTGACCTCAAAAGCATGGAACTCCAGTAACACCATTAGAATTTTAAAAATTAAAAGATTAAAAGAAGAAAAAAACCTAAACACACCAGATTAAAATTACACAGCTAAAACTGTCTTATAGAACAACCCCCAAAAAACCATGTTAGGTTAAAAATATACAAGTAAAATACCTTCTTGGCATAAAAAATCCTTATAGATTTTAATTATAAAAATCAAAGTCAAGGAATTGTTGTCACTTTAATAAAGGTATACCTCAAAACTTCTCAAACACTTCTATTCGGATGTGAAAAAGGTGTTCGAAAACAACGACTCTTCTGGTTGAACACTGGTTGGCTGCTTCTGATTCAAAACTTTCACAACAGCTCACACCCAAAGGAAAACGTTTTCATGGATTTTCCCCACAGACACATACATACACTCAGTAAAACATCTCTTTCCTTAACTATCTTTCCCCCATTTCATCTCCAGTTCCATTGTCCTCAAATACCTCTTTGAACTCAACATCTCCAAATATAAAATATTGCATGTTTTCAATTTTGCCTCTACTTTTGGGACAATAACATTTAACATTTATTCCCTGCTTACTCACAGAACCGCTGTAAGATGCTAATGTTCCTCGTCACCTCTGAACTCCGTTTTGAAATTTAACAGCTGAAGAACCAAGTTTCCCACTCATCGCACAATGCAAATTTTAGATCCAATTTACTTACTAGTAATTCAACTCATCATAACTTCTAATTACAAATGCATCCGTCTAACACCTTTTAACCTCTCATCTCTTAGGTTTTCTGTGAGGTCTGTCTCTTGTGACCTTCCTCCTGTTTAATTAACCCTGGACACACATACACACACAGCTTTCTTTATCTTCACAGAATACCAACATAAATCGCAATAATACATTTTAAGAATGCATCTCTCATCATAGTGGATATGCATTCCAAGGTTTCTCACTTCCGTATTATATATATATTTCCAGCATGACACATCACTCGTTATTGCACTACAGTCAGTACACCAAGTAATCTCCAGCCATGATTGGCGGAGCAGACTCGATGGGACAAGTGGCCTAATTCTGCTGCTATGTCTTATGGTCTAGTAGAGGAGTCCAAAGTTGTGTACTGGAAGAGCAGGAGTCCAGAAGATCCAGTAAGAGTAGATCTAAGGGGATCAGGGGTTATGGGGAGAAGGCAGGAGAATGGGGATTAGAAAATATCAACCATGATTGAATGGAGGAGCAGACTCGATGGGCTGAGTGGCCTAATTCTGCTCCTATGTCTTACGGTCTTCTAAAGTAGCTTTAACTTGAAAGTCCAGAAATTATTAGGGAGGCAGTGAGCCCCGAGCATCATGGGAACGTGAACTGGGTGACAAGGGACAAGGATAATGGGGGCGACCACTGAAGGAGTTCTAAAGCACATCAGTTCCGCAGAAACTGCCAGTTCTTATTCCGTCTCAAAAAAATAGAAACATCCAGCAAAATGTGGGATTTTAATTTCTCACGGCCATTTTTTTTGTTTTATTTCTTTGTACATTTTATCTGCACCCAAGTGTTTTTATTTAAAGAAACACTGTCATTCTCAAGGGCTCTTGCTTTCTCATCTAACCTTGATCAACAGCGAGCGAGGGCTTTAACCCTCAGCTTCCTCAGATTTGCCCTTTGTTTAGCTGGTGGAAGCCGCTAATGTTGACAGAATGCAGATGTACTCTTTCCCAGTCCCCAAATATCCATTCCCCATTGAGAGTTCCATCCAGTGCTATAATGGTAACTTGAATTCCATCTATAATTGATACCTGATTAAATCTTTCAACCACAGCACTTTCCTGGATCCCTCACCTATGTGCTTTTTATTGGGTCGTCAATATTTCTACCGATTATTTTACAGCAAAAACACAAGGAAATCTTTTGCATTAATAATTTTAAGATTCTCCGTAGAAAAATAGCACAAAAGAGTAGTGTTACAATCATTATTGGTCAATAATACTGTAAAGAGCACGATGATTGGTCTGTCACTGTTGTTCAGCTAATTGGCATCCGTGTCAACAAGAACAAATCCCAATGTTTTTTGAAAACACGATAGAGGTAGCTGCACCAGAATTAATCAGAAAATCTGCTGAAACGACATTGATTTGTGTTGCTGTTGATATGTATCTGTGATCAGCTGGGCAACGTGAAGCAATGTCTCCTACTGAGGGGATCGGTGTGATAACCTAGTTGCTGCAGCGCTCCCTTCAGTGATGCAGTTGTTGAGATCATCACCTGGAGAGACAGAACTAGAATCACAAGCAAAAATGCAAGTGCCACATGCTGTTCAGTTGACAGGAGGTGTGCTTGCTGAAAAGCAAAATGTTACTTCCCCCTCTGCCAAGCGCTTTACCGCCTACCAGACAGCATGAGAACTGACACAACCCATCATAGGGCTGCCTCACAACATAAAAAAATGCTTCTCAATCTGCAGATCTCTATAGGTGGCTGGTACTAAGTTACATTTCCTTGTGTCAGGCCAGGAAAAGGACTGAATTCAGTTCATACATTTAATGCAGATATAATATCTTAATGAGTACTTCCAATTCTTTGAACAAAACTGATCACAGAACTTTCTCAAATTTCTAAGTTGTATCATTCCACTCCAGCTTTCAGCTTCAGATACTGAAAAGCACCTTAAAATATAATATTTATATATATATAGCTATGTTTTTACAACGATCTGTTAATCTCATGGTCACCATTACGGATAAAACAAACCTGTTTTTTATTCCAGCTTCAATTCAATCAATTCACTAACTTTTAATTTTCCTACCTGTCATGGTGGGGAATTGAACTCGTGGGCTGGACTTTATGGCTCCCCGAACCAAGTGTATTTTTGGCGGCAACTGCGAGGTTGTGGGGGGACGGGGAAATGTTGGTGGAAGACACAAAATGTGTTGTATTGCCCAGTCCACTTACTTCCCGCTGACCCCAACCTGTTATCCATAAGTCGATAAGTTGTCGATAAGTCACCCACTAGGGTGCCCATCTTTAGGCCTATTGTTGCTCTTAGCTGCCTAATTGGGGCAATTTTAGCATGGCCAATCCATCTACCCTGCAAATCTTTGGGTTATGGGGGTGAGACCCATGCAGACATGAGGAGAATGTGCAAGCTGCACACGGACAGCGACCGGGGGCCGGGATCTAAACCGGGCCCGTGGCGCCGTGAGGCAGCAGTGCTAAACACTGCGCTTCCGTGCTGCCCGTTTAGTCCAGTAACATTACCACCATGCTACAAAACCTGTAGCTTTCTAAAGTGTATCAATTATTAAATTGTCTGCAATTGATTTTTGGAAAATGAAATTGCAGCTAAAATTCAAACGGACAGCAAGGTACGAGATTAAAAATAGTCTGGAAGCTTTCACTTTGTCCACCAAACCAGTTTTTTCAAATGATACAAGCTCACTTGTTCTCAACCATTACCATATCAGCGAATTTAAGAATTTATTAAAAGTTGTCACATCCTTTGGATTTTTGATTTTTAAGTACAATGAATGAATCATTTGACTCTTTTGCTGATTTTGTGGTTTTAAAGGCTTAGAAATTAAGGCATCTGTTTGTTATGAGTACAAAGGGAGTAATTTGCCATAGAAATTAGTTACATAGCAGAAAGGGGTTTCTGGTCGCACTAGACTAATTGATACAAATTCCTTGTTTCTCTGACCATTAACATGTTCTGCTTCAATGATGTATTTTCCCTGTACACACTGAAGGAATAATGGGAGCAGATTGGGAAATGGGGGCTGATTGTAGGGCAGAATATCTGGTGCGGTGTGCCAGATACTGAATTTCTGTGATAATCGAAATGTAAACCTGAAGTACAATGTTGAGGGAATATTGGATTTTTGGATAAGATGTTCAACTGCACTTGCGATCCCAGGGCATATACAGCTATGGGCCAAGTGCTGGAAAATGGGATTAGAATGGTTAGGTGGTTGTTTTTGACCAGTGCAGGCTCAATGGGCCACAGGGTCTTTTCTGTGCTGTGTGATTCTATGAAGCCCCATCTGCCCTCTAATGCGTTCGCAGAAGATCCAATGGCATTATTTGAAGAGCAGAGTAATTCCAGCCAACATTCATCTCCCAACCAACATCATTCACCGAACAGGTTTTCCGACCAGTTATCTCACTGCTGTTTGCGCATCCTTGCTGTGCACAACTGGACTGCTGTGCTTTTCTACATTACAACAGTGCTTTATTTTAAATCGATTCATTGGTTGTGTAGTACTTTGGGTCAACTTGAAGGTGTGACAGGTGCTAGATAAATTTTCTTTGGGCCGAGATGAAATGGATGAAACCTGAGAATGAAAAATCACTTAATGCAAAAAATAAACTTGTCCTAAAAAGACTTTAGTTGGTGTTTCTTTTTATAAAACTTTTTCCCATCAGTTTTGACAATCCAAATCTCTGCTCGTGACATCTCCCTTTGGAACCTGCTCTTCTTTTTGAAAAAATCTATTCAAAAGGGATTCTTTTCTTACTGGGATATCATTCCAGCATCATTCTCTGGTAATCCAACTTGCCGTTGTACAAAACCACCCTTTGTACCCTGCCCTATTAGGTGTACAGGGCGGCATGGTAGCACAGTGGTTAGCACTGTTGCTTCAACGTGCCAGGGACCCGGGTTCAATTCCCAGCTTGGGCCACTTTGTGTGGAGTCTGCACGTTCTCCCCATGTCTGCATGGGTTTCCTCCCACAAGTCCCGAAAGACATGCTGTTAGGTGAATTGGACATTCTGAATTCTCCCTAAGTGAATTCGGACAGACGCCATACTGTGGCGACTAGGGGATTTTCACATTGCGTGGTACTCATCGGTACCAACGACTTAAGTAAAAAAAGGGATGAGGTCCTAAAAGCAGAATATAGGGAGTTAAGAAGAAATTTGAGAAGTCAGACCTCTAAGGTAGTGATCTCGGGATTACTACCAGTGCCACGTGCTAGTCAGAGTAGAAATCGCAGGATATATCAGGTAAATATGTGCCTGAAGAGATGGTTTGGGGGGAGAGTTTCAGGTTCCTGGGGCATTGGGACCGGTTATGGGGGAGGTGGGACCAGTACAACCTAGATGGGTTACACCAGACAGGTCCAGGACTGATGTCCTTGGGGGAGTATTTTCTCGAGGGGTTGGGGAGGGTTTAAACTAACATGACAGGGCGATGGGAACCTCTGCATGTCGCCAGAAGAGGAGGAAATAAGAACAAAAATAAAAGACAGAAAGGGGAATAAGAAAAGTGATAGGCAGATAAACTAAGAGCCAGATTCAAACAGGGCCGCAGTGAAATATATTGGGAGCGGCACTAGTAATATTGGGATTACAGAGACATGGCTGCAGGGTGATCAGGGATGGGAACTGAATGTCCACGAGTATTCAGTATTTAGGAAAGACAGACAAAAACAAAAAGGCGGTGGGGTTTCATTGCTGGTCAAGGAAGAAATTAACACAATAGTGAGGGAAGATATTAGCACCGACAATGCGGAATCTGTATGGGTTGAGCTGAGAAACAGCAAGGGGCAAAAAACATTAGGGGATGTCATATATAGATCCTGAAACTGCAGTGATATTGTTGGGAATGGCATTAAACAGGAAACTTGAGACGCATGTGATATCTGCATATCGATTGGGAAAATCAAATTAGCCACAATACCATCAAGGAGGAATTCCTGGAGTGTATGCGGTATGGTTTCCTGCATCAATATGTTGAGGAGCCAACTAGAGAATAGGCCAACCTAGACTGGGTACTGTGTAATGAGAACGGAATCATTGGCAATCTAATTGTGCGAGGCCCCTTGGGGAAGAGCGACCATAATATGATAGAATTGAAAATCAAAATGGAGGGTGAAGTAGTTGATTCTGAGACTAGGGTCCTTAATCTTAACAAAGGAAACTGTAAGAAAATGAGGCATGAGTTGGCTATGATCGATTGGGGAATGTTACTTAAAGGTATGACAGTGGATAGGCAATGGCATTCTCTGGGCCCTCGACACGGCCAGTTGAACAGTTTGTTTCTACTCACATCTTCCAACCCTGTTCCAAGCAGGTCACGGCCACCAGCATCTGTTGTCAATGTCAATATTTTGTCACCTTCATATCTCGCCTGCCGGTGTCCTTGTAGTGGGGGTATGGGCACCCAGGACGTCTTGACCATGGTCGGTTTGGGCATATAGTCGCCATCCATCTGATGAACGTGGTCAAGCCAGTGCAGATATTGTTGGTTTAGCCAAATGTGAATGTTGATGGAATGAGCATGCTCCAGAACCTCTGTGTTGATGACCTTTCCTGGGACTGACCTTTCCTGCCAAGAGATGCCGAGAAAACATCTGAGACAGATGTTTTCACCTCCCTAGCGTAGAATATTGAGGTCTCACCATTGAAAAGGAGTGCACTGCTGACGCTTGGTAGATTAGGCACTTGTATTGGTAGGGTACTGACCCTGAAGAGTACAGTGAAACCTGTTCTTACTGGCACTCGTAAATGGTGAATAACTATAAAATGCGGAAACTTCATTATGTTTTTAGATATTTGATATCACAATAGTTTTACAACGCCTTGGGCTTGTGCACGGTCAATTCCAGCCCCACTTGACCCGGAGTCACAACACAAGTGAATTAACCAATAATTCTCAGAAAAATACCCAAAGTCTTTGGTCCTTGGCTGCCCAATAATTACAGTCACCAGGTTTGTAAATGTAAACACAATTACTTTTTATTAATGACAAGAACTGTAATTAAATATGCAGCAAATACAACTGGTTAACTATTATCTAATTCGTAATTCTCCACTTTAGCTTGCCATCCCCCTCCCCTCCCCCCCCACTCTCTACATAAACACACACACACAAGACAGACAAACACAGAGGGGAAGGAATTGGGGTAAAAAGATAAGTAAAGGAGAAAATGAGTCTTTGTTTCTAATGGGTGTTTCCAGCACCTTACACCTCTTCATACTTTGCTTTCAGTTCAAGGTTTTTACTGTAAATTCATTCAGGTCTATACAGTCTCAGGAATACAGCACATATAGACTTTCTGGAGAGAGAGAGAGAGAGAGAGAGTGAGTGAGTCCTGGTCTTTTGTTTGCAGCCTGTAATCTTTTTCCTGTAGATTCAATCATTCAGATTCTCTACAGCTTCAGGAATACAACAGCTTTTCTGGAGAGTCCAGACCCTCGGGTCTTGGGGAGCCATCCCACTGGGATAGGATCCAATCACAACCTGTTACTGGGCAGAGTACTGCCTTTTGGCCAATTCACCGGCCACCAGCCAATCAATCAAACCACGTCCCACCCCATGTCTCCCTCTCTGTTGCCAAAAAGTCTGAAGCTCCTGTTCAAAACTGGCAGAGATAAGCAGAGTGTTCTCTCCTGTAACTTCTGAATTCTTCATTCTCTCTGCTGCTTGACTGAAGATACATGCCCATTAACCATCCAGGGAACAAAACTGATAGCGGCAAAATAAAAGAAAGGGGAAATAAGCGAATAAACAGGAAGAACCCTGACACTACATACCGAGCCACTCCGAAATGGCAGAATTCACAAATTCTAGACTACAGACAGCCTTCAATATACCAAGCCCTAATTATCTTGTGTATCTTACACATTAAAATATGAATGAATGCATCTTTCACAAGGTGAAGAGCTCAGCGTCTGAACATGGTGCTCCAGTTGACATCTGACCAGATCTGTATGGAGTACAGCTTTACTTCACTGCTTTTACATTTGAAACTGCTGGTGACAAAATGCAACACGCTGACAGCCTTTTGATCACCTTCTGCACAAGTAAAAAAAAAACTCTTCTAAGCTGCAGCAGAGGATGGGTGGGTGCTGACAGTCCCTCGGAGACTGATGTCAGAAACAGAGGAATTGCAGCTGTCTCTGCTGATCTTCGTTGGTGTCTTTTGTTGGGGGATGGGGGAACTCTGCATGTCTGGAGTGTTGTTCCAGCAGTAAAGCCGAGATCGGAAACCACAACGGAGCAGGGATCCAGGACGGAATCTTGCTGCTCCCCGACTTCACAAAGTTGTCCCCCTCCCCTCCATCATACTGTGTGGATCGGAAATGAAGACATTCCCAGTTTCCTGCCTGTCATGTGAACCTATTGTCAAAATTTGGCAGCCCAATGAGCTGGGATTGCAAAATGTGTGACTGTTTCCTTAGGGGCGGTGTTAAGTAATCAGCATGTGAACGTGGATTCCGACAGCCAATTAGGTGAAAAGGAAAACTGGGGGTGAAAGTTTCCAGTCCTTCCTGGCAACAGGATCTTCCAGTCCGACCCCCCATGCTTTGGGTTCCCTGACAGCGGCACAGGAGATGTTATGGACATCACCATCAACTTTGGAGGGTCTGAAAGACCCAATGGTGAGAAAGGTGGGAAGGGCTGGAGACTTTTCCCTGGGCTGACACAGAGGTATTGTAAATCAGCAATTAGTGCGGCATGGTAGAACAGTGGGAATCACTGTTGTTTCACAGCTCCAGGATCCAGGTTCGATTACCTGCTGGGTCACTGTCTGTGCAGAGTCTGCACGTTCTCCCCGTGTCTGCATGGGTTTCCTCCCTGTGCTCTGGTTTCCTCCCACAAGTCCCGAAAGATGTGCTGCTAGGTAATTTGGACATTCTGAATTCTCCCTCAGTGTACCCGAACAGGCGGCGGAATGTGGCGACTAGGGGCTTTTCACAGTAACTTCATTGCAGTGTTAATGTAAGCCTACTTGTGACAATAAAGATTATAATATTGTATTATGTGGATAGCACCTACCAGTACCTACAAAAACATTGCAGGAAATAAAACAAGCCCTGCAATGAGATGAATGTCTCCAAATCCAAGAATATTGTCTGTATCCCCCCTGATCCGATACAACAGCAGTGCCTTGTACAGCATAAGCACCTCGCAGCCATTGGCAATTTACTAGTCTTCAATGTGAGAATAGTCATAATGAGAGAACGGGGCATGATATTCTTCAAAGAGTTAACCGAGATCATCTCAGAAGAGCAAAATGTCTTGTGAGAGCCCAGCATTCAGCCTGGTAGACAGGCATTACTCTTCTTTAGAAGAAACTATTTCTAGCTGTCTTATGTGTGTCATAAGCAGCCGGAAACTGATGCACAATATCACCACGAACGATGAGGGGCTCAAATAGCCTGAGGAATAACAGAGAAGCAACCTAGCTCGGAACTTTAATCAGAGGCATAGAGCACGAGCGTTACCAGTGCTGAAACCTGGGGAGGGTATGAGTCCGAGACCAACAGAACAAAGGCACAATCATTGAACAAAAACTCCACAACCAAGATCGTACAGAATTGAGGAAGACCAGGGTAACATGAGGAGAAACCTTTTTTAATCCTTAATATCCTTGCGGAGAAAGCCAATAGAAACTTAGGCTTACTACTCAAGTCCTGATGATGGAGAAGAACTGGTACAAGCTCTACAGCCAGGAGAACACTCATACTGACAGGAGGGAGAGTATGGAATATTCTCCATCATACAATGAGATCACGGGTTTGATCAAAGCATTTCCAAAGTCTGAGACCTTGGGGGAAAGATGCAGACATGATGGGCTGAGTTGTCTCTTGGTACTGTAACCTTTCTATAGTTTCCGTGGTTCCATGTTACCATTGGATTCCTGCATGTTGGAGGCACATAGTGTGAACCTTGTTTGAAAGAAAGCCCAGGAAATCATCAAATAATCTTGTACAATAAAAACAACACTGATCTCCAGCCAGCGCACTGGAACAGGAGGACTGTGCCACTCCACCCGCAGGTGGTGTTGCTGCTGACACCATTGTTGTACGCCTATTGAATGCTTACCACCAGATCGCTCACTCTATCCGCCGCTTCACTCACCATCGCTATCGCCACTTCACTCGCTGCCCCACTCCCCGCACACTTGTCGATTCGCTCGCCGCTCTACTCGTCACTTCGCTCTCCGCCCCACTCTGATCTCTTGACAGCTTCGCTTGCCGCCTATGGACAGCGGGGGAGCTGGGCAGCGACTGAGGAAGAGGCAGCGAGGGGTCGGGAGCAGGGCGATCCGTTAAACAGCGATCAGATCACAGCCACGATGCCAGGGTTTGTAACTAGGGGGTTCAATATTCTGTGAAAACTACAATCCTTCACCATGGCGAAAAAACATATATCGGTGCAGCACTTGTAAAACTATCTTATGTTGCTCAGTATTACGGATGCTCCTTTGCTGCAGGTGGCTTTTTGAGCACTGTGAATTCATGGCCGTTGAATGTGTCCCTTGCAATTGCAGCGGCAGCAAACAGAGCCTAAAAATAAAATAATACAGAGGGTGGAAATCTGAACGAAAGAAACAATTGTTGGAAACAGTAGGTCAGGTAGCATCAAATCGTGTTTTAGCAGCAGTTATTTTAGAACAATGAAACTTCTTCGAATTCAGCCTTCTGCAAAAAACAGATAGGTGGTGACAGTCGCTTTGGTGTTTGTTATTGGCAGGTTTCATTGTTATTAGTTGCAATTTGAGTGAAGGATAAATTGTGAGGAAATGGGAACACGAGAGGTCAAAAGTTGTCAAAATAGCTAAGATTCTTTTTAAAGTACCCAATTCTTTATTTTCCAATTAAAGGGCAATTTAGCACGGCCAATTCACCTACCACGCATACCTTTTTGGGTTGTGGGGGCGAGTCCCACGCAGACAGGGGGAGAATGTGCAAGATATATATTTCTAATGCACAATAAGAAAATTATGATAGAATGGCACGGTGGCACAGTGGTTAGCACTGCTGCCTCACGGCACCGAGGACCAGGTTCAATCCCAGCCCCAGGTCACTGTCTGTGTGGAGTTTCCACATTCTTTCAATGTCTGCGTGGATTTCACCCCCCACAACCCAAAGATGTGCAGGTTAGGTGGATTGGCCACGCTAAATTGCCCCTTAATTGAAAAAAAAAATAATTGGGTACTGTAAATTTAGTTTAAAAAGTATAAAATTATGATGCTATTATTTCTGTTTATAATCTTTAAGGTTGCTCTATTTCTTAGGTCCATGCCAATTTGAGGGAAATATAAAAAGCTGCCAATTGCCTTTTGAGTGGCCATGGAACTAAATTGTTCTTGTAATACTTTGGTTTTAGGATCTTAGTTTGTTTGGTTTCCACATTGCAGATGAATTATATTGGATAGCTCCATCCACACTTCTCAAAGATGAGTTCCACTGAATTAACAAGGGCCAGCACATCAGCCTGATATAGAAAAGGGCACTTTGACTGTACAACTCGGTACTACAGTAATCTGGGGAATCAAAGTATTTGCTTCTAATTGTTCCTTCACTATCGCTGGGTCAAAATCCTGGAACTCCCTCTCTAACTCCACTGTAGGAGTACTTACACTACAGAGACTGAGTGGTTCAACCACCACCTTTTCTTTTGTTAAATTTAGACTACCCAATTATTTTTTCCAGTTAAGAGGCAATTTACTGTGGCCAATCCACCTACCCTGCATATCTTTGGGTTGTGGGGGTGAGACTTACGCAGACACGGAGAGAATGTGCAAACTCCACATGGACAGTGACCCAGGGCTGGGATCGAACTCATGTCCTTGGCACCGTGGGACAGCGGTGCTAACCACTGCGTCACCATGCCGCCCTAACCACCATCTTCTCAAAGGCAATAAGGGATGAGCAATAAGTGTTGGGTTATCCAGTGAGACCCACATCCCATGAAATAATAAGAAAATTAGTGCCTTACTTTTTTCATCATAATCTTTTTTTAAAGCGTGATATCGGTTCAGATGAATACTAATAATAATCTTTATTATTGTCACAAGTAGGCTTACATTAACACTGCAATGAAGTTACTATGAAAATCCCCCAGTCGCCACATTCCGGCACCTATTCGGGTACACAGAGGGGGAATTCAGAATGTCCAATTTGCCTAACAGCACGTCTTTTGGAACTTATGGGAGGAAACTGGAGCACGGGGAGAAAACCCACACAGACACGGGGAGTACGTGAGACTCCGCACAGACAGTGACCCAAGCCGGGAATCGAACCTGGGACCCTGGTGCTGTGAAGCAACAGTGCTTACCCACTGTGCGACCGTGCTACCCATAATGTGTTAAGGTGGACAAAATATTGGAGTTTGATTTTGTTGCTTTGCTGCCTTTGGGGGAAGGGGCTTAGTGAGGTCAATAAAAGTTTCAGCACTGTACAGGGAGGCATTTGATGATCGCAAGGTTCTTGCAAAATTACAATTGGGGATAGAAAAAGAAAAATCATACTTTCCTATACATTTAGTGTCAACATCTGGAACAGAAAATGGGCTATTTTATCTCCCAGTTGTTGCACAGAGACCAGGCACAGCATGGGATAGATGGCGGTGATACCTGGGCCAAGGCACGCAGCTGCAATTGAGAACTTATTTTAAATGTATACAGTTGTTTGCTTCAAAATTTTGTTTCACTAATAATGTCCTGGTGGAGCATTGAAATTATTTCTTTTTAAAGAGGAGATGAAGGTGGCGGTGCTGCATTTCAGTTTTAGTGGACTTTCATTTCTCGATGAGTGGGTTTTGTCAGTTCCTGGAGAGAGGGAATTGTGTGTGGTGTTCCAGGTGACCTCTGAGTGGGTTTCGTCAGTTCCCGGAGGGAGGGAATTGTGTGTGGTGTTCCAGGTGACCTTAGAAAATATGGCTGTGAGCTGATCCAGAACCACTTCGATGATGGTCACAGAGAGACCTACAGAATACAGATCATCTGAACCGGAGGAATGCAGAATAAGACGGCCGCATCTGAAAGTAGCCACAGTAAAAAGAAAACGAGACAAAAACACCAGCACAATCCAACATTGTCAGCCTTGATGCTGATGCTCCCTTTCCCACTTTTCATTTGTATGCAGGCAAGGGTGAGAACACATTTGTTGTGTTTCTGGAATCATTAAAGACTTCAGGCAATTTCTTCCCAGGTGGTTTGGAGATTCCACTTCAGCTTCCTCTGAACAAATTCTTCAGGGGTGATTAAACAGCAAGTGGCAGAAATGACTTTAACACATGGAGCATGTGGAATAGTGCCAGAGGAAAACAAGACTGGGCAAGTGCAAGGTTAACTTACATTAACAGAATTACTAAATTGTTAATGGATAACTCTCATTTAAAATGTCACTCTTAAGATTGTACAGATAATTAAAGAAATAATTGTGCGGTCCCAAAATAAACCTATTAACCTGGTACAGAAGATTCTGTGACATGATATGCCAAAGGTTGTATTTTGCAGAGCAGTGGTTGAAGTATAAAAATTCTAACTCTTAAATATTGACTGACACATTGAATGTTTAAAATATTAATGAACAGTGTAGGGAAAACAAATGTTTTTTCTGATTCTATCTGGATTATGCAGGTTTGTAGCCAGAGGCAGTGATAGAGCCAGAGGGAGAGGGGAGGGAAGGCATACTAACCAGTCTGAAGAGAGACACTTCCCGCATACTTGTTTCAATTCTCCTGTTTGGGCTTCATACACCGGTTTGGGGGGTGGGGGGGGGGGGGGGGGGGGGGGGGGGGGAGGAGGAGGAGGAAGGAGAGCGAATTTATTTTAAAAATAAATTTAGAATACCCAATTATCTTTTTCCAATTCAGGGGCAATTTAGCGTGGCCAATTCACCTACCCTGCAGATCTTTGGGTTGTGGGGGTTAGGCCCACGCAAACATGGGGAGAATGTGCACACTCCACACGGACAGTGACTCGGAGCCGGGATCGAACCCGGGTCCTCAGCGCCGTGAGGCAGTAGTGCTAACCACTGTGCCACCGTGCCGCCCGGGGGTTGGGGAGGGGGTTTCAATTGCATAAAGACCCAATACGCAACTGTCAAACATCGTAAAACAATTTGAAACCATCCAATAAATTTTCTCCCCTCCCTGCTCCTCCGCTCCTTTTTGGGCTTGAGGCTCAAATGTGCATGGTCTAACTTTAATTTGGGCACTTGAAATAATTTTGTCAGTGAATCTCTTTGGCTATAGCTGATTCAGGATGATTTTTGAAAGTGCTTCTAAGTTTCCAGTAAGGGCTGGAGTATTCCAGAATCACTAGCAGTCGTAGACTACTAGATCATAAAGAGCAGTTGAACCCACACAATGCCCTCTGTCCCATCACATTACTCCAACAAGGAGGACAACAGCTTGGCAGCGATCAGCCACCATGTTATTTATTTTTAATCTGTTTTAGCAAGCGATGGCCACAGCAGTGCAGTTGAGTAAAGAAGCCTGACTTAGCTCAGAGCTGACTTTCATCACAGCCTGCGGCAAGAATACTAAAAGGCAAATCAAAAATTTAAGCTAACTAATTAAAATACAATGAACCGTTTCGGATAGTTATGGAAATTTTTACTATTGAGTCTATCCAATTAAAATTTAACACCGCTCTATAGATGCTCTATTTAATAATGACACTCAATTTTTTTAAAATTGCAAACCTCTTGTCCAGCGCACATTTGAAAGTGTGAGGAATTACAGCCAAACTCTCATTTAAAAGGTATGCTAATCTATTCTTGAACCGTATTAAACACGATAGTTATGACCAAGCTCAGAGACAAGTGCTGGAAAGATAACAATTTAATTTGGATCTTCCGCTGAAAACACCATTTGGCTTAAGAATGCAAGTAGTCAGCTACTTGTGTGGAAAAATGAACATTTTGGCCAGAGTGACAAAAATTTGAATGAAGCTGATGCCCAAAATAAATCATCCCTTTTTAAAAATATATATTTTATTCCAAACAATGCAAAACATTTCACAAACATGTATGTAACACTCAAATATATTACAAACAGTTTGTCCATTTTTGTTTTTACAAACTAACTATTGTAGCCCTGGAGACCCACCCCACCCCCCAAACCCTCTAATTGCTGGCCACAAGCAAATCTTTAAAGAGAACGATGAACGGCTTCCACTTTGAGTTAAACGCTTCCTCCCACCCCCTAATGGCTTACTTAACCTTTTCCAGTCGCAAAGAATTCTGCCACATCCCGCAACCAGTCGAGGCCCTAGGTGACACGGCCAACCTCCATCCAAGCAGGACTCGTCGGCGGACTATTAGAGAGGTGAAGGCCTCAGCCCTGTTCCTCTCTAACAGCTCTGGCATGCCTGACACCCCAAATATCTCCAACAGTGGGCACGATTCCAATCTAATTCCCACGATCACCGACATGGTCTCAAAGTATGAGACCCAGAACTCGACCAATTTTGGGCAGGTCCAGAGCATTCTGCACTGTAACTTCTATGATTCTATGTGCGAGTGGTTCTCATATGACAGTCCTGCCATCCCTGGAATTAGTCTGGTAAACCTTCGCTTCACTCCCTCGAGAGCAAGAACATCCTTCCTCAGAAAAGGAGATCAAAACTGCACACAATATTCTAGGTGTGGCCCCACCAATGCCCTGTATAATGGCAACTACACATTCCTGCTCCACTACTCAAAACCTCTCACAATGAAGGCCAACATACCTTCATTGGGACCGGCTCAGCGGAATTCAACGTTGGCAGGATCCTTTGGTCCACCGGAAGAGCGCCCAAGCCCACAATGGGAAACCCCATTGGCTGGCTGTGGGAAAGGAGAATCCCACTGCCGGCAGGGGCGCGCCATGCCCGAAAACGCAGCTGGCAGACTGGAGAATCCCACCCCCGTGTTCCTTTTCCCTTCTCGCAATACCTCTCCACTCATTTGACGACCTGAGTGCAATGGCCAGGGGTTCAATTGCTCGCGTGAACAATAACGGGGACAACAGACATCCCTGTCTTGTGTTCCTGTACAGCTGGAAATATCCTGAGCTCAACACATTAATCCTGATACTCACCGTGGGAGCAGTACATAACAGCCTCACCCAGCAGATAAGTGTGGGCCCAAATCCCAACCTCCACTCCACCCGATCGAAAGCTTTCTCTGCATCCATAGAGATGATTACTTCAGGCACCTTACTCCTAGATAGGAACACAACCACGTTCAAGAGTCGCCTGATATTGGCCAACAATTCTCGCCCCATAACAATCCCAGTCTGGACCTCGGAGACCACCTCCGGCAAACAACCCTCCAGATGCTTCGCCAAAACCTTAGCTGACGCCTTTACATCGGAGTTCAGTAAAGAAATGGGCCTTTAAGACCTACATTCCACCCCATCCTTGTTCTTCTTCAGGATCAGAGAGATTTACACCTGGACCAACGTGGCCAGCAATTCCTCCCATGACAGAGCCATTGAATAGCCCCAATAAATGTGGTGCCAGTGATGCTGCAAACTGCATGCAAAATTTCACCAGGAAACCATCCGGCCCCATGGCTGTCCCCGATTGCATGGAGGTGATGCGCTTCATTGCCTCCTCCAGCCCCAGCGGTGCCTCCAACCCATGACCCCCTCACCCTCTACACCACTTGGATGTTCAGCCCGTCCAAAAACTGTTCCACCTCCGAGCTCCCTTCCTGGGACTCAGACCTATACAGCCCCTAATTGAAAGCCTCAAATGTGCCATTAATTTTGTGTGGTGCCATTAATTTTGTGTGGAGCCATCACCTCTCCCCCTTCTCCTCCCCCCCCTCCCCCCCACCCCCCCCCCCCCCCAACCATCCTTAACCTGGGCTATCTCTCATGCGGCTGCCTGTTGGCTCAGCTTGCGAGCTAATAAGCGGCTGGCCTTCTTCCCATATTCATAGATTGCTCCCTGTGAGCGACGCAGTTGGTTCGCCGCCTTCCCGGTCGACACCAAATCAAATTCCACGTGTAACCTCTTTCTTTCCGTGAAAAGTTCCTTTATCGGGGCCATGGAGTACTGCCAGTCCACCTCCAGAATTGAGTCGACCAACCTCTGCCTGTCCGCCCTCCTAACTGTGTCCCTGTGGGCCTTATATGAGATTACCTCCCCTCTGATCACCGCCTTCAGCCTTTCTCAAAACGTGGAAGGCGAGACTTCCCTATTCTGGTTGAAGCCAACATAGTTCCGTATGGTCGAGTCTACCTTCCCACAGAACTTAATGTCTGCCAGGAGCGGTGTGTCTAACCTCAATAGGGTCTGCTGGGCTCGAGCTGCCTCTAGACTCACACCAACATAATGTGGTACATGGTCCGATATCATGATCACGGTGTACTCTGGCATATCAATCGGCAGATTTACCACTTTACTGACCACACTGGGCAGCACGGTGGCGCAGTGATTAGCACTGCTGCCTCACGGTGCCGAGGTCCCAGGTTCGATCCCAGCTCTGGGTCACTGTCCGTGTGGAGTTTACACATACTCCTAATCATAAATTTATTTGAAAAAAATATCGACCACAAAAATAGACCACTCTATTTGGGAGTACACCCGATCTACGTGGGAGACAAAACCTCCACGGGTCCACCTCCCCATCTGCTCCATAAATACTGCCAACTCCTTGCCAACCCTGAAGTTACAAAGGACATGGGGCTCAACCTGTCCATCCTTGGGTCCACTAAGCAGGTGAAGTCACCGCCCCCCCATGATCAATTGATGAGAATCAAGGTCGGGGATGGCCACCACTACCTTCTTAATGAAATCTATGTCCTCCCAATTCGGAGCATATATATCAACGAAAATATCACATCACAAATTGACCCCCAGGATCTGTCACGATACTGGCTGCCATAAAGGCCATCCACCCCCTATTAAACAAGATTGCAACCGCTCTTGACTTCATATCAAAATTTGAATGGAACGCCTGCCCCACTCATGTATTCCTTGGCCCTGTCTGATCCCTAACCTTCAAATGCATCTCCTGCAAGAAGCTTTCAAGCTCTTCAAGTGAGCAAACACCCGGAATCTTTTTGACAGAGTATTTGACCCCCTAACATTCCACCTGCAGGGGTCTCTGAAACCCCCTCTATTAGGATCCATCATATCCACTTTGTCAGGAGATCGAGCTGACTCCAGGCCACCTCAGTTCCAGACCCACCCAAAATGGCCACCATCACTGCCCTCACCCACGTCCAACCACAAAGAAAGCTGCATCACCAAAATTCGACCGTGTTCCCCCCATCACCTCCTATCGGCTTCCTACCCCCCACCCCTTCTTCCCACGTCCTTTCAATCAGTCAGCCAACCCGTCTCAATCCAATGAATACCCTGCCCCCCCCCCAAAGAAAAGAAAACCCAGCCAACCGAGGCAGGCTGCCTCCCCCACCAACCAAACCAGCCCCCTCCCCAGGCTACCAAATGCAGCCCCTTCCCCAAGCTGTTCCCGTTTACTGGCAATAACAGGTAGCATGGTGACCCCCACTTGAAAAACAACAAAAATAACCCAACCCGAATAGCCCAAACTACCCTGTGGTAGTCACCACTGTTGTATTGTATATACCGCATATGAGGGGTATTACGATAAGGCCCCTGTACTACAGGTATGGGGGTAGATCCCTGCCTGCTGGCTCCGCCCAGTAGGCGGAGTATAAATGTGTGGGCTCTCCGAGCTGCAGCCATTTCGGTAGCAGCTGCGGGAGGCTCCATATTTCTGCGTAATAAAGCCTCGATTACTCTCTACTCTCGTCTCGTCGTAATTGATAGTGCATCAATTTATTATGCAGAGATTGTACAACGATGGATCTCCGCATCAAGCCTGATTGCCTGCAGCTGCACCCTCAAGCAGACAATGCCAAGTCGGCCTTCGCACATTGGCTAGCTTGCTTTGAAGCATACATCAGATCTGCGACAGACCCACCCTCAGAGGCACAGAAGCTCCAGATCCTTTACAGGCGGCTGAGCTCTGATATCGTTCCCCTCATCCGGGACGCGCCGACCTACGCTGAGGCCATGGCGCTACTGAAGAAGAACTACACTCATCAGACCAACAAAATCTACGCCAGGTACCTCCTGTCCACGCGGCATCAACTCCCCGGTGAGTCTGTGGAAGATTTCTGGCGTGCCCTGCACGCCCTGGTGAGAGACTGCGATTGCCAGGCCATTTTGGCCGTTGAACATTCTGACCTGCTACTTAGAGACGCGTTCATTACGGGCATAGGGTCGGCCTACATCCGCCAGTGCCTCTTAGAAGGGGCTACCCTCGATCTCGCGGTGACCAAGAAACTAGCACTCACGGTCACCTCACGCAATGTACAGGCGTATGCCCCCGACCGCACAGCCCACCCCTCCTGGGCATCGTGGACCCCGCCAGCGAACACCCCATCGTGGACCCCATCAGCGACCTCCCCCAGCCAACCCCAGGCCTGCGCCGTGCGGCAGCCAACCAACCCCAGGGGACCCAAGTGCTACTTCTGCGGACAGACAAAACACCCCCGGAAGCGCTGCCCAGCGTGGTGCACGCTCTGCAAGGCCTACGGGAAGAAAGGACATTTCGCTGCTGTGTGCCAGGCCCGCTTGATCGCCGCTATTGTCCCGGCACCCACCACGTGCGACCTGTGGGCACCGCCATCTTCCTCACCTCAGACCACGTGCGGCCTGTGGGTGCCGCCATCTTGCTCGCCTCACAATACGTGCGGCCTGTGGGGGCCGCCATCTTGCCTGCCCCAGGACATGTGCGGCCCGTGGGAGCCGCCATCTTCCCCGCCTCAGGACCCCTGCTCATTGGCCACCTCATCGGGCCGCTTATCGCCTGCAACCGCCGCCGACCAGCCGCGTCTCGCCTCCATCACGATCGACCAGTCCGACCGCACAACCTCGCGACCACGTCGACGACAGTGAACATCAACGGGCACAAGATATCCTGCCTTTTGGACTCCGGGAACACAGAGCTTCATCCACCCCGATACGGTAAGGCGTTGCTCCCTCACGGTACACCCCATTAACCAGAAATTCTCCCTGGCCTCCGGATCCCAGTCTGTGGCGATCCGGGGGTACTGCACTGCCGCCCTCACCATCCAGAGCGTAGAGTTCAGCGGCTTCCAGCTCTACGTCCTCCCCGACCTCTGCGCTGTCTTGCTACTCGGCCTGGACTTCCTGAAATTTGGCGGGCCCCTACCACCCCTTACTGTCTGCGGTCTCACGACCCTTAAGGTCGACCCGCCTTCTCTGTTTGCAAACCTCACCCCGGATTGCAAACCCGTCGCCACCAGGAGCAGACAGTACAGCGCCCAGGACAGGACCTTCATCAGGTCTGAGGTCCAGCGGCTGCTGCGGGAAGGTATTATCGAGGCCAGCAACAACCCCTGGAGAGCCCAAGTGGTAGTTGTGAAAACTGGGGAGAAAAACAGGATGGTCGTTGACTACAGTCAGACCATCAATCGGTACACGCAGCTCGACGCGTACCCCCTCCCATGCATATCTGATACGATGAATCAGATTGCACAGTACCGGGTCTTCTCGACAGTGGACCTGAAATCTGCCTACCACCAGCTCCCCATGCACAAGGCAGACCGCCCATACACCGCGTTTGAAGCGGACGGCCGCCTTCACCACTTCCTTAGTGTTCCCTTTGACGTCACTAACGGGGTCTCGGTCTTCCAACGGGCGATGGACTGAATGGTTGACCGGTACGGACTGCGGGTCACCTTCCCGTACCTGGATAACGTCACCATCTGCAGCCATGACCAGCAGGACCATGACGCTAACCTTTCCAAATTCCTCCATACTGCTAAACTCCTCAACCTAACCTACAACAAGGAGAAGTGTGTGTTTAGCACGAACCGATTAGCCATCCTCGGCTATGTGGTCCAGAACGGAGAGCTAGGGCCCGACCCCGATCGCATGCGCCCCCTCATGGAACTCCCCCTTCCCCACTGCCCCAAGGCCCTCAAATGATGCCTGGGCTTCTTCTTGTACTACACCCAGTGGGTCCCTAACTATGCAGACAAGGCCCGCCCACTCATTCACTCCACCGTTTTCCCCCTGGCGGCTGAGGCTCACCAGGCCTTCAACCGTATCAAGGCCGACATCGCCAAGGCCGCGATGCACGCGGTCGATGAGACGCTCACCTTCCAAGTCGAGAATGACGCATCAGACGTCACTCTAGCCGCCACCCTCAACCAGGCAGGCAGGCCCGTGGCATTCTTTTCCCGCACACACCATGCCTCCGAAATTCAGCACTCCTCCGTCGAAAAGGAGGCCCAAGCTATCGTTGAAGCTGTGCAGGATTGGAGGTATTACCTGGCCGGCAGGAGATTCACTCTCCTCACTGACCAACAGTCTGTTGCCTTCATGTTCAACAACACACAACAACATATCCTTAAACATGACCATTGTTTTTATGGGTACAACACTCCAAATCAAACTTTGCTCCCGTGAAGCACCGTCTTGGCCTCTTTAAAGCCAGCTCAACGTTTGGCCACAACAGCCCCAATGTCCTGGTGAATTGGTATGGACTGCCCCTCCCAGCTGCAGTACAAAGAACAAAGAAATGTACAGCACAGGAACAGGCCCTTCGGCCCTCCAAGCCCGTGCCGACCATGCTGCCCGACTAAACTACAATCTTCTACACTTCCTGGGTCCGTATCCCTCTATTCCCATCCTATTCATGTATTTGTCAAGATGCCCCTTAAATGTCACTATCGTCCCTGCTTCCACCACCTCCGGTAGCGAGTTCCAGGCACCCACTACCCTTTGCGTAAAAGACTTGCCTCTGTCTTGTGTGGTCTTCGCCCACTTCAAGATTCGCTCCTTCTCCAAATATTTATGCAAATGGACCATTAACGCCCACGGCGGATCTCCAGCTATCAGCTTCTGGCACAGTGACCAGTGTGGAAACCACGTCATGACCAGCTTCCCGCGCACCCTTGCCAGATACTCGGTGGTGCTCATACCTCCGATTCCCTCCGGGTAACCCGACTATCCTTAGATTTTGATGCCTGGATCGGTTCTGCTGGTCGTCCACCCTCAAAACTTTATGGGCCCCCGCCAGCTTCGCCATTTCTAGTACTAAAGAGACGATCTGGTCGCTGTGGTCCGAGATTGCTCTCTCCACCTCCTGAATCATAGCACCCTGCAACTCCAGTCGCTGCTCCACCCTTTCCATTGCCCCGCAAAGGGGAGCTACCGCCACCTCAATTCCTTTGGACAAGTCCTCCCGTATCTCCTGCCTGTGCTTGCGGAATTCCCCAACGATGAGCTCCATCAGCCTCTACGTTGGAAATTGGGAGGGCGTCGACGCCACGGCGAGGTCCGTCATGTTCTCCTTCCCTGCGCCACAAGTGTCCTTTGAATCTGGAGCGGGGGCCTTGTCCGATTTTTGCCTCATATTGCACCCCGCTGACATCCCACACCGGAGGAGAAAGCAACAAACTTCACTTGCTGTAAACTTGCTTCCCACCACGATACCCGTTTACTGGGTAATAAGGGCCAAACCCCAAGCCTACAAGTTGGAGGCACTCTGGACTGGATTCCCCGCCCCGCCAATTTTCTGTTTCACCCCGCCGGGGGGATTCTCCATTACGTGGCCTGGTCGATGGGGTTTCCCATTGTGGGGCAGCCCCACGCCGTCGGGAAACCCCCGGGCTGCCGGCAGGATGGAGCATCCCGACGGCGGAGAATCCAGCCCCATGTCCGCGACCGCTCAACTCGTGGCCGCCGCTGGAGGTCTCAAAATAAATTATCATTTGACCATGTCCCTGTATATTTAAAGGAAATAGATCAGACAGAATTAGAAGTGTCATTGAATGGAGGATTCAGACAGATGAAGTTACTAAAGACAGAGAGGAGGTAGGTCTGAATGTCATAGAGGCCCCAAGGCAAACATTGGGTTTATCAAAACATATTTCTAAACTAGGAATTGAAGAACCAGGAAGTAGGTCAGATAGGAAGCTCAATGTTTCACCCAAAAAAGCTTTAACTTATGATATCCCACACATTCAGCAAGGGAGGAAGGAATTTGCACTTGTTTAAGTTTTTCATACTCCCCGGACATCCCAAAATATGACGTACCAATGTAGTACTTGTAACATGTAGTTACTATGGAATGTCAACAACCACAGCTGCCAATTTACACACAGCAAGGACCCACAAACAGCTGGTGACCAGCGGATCTGTTTGAGTAGTATTGGTTGAGGGGATAAATGTTAGTCTGTACTCTGAGGACTTGCAAAACATCATGTTGATCTTTAAAAAGTGTCTTGGAAACTTTCGGCACCCAAAATCGATCACCTTTCAGTGATCCAATGGGATCACTGAAAGGATCAAGTTTTTGATCTTTTGCAACATAATTATTTCCAGTTCCCCTATTATATATTAAAATTCACTGATACGTTAAACTCTTATTTAAAAGCACTGCTCTTTCTTCTCATGATTTACTTGGTCTCAGTTACCCCATTCACTGGAGTATTTTCCCTGTTTACAAGGCACCTGATAAATAAGGTGTTGTACACAATCAGTGCTCTCAAACATATCAGCATTATGCCAAAGCTGGATTGTGCGTGTTCGGAGCATCTGCAGGACAGCTAACCCCCCGGATAATCAGTCACTTTGGCACGAGGGCAGAAAGGAGTGAATTACAAATGGTCTCCCACAGCATGCAGACCTCCTAGCGGAGCTCAGGCGAGTGCACCACTCAGGGTGCAGAGGGTCATGTCTGGGCACTGCTGGGATGTGTTTCCATTTTGACTTTTGTGCGACCTTTAAAAATGGCGCTCCAATCTTTAAAAAAACGAAGTTTCTGGCAGATGCAATCAGAGCCGACTCCACCAGCGTTATGTTGTGGGTCCTGCCCCTTGCCATTTGTTCTCCCAAGTTCCTGGCGGAGAAAACCACTGATACACTGCCAAAAACAGGTAAAGTTCTGCCCAAATTGTCTGTGGCCCGATATCACCTGTGCAATAATCAGAAGCATTTTGCAAATGCACAGAATTATTATGGCGCAGAAGGAGGCCATTTGGCCCATCATTCCTGCACCTGCTCTCCAAATGAGCAACTCAACAAATTCCAGTCCTCTCCTCGTCCTTCCATAACCCTGCACATTCTTCTTTACCAGGTAACAGCCTTCTTCTCTTTTGAATGCTTCAATTGAACCTGGTTCCACCACCCTTTCAGGCAGCGCGTTCCAACCCTTAGCCAATCACTGTGTGAAAATGTCTTCACTTTTGCTTCTTTTACGAATTACTTTCAATCTGTGCCCTCTCATTCTTGATCTTTTCATGAATGGGAACAGTTTCTCCCCATCTACTCTATCCAGGTCCCTCAGGATTTTAAATAATTCCATCTAATCTCCTCTCAACCTTCTTTGCTCCAAGGAAATCAGTCCTAACTTCTCCACTCTATATAACTGAAAAGTTAACTTCATTGCCTGAGCGGTAACCTGGTGAAGCTGACTGCCCCACCCATTGTGGAACTCAATCGATTTGCTTTTCATTTAAATTAACAAAGTGACGGTAAGGCTGAAGTTGAAAATTATTTCTAAACTTTCGACTATGGGTGATAGTTTAAAATGGATGATACAGATTGGCCCGTGCATTACACATCTTTCCCAACTTTATTTCCATTGACTCCAGCTCCTACTGACACATTTCCCCACCCTCAACGGATAACAGAAATTTGTCTTTTACTGAGAACCGCGGCAATGGCAAGTTTCCAAATAAAAGTAATTCTGATGATCCTAAACTCTATTTGTGAAGGTTGCAAAACCAGGCAATGTAGCAGTGTTTTGTTTTATGGTAAACTAATTATCTTTCCTGCAATTAACACTTTCAGTGTCACGCTCTGAATGTATGTATGTGTGTTCTGGTTTTGGATTGTGTTTTGTCTGGTTCCTCCCCTCTGACCTTACCGCCGGGGGGGGGGGTCACCCTACCAGGAGTTTAAGACTCCTGACGGCATTGCTCACAGGATCAACGGAATGCTCAAGGCTCTCTACTGCGTAAAGCTGGCAATCTAGTAAAAGGGTTACCTCAAGAAACGCAAATTAGATGTCAATGGCTGGGAGACCCTTGCTCAGAAGAGACCAACTTGGAGGAACCTCGTGGTTGAAGGGGCACAATTCTTCGAGAACACCCAACAGCAAGAGGAGGCCCGGAAAAGGAACCTGAGTAAGGAATGCCAGTGATCTCAAATCCAATGACAGGTCCCACCTCCCAGAAATACATGTCAAGTGTGCAGTCAGAGATTGGGCTCATCAGCCAAGCGGAACCACAGAACCCATGTCCAGTGACATGGAGTTTCCTAGGTGGATATATCTGTTAGCAAGTGATCGCCGAAGAAGATTTGTGTACTGGTTTCAGAATTATACCAATGATATATTACTTACATACTTCAAATTGTTATGGACATGTCGTCAGCACTCAACATTGGCTAAGAGATTGGACGAGATGCCATAACTTTCTTTAAAGTTTTAATGCAGTGCCTAAAGATCGATTTGTTCCAGGAGTGATAATATAAGAAATAGGGCTTAGTTATTTTATAAACAAACTTTGTAAAAAAAAAAAGAAAATAAAACAATATTAAAATTTTTACTTCAGCTCTAGCACTGACAGTTACATGCAGTTTCCTAACCTTAACATCCTAGTTCCCATTAATCAAATCTGTAACTGAGCATGCAGCTCTCGTTCCACTTTCACGGACAGGCCAAGGCAATACTTGCATTTCAGAAGCAATTTTTCTTCTATTACGGACATTGGTTCAGAATCCTTCCCCAAAGCCTGTCTCGGTGGCAACTTTCATGACCTCTCTACTCGGTTTTCACAGCCTTCTCTCTGTAACTGTTCAGACCAGCATTCTTTTTCTCTCTCTAATCTCTGCCTAGCTCCTCAAAGGTTCTCCCCTGAGGTGGGCAGACTTGAATCTGTTCTCGTTATCTTGGCTGATTGCCCACTCCCATAACAGAGCTGTGCTATTTATATGCAACTAACCTTCTACTGACAGAGCAATAGGTCATCAGACTCTGTGGTGGGCTAATAGCTGGTCAATCAAGTTGTCCCAAATGGCAATGGACCTTGAGTGCATCATCCTAGCTGAACCGGGGCATCCAGTGTATTCCCACTAACGAGTTTAAGTCTGAATGGGACAAGGTAACTCAAGCTGTGAGCATATCCCTCTGACTCTGCTGCTAGCAGTCTTTTCCCTCAGTCTGTTTAACCCCTAAATTGCCAAACTCTTGAACCCCATTTCTGGCCCCAAGGTCCTAAAATTTCACTATCTTTACAACATATCAGATGAAAACAGATTAATGATAGATAAGAAATACCATTCTTCTGATCCTAGCTCATCCATTTGGAAAGATAATACAGTATGCTCTTGAAAATATACAACCGTTTCCTAAGTTTTTCCTGGATTTTTTTCCTCCACTGCCCTTCCACTCTATTCCAAATGTTTCTCAATGTATATGATGGTCTTCCTGAGACCAATCCCAAATTCGCCACTTTCCAATTTAAAAAGTGCTCTCTTATTTAACGAAATATGGAGCTGGATGCTCCATCCCCGGATGTTTGGATCATGAGGAGGAACAGGTTCTCCCTATCTACTCATGATATTGAGCATCTCTATCAAATCTCCTCTCAGCCTCCTTCTTCTCTCCAAGGAGAACAGTCCCAACCTCTCAAATCTATCCTCACAACTCAAGTTTCACATCCCTTTAACCGTTCTTGTGAATCTCTCCTGCATTCTCTCCAACACATTCATCTTCTCTCCACACTGGGGAAGCATTCTGAAAAATGGGCCAATATATATCAGCGCATCATGAATGGAGATTTGATAGAGATGGTCAATATCATGAGTAGATAGGGAGAACCTGTTCCCCCTCGTAAAAGGATCAAGAATGGGAGAGCACAGATTTAAAGTGATTTGCAAAAGAAGCAAATGTGACGTGAGAAAAAAACGTTTTCACACAACGAGCGGTTCGGGTCTGGAATGCACGGCCTGGAAGTGGAGAGGAGGCAGGTTCAATTCAATAGAAACAATGTGCAGGGGTACAGGGAGAAGGCAGGGGAATGGTGCTAAGCCACAATGCTCATTTGGTGAGCTGCTGAAATCACGATGGGCCAAATTGGCTACTTCTGTGATTCAACTGATTGTCCTGTGGATTACTCTCACCCCCTCCAATTTTATTGACCAAATGTATTCATTTTTATTCAAATCTCTAAATCCTATAATAGAATATTAAGCAGCACTCCGAGCTTGCATTCAGTTTTGAATGCATAAGAAATGCTGCCGCAAGACAGGAGTCAGATCGTTCAGACAATCTGGGACCCAGTATAGGTGCATTAACACCACCTCTTGTCTATATTAACAGCTGAGGTCAGGCCCCGTGGGCTGCATAACATAATGGATCACTGTTCCTCCCAATGTTAGGTCCTGATTATTTTGGATGGCTTCGTGACAGAAAACACCGGAGAGAGGCAATTGTGAATCACATCATGCATGGGATTTATTCTCCAGCTGAATCTGGGGGCATGTTTCCCAGAATATTAGATTTCACACACTTCATCAGGCCTACTCTCCAACATTGCCAAGTTGAGGTTTTATACATCTGGATGATTTGCTGATTGGCTAAGAGATGTTAAGAACCCTGCTGATGTTAAATGCAAGGGTATCCCAAAATCCAGGACGGTAACTTGGAGCACCGGTTCTTAGCGGCGTATACTTTCAATTTGGTACACTGAGAGAAAAAATATGCAAACCAGGGAGGAACAGCCCAGTCATTTTGTGATCATAAATAAAGACTACTTATTAACTTACAAGGAAACACACAAGAAGGACTTCAATACACTACAATACAGTACACATAACCACACTGATGGCTATACACACATAGCATCTCATAAAGTTACCCCCTTGTTACTAACTACCTACATTTCCTGAACTCTGAGACTCCCCTTTTCCCCAAACAACATCCAATACTATATAACTCCATGAGCTAATTCCAGCAGATAATTACCATGCACCGGTTTTTTGTCCACGTTTGGGAAAACCGTCTTCAGTTTTAGCGAAGGCGTAATCTTCTCTGTTTTGGATTTTAACCAGCCTTCTTTTAGCGATAACATGTTTTTGGGGAAATCTGTTTTCTGCAGCTGGGTGTGGCTATCATGTTAGCTGCTTCTACAGTTATTGTGCTATGGATATATCTTTCTTTCCCTTTGATGTTACCCACCCTGTGGACCTGGCTTTTGTCATATAAGTGCCAATTCTCTCATCTCTCCACTTTGAAATCACCTCTTCTACACCCCATTGTTTTCCCTTAGTCATTCTTTCACTTGTCATTCTTACTGATAGGCTAATTCTCATATGAAAAAAAAACCCTTCAGACAGCTGCATTTATCATTCCCCTTTTATCCGCTTCCTTTATTTGACCCCAATTTCATTTTTTATCTTTGTTAAGAATTGAGGAAAATTAAGATCCAATTCTAGTATGTCACAGGGGCTGGTTTAGCACAGTGGGTGAAACAGCTGGCTTGTAATCAAAACAAGACCAGCAGCGGGGGTTAAATTCCCATACCCGCCTCCCCGAACAGGCGCCGGAATGTGGCGACTTGGGGCTTTACACAGTAACTTCATTGAAGCCTACTTGTGACAATATACAATTATTATTATTATTAGTAGTAGTATATCATCTGAACATCTTGGAGGTGTTCATCCTTATTATCCCCGGCAGTCATTTCTTCAGGTTGAAAATTCTAAAAGCAGATTAAAGGCAACATATGACCAAGTACTCATGGCTGTGCGCAAGCTTCTATTTTCATGCAGCTTCTGAAAATACGGTTCACGCATGGACTGAATGTGAAAAGACTTGAGAGGGTTTCAATGAAGTATTACTAACTGGGCACTTTAATTGAGAGAAATTTGTTATATTAGCAGTTGCAGTTTTGAAATAAAACAGGGAAAATTATATAAAAATTAATTAAATAAAATCACACATCTTGCATAATATAGGCCAGGAAGCTCATGAGTACCTTTAGACTGCGAGTGCAAAATCCTGCTCCTGAAATTCTCCACCACCGCAGAATAAAGGAACTACATAGAAACAAAACACACAGGGTGAAGCTGCTGATTGCTGGTTTTGTCATCAACAGACCCTGACCTATTGACTATTCTGGACAAATAATTCTGTTCATTCTAGGCACAAGGGGATTAAGTAAAGGCATGTCAGGAATCGGTTATCTTGCTTTGGAACCTGATAATGATTCAGTGGCTGTTCGTTGGCTCTGATGTAAACCAGCGGACATGGTTTTGATACTGCCACATTATTCTTAGATCCTTCTCTGTTCCTTTGATGCAAACAGAATGTTATAAAATCGCAATCTGAAACTGCACTGCATTTCGTTACACTTAACTGCAGCTTTTCCTCCCCAGACTCTGATTTGTTCTTGTTTTGAGCCACTTACACAAACCATTTAACTGGTCATTCAGAAGAGCATCTTAAAAGTGACGAAGAGACATGCATTGTACTCAGTTTAAAACTTGCAACCAATAGGCTTCTTTATACAAACACACGTCAAACACTAATATGCTCGCGAACAGCCAAAATCCAGCAAAATGTGAATCAAAACTTGAACGTGTGAATGTGTAACAAATGGTTAATTACTCAATGAGTTAGTGTGTGATGTCAGAAATGATCATAATGAGTCCGTGCTGGTGTAAAATAGCAAGTATCAGAGAGCAACGCAGCATAGTCACAGCACGAGACACTGAGCAATAGATATACAGTACTTGTAAATGTTTCATTTTCATCGTACACCAAAATGCACATTCTGGCGAAATTAAAACCAATTTTTGCACTGCAAGTCTCAAAAAATGATTTGGATCTGTTAGTCATCTGAGGGGTTGCTTTTCAAATGTTATCAAGCTGCTGCAATAAAAACCATCTAAAACTTGAGACCTATAAAGCACAGCCTCCTATTGTGTCTCCTTTAATTTCTCTTCTGGGACCAAACCACAGCATAAACGTCATCTTCATAGACCTTAACAGCACTGTGGCTGTCGTGAGTTATGTTTACTGCAGTTGGACACAGCAGGCAACAGCCACTGAACACGGAGATGGCTTTCAGTGCTCGTGTCTTTATAAAATTAAGATAATAGTAGAACCATAAAACTTTTATACAGCCACAGCATAATGCCCACAATAGACAATGTGCAAGGTGATAGGACAGAAAATGGATTCCAACTGTGGTGATATGCATCACTGTATATACACAAGGGGTTAATGTAAATACACTATGACTAAGTAACCACTAGAGGGAGCACCAGAGATGTTATGACACACAGACATACAGCCAATGGGTCATTACAATAGGACACAACCAATGGGTAATCAGGACATCCAGAGGTGGCATTACCACAAGGGGGCACTTCACAACCCATATAAAAGGACAGGGCACACATGCTCTGTCTCTTTCCACAGACCCACAACCAGAGAATACATCAGGGTTGATCAGAAGCATCACACACAGCACGTGGCTTAGAGCAGACTGGTTTAGTTAGACTGAGTTACTACAGTAAGATTAGCAGGAGAGTCAAACTCATTTAAGAACTGTGTTAATAGTTGAATAAACATATTGAACTCATTATAAAGTCTGGACCTTCCTTTGTCAAAGCATACATCAAGGAAGCAGCTTATGCTACACGAAGAAGCAACTAAATTGAAACATCACATAATGGGAGCTTGTGGGGACAATCACTTTAAATGTCTTAACTTGCACAAACCAGATACATTTCACTCCAATGTACTTGCTCCTACAAGGTGTTGCTTCCTTTCTTTTGGGGAAATGCAAATTGATAATTAAATTATTTATTTCTTTAGTTCATATTTAACCCCTGGAATGAATTTGACTCAGGTTTATATGAACAGCTAATCCAAATGTGTTCTGCATTTGCCACTGCTAATCACTCGAATTTCAAAAAGCTCAGTTGATAAATATACTACGTAAAATAGTGTCAGCTCTCACTGAGAAGGTGGTCATAGCTTTGATTAGTGGTTAATTAGCTGACCTCAGTCCCGACTAAGAAAGGGACCGTACAATTATCCATAGTATCCCTGGACGAAGAACGGGAAAAGTAAATAGCCAGGACCCTGAATCTTCCTCCTGTTCGTTTTTTGCAGGAATGCCTGAGAGGAATCTCTCAGTTGTGAACTTTTGGTGAGGGCTGCGAGGTAATGGTGTCCTTTCCATAGTCAATTAGACATCTGACACTTGGTCTCTACTCTTATGCAACAATGGCCACTTGGGTGAGATAACATATGGCTACAGGTATCCTTGACCCTGTAACACTCTCACCTGTATCATCTCAGGACAGGAAGGGAAAAACACAGAGAGAGAGAGAACAAAGTATCTAACGTGCATCAAAATCATCAACAATCAGATCCATGGTGCAATAATCCCTTAAAACATGTCCTTGTTGGTACAAGAGACGGCTTGATCGTTGAAAGGACATTTTGACCATTTACTTGCATGGAGGAAACTCTCCGGTACAGGTCAGCAGAGTGCAGCTGTCCAAAGTGTCAAGGTGATTTTCAGTCGTATGCCAGCCACAGTTTGGCAGCTCAGAAAATACAACACCAGCTGGAAAGCCCGGGGGAATAGTAAAACCTACAGGCCAAAACGTCATAATGCAAATGCACATTTGTCAAAAAGCACCAGGGGTGATCTGGGGGTCATATTGCACAAAGATTGATCATCCAGTAATTCAGTGTAAAATCCATCACAGGGTATTTGGGTTTGCTTCATTCATTCTCCGACATTTATTTGCTAAAAGAAAATCATAGTAAAGAGACCAAATGTACTCACTACCACAAGCAGCTCTGCTGCAGACCAATTGAAGCTGAAAAATGATAGAATGACCTTATACACAATACAAAGATCATTACATTTACAGTGAGCTAAGTGCTTAAACTTCCTATATCACATTTGCAATATATTTAAGAAACTCAGGAAAATTCGGCATTGTCTTCCAACAGTGAAGTTGGACAATTGCTTTTTGTTCCTGAACACTGCCCTTGAGCACAGCTCCTTTGATGCCCATTCTCCACATTTCAAAGCAATCTTTCTTTCACTCTCCTACTCCTGCAGGGTGGCCTTCATAAAAGAAAAACTTTGATTCCTGGAAGTGAGAAAGTTTGCATGCTTGAAAAGGTCAAAATAACTTTTATTGACCCGCTAAGCTGGCCCAGAGCACTTGCTGACAATATTAGGCTGCATGACTCTGGCAGCCTCTATCAAAGTGGTTTTCTTGGAAAAACAAGTTGGTTTTGGCTTATTCTCCCATATTTCAAATGCAACAGAAGATGTATTTTTCACTGAGAGAGGATATATGTGACTTGAGCATGAACGACATTGTCAGGATAGAATATTCAGCAGGGAGATGCACAATGTGCTTGAACGTGTGTTGGAAAATAAAATCTCCAGTAAGCAGAAAGTGTTTCTGCTCCGCTTTTAACATGCTGCATTATTTGGCCTCGGCAAGCCTGTCTGTAAAACCATCTTGAACTACTCCTTCAGGACAGGCCTTTGCTCCTTTTAATGATGTATGTTTCTTGTTTGATATTTGAACACTTTACTCCCAGGGCTGTATAGAAAAAAAATTAATTATTTTGCAATTTGTAATCAATTTATCGTTACGCTGCCTACGTTCTCGGTTTAAAATCTCATTCATGTACATCTTCATATGTGGGAATAGGAAAGAATCCTGAGGTATTGACATTATTTAGGAGTCCAGAAGAAATCTCAACCCTAAATTATTTACGGACATCATCGGGACTCTATATAAATGGGTTCATTATACTCTATCACATCCACACAAACTATGCGTGTAATTTGGATATGAAGACACCAGGAGACCACCTGATTAAATATGAGACTAGCTCCAGGAGGTAGTATTTATTCTAAGATCTAATGCACGCAGAGTGCTGACAAGTTTGTCAGCTCTTTCTGTTGAATGAAGTTTAACTGGCATTGAGATTTGTAAATACACGCGGAAGCCTCATAATCCTTAAGTAGTCAGTAACCTTGGAACCTGGTGAAGCTACAACTCCGGACTATGCACATGCGAAACAATGGTAGCAGTATGCTACAGAGCTAAGCGATGCCACAATGATTGGATCAATCTGCAACCTTGCCACATCCATTTATGAATAAAAGTGGACAATTTTTAATTTAAAAAAAATAAATTTAGAGTGTCCAATTCACTTTTTCCAATTAAGGGGCAATTTAGCGTGGCCAATCCACCTACCCTGCACATCTTTGGGTTGTGGGGGAGAAACCCACGCAAACACGGGGAGAATGTGCAAACTCCACATGGACAGTGACCCAGAGACGGGATCGAACCTGGGACCTCGGCGCCTTGAGGCAGAAATGCTAACCACTGCACCACCGTGCTGCCCTTAATGGTGGACAATTAAAGAACAAATCGAAGATCCCGATCCTCAGTGATGGGGGAGTCCAGAACATTAGTGCAAAAAAACAGTGCAAAATGAAGTACTTACATGTACCCATCTCCAGCCAGAAGTGCCAAGTGGATGATCCCATCCCTGCCTCTTCCTGAGATCTCACAGATGCCAGTCTTGTGACAATTGAATCCAATCCACATGATATCAAGAAACAGCTGAACCCACTATATATAGCAAAGTCTGTGGGCCCTGAGAATCACGCTTAAGTACCAAAGGCTCCTGCTGCAAAGCGTACCGCACCCCATGCCAAGCTGTTCCAGTACAACCACAATGCTGACATCTACCTGTCAACTTGGAAAATTGTCGATTTGCATGGCCGACAAAAAGCAGGACAAACCCAATCTGTCAATTCCCACTCAACCAATCTATTCACAATTATCAGTAAAATGATGAAAGTTGTCATTGACAGTGCTATCAAGGGTTACTAATTCAGCAACATCCTGTGCAACAGTGCTAGTTTGGGATCTGCCAGAATCACTTGGCTCCAGATCTCGGGCGTCATTCTCCGCCGGCGGGAGTCTCCGTTTTGCCGGCGCCCGGGGGTTTCCCGACGGCGTGAGGCTGCCCCACAATGGGAAACCCCATTGACCGGCCGGTGTAACGGAGCATCCCGCCGGCCGGGCGGGGCAGAAATGTGGCGGGGCGGGATGGAGAATTTCGCTCAAAATTCCAGTCTTGGACCAACCAAACATGGAAGTAAGTGCTGAATTCCCCCCACACACACAAATGCCACTGATCAATCTTACCACTGAGTTGTAAAAGGCCTTGGGGATGTAGATCGGTCTGGACCTGAACAGGAAGAGGAACCTGGGCAGTACGTTCATACTGATTGTTCTCACCCTCCCCGCCAGGGAGAATGGGAGTGTGTCCCACCTCTCCAGGTCCTTTTTAACTTCACCAGGCTGGTCAGTTTCTACTTGTGGATCCGTGTCCAGTCATGGGCAATTTGGATCTCCAGGTAGCAGAATTTGTTTTGGGCCTGTTTAAATGGCAGTCCCTCCAGCTCTGTCCCTCCCCCTTGCGGGTTCACCAGGAAAACTCAAATTGAGTTTGTAGCCTGAGAAGGTTCCAAACTCTTTCCAGAGCGTCACGATTCCCTCCATGCTGCTTTAGGGGTCTGCGACATAGAAGAGCAGGCCATCTGCATCGAGCGAGACTAAGCTTTCTGTCTCCTCTCTGGATCCCCATCCAATTCTCCTCCGCTGGGGTGGTGAACCACCATCGGTCCCACTGCCCCCATCTTTATGAATATGCCGAGTTCTTACGCCATATTAGAGGTCTTTCCTGTTTTGATGTTCGACCTGTCTGTCCGTAGGTGCCGTACCGAGTTAAAGTACCCCCCCCCCCCCTCCCGGCCCCCACTCCATGATAAATCAGTGTGTGTCGACATCGGGGATTTTCGCCCCAGTTGGGCGCGAGCACATTACCAGGACCACTGGTGCCCCGTCCAGGACACCATTGACCATGATAATAATAATAATAATAATAATAATCTTTGTCAAAAGTAGGCTTACATTAACACTGCAATGAAGTAACTGTAAAAAGCCCCTAGTTGCCACATTCCGGCATCTGTTCGGATACACAGAGGGAGAATTCAGAATGTACAAAATACCTAACAGCACGTCTTTCGGGACTTGTGGGAAGAAACCGGAGCACCCGGAGGAAACCCATGCAGGTAAGGGGAGAACATGCAGACTCCACACAGACAGTGACCCAAGCCGGGAATCGAACCTGGGACCCTGGAGCTGTGAAGCAACAGTGTTACCACTGTGCTCCCATGTCTTACCGCCCCCCTGGGTCCATAACCGTCCTCGTCACAGTAAGCATCGTCCTCTTATTTAACAGTATGGCTACCCCCCGGTGATCCCGTCCCATAGCAGCCGTGGTAGGTCTGACCCGCCCAGACCTTCCTTACCTGCAGTCGGTCCGTCTCCCTCAGGTGTGTTTCTTGGAGAAAGACTATGTCAGCTGACATACTTTTCAGTTGGGCGAAACTGTGGATCTTTTCACTGGGCCATTAAATCCCCTCACCTTCCAGGTGACTATCCTCCTGCGGGATCAACTATGCTTAACTTGTGGATGCGCCCTCGCACTCCGGGATTTCCCTTTGTTCAGGGGCCCAACTAAGTGGCTGCTTGTGGCACCTTTATGTTCCAAGTCGCCATATGTGGCCTGTTGTAGCCAGCTCTTACTACCCTTGTCTCTATGTCTGCCCTATGATTCTTTCCCCCTTTGGCCTCTTTCTCCTCCCCCTGTTACTGTCCTACACCTTGCTCCCCTACCCCCATTTATTCCCATGACTGTCCCCCCATTGGTGTTGTGTACCCCCACCATTGCCAGGTGCTCTCTCTCCCCTGGGGGAGAGGCGGCGCGGCCCCCCTCTCGCTTGTACCTCCTGGCACTAGCTTTCCCACTAGTGTGGTGGTCCCTCTCCTGGGGTTGGCTCTGTGTCTACCCTTCGTCCGCTATCTGGTTTCCCCTCCTGCCATCCTCCTCGCCCTCTCCGGGATCCGACCTTAGGCGGAAGCGGATTTCACATCGACTATCGGGTTTGCCGAATACGCTCCCACACGTTTGAAAATCCACGCCAGTGTGTATCATCTAGAAGACACAGTGCAGCAGCTCGCCAAGATTCCTTTGACATTAACTTACAAGTCTGCTACCTGTCCAGAAGATCAAGGGCAGAAGCTGTATGGGAAGACTACCACATGCAAGTTCACCTCCAAGTCATAGACTATCCTGACTTGGAAAACTATAATAACTATTCCTTCACTGTCGCTCTGTTGAAATCTTGGAACTCCTTTCCAAACAAAATTTTGGGTGTACCTACTCCAGATGGACTGCAATAGTTCAAGGTGGCGACTCACCACCACCTTCTGAAAGGCAATTAGGGATGAGTAATAAACCCTGGCCTTGCTATCTTATGACTGCATTTTTAAAAGTGTGATTTGGGAGTCATTGCAGTCTAAAAATACCAGGAATGTCTGCTTTATACTCACTACCCGCCAGATATTTATACTCAGTATGATAGCTTCTCATATTGTCTCGTCTATCATGTTTGTAGCAGCGCTCACAAGTATATTGTTTTTCTGTTCTCTCATTATAATAATTCCTGGGCAGAGAGTGACAAAGGAATGGGCAATGTAATTTGGGGCCACAACACTCAAAAAAAAATAATTCCTGTGTGACTAACTTTATACTCATTTATTTTCTTTCATTATTTGATTGGTTGCTAATCTAAAAAATAAATATCTGTATTGGTAACTGCAATCAGTTCTTATGATGGGTTTAGGTTTATGTTGTACACTCATTAGTAGAGACAGTACACTGATTTGGTTTCTCAGCATTTGACTATGCTGAAGTACAGCATTATCAGAATACAATTGGATTGATTTTCATCCCCTCTGCCGGGCAGGAAAGCAATTAAAATTGCAGTGCAGCATCCACCATCTTATACCTGATGTCCTTATTCCTGTTGTCTTTGGCCTTGAATGAGGTGAGAGCCTCATTAGCAAACTGGAGTCTTGCAATGCCGAAAGGGCCGTGGTGCAATTTTAAATGACCGATGAGCAGGGGTTGCTTCACGAGTCGTACTGGGCACTTAGCTGCCTAATCAGCAGATCTTTAAACCATCGTTACAAGCTGCTTGCTGAAAGTTTAAACACAAGTTTGTAAATGATTTTTGTCAGGAGGAATGATAATGCTTTTCCTGGTTTCACAACAAATTGATCCTCACGTTGCTCGAATCAAGATGACCCTGTCCCTAGGTCCATTTTGCGTTCTCTTGATCGACCTCGAATTGGCTGGACTCATTGGGGCACAGCTGCCAGATATTCAAGGCCCCTCTGATCTGGGAGCTGCTCCAAATTTGTCAACAACTCCCTGCCAGGATGCTTACTTGGCCCAAAGATTGGTCGGACCTTGAAACACTTGAAACAGGTGGATGGCAGATGGGGGCAGTCATGAAGAAATCCATCCCAAGTGTTCTGAAGATCATACAAGTAAAACTACCTCCTTGTAAGTACTCTTGCTTGCTAATTTGATCCAATGTTAAGCAGAAGATAAATTTCTGGTGGCACTAATGCTTCAGAGAGAGCAATATCACACATCAATGGCAATGTTAATGTCAACATGTACAAACACCAAACCACAAGAACGAACCTAAAACCTTTAACACCTCCCCAGATGGTACATACCTATATATATATATATATATATATATTTTTTTTTTAATTGGTACATAAAATAGTCTTTTTTTTAAAAATCGCTTTAAGCCTTTGAGATAACCTTCATACACTTTGAAGTAAAGGTCGGAATTCTCCGACTGTTGAGATTCTTTTTTCCCACACACAGCACCACCCCCGCCGGTGGTCTTCCCGGCAGCATGGAGTGTTCTCAATGGGAAATTCCATTGGCAAGCGGCGGGAAGAGAGAATCCCACCACCAAGAAACACGGGGCTGGGGAACTGGAGAATCCTGCCCACTATCTCGCCATCATTTCAAGGCCCTGCAGTCATGATTCAGAACATGGTTTGACCCTCCTGGTGAAATTACTCCCCTGTGAGCAGCCCTGGCTACATATTATTGCACATTTTTAAGCTGTGTGTTGGTTAATCATTCAGACCAAGACAAGATGGAAATCTAGGTAGAGGGGTGGTGGGGGGGGGGGGGCTACTATTGTTGATGTGTAATGCATGAAAAATAATGTTTTTAAATCCCGTAAGTGATCACACAAATATCATCTCGGAGAATCTGCAGAAATAAGAGCTGATTTTATAAAAACAGCACTTCCAAGAGCCCGACGTGCTGGGAAAATGTATCAGGAAGCACATTGGTCACTTTTTTCATCCATATTGCATGGCTTTAAAAAAAAAAATCTGAAGCATAACTGTGCGGTTTTGCCTGTATTGAACAAATTGCTGATTTTATACTTTTAAAAGTCCCAAATTACAAAAGTGCGGGATAGCGGCTAGTTGCACATTCATGGTGCCCAATATGTTGCTATAGCTTAATCACTGAAGATTGTACTTTGCATCGGGGACAGAATGTTCACAGAACGGGTGAGCTCATGAAAGGGAAGCACATTCCATTGATGTGGCACAAGATGCATTACAATAAAGAGTGCAGCCCACTCGTCTCATTCATGTGTAAAGTGCAATTGACAACAGGAGGCGGAGGCTCTGTACAAAACTTATTGGGCCAGATTTTCCATTTCAGAGTCTAAGTGCTGACACCAATGGAGAATCCATGGAGTTTCACGTCAGAAAAATCGGCGCAACACCTGCACCAGGTGAGGGGCTAGCACTGGCGCTGCGTGGAACACCCCCGAAACCCACGAAAAATGGTGCAGGCATCGCCGGGCCTGTGATGGGCACTTACAGGGCTGACAAGCTGCAGCTGCGCTTAAACATTACACTCCCCACACACACACATTGATTGTGGCCGAAAGGATGGGACAGATTGTGCTGGAGCGCCCATACAGCTGATGTGTCAGCTTGGCCAGTGGGCACCTGGGGGGGGGGTCACCTATACGACCCAGAGCACCAGGTTCATAGCGGGCTATCAGCGACATGCGCAGCTGCATGTCTGCCTTACCGGCTGCAGTAATGGTGCTGTGTCCCCGACCCCACAGCCCATCTCCTGGCCAACGCCCCCCAGCAGCCCCCCGGCCAGCAGCACGACTGTCGGCAAAGTATGGCGGTGTTGGGCACTGTCTGTACACCCTCTCTCTCAGCAGCCACCACGCCAGGATCACGATTTGTGATAGCCCACATGGACCATGCCGTCGGAAACTCCGCCCACCGAAGGCGGAGAATCGCGGGTGAGCCCACTAATGATATATGAATGATGTTTCAACCACCGTTTTCGGGGATGCGGAGCATCGTGATTTGGCGTCAAACCGGCGCCTGTCGCGATTTCGGAGACGGGAGCTATTCTACGCCTGATCACACGCCCCAATTTTGACGTCGGCCAACAGGGAATCATGCCCATGCTGTCTGGATACAGCTAACTAATAGCTTTAAAGCAAACTGCACACCAAAAATGGTCAAGAGGAATACCCAAGATAAGTGTGCATTTAGAATTATGTAAGATTTAGCAAAACTCCCCTTTGTAAATTGCACATGAATGATAGACGGGCAATATCATGTTATTTGCATCGTAAGTAATTAATTGTCCTTTCGTGAGGAACATTAATTACAGCATTTTTTAATGTATTTCTGCACTTCATGGATTTGGGAATGGTATTTGTGATTGTCTATCTGGTGGCAATGTTCTCGGAATACATTTACAAAAACAATTCATTTCAATGCGCATCAATGTTCCCTACAGGAGTAGACTTGGTTTTCACTTATTATGTGTCTTTCCAAATTTAAGGAACAGCAAATTCTTCTGTTAATTAACCTTTGCTTAAAATTAAACACTTGCGCAAATAAAGTAAAATGCCAGCTATTTAGCAGTTTGTTGTTTACAACTTCAGATCTACTCTGCTGAGAATTTCAAACATTGTAGGTTAAGGGGTTAATTGCCTTTATTTAAATATCATTGTAAGGGCAGAGAGAAATAATTTTCAGTTTGCTGAGGTGCATCCATCCAAGGTTTCAGAAATTGCAATTTAAAAAAAACTACTTTGACTAATATGACCTGGTTGTGGAGTGTGCATGAGACTAGAGGCTAGTTCAGTTTAACAGAACACGTTCTGCGTAAACCTCACACACAGCAGATCTCCTGTCCCCTGTGGCTGTGGAGTTTTTTTTTGCCACAGTGTAATATTACTGCAGGGGCTAATTGTTGCTTGTCCCGATGCCTCATCCATCTTCACTTTGCCAGGAAGATGGGTAAGTGGAATAAATCTTAAATGACTTCAAAGACTATTACCATTCTTTGTTGAAATGTCAGGAGGTGCATTGATGCAAAGTGAAATGGTAAAATGGTCTGCTTCCCCCAAGGTATTGTACACATCGATCCAGGCAAGAACTTATCAAACACATGGTGAGGACTAGCTGCTGAATTTGTGGCAATGCGCTGGAGTACCCAAGGGTGTGCACAAGACATCGTAATCATTTTGAGCTTATTGATGCCCCAACTTGAAATTGCATGATTTTTGGGAGATTACCGCACTATTGCATTAAATCTACCCCCATAGATTTCCCTGCACTGTATAAAATGCAGCATTTATACTGAAATTATAACGGATAGTGATCTTGGACTAGACATTCCTATGTTGTTGCATAAAAGCTACAGCTCTATATTGTGTGTGAGACAGGTGAACAGCTTTAATGCCTTGGTCCATTGACCTATTAAATCATAGAACCAAACAACACTCATAACGGCCATTCGGCATCTGTGCAAGCTGTTTAAAAGAGCTAGCCAATTTGTACAACTCCAGTGCTATTTCCCCATTAACACTGTAAAGTTTCCCATTTTAAGTATATATCCAACTCCCCTTTGAAAAGTGCTATTAAATCCACCTCCACCACCTTTTCAGTTCATAACAACTTGCTGTGTAAAGAAAACTCATTTCCCTTCTGAAGCTTTTACCATTTACTTTAAATGTATCCTCTGGCCACTGGCCATCTTACCAATGGACACAGTATCGCACCATCATATCAAAATCCCTCTTAATTTTGAACATCACTAACAAATTCCCCTTTAACCTTCTCCGCTCGAAGGACAACATTCCCAGCTTCTCTAGTCTTTCCACATAACAGAAGTGCCTCATCCTGGTACCATTTTGGGTAACTCTCTCTGCACGTTCTCTAAGGCCTTGACATCCTTCCTGAAGTATGGTGTCCAGAATTAGACACAATGATCTCGCCAAAGCCTACCGGTTATTTATGAAGCTCAACTCTGTTGATTTTGCTGATGCCATTGCTTATACAGCCCAGGATCCTGGATGTTTTATTTAAACAGCCTTCTTCACAGTGGATAGCATCATTGCTTCACCGAGCCAAGGTCCCAGGTTCGATTCCCAGCTGGGTCATGGTCTGTGCGGAGTCTGCACATTCTCCCTGTGCCTGCGTGGGTTTCCACCGGGTGCTCCGGTTTCCTCCCACTAGTCCCCAAAGACGTGCTATGAGGTAATTTGGACATTCTGAATTTTCCCTCAGTGTACCCGAACAGGCGCCCGAATGTGGCGACTAGGGGCTTTTCACAGTGACTTCATCGCAGTGTTAATGTAAGCCTGTTGACAGTAAAGATTATTATTATAACTTGCCCAGCTACATTCAAAGATTTGTGCTAATGAAGCCCCTTTAAAATTTAATAATTTAATTTATGTTGCATCTCAGTATTTCCTTCCAGACGGCAACTCGCATTAATGTTTGCTTCTGTCACGAATCTGTCCATTACATCGGTCTGTGTTCTCCTAAACTCTTTACAATAAATGTTACATATGCTTGTATTGTTCATTGCTGCTTTCTGCATCTCATTGGTAGTAGCAGAGCCTTCAGCTGCCTCAATCAGATCCCCTGGACCTCCTACCCAAACTTCTCCTACCCAAACCTCTCCAGCTCCTTATTTCTAACACCTCCTTTAAAAAAAACCTTCTCAAAATCCATCTTTTACCACTATTTCAGTCACATATCCTAGCTCTTCCACCAGTGGTTTGATTCCTTTCTTACTTTCTCTCCTCTCGTTAAAGCACCTTGGAATATTTCCTATGTTGAATGCAAAGTTCCTGTTGCTGTTAGCATATATTAACTTTTCCCCTGTTTCCTGTAAACTAACAAACAATTGTGATTGCGTACTCGAAATTCTCTTACATTTGTTTCAATCAAATTTGGCGAGTTCAGCCCCGTAAGACAAAAGTCACGGAGTTTGGAAAATTCACCATGTGCCAGAATTGATGATTTTAAGATTAATAATTCTTACCTGCAATGTTACAAGATTAACATGGGCAACTGGAGATTGATTTCATCTGAAAATATTGATGAAAATGATCTTTTCTTTTAAATCACACAGGTAATTTATGTTCCCTGCAGATCAATGAGTGCTCATCACAACCGTGCCAGAACAATGGGGTTTGCATCATTGACCAAAATAACTACACCTGTGAGTGTCAACAGGATCCTGTGATGTACATGGGAAAGAATTGTGAACTACGTTTTGATGCCTGTTATTTTCACCTCTGCATGAACAACAGCACCTGTGCGAGTACACCAGGAAGCCTACAGTACAACTGTACCTGCTTACCTGGATTTGAAGGTACTCAGTGCAACCTAAATATAAATGAATGCGAGAGCAACCCTTGCCGAGGATTTTATGTTGATTGCATAGATAGAGTGAATGGCTACAGTTGCCTGTGTTCGCCAGGGTACGAAGGGGAAAACTGCACGACAGAAACCAATGAATGCCTCATCAACTCATGCAAGAACAATGGAACTTGCTTGGATGGAGTTGGGAATTATACCTGTGATTGTCAACCTGGTTACAGGGGGATCAACTGCGAAACCGATATTGACAACTGTGCATCAAATCCTTGCTTAAATGGGGCTCTATGTGTTGAAGGGGAAAATGAATATAAATGCTTTTGTGTCCCTGGATACCAAGGAACTAACTGTGAAATTGACATCAACGAATGTGCATCCAGACCATGCAGGAATGGGGCTACATGCATTCATGATGTGGATCGATACTTGTGTGCATGTCTGCTGGGCTACAAAGGTAATTTATGTCTCCTCTATAGGACATAGTAAATTCAAGTAAAACACTTATATTGCTAATTCAGCTATTTTTTCCTCTTGGACAAATTTTACACAATAGTTGTGTCAAGCCTGTGTAGATTAATATCAGTTGAAATAATAGATTGGCAACTTGCGTTAGTGTCCAATGTTTACTTTTCTATTTTGGACCAATACAGATGTCTCTTCATCTGACCTTTAGCATCTTGTAACAATGGTTTTTGATCCAGGATTTGATAGTTACCGTCCCTATTGCATACTGATTTAAACTAAAGTACTGTACAGCAAAATATTCAATACTACAGTGCAGTTCCCTTGAATGAACGTTTTGTTCAGCACAGCTTGTTAAGCTATACTGGCCCAATGGAAGAAAAAAATGTCCTCCCTAATTGGGCCTCCTCCTTATTGGTTACATGCATTAGTTGCCACCAAGGAGGACACAAAGACAACTGAATTCAGTCTCAATTTTTGATCACGAATAGTCTGAGTAGGAGCTGATGGTATGCAACTTGTCCATTTATTTTATTTGGGCACCTCTCCTCTGATTAAGTCTCATTGATATCAGAAATTTCTATCGAGGGGAAACACAAATACGAGCCATGGTCCAGACTGGGATTGAAACTCTAATCTGGCAGGGAAATGAATGCGAAATGAAGGAACATGCGAGAGACAGAGTCTCACAAACAAACAGATCAGGTCAAACATTTGCAGCCATGAATGGTGGTGGACCTTCAGGCAATTAACCAGTGGAGGCTGCTCCACAAACATCCCCAATGTCAACGATGGCAGAGACCATTAATAGTGGAGGTTTAATGATAGTAAGGTTGTTAAACGTAAAGGAGAGATGGTTAGAATCTCTCGTACCATTGATGATTATTACCTGCCACTTGTGTGCTGAATATTTCTTGCCACTTGTCAGCCTCGGCCTGAATGTTGCCCAGGTCTTGCTGCTTGTTGGGTAGGATGCTTCATGATCTGAGGTGTTAATAGTGGTGCTAACGGGCAGCACAGTGGCACTGTGGTTAGCACTGCTGCCTCACGGCACCGAGGTTCCAGGTTCGATCCCGGCACTGGGTCACTGTCCTGACTCCAAAACCATGTCCACCATCGACAAGGCACCAGTCAGGAGTGTGATGGAGTACTTCCCATATTTGGATGATTGCAGCTCCAACAACACTGAAGAAGCTCAACACCACCCAGGACAAAGTAGCCCACTTGATTGACACATGCCCATTTACCACTGCAAACATTCACTCCCTCCACAATAGGCATTCAGTGGCTGCTGTGAGCACTGTCAATAAGATGCACTGCAGCAACTTACCAAAGTCCCTTTGACAGCATCTTCCAAACTCGTGACTTTAACCATTTGGACGAATAAGGCAGCAGCTGTGTCGGAGCACCACGACCTGCAAGCTGTCCTCCAGATCTCTCACCACCCTGACTTGGAAATATATCAGTGTTCCTTCACTGTTAACCGGTTCAAAATCCTAGAACTCCCTTCCTAACAGCACAGGGACTGCAGCGGCCACCATCTCAAGGACAATTGAGGATGGGCAATAAATACTGGCCTCACATCTGAAAGAAAAACTGACATATTCCAAATGTACCTGGTACAAGTTGCTGGTGAAGTGACATTGCTTCCTGACAATCAAATGAATGTTCCTTAAAGGGACAAGCAAAACCAAAATCCTCCAAAGGAAACTTACTAAACTGTAAATCTGAATCAGGTTCTGAGGAGAAGTGAAGCACGACAATGCCCATTGATCGCAGGAGGCCTCTGTGGTGTGCTGACCTCCCAAGGACAGCAGACAGTCAAGCCCCTCAAGGACCCCGTCAACCGTCTGCTCCCTGGACCTGTTCATGACTGGTTTGACCTGGCCCAGAAGCAGGTTGATCTCTCTCCCCACAACATTCCTTTCAGAGACGTATCCAATTCCCTTTTAAGTTAAATGCTATAGGCTCAATCACAACAGCCACTCGTGATAAAACATTTCCTCTCTTAATAACCCAAACTTGCCTTTCTGCTCTTCAAGTGATAATCTTGAGTTTGTGCTCCCTGGGTTGCTTATTCACAAGCCACTGGAAAGAAGCTTTCACCATTTACTTTCTCAAAAAATTTCCATTGTTCAAAGTAAAATCTGTATTAGATTCCAGAGTGAAATTAAACACACAGACCCAGATTTTCACCAAAATAGCAAAGTCATCGGGCCCTACCCCTGAACGCTGCATTTCCCAAGGGGGCATGTTTGAAGACTGGCTGGGTTTCACGTATGTGCAGTTTACAAAGGCAACTGGCCACTTTAATGGGCTACCTTCACTGAATTCGGATTTTGGCATTCCTGCTGTCTGGATTCCAAAGTGCGCAGGGCAGAGCTGGTCTGTTCTTTCTGCATTTGTTTTGGATGGCCAGGGTACCCCTCCTGAAAGGTGATATACCCCTGTATACTTACATTCCTTGTTGCCCCTGGTGATTATTGCGCCCAAGTGCAAGGGAAAAAAACGAGTGCTGCAGAGGTGCGCAGTGCCCTTCGTCCGAGGAAGCGTAGAGCATCGGGCTTGGCACCCTCACAGGCCCTTGACGCCAATCAATGTGAGCACCTGGAGCCCGGAGGGTTCAGGAGGAGGAGGAGGCTGTGGCATCAGCAGCAGAAAAGAAGGCATCGAGAAGGAGGACAACCAGGTTCTGCATACCAAGGGCTTGGTACCTCAACGGTTGAGCTGCGATGACAGGTATTTGTCACACGGTCCAGCAGTAATCGGAGCCACAATGCACTGACCTCCATGCCCTTCCAATGGCTGTGAAGGTGACCATTACACTAAATGTTTATGCCTGAAGCTCTTTCCAGAGTTCAACAGGAGGTCTGGCTGGTTTATCCCAGTCAGGAGCACACAGATTCATTAAGGAAGTCACTAATGCCCCGTTTGCTCCTGTCGGGGTGTGCATTAATTTCCTCACAGGTTTTGCATCGGACTCGGAAAGCCATGACCTTTACCCAAATTCCAGGCTACCCTCAGGTGCAGGGCATCATGGGCTGTGCCCATGTTACAATAAAGGTCCCAACTCCGCATGCAGACACCATCATGAACCATAAGCCCTTTCACTCTATCAATATCCAAGTGATTTGTGACCACGATAGGCCTTTTTTCAAGTGTGTATAAGGTTCCCAGGCAGCTGCCACAACTCCTCTAAAATAAGAATTTGCCACTCCCACTTCTATTTCATCCCCCAAAGCAGACCCGTAGATAGCCCCTAGAGGACAAAGGCTGCTACCCCTTAAGAAGTTGTTGACATCACCAGGAGCACCATAAAGCAGGCCATTGGCATTTTAAGGATAAGGGGCTGGATTCTCCGTTTGGGAGACTACGTCCCCGCACCGGCATGAAAACGGTGATGTTTTACGGCAGGAAAATTGGCGCAAAATGGCCACCAATTCCATGCTCTGGGGGGGAAGGGGAGGGGGGGGAGCTAGCAGCCAGGCAGCGTAGAGCTTTCAGCCTGGAGCATTGTTGGGTCCATGGCCGTGCATGCACATGGCGGCGGCCTCCAGCGGCCGCACCGTGCGACATGGCGGATGCAGCCCGCGGATCCGGACCGCAAAAATAGTCCCCCGCTGCAGCCGGCTTGCGCGCCCTGGGCTACATCCCCACAGTGCCCCCCCCTGCTCGCGGATCAGCCCTCCCCCAATTGTGCCGCCGCTGGACTGAGTCCACAGCCGCCATGCTGAGTTCCTGTCGGGTGAGACCACACGTGTCCCGTGCTGTCAGGAACTCGGCTGGTCGGTACCAGAGCATCGTAGAGCGGGGCTCAGACAATGGCCTGAGGCCGTGGGTACATGGAGTGCTCCTAGAGTACTCCGTTGTTCAGGGGGCGGAGCATGGCGAAAGCAGCGCCATCCCCGATTTTGTCATCATCAGGGATTCTCTGCCCCGTCGCCAAGCGCGATTTCGGGGATCGAAGAATCCAGCCCAGTTGCTCTTCAATATGTTCCAACAAGGCTTTTAAGAATAGCTGTATGCTACACAACAGTGCGCAGTGGAGGGACTTCCAAATATATGATGATGAGGCCAAGAGCAGAGCTCCAACCTCTGAGGAAGAAGAAGGTGAGAAAGAGGAGGAGGAGGAAGGCCATTTGGAAACAGATGAGGATGATGAGCCTGCCAATGGAAGAGCAACAAGTAGGCACGGATATGTATCCATGTACAGGATGGAATAATTACCCTGACTGGTCTTTGTTCAGGACATATTTTCATAAATTCCTCCAATATAATAACTGACTAGATAGTCTTTGACAAAATATCTCTACATGAAGATCCTTATACCTTTGCATCACAATCTCTCTCGGGACAGCCCTGCCCCACAAGGGAGTGAATAAACATCAATGAGATTGATTCAGTCGCATCGAACTGCAGCTACCCTCTCCATTGGTAAACATGGTCATCATTTTTCAAATATACATGGCAATAAGTCACTTGCAACCTGGCCCCCTCACATGAATAGCCATTGACTGTGAATGAGGTACCCATGCTAGCAACCTGACTAGAATGAAGCCATGCCCACAATGTAGATAATGACACAAACGGAGACTTAAAAACATATACTCGCTGAAATGCGTTTGTTGTATCATACACGCAGATATGGCAGCTAGCTCGTGATGATTACTCTCAACTGTGTTATAACAAACAGCTCATTGAACTTTCACTACACCCATACTGGCTCATAGCCTTGTTTAAGAAATAGGCACCGCCTGGCTTATCTATATCTTTGCAATCTGCACAAATCCCATCTTGTGACACTGGGGATTCCAATGTGGCCATTGTAGTGGGAACAGCACATGACCGATATCAGCTGTATTATACATGGCCTACCGAGATGCACTGCCGGTATGAAGGTCAAAGTGTAGCACTGCAGTGCGGATGAAAGCCGAGCACCCAGCACTCATGCTTCAGATGCACTTGCTGACCAGCATCTGGTTATGGAGTTGAATCATTAATCCTCCCTTAAAGACATGCTTAGATGGAAACTGAAAGATACAAGCCGCATCTTAGTACTTGAGCCTTTGACCTCTGGAGTCTTACGTTGTACAACAGAAAACAGAATCTCTCATTTGCCTCACCAATCAGGCCACATCCTTGACCCTGGTAAAACCACATTGAGATGTAGCTCAGTGCGCCGCCCTCAATATTACTGGTAAGAAGCGACCCACAACTTTATTGTTCCGTTTGAGCTCTCCATTGTACAAGCACACACCGAATCATGTAGAAGTGAAATTAAATATATTCAACATGTCCTCAAATGTGTCTTATACAATATGAAAACAGTAACCATGGTGAAGCCATTAGTGCTCAAGGCAAGACAGCGCCCTGTGCCCATGCACACACTTACAAAGTGCGTCTGCATGGACAGCCGTGGTCACTGGCACCTGTGGAGCAGACAAGGGCTCTGCCAGAGAGGCTGGGGAGTTGGAGGAAGACGAGACTGCTGAGGAGCTCTTGGTATCTTCGCCCTCCTCAGTGACTTCCACATCACTAAGCTGGCCTTCAGGTAAGGCTGATGGGGCTGGCTGCTGGTGTGCAATAATCACCCAATCCACCAACAGCTGGGACGATCCTGTTAAGGGCACACAACCCATCATGTGTTCCGTGGATGTCCGTGCTCATATTCTGAGCAGAACAATAAAGATAGCTGAGGGAGGCTTGCACCATTTCCTGGCCAAAATGCCCTTTTTGCATCCACTTCGAGTGTTGCTGCATGTGTCTCTCCAGGTGGCCAAACTTTCCTACCTCATGCAGTTGTGCTCCAGGACAATGTGGAGCTCATGATGGCGATAGACTCCTCCAATCTTAGTATCTGAGCTCCCACTATCTCCACCAGATGTCCACACATCTGCTCCTGATTTGACAAATACTGTGCCCAAGGTGGACCTGAAGCTCAACGTTGATGCCCCGTGGAGATACATTGCAACTTTCTTCCCTCCTCCGAAGGGCCCTGTACACGGATGTCTCTCTGATACCTCTTCCTGCAGTCTGCTGCGGCGACTTTCACCCTGTGCTAATGACTCGAAATCTATATTCCACTCCTCCGAAGTGCTGGTATCTGAGTTGGTGCTATGTAGGTTAGTATGTTGTAACACTGCGATCTCGAAAATCCTGTCTTCCTTTTGATACCCGAGGGTGATCTGGGCCCAGTGATTGTGTGTGTGTGGTGGCGGAGGGGGGGGGGGGGGGGCAGGTGTGAGACACATAAAGAGTCATTTAGATATGGTCCATCTAAGTGGGACAGCATGCTCTGGTGCATGCCGATGCCTTAGCCATGTTCCTGCTGCCCACGTGGTGTAACCCAGTCATTGTCATCCCTCACATGTCAGCAAGATAACAGCATGACCTCCAACAGTACCACCAAGACAATCTCAACACCTTCTTTATCGCCTGCTACTGGCAACTCACCATCACTCACTGACAGCTGCTCAGGCATCCTGCCGATCTCCATATATTCAGCTCCACTGAGCGTTTGAGCCTCGGGTGCTCTGACTCACTCCCAGTCCAGGCCATCTCCTGGACTCTTTTGTTCTGCAACCAGAACACGATTTTTAAAAAAATGTATATTTTTATTCTCCTCCTTTTTCACATTTTCTCCCGCATTTACACCCATCAACAATAAACAATAATCAGCAAGATATGTCAGTCCCCATAACAATAACAACGATCCCATCCGCCCACCAACCCCCAAACATCAGCCCACATGTTTACATAAACAAATGACAAAAAGGAATCAGGGATTACTCATATTCATCCTTAATATACACAGCCCCCTCCCCCCCACTAATGTTCACGACTTGTAGAACCCCTCCGAGCTTCCCCTCAGTTCGAACTCAACCTTCTCAAGGGTCAAGTCTTCCAACAGGTCCCCCCGCCACGCCAGGGCACTGGGTGGAGAGGCTGCTCTCCATCCCAGCAGGATCCGACTTCGGGCGATCAACGAGGCGAAGGCTATGACATCTGGCTCCGCACCCGTTTCCAACCCTGGCTGGTCCGACACCCCGACTATGGCGTCCCGGGGACCCGGGTCCAGTTTTACACGTACCACCTTGGAAATTACCCTAAACACCTCCTTCCAGTACTCCCGTAGCTTTGGACAGGACCAAAACATATGAACGTTATTCGCGCCCCACCCTCCCCGCAACGCTCACACACATCCTCTACTCCTTCAAAAAATCGGCTCATCCTCGCCCTCGTGAGGTGCACTCTATATACCACCTCCAGCTGTATCAGCCCCAACCTCTCACATGAGGTGGAGGCATTCACTCTCCGGAGCACCTCACACCAGACCACCTCCTCTATAACCTCTCCCAGCTCTTCCTCCCACTTTGCTTTGATCCCTTCCAGTGTTGCCTTATCCTCTTCCAAAATAGCTCCGTACACCGCTGACACTGCCCCCTTCTCCAGTCCCCTTGTCGTCAACACCTCCTCCAGCAATGTGGAGGCCAGTTCCTCTGGGAAGCTCTGTATCTCCTTCCTGGCAAAATCCCGAACCTGCATGTACCTAAACACTTCTCCCTGCTCCAGCCCATACTTCGCTTCCAGCTCCCTCAATCCTGCAAACCGACCCCGAAGAAACAAATCTTTTAGCGTCTTAATCCCTTTCTCTTCCCATTTCCAAAAACTTCCATCCCACCTCCCTGGCTCAAATCTGTGGTTCTCCTGAATCGGCATTTCCCTTGACCCTACCCCCAACCCGAAGTGTTGGCGAAACTGCCTCCAGATTTTCAATGAAGCTATTATTACCGGACTCCCTGAATATTTCCCCAGAGCTATCGGGAGCGGCGCTGTTGCTAGTGCCTTCAGCCCCGACCCCCTGCACAAACTCTCCTCCATTCTGACCCACTGAGAATCAACCCCTCTGACCAGCTCCGCACCTTCTCCACGTTCGCCGCCAGTAGTAGTACAACAAGTTCGGGAGACCCAAACCCCCTGCCTGCCTTCCCCTCTGTAGCAGCACCTTTCTCACTCTGGCCACCTTCCCTCCCCATATGAATGAGGTAATCCTTCCCTCAATCTCCCTGAAAAAAAACTTTGGCAGGAAAATCGGTACAGAACACGATTTTGTTAACTTTATATATAGCACATGCAGAGATATTGCTCTTCAATGTGTCTGTGCGTCACGTCACATCTGCTTTGTGTGCAGCTAAATGACCTATTTACACATAAAAGCCGGATTTCGAAGCAAAGGTTATGGTCAGATACTGCACTTTATCTGCAGTATGCAGATTTGACCCTGCCCGTAGACCTCTGTGTCTATGAGCCAAGTTACTCAACTTGCCAGAACACAAAGGGCTCCTGAACCTTTTGCGGCACCAACTGCGGTGATCTCCTGTGGCACTCACCACCCCTGCTGAATCTGTGCCCTCTTGGTAGTAGTGGGCAGTTTGCAATAATTTAGCTGGGTTTATGATCTCTCTTTTCCTTTAAACCTCCTCTACTGAGACCTGCAGGTCCTGCTCAGAAAGGCATGGGTCAGCTGGCCCCATCCCTTCCAAAGTGGCTCCTCTGTACAATATCCTATTCATTAATTAATGGAAATGTAAGATCAGAAGGGTCATAAGCAAATCAGAATACACTGCGCGAATTTACTGTGTGTGTTGACCTGCACTAACCATTTACATCATTACATCTCTGAATACTATTAACAGTGTTGCTGAGAGCACATGCGCTTGGCGCCACTGTCACTCCAGTATGATGTGCGGTGCTCAACTGACGGCCCCATTCCGGCTTATTCCGTCTTACTCGGACTGTTGTGCCTGCACACTGCAAATGGGAGGGAACTAACAAACAGTGTGGGCCCATCCAGAGATACAAGTGGCAATAGGGCAAGTGGATGGGGTAACGAGCATGGCAGTGCTTTACATTCTTCCGCGGAGTCTAGCCAGCTTCCTGAATCAAAGCACATTATCTGCTTCAAGTAGCGGAGACAAGACGATGCCATCTCCACGGCCGTACCTTGGGTTCAACACACTTGTGACTCGGAAGCAGCAATGACAATTCCTCCTGAGGGAAAGTCCATGATGGGCCGTCCGTTTTAGCATAATCTAACAGTTGGACAACACTTACAGTTCTGACGCTCACCTGACAAAAAATTCTCCTGCAATGCTCAGGAAGTGCAGCATTCAGGAATTACTACTCAGGCAGACAAGTCACAAAATATTCTTTTGATATGTTTTTTTATGTGTTCTTTGTATCCAGGCCCTCGCTGGCTCACCACTTCCAGGTTCACCTATGTTGACTCCATACGTAGCCTGCACATCCGCCCCCCCCCCCCCCCACCCCCCAACGCCCGCACCCCGAAAATCAGAACAGTGAGTGGCCATTTTTAAAGTTCGTGTTGACAGAACCTCACTGCCACACCCAACCAGGGAGTGACTATCTGGGCCATAGTACCAGGAGAGGTAGGAAAGCTAGTTTAAGTAAGCTTAGTGATGCATTATAGATAGATATGGCTTCCTAGAGTGTGATTGCTTACTGATGACAAAAATAATATCCATAATTGTTTGTTTCAAATTGGCTACACTTTTCTTTCTTCGCCCCAGGAATAAGCATTGTTGGAATTTCACGAGGACGAAGTAGTATGGATAAGTGAAACATGATTGAGCCCAATGACCTTTTTCACGTTCCTTATGCTGAAATGTCTTTGGTAATGAGAGGATTGTTTATCATTAGGAACCTCGCGCATGCAGTGCAGTAGCATAGTGGTTAGCACTGTGGCTTCACAGTGCCAGGGTCCCAGGTTCGCTTCCCGGCTTGGGTCACTGCCTGTGCGGAGTCGGCACGTACACCCCGTGTCTGTGTGGGTTTCCTCCGGGTGCTCCGTTTTCCTCCCACAAGTCTCGAAAGACGTGCTATGAGGTAAATTGGACATTCTGAATTCTCCCTCTGTGAACCTGAACAGGTGCCGGAATGTGGCGACTAGGGGCTTTTCACAGTAACTTCATTGCAGTGTTAATGTAAGCCTACTTGTGACAATAAAGATTATTACAAGAATTCAGAACAAATTCAAAATGGCAGCAAACATTAAGCTCTTGGGGTTGTCTGGTGCAGGAGTTGAATTTTCAATCTTCCAAGCTGAGTTTGAATACAAAGAGAATAAAATTGCACCGACATTCCATGAGCAAAATGGTTCCAGAACATTCCGTAGTGATGTGGTAAATAACTGTGTTGTGACTACCTTATATAATTTTGTTGCAGCATCAAGTTTGTTTGCGTTTTCCATTTGTCTGTGAAATTGGATGTTTGTACAAGCTAAAATCACACTTCATGACCATACTTACTCCTTATTCGATAATTATGAATGAACATCGGACAATTTGAAGAGTTTATTACTGACATACTTGTAATGAGTAATCCTAGGCCACTTGAGGATATCCATTTCTCCACCTCCTGTTTAACTAATCTATCTGGGAAATATAAAAAATTTAAGATATACAAATCTACAGCTAACTTTCTGCAAATGCATTTATAATGATATGAAGATGCCAATCGGTGATTAAGGATTGGCTAAGCACCTTGTCAGGTTTGGCCCATGAGAATATTTATACAGAGGTAGAAAGCTTGAAGACATCGGCAGCAGAGCTGTGTGTATAGTGTTCTACTCACAGGCCAAAGTGAACCTGAGAGTGGATCATGACATACTTTCCTGTCATGCTGCTATTCCTTAAAGGTACATTACAACAAATGTATTGGAGACTGTGGTGGCTTGAGACATACACTGAAGGCTTTCAGTAGTTAACAAAGGGGTTTATTGATGAAAGATAAAGGCAAAGAACTCTATACAACAGGTCTTAACACTTCAACTCTCCGGTCTATAATGCCTGGGGTCCTGCTCCCAGGGCCCCATGCAAACTCCCCGTTGGTGCTCCCAGGCGATTGGTCCTAAAAGTGGCCGTACTACCACATTCCTCCCCCTTACATCCCTTATTACAGCTACACCTAACCCTATACACAGAAGTTATAAATGTTAAAAAGAGACAACAGGGAAAGAGTCCATTAAAAAGTAAATCGGCCCAGAGATCTCTGGGTCCTCCCAGATCTCCGTACCCCTGCAAAAGGCTCAGCACTCTTTTCGGCGATCAAGTGGTCAACAGTCGGTTCTGCCTCAGGAGGCACCACTTTAATGACCAGCAAATTGGCCTCACCAGTCTCGACAGGCGCAGCTGCTGGAACAGAAATGGGAGTTGCCAGCTCCCCTTGGCTGGACAGGAATACAGGGGTATTCACAATGCCAGCTGGACTTGAGAACTCAAGTTGGTGGCCGCCACCCCTCGACTCCACAAGTGGTCAACGTGCTCTCTGTTGGTATTCCCCTTCACGCTGACGACATAAGACACCAGCCCTGACTGGGCCACAACCCGTCCTTCTAACGACGGCGAATCAGAGGCAAAATTATAGACCAAAACTGGATCTCCCACTCGGAACGGCCTGTTGTCCCTCTGCTCTGACCTTAGTCGAAATGCCGAGCGGCATGATGTTTACCCACCTACCCATCACGTTATTATTCGAAGTCGTATCTGCTGAGTGGGCAGTGCCGCCAACCACGTTAAAAATAATGGACTGTAAATGGAATTTTTACATCTTCACATACCGGGTACAGCTTCATCTTCAGCTTTCAAGGGTGACCTCTAGTGTGCAGCAGTTTCGGTGCTAAGTTGCGTTTAAAGACTTCTGCACAAGGCCACTGCTTTCACAATAAAAACTCATCTAAAATTGCTGCTTCTTTCACCCAGGGGGTTGCAGCCTCACCGATTCCGTGGTTGCCATTACCTGTCCGTAACAAACCAGCCAACAACAAATACATTGCCTGCAGAAATATAATGAAGGCCCCTCAGTTAAATGGCATTCCAAAAAAGAAATGTAAAATACACGGTCTGGAAATTAAGTAATTTTGAAGGCAAAGGTTCTTTGCTCAAGACTTCGGTCTCGGTTCTAAAATGTTGCATTTCTGCACTTTTCTGGAAATTGCAGTTGCTGTGTGGTTTAAGAAAAACATTGCAGCCAGTCTAGCAGTTTCAGTACACCCCGAAACATATTTGTAGCAATCGTGAAAGAAGGAAACACCAAAATGATCCAAAAAATTCTTTAAATACTGCGTCTTTTATCACAAATGATTTGAATTTGTTTAGTTTTTTTTTTAAATTTAGAGTACCTAATTATTTTTTTCAAATCAAGGGGCAATTGAGTGTGGCCATGCCACCTAACCTGCAGATCTTTCGGTTGTGGGGGTGAATCCCACGCAGACACGAGGAGAATGTGCAAACTCCACATAAACAGTGACCCGGGGCGGGGATCGAACCCGGGTCCTCAGCGCCGTAGGTAGCGGTGCTAACCACCGTACCAACCGTGCCACCCTTATCATTCAAGTTTGCGATTACACAAAACCTACTACCCGTGCCTCGGTGGCAGGTTCATACATAGAACAGTACAGCACAAAACAGGCCCTTCAGCCCTCGATGTTGTGCCTTTAGTCTTTCATATACACTAAAGTTTATGTTTTTGTTTAAAATAATCAAATCTTTGGTGGGTAGATCTATTGGTTCTAACAGAATGTTCTGATTTCTCTTTAAATATTAACAGTCCCCAACTGGATTGTAGCGTATACTAGATTTATATCAGCCTTTCCATATCAGTTAGTTCAAAACCACTCACCATATTCCCTTCTTCAATTGTTTACCCATCTGCAGTTTTTTATGTTTTTCTATAATTCCTTGGACATTTCATTGGACTCCAGTCACCTTTCACCTGCACAGGGGAGTTTATCCTTCAACCTTTTCAGCATTGTTTTTTTTCTCCACGTGTGTCATACCCCAACTAATATAACTGGCACCGTAAACCAGTCAGACCAGTAAAACAAGAGTTCAACAGTTCTACCACAAACTAATTTTCCCTCTTACAGACTGTTGCTAACTTTTGCCTTAGTTTAATTGCTCTGTTTTATCACCTTTGCTCTTGAGTCGCCAGGTATCTTTCTGATACCGCCACATGGTTCAAGTCCGAGTAATGATCAATAATCCAACACACCGCTTAGTAAGATTTAAATCAAAGCACATTTATTATACACAGTAATCACTACTCATGTACAAATTCTACATCTAAGCTACTTCTACAACTAACAGGCCTATACTTAACTTGGAACTGGCCCACCAGGTCAGGGAAACAAATGGCCTTTCGTTCAGGTTCTGAGCCTGCGGGATTCGAAGTTGGTACAGATTGGTAGCTAGGAGCGCCTATCTCGTAGCGAGCGTTGAAGTAAGACTTACAGTTTTTGAGCGGCTGTTGAAGAGTTAAGCGAGCTGGAAGAGAGAGCGCCTTGAACTTGGGGCTCAATTCTTATAGTCCCTAGGGGCTTCCTGCCTTTCGGGGCGGACCCTGTACCTGGTCCCAAGTGATTGGGCTTTGTCCCAATCGCTTGGTTCGATTTTCTCCAATGCTGGAGCGGTTCCCTGATCGATTGGCGGTCTTGAGGTGGTCTTTCACCTCCTTTTGTGTAGGCTTCTGCTGGCGCCGAAGGGTCTGGTTTTACTTTATGTATCAAAATGTTGCTCATTGTTCCTGGGGATTGCTCATTAGTATGCAGATTGCTGGTGTTTTGTTATGCTGATGGTTGCTGGTATCGATCTTGTCTGGCCTTTCCAGAGGTAAATACACAGTCAACCTGCAGCTGCTCGTTTTTGTCCTGTTGGCTGATTTTCCCATCAGCCTTTGCCATTCGCCATTTTCAATCGGGAGTTGGCCATTTTAAGTGGCTACAAGACGATCAACCAATTACCACAAATATACTCCTGGGACATAAACCATCCAGAATCAATGTGATCCAGAATTAGAAATTCATTTCTATCCCACAGCCATCTTAGTTTCTCCACTGTAATCAACTCCTAAACTCAATAGGTTTGGAGTTTTTAAACAAATCTGATTTCTATTATTTCCACAAAAATTATCCTCTAAATTTTCTGCACTATCATATTGTTCTGACTCCCTGGGCCAGCGTGCAGTCAATCCCAGCCCCACTAGACCAAGAGTTGCAACACAATTGAAATTAATAAATAATTCTTAGAAAAACACCCAATGTCTTTGGCTCTTGGCTGCCCAATAACTGCAATCACCAGGTCCGTAAATTTAAACACAGTTAAGTTTATTAATAACATGTTGCAGTGGTTAGGACTGCTGCCTCACGGTACGGAGGACCTGGGTTTGATCCCGACCCTGGGTCACTGTCCATGTAGAGTTTGTACATTCTCCCCGTGCCTGCGTGGGTCTCACCCCCACAACCTAAAGATGTGCCGTGTAAGTGAATTGGCCACACTAAATTGCCCTTAAATGGAAAAAAAAGAATTAGGCACCCTAAATTTATTTTCAAGTTTAATAACAATAACTATAATTAAATATGTAGCAAATGCAACGGGTTAACTATTATCCAATTCTTATCCCTCACACACTCTCTCTCTATAAAACACACACACACAAGGGGGAAAGAGGGTTGAAAGACGATGGATGGAGAGAGAGAGAGAGAGAGAGAAGGGAGGGGGAGAGAAAAGATGGAGGGAGGGAGGGACGGAGAGAGACAGAGAGTGAGTGAGTGAGTGTGAGTGAGTGAGTGAGAGAGAGAGAGAAAGAAAAGGGGGGAAAAGAAAGAGGGAGAGAAAGAGAACAGAGGGAGAGAAAGAGAGAGAAAAGAGGGAGAAAGAGAGGAAAGAGGAAAGAGAGAAAGAGAAATGCTTATTTTCACTGACATCCATAACTCCCCATGGTTCTCTGAAAAATCATCCGACATGGACAGGATCCAATCACCGTCTGTTGCCGGGCAGAAAATCACCTATTGGTCAATTCATTGGCCGCATCCCACCGATTTCCCGGATGCCGAAAAGCCGGAGTTCTGCTGTCCGATGCTCGCACAATGTTGTCTTTTTAATTCCTCACCTCCTCCGCTTGTCTTAAATATACATGTCCATGAAGCACCCATGGATCAAATGATATCAGAAAAACAAAGAGATGGTTCAGGACTGGTCATTTTCCATACGTCCTCCGATTCCTGTTGCTGCTCCTCTCAACGTGGCTTTTCAGGTGTCAGCTTGGATCAGTTGTCTGAATATTGTGGGTTCACCCTCCCATTCCTGACACAACCTAAGCTGACAATGCAGTGCAGTGTTCAGAGTGCTTCGTTGTCACAGATGCTCCTCTGGTATTTCAGGTGAATGCTTCAGCTCCTGGGGGAGGCACTCTTTGGAGAACAATCAACTTTTCGCCACGTCCTGCTTGGCATTCCTTCCTCAACTTATACCACCAAAAGAAAATAATTGGCAGTTTGCAAAACGCTGATGTGTTTATGTGGCCTACATTACAAAAGCCGTTGCGTTTCAAAGTAACCCATCGGATACGAAGCGCTTTGGCTGTTTCGGAGTGATGTCAAACAAGGTATAAATGGAACTTTTTTTTCTCTCCGTACTTTGAACTGAATAAATTTGTAAGTACTGAGAGCCCATTCATCCCATGGGCACACCGTGGAGCTGATTACATAGCTTTGAAATTTCCATAATATGTTCTCCGACGAAAAAGGCTTTTTGAATTTTAAGAGCCTGTCACGTGATAGTTACTTTGCTATTGCCACCAGCCTTAGTGCTCTTACCAGTGCTGTTGCAACATTTATTTTAACCAGTCTTTGAGCTTATAAAGTATCAGGATAATCATGCGCAATTGCTGTTTATTGAGCAGTATAAGGGTCAAAGCAACAGGATCTAAGCAATTTTTAAACTCAGCTATGTTAAACCTATGTACAACATGTGGGGGCTGGATTTAATGCTCCACTTCTGCATTTTTTAAAGGTGGAATCACATGCATTCCAGCAAGTGGACTTCTTGCCATCTACCCACCCACTCCTGATCTGTCTGAAATTTTATGGGGAGCTGGGGTGCCGATGGGCACCTTTCCTGCTCTTGGGCTGAACGATGCCCTTATCCCACCTCTGCTGGGAAGGCCCATGCCAAGCAGGAATGTCAGCAGCTTAGGCTGCAGAGGATGTGTCGGGCAAGGTTGGCGAGGGGTGGGGGAGGGCGGGGGGGGGGGGGGGGAGATCTCACTGGGTCTCACTGTACCATCCTCTTGAACCTGACCACTCACGCTACTCACCACCACGCTGAGACCCCACCCCCCTCCCCCCCACCCCCGACCCCAGACATACCTGGGATCCTGTGTGCTGGAACTTCCCAGCAGTTTCCACCACTTCTTACTGTCACCACTGATATTACAAAGGACCTGGTTGTTGTGTTTGGTGTTCATTATCTAACAAGGAATCTACAAAACTACTGGTGACTTGTCCGAACCAGGATTTTATTAATGCACACGTGGTAAGGTAGCGATCTGATACAGAGCAAGTTATCATGGAGTTTCTTTAGACTCCCCTTGAACTACCCCATGCACAACTGTCCTCATGTACGTCTTATAACCATCTCAGGATCACCAGTTCTGCCCTGGCTTACATCTGAGTGTCTTGTCACATGACCACTGTCCCGAGACCTCATGGTGGATCTGTACCACCACCTGCTGGTTGGAGGTCGCACCACCAACTTTATACACTAGTGTTTACAGGCAAATCGCCACATCCCCCTTCCTTAGGCAATATCAATATTTACGTACAAGCATGATTGCTATCTTCACTTTACACATTTGTGATATGGATAACAATTTTTTTAAAAGAAAATATGTTATTGAAGCATTTGTAATTTTCACAATTTAACATATTGACATTTCTAAAACAACCGCGAGTCAATGCACAAAATACCCACTAAAATAACAACAAACAATAAACTACGTAACCCACTTTTCCCGCCCTCTCCCCAATTACCCGTATACTAAATTCCCTGTCCTTATTTAACATTACCATGCCTTCTATTTTCCTACCCCCCTCCCCCCCCCCCCACCCCACCCCCCCGCACTTTTTCCTTTTCCCCCCTTACTGCTGACGTTCAGATTTTGTTAAAGAAATCGATGAATGGCTGCCAAATCCGGGCGAATCCCTGTATTGATCCTCTTAGAGCAAACTTGATTTTCTCCAGACTGAGAAACTCTACCATATCACTGACCCACACTGCTGATTTAGGGGGCTCTGAGTCCCTCCATCTCAGCAAGATCCGTCTCCGGGCCACCAGGGAGCAGAAGGACAGGATTTCAGCCTCCCTCACCCCCTTTGCCCCCGGTTCTTCCGATATCCAAAATATTGTTAATTCCAGGAATTCCAACATAACATCGGCAAATCCCTGCCAGAATTCCCTCAGTTTCGGACATGCCCAAAATATATGAACAAGGTTAGCCGGGCTACCCCCACACCGCCCACATCTGTCCTCCACCTCCTCGAAGAACCTACTCATCCGAGCTACTGTCATGTTGGCTCTGTGGACTACCTTGAACTAAATCAAGCTGAGTCTAGCACAGGACGGGGATGCATTTACCCTTTTAAAAAAAAAAAATAGCTCTATTCTCCTCCTTTTTCACATTTTCTCCCGCATTTACACCCATCAAAAATAAACAATAATCAGCAAGATATGTCAAGATATGTCAATCCCCATAATAACAACGATCCTATCCGCCCACCAACACACAAACATCAGCCTGCATGTTTACATAAACAAATGACAAAAAGGAATCAGGGATTACCCTTAATCTACACAGCCCCCCTCCCCCAACTAATGTTCGATGTTATCCAGTTCTTGAAAGTGCATAATAAATAATGCCCATGACTTGTAGAACCCCTCCGAGCTTCCCCTCAGTTTGAACTTAACCTTCTCAAGGGTCAAGTATTCCAACAGGTCCCCCCGCTGTGCCAGGGCACTGGGTGGAGAGGCTGCTCTCCATCCCAGCAGGAGCCGCCTTCGGTCGATCAACGAGGCGAAGGCTATGATATCTGCCTCCGCTCCCGTTTCCAACCCTGGCTAATCCGACACCCCAAATATGGCCTCCTGGGGACCCGGGTCCAGTTTCACACGCACCAACTTGGAAATTACCCTAAACACCTCCTTCCAGTACTCCCCTAGCTTTGGACAGGACAAGGCTTTTCCCACAGTTCAGTTTCCAGCTCCCCTCCTAGCTCCTCCTCCCACTTCCTCTTCACCTCTCTGATAGGGGCCCCTTCCCACTCTAACAATTCCCTGTATATGTCTGAAACCTTCCCACCTCCAACCCCTGTTTTTGACAGCACTTTATAAGAACATAAGAACTAGGAGCAGGAGTAGGCCATCTGGCCCCTCGAGCCTGCTCCACCATTCAATGAGATCATGGCTGATCTTTTGTGGACTCAGCTCCACTTTCCAGCCCGAACACCACAACCCTTAATCCCTTTATTCTTCAAAAAACTATCTATCTTTATCTTAAAAACATTTAATGAAGGAGCCTCTACTGCTTCACTGGGCAAGGAATTCCATAGATTCACAACCCTTTGGGTGAAGAAGTTCCTCCTAAACTCAGTCATAAATCTACTTCCCCTTATTTTGAGGTTATGCCCCCTAGTTCTGCTTTCACCCGCCAGTGGAAACAACCTGCCTGCATCTATCCTATCTATTCCCTTCATAATCTTATATGTTTCTATAAGATCCCCCTCATCCTTCTAAATTCCAACGAGTACAGTCCCAGTCTACTCAACCTCTCCTCGTAAGCCAACCCCTTCAGCTCTGGGATTAACCTAGTGAATCTCTTCTGCACACCCTCCAGTGCCAGTACGTTCTTTCTCAAGTAAGGAGACCAAAACTGAACACAATACTCCAGGTGTGGCCTCACTAACACCTTATACAATTGCAGCAGAACCTCCCTAGTCTTAAACTCCATCCCTCTAGCAATGAAGGCCAAAATTCCATTTGCCTTCTTAATCACCTGTTGCACCTGAAAACCAACTTTTTGTGACTCATGCACTAGCACGCCCAGGTCTCTCTGCACAGCAGCATGTTTTAATATTTTATCATTTAAATAATAATCCCTTTTGCTATTATTCCTACCAAAATGGATAACTTCACATTTGTCAATATTGTATTCCATCTGCCAGACCCTAGCCCATTCACTTAGCCTATCCAAATCCCTCTGCAGACTTGTAGTATCCTCTGCACTTTTTGCTTTATCCTGTAGTCCCCTCAGGGGGAGGCGAGGGAAGCTTGGGACCTGTCTCCGTACAAAGTCCCGCACTTGAAGATACCGAAACCCATTCCCATCTGGAAAATCAAACTCCTCCTCTAATGTCTCCAAGATCGGAAAGCCCTCCTGGAAGAATAGAGCCCCAAACCTCTCAATCCCTGCCCGCTGCCATACCTTAAAGCCCCCATCCAGCCCCCCCCCCCCCCCAACCCCGGGACAAACTGGTGATTGTCACAGATCGGTGACCACACTGACGCCCCCTCCAGTCTCATATGCTGCCTCCATTGCCCCCACACCCTCAGGGCTGCCACCAAGCCCAGGATATGTGGAGTACCGAGCCAGCGAGAACGGTAGGGGCACAGTCAGTACAGCCTCCAGACTCGTACCTTTGCAGGATGCTGCCTACATCCCCTCCTAGACCGACCCCTCCCCCACTACCACTTCCTGACCATCGATATGTTGGCAACCCAGTAATAGTTAATAAAGCTCGGGAGAGCCAATCCTCCTTCCACGCGGGCCCGTTCCAGGAGTGTCCTCTTTACTCTCGGGGTTTTACTCGCCCAGATAAATCTCGATATCGCCACAGTTATACTTCAGAAAAAAGCCTTTGGGACAAAAATCAGGAGACACTGAAAAAAGGAAAGCAGTCTCGAAAGGACAGTTACCTTCACTGTCTGAACCCTCCCCGCCAGCGTCAGTGGGAGCATGTCCCGTCTACAAAAATCCCTTCTCATTTGATCCACTGCTTTGCCCAAATTTAACTTGTGAAGCTGCCCCCAATCCTTGGCCACTTGAATCCCAGATACCTAAAACTCTTCCCTAACACTTTAAAAGGGAGCTCCTTCAGCCTCCTTTCCTGCCCCCGTGCCTGAATCACGAACATCTCGCTTTTTCCCATGTTTAACTTGTAGCCTGAAAATCGCCCAAATTCTCCTAATACCTCCATGATTTTGGTCATCCCCCCCCACCGGGTCCGTGATATAAAGCAACAAATCGTCCACATAGAGAGAGACCCTGTGCTCAACCCCTCCTCTCACTATACCCCTCCAGGTATCCGCTGCTCTCAGAGCCATTGCTAAGGGTTCTATGGCCATGGCAAACAACAATGGGGAGAGCGGGCATCCCTGCCTTGTCCCCTGACAAAGACTAAAGTATTCTGACTGAACTCAGTTAGTTCTTCCATTTGCCACCGGGGCCTGGTACAGTAGCCGGACCAACTCCACAAATCCCTGACCAAACCCAAACCTGACTAAAATATCCCATAGATACTTCCACTCCACTCGGACGAAAGCCTTCTCCGCGTCCATGGCAACTACCACCTCAGCCTCGCATCCCTCCGCTGGCACCATAATTACATTAAGAAGCCGTCTAATGTTGGATGTCAGGTGCCTGCCGTTTACAAATCCCGTCTGATCCTCCCCAATTATCTCCGGGACGCAATCCTCTATTTGAGTGGCCAGGATCTTTGCCAATAATTTGGCATCTACATTCAAGAGGGATATTTTGCCTGCGCGACCGGTTCTCCAAGTCTTCCACTTTACCTAGCAGTTGTTTCTGGCTGTCCTGTAGTATGCTAATTTCCAAAGCCATTGCAGTGGACTCCTCCTCTCGTTCTGTCGCCAGCTTCTGCGACTTTAGAATCTCCCGTCCCTGGGTCGTCATTTTCTCCTCCATACGGTCAACCAGCTCCTTAATCGAGGCTATCATCTGGGTTACATCCTCTGTACACTCCTTGCGATGCCGGGCGAACTTCTCATCCAGGTACTCGACCCATTGCTCCATCGACCAGTGAGCTGGCGTGGACACGCTTTGCCTCATTACCATTGAGCTCGATGTCCTCTGATTCTTGCTTTCACTCATCTTGGGTTTCTCCTTTTTCGACTCTTATCTGGACACGATTCCATAAATTGAGGGTCACCTCCTTTTCCTCTCCCTTCGATCAACTTATGTTGAGAAATTTTTGAAAAATCCGGCTTAAACACCATTAAAAAAACACTAAAGGGTGAGAGCTGCTGAATGTGCGACCGTTTACTCCATAGCTGCCACCGGAAGTCGTGATTATGGATAACAATGTAAACAAATTTAACTAGAGTGCCCACAGACATGGTATATCTGGTCGGTGTCTGTCTCTTTCACACAGCTGATTGTGCCTTCCTCATGGGATTGCTCCTGTGATCACTTGGGCATGGTGGACCTGTACCGCCACCTGCTGGGTGGAGGCTGCATCACATATATACAATATTGTTTCTAGGCATATCATGACACTGGTCATCCAATTAGCATTCTCTAAGGTGGGACTTCCTACTGAGACAGGGGCAGAAGCAACCTAAAGCAAGTAATTCTGCTCTGAGCATTAAATTGATGCAGGGCAGCTGTTGGGATTGTGGGTGGACACACCCCGCCCAATATCTTTTTAGCTGGGAGCTTTGGGGAGGAATGTGCGACATAAAATCCAGCTCGTGGTGCCTGCACCAAAAATATATTAAATGCTTATCATAATTACTAATGAAATCGAACCATAATTATTATTGAAAATTAGTTTAGACCTAAACTATTTTGTTTTACTACTATTAGAAAGTATTCAGATAGGGATTATTCATGTTGAATAGAGCCTGTACAATAATACAGTAGATGTACTCCCATTTCCCAAGGGCAGCACGGTAGCACAGTGGTTAGCACTGTAGCTTCACAGCTCCAGGGTCCCAGGTTCGATTCCCAGCTTGGGTCACTGTCTGTGCGGAGTCTGCACATGCTCCCCGTGTCTGCGTGGGTTTCCTCCGGGTGCTCCGGTTTCCGCCCACAGTCCGAAGATGTGCGGGTTAGGTGGATTGGCCATGCTAGATTGCCCTTTGTGTCCAAAAAGATTAGGTGGGGTTACTGGGTTATGGGGATAGGGTGAAGGTGTGGGCTTGGGTAGGGTGCTCTTTCCAGGGACCAGTGCCGACTTGATGGGCCGAATGGCCTCCTTCTGTACTGTAAATTCTATGATTCTATGATTCCCTTATGCAGCATTAAAACAGTAACTTCATTGCGTTGTTAAAGTAAGTCTACTTGTGACAATAAAAATTATTATTATTATAAATCACAAAATTGCTGTCGGGTTGGGCCTGATCACAACCAATATCCCTTTGTTTTCAAATAACTTTATTTTTCTGGTAAGATATATTCTACCGTGAACTTCCGGTGGCAGCATGTAGGAGAAGTTCGCACATAAGGTAGCTCCCGCAATGGTCCTTGTTTTTTTTTTGGACTTTTTTGCCCACTTCCCGGAGGAAGTTGGTGGACAAACCCTACCCATCAAACTGCATAAGGCACCGGTCGATGAAAGTATGTCGAACGTTACTGGCTGCTGGAAAGATTTGAGTGGTTGTCCTTCGATGGAGCCAGAGAGAGTGCAAAGCTCATTGGGAGGGAAGATGGCGGACATGACCTCGGCGGGTGTGGCTTCTCTTATCACAGTAGAAACCCCGACTGGGGTAATGGTACACAAGTTCAAAAAACAATTTGGGAAACATTTTGAAAGGTAAGGAGGGGAGATGATTGGGACCCTCAAAATGTCTATCGAGTCGGCGCTTGGCTCGATATGGGAGAAGTTGGGAAAAACTTTGGAGGCTATGAAAGAACATGGAGAGGTGCTGAAGGGTGTGGAGGGGATCTTGTCACGGCATAGCGACCAAATTGCCTTGTTGGAAGCCGAGATGCTGCTGGTGAGGGCAAGGGAAGAAGATCTGGAGAACCGGTCGAGGACACAGAACCTCAGGATTGTGGGGCTGCCGGAGGGGGTGGAAGCCCCGAGGTCAACCGAGTATTTTGACGGGCATGTGGCGGTTTATGCACCGAGTGTAAAGAATTTTTGTATTTTTCTCCAGTACATAAAGTATATTCTAGGATAGACTTTTTCCTGATGGGAAGGTCTCTCCTTCCTGGGGTGAGGAAATGCAGAGTATTCGGCAATGTCATCTCATCTCAGACCACACTCCACAGTAGATTTGGTTATTAGAGGTAGTGGGGGGGGGGGGGTCGGATATGTCAGGGTTTTTGGAGGGCTTAAGAGTTTCCTGAGGTGAAGGAGGAGAGTGTGAGGAGCTGGAGGTACATTGGGTCCTGAGGAGGCCCATATCGCGATAGGGCAAACAGGTAAGGCCCCTGGGCCAGACAGGTTCCCGCTGGAGTTTTACAAGAAGTTTGCTGGACAGTTGGTTCCGTTACTGGTAGGGGTGTCTGAAGACTCCACAGCACAGGAGTAAGAACCCTTCCTGCGCTGCTAGTAGAGCTATCGATTTCCCTTCTACTGAAAAAGGACTAGTACCCCATATGTGTCGTAACGTTCTACTTCATTACTTAACGTGGACACCAAGATATTGGCTTAGGTGATTGGAGAAGTTAAGACGTGATTCGTCAAGGGCTGGCAATTGTCTTCAAATGTGCGGTCATTGCTAAATCTTTCCTAGTTGGACGGGCCAATCCACAGGTAGTGTCTCGTTAGATGGCCAAAAGGCATTTGACAGGTTGAATGGGGGTATCTTTTTGCTGATTTGGAGAGGTTTGGGTTGGGGCCCAAGCTTGTGTCATGGATACGCCTATTGTACAATGCCCCCTGTGCTAGTGTTCACATCGACACCACGAGCTCGGGGTACTTTTAATTAAATAGGGGAATGAGACAGGGGTGCCCTACGTGCCTGCTGTTATTTGCATTGGCGACACTTTTAGGGCTTCGGGTAAGTGGAGAGAGATAATTAAGGGGGGGCGGAGCATAGGATCTCCCTGAATGGCGATGACCTTTTACTTAACATGATGGACACGGTCCCTACTATGGGTGACATCATGGAATTACTGAGATGCTTTGACTCCTTTTCCGGATATAAATTAAATCGGGACAAAAGTGGCTGTTTTCCAGTGAACCTTCCGGGAAGAGGAACCAACCTGGGGTTGCTTTCATTTTGCTTGCCCGGAACCAGTTTTAGATATCTGGGGGTCCTGGTGGTTGGAGATTGGGCCCATGTTCGTAAATTGTATTATACTGGCATGGTAAGCAGACTCAAGACTGGCCTGCAAAGATGGGATAACCGTCCCCTACATACAGGGTCCTGTGTTCAAATGAGCATTTTGCCACAATTTTTGTTTTTTTCCCCGTATCTGACGGTTTTCCTTCCTGAATCTTTTTTTGGGAGGGTCGAGAAATTTATATACTTGATAGGTGGCAGGCAAGGTCTCAAGGACTTGTAGGACAGTCCTTCGAAGGAATAGACAGTCAGGGGGCCTAGCGTTGCCAAACCTGTTATTTTATTACTGGGTATCTAATGCAGAGAAGGCATTGGGTTGGTATAGTGATCTAGGGGCTACATGGGATATATAGAATTGAGATAATGTAAGGGGTCTGGTTTGGGAGTATTAGTGACGGCCTTGCTCTCGTTCTTACTGACAAAGTATTCGGCAAATTCAGTGGCCTATATTAGAGGATGAGATGTGGAATGAGGTCCTTTGCAGGGTGAACTCCATGACCTTGTGCCTGAGGCTTGGTTTGATCCAACTTCAGGCCGTTTTTAGGGTGCGCCTGACCAAGTCCAGAATGAGTCGCTTCATTTTAGGGGTGGAGGACAGGTGCGAGCTCTATTCAGGAGGTCTGGCTAACCATGTGAACATGTTCTGGTCTTTTCAGAAGCTTGTGGGTCTCCTTCTTTAGCACCTTGTCGCCGATTCTGAAGGTTGAGCTGAAGCTCTGTTCTTTAGTGGTCATATTTGGGTGTCAGACTCGTCAGAGCTGCAGACGGGCGTGAGGGCCAATGTCCTGGCCTTCGCCTTGCTGATGGCCTGGACGCCAGTATTATTGGGGTGGAAGTCTCCATCTCCATCCAGTGTCTCGGTGTGGCTGGGGGTCTGATGGAGTCCTTATACCTTGAGAAAGTAAAGTACACCGTGGGGGGAGTAGTCGAGGGGTTCTATCAAAAATTGGCAGCTTTTTATTGTTTGTTTCAAGGAACTGGCCACCGTTAGTTTTTGAAGGGGCTGGGGTGGGGGGGGGGGGGGGGGGGGAGATTCAGGTTTCCAGAGGGTTTATTCAATTTTCCTGTTTTTTATGGTTGATATATGTACATTTTTAATTTTTTTCCATTTAGCATTTTATAAATTGAGAAAATGTTAATAAAAATATTTTAAAGAAAATATATATTCTACGTTGGAAGAAAGAACATTTTTGAAACAGAAAACATCTTCCTTGTACAAGGAGCCCAAACGCAGATGTGAATTCTCATTGAAATGTTACAGATTCCTAAAATTGTTAAGTGATAATGTGATAAACACAGAAGCACAGTGTGTGGATACAGGAGATGATTTCTGCTTCTTGTTAGGAGTCAGTCAAACAAAAAAAAAATCATATTTAACTTTTAATTTTTGAATGATAATTTTTTTTTATAAACAGTGACCAGCTTCGTCTTTGAGTGCAATCACCTTTAGAAAAATGCTATTGCTAAGAACACATTGGGCTCGATTCTCCCCCAAAATTTCTAAGTTCATTTGTGGGGGGGTTTTCAGGGAGTTTCCAGTCGGCTCTGCCGGCGAGTTCCCACTGCTATTCAATGACACGTTTTTGGGCCCTGGGGAATTTCTCACCAGTTTAGTCCACACTTAGCATTTTTTTTTAGCACTGGGGAGGTTCAACTCAGAGATCGGGCCACCATTTTGAAAGGGTGCCCTCGTCTCTAAGTGAGCTTGTGGTTTCCCCTCACCCTCACCCATGGGCAATGTCACCTTCACATACATGGACACCACCCCACACTCCCCAAGTGAGGACACCCTGCTATGGGGTTCCTACCTCTTCAGGCACCCCCTCCCTTCTAGGACTCCCACCAATCACCCCCCAATCTCTCTTTTGGCCCTACTTACCTGCCCTGTACTCCCCTATCCTTCAAACCCCCCTCCGCCCTCATTTCATGGGCATGGGCTCCCCTTGCCCGCTGACCATTGGCAGTGCCATCCTGAGACAGGCACCCTTGCACTGCCACCTTGGCACCCAGGCAGGTGGCTTGGCTGCCATCCTGGCACTTTGACAGTGCCAAGGTGGCAGTGCCAAACTGCCAACTGGGCAGTGCCAAGGTGCCCATGTTCTGGGGGAGGGCCAGGGAGCCAGCCTGCACTTACCCTGACTGCCGTCCGTTGGCCCGGGAGACCCCCGGGTGCTGTTCTGCCTGGTCCATGTATGTGTGGAACAGCACTGATTGGCACCCAGATGCAGCCTCCCCGGGGAGGCCGAAGCATTGAAGGAGGCCACTGGATAACACGCAGGCAGCTCATAAGTAGGTTTACAACCTACTTTCTGTGAGTGTCATTCGGTCCCGCTCATTTTGGGCGGGGTCCATCTCCGACATCTCATGGGACTTCAGAGAATCCTTGAGAAGCGCGGAGGCTGTCAGGAGGCCGTATCCGGCATTCACCGGCCACATTTCATTCCAGAAGTTTGGCTTGTATTTTTCCAAATCGGAGGAAAAAAAGATAACTACCCTTAACCTTCCTTCAATATACGGCAAATCTTAAGAACACTTAACAGGTTGTGTCCTTCTGGGTGAGATTTCAATCGTGTTTTTCAGAAACATGTCAAAAAATTATTTATTTCAAATTTATGAATTCTAATGTAACAGAGGTATAAAAAATAATTTTCCTGAAGTATAATTGCACCATAACAGATCGAAGAGGTAAATCCCCGATAGCTGGCACTGGTGATTAAATGGCATTATATCTGTAAAATTATACATCCTTTAAAGTGTTCAGCTGACTGGATTTTTTTTTTGTTTACTCGTCTTAATTCCCACCAAAGTGCCGTGACCTATGACACTGCCTGCAACATTCTTGTCTGGTATCTGTGCAGCGCATGAATCACCCGGAATAGCAAAAGCAGCATCAGAACAACCTGCAACATCTCAAGTGAGAGAACTTAAACCCACTTAAGCCCCAGGTTCCACTCAAACCCTGGTACCGGTGCTGCTTCTCAGAGAGCTGACGCCATGAGTTATGTCTGCTAGATGAGGCTGAAGCAGTCAGACTGTTATCAGTAACCAAGGTTCAAGCACTCAGCCCCATTAGATTCTGAAGGAGTTCAATTCTTTGTAATTACTTGCAGCCATAAATGAAAGTTAAAACAAGATTGTCGAAACTCCACAAATTCCAAAGCCGTTACACTATTGGTGCGTTGAAATGAAATCCTGCAGATTTTTTCTTCGTTATTTGCACAAGTCATAGGTATTTCTAATCTTAGATTTTTTCCCATACTTGCGTCAAAACTAGATACGAGTCCACTTCCATCATACAATAAAAAATATATGTATGTTATATTATTTGGCAAACTCAGGACATTCCAAAACATTTCATAGTTAATGAAGTACTTCTGAAGTAAGCAACTGTTGCTATGAATACAGGTGATGCGCACAAGAGTTGTGAATGTTAGCATTAACACGCAGTTACCACGGAGAGGCCACACATAAGCAGTAATCTGTATCCCGTCACACGCAGCTCCTGATCTGAGCCACAGTCAAATGATATGCATCGAATGAAATCTGTGGTTCGTCGCCGGAGAAGGGGGGGGGGGGGGGGGGGGGGAGAGAAGTCAGAGAGGAGCCTCAGAGGACCCTGGTAAGTTCAGCCAGGAGACGCCAGCCGAATCATGGTGCTATGGAGTTAATTCATGCAAAAAAGGAAGAGCATGAAAAATACTAAAAGGGGAAGATTCGTCAAATTATCCGCATAAAAATTGTGTTTAAAATAATCGGGTAATTAGCCGTAGTCCACAAAGGATCGTAGGCATCTCTCTGCATTAGAGAGCAACCGTTAGTTATATACAACTTGAACGGGAACCACCCCACAAGCATGGGGCAAGGCGAAGGGCAGATGTGCCACAGTCAGTACGGGAATTGAATCCAAGCTGTTGGCGTCATTCTGCATCACACTCTAGCCATCCAGCCACTGGAGCTAACCAAAGAGCAATTTCACCCCCTCCCACCCCAAAATCCCGTAATGGATTAATCCAGAATGGAGAGGTTCACGTGCATACAATCACCAGTATGTCCCAAAGATGCACAAAAAACACCACTGAATTGTGCACATTACAGGTTCCTGCTCTGAACCAAAGGAACGAGAGCCAGTTCAGAGTAGGCAGACATGCTCATACTGTATAAGACAATAATTTGTAAAATTCCAAAATTAAACATGGATTTGTATAAAAGCAAAAATCCACGGATGCTGGAAATATGACATCAAAACAAAAAATGCTGGAAATACTAGGGTGGTCAGGCAGCTTCTTCAGAGAGAGAGACACACAGAGAAAAGGGTCTGGACTGTAGCAGCCTCCAGGAGACAGGATGGGAATGGGGAGTCAGTAAAACCACAGGGCACCTGGTCGGAAGGACACCCCAACGCAGTTCCACCGTCAGGGCGTTTACTGATGGCAGGGCTGGATGCTGAGAGGTTGCCCCACCCAAGGAGGCAGTCAGCCAATTTCCAAAATTAAAGGCCCAATCAAGTGCCATTTTACAGCGCTGTCGATCTCTCTACATGGGGAGGCTGGCAGCTATATGGCTTTCCCCCAGCAGCCAAGGGTGGAAGATTTAACAGAACATTGAGGGGGTCATGGCTAGGGAAGCCAGCCCCGGCAGCCCCAACCATTTTCCCAGAGAGCTTTCCCCTTTGACACCTGGCCCATGGCCGAAGATTGTGTGTTGGCATGTGCTCAACTCCGACTGGCCTTCTGCCATTTTCCGCTCTAATGAGCCTAGATTGCCAGCAGGCGGGACTTATATCCTCACTTGGAGCAAAGTCCCACCTTGGAGCTGCCGGCCAATCTGATTGGCTACACTCTGCCTGGGACTAAGTGTTGGGACATGGAGACCAGATAAGTGGTTGAGGACCCGGGGAAGGTAGGGTCGCGGATTAAAAGTTGAGGCTGGACTGGAAATTTCCTGTAAGTGGCCATTAACTGGCGATTTGAGGGCATTAACTGGGGCCAGGGTGAGGTCCTGTCCACTCCATCATAAAATTGCATCTGGGTCAGGGCAGGCTGGATCCCGGAGCAATTTCGTGCCCCCATCCCTCTCCCTGCCTTAAAATGCGGCAGTGGGGAGTGTAAAATTCAGCCCATGTTTTTTTTTTAAACTTGCCTCCTGTAGGCATCAGGTCTACGGCATTACTCAGCTGTGGCCACCTCTCTTGGCATTGTCAAGTTGGCAGACTGTAAATAGTGGAATACCACAAGGATCAATGCAGAGCCTTAGTTATTTCCAACCTTTTTAATGACTTAGACAAAGAGACAGAGAGCAACCTCTCTAGGTTTGCTGATGATATAAAGCCAGGTGACTGTAATAATCTGTACAGAGCACACGGGGCTGGGTTGATTGTTTTCTCCGTGTGGATCATGGAGTAAGAGGTATGAGCTCCCCCGCTAACCACAGGGCTGTTACCATGTTGTATATAAGGTCGGCCAGATAGGAAGCGATCGACAGAGAGAGAGGACCCGGTAAGGTTCAACCAGGCCCCTTTGTAAACAGTACGTATTATAAATAAACGTCTTCCTTGTGTTACTTGTCTGACTCCCCTCGCCTTTATGAAAGTAACAGTGCAAGTTGTGAGTAAGACAAAAAGAGACAGCAAAGAGACAACAGTCAGGTCAAGGGAGTGGGCAACACAGTAGCAGATGGAGTATAATGTGGGGCAGTGTGAGCTTATTCATTTGATCATAAGAATAGAAAAGCAGAACATTTTTAAAAGATGCGAAAAATGTTGATATTCAGAGAGACTTGTGTATACTCGTACAAGAAACACAACATTTTACATGCAGATACAGCAAGCTATTAAGAAAGCAAATGGGCCTTATAAAAGTAGATTAGAGCAAAAGAATAAAGAAAACTTACTCCAGTTGTATAGGGCTTTGGTGAGACTTTGCCTGAAATGCTTTGCAATTGTGGGCTCCATTTTTAATGAAGGACTTGCATTGGAGGCAGTACAGCAAAGGTGCGGTACGGTGGCACAGCGGTTAGCACTGCTGCCTCACAGCTCCAGGGACCCGGGTTCAATTCCGACCTTGGGTGACTGCAAGGGCCCATCCATTTAGGACTGAGCTGAGGAAGAATGGGCGGGATTATCCGTTAGCCGACGCCGGAATCAAGAAATGCGATTTGGCGAAGAATAGCTTCCGATGGGAAAATCGCGGCAGGCGCTGATTTGATGCCAAATCGCCATCACCTCAAACGGCGTCAATGAGTTTCACTCCACATGTACAGTCGGCTGCAATTTGCATATCATTAGCGGGCCCGACCCGTTACTCTCCAGGGCCTTCGCGATTCTCCGCCTCCGATGGGCCGAGTTCCCGATGGCGTGGTTCACTTGTGCTTTCAGAAATCGTGAAGCCGGCAAGGCAGCTGCTGAGGGAGAGAGCAGGGGCATGGAAGGTGTCCAACATCATCATAATTTGCTGACAGTTGTGCCGCTGACCAGGGGGCTTCTGCCAGGGCTGGGGGAGTAGTGGGTGGTGGCCAGGGAGTTGGCTGTGGGGTCAGGGTGCACTGACACGGAGCACCATTGCCGCAGCTGGCAAGGCAGCCATGCAGCTGCGCACACCGCTAACAGCCCCCATGGACCCGGCGTATCCCTCACCATTTTTCAATGAAATCAAGTGTGTTCCGCGCGGCACCGCTGCTAGCCTCTCAATGGTAGCAGAATTGGACCAGATGCGGCTATGGTTTTTCTGTCGCAAAAGTCCACGCATTCTCCGTTGTCGTCAGCTCTTAATCTCAGAAACCCACCCAATGTCTTTACTTCATTCAGAAGGCTGGGAATCTTTGGAATTCTCCTCGGGGGCTGTTGCTCTTTTTAGCCTTAGTTTTATTACCTCTGATTATGTCACCTTTGCTCACGAGTCGCCAGGTATCTTTCTGATACCGCCATAATTCGGTTCAAGCTCGAATTATGATTAATAAGTCAGCACACCGCTTAGTAAGATTGAAATCAACGGTCATTTATTATATACAACAATTAATGCTTACACAATAATCCTACTATCTATATCGAAACCTACCACTACTGGCCAATACTTAATTTTAGGAATGGTCCACCAGGTCAGGGAAACGAATGGCTTATCGAATCGGATCTGGCCCGCGGGATTCAAAGGCTGATACGGGTCGATGGCTAGGAGTCTTTATTGGGTAGCGATTGCTGGAGTCAAACTTACAGTTTCTGGTTGATGTTCTTGCGAAGGTCGCGAGCAGGAGAAGAAGGGAGAGAGGGTGAGATCTGAACTTGGCCCCTCACTTTATAGGGCCCAGGGGCTTCCCGCCTCTCGGGGCGGCCCTTGACCCTGAGTCCCAAGTGATTGGACTTGTTCCCAATCACTGGGTTCGATATGCTCCAATAATGGGGCGATTCCTCGATCAGGGGGTGGTCGTTCACCTGTCTTTGTTTCGGCAACTGCAGGCGCCGACAGGTCTGGCCCGGCATTCAATTGCTAATATGTTGCAATTGTTCCAAGGGGATAGCCGATTAAACTGCAGATGTCTGTCTGGGTTGATGTGCTGCTAATAGTCTTGAGTATCGATCTGGGCCGACTTCCCCAGAGCCGAATACGCTATTCTGTCTGCAGCTGTCTGTTTGTGTCCTGTTGGCTGCTTTTCCCATCAGCCTTTTCGGTTAGCCATTTTAAATCGGGTTTTGGCCAGATTAATAGGGAATCAGCCATTTTAGGTGGCTACAGGGCTGTGAATGCATCATTAAGGGGAGGCGGTGGCGTAGTGGTATTGTCACTAGTCTAGTAAACCAGAGACCCTGAGTAATGTTCCGGGGACCCGGGTTCAAATCCCACCACTGCAGATGGTGAAATTTGAATTCAATAAATATCTGGAACTAAAAGTCTAATGATGACCATGAAACCACTGTCGATTGTCATATAAACCCACCTGGTTCACTAATGTCATTTAGGGAAGGAAATCTGTCGTCCTTACCTGGTCTAACCTACATGTGACTCCAGGCCCACAGCAATGTGGTTGACTCTTAACTTCCCCTCAAGGGCAATTAGGGACGAGCAATAAATGTTTGCATAGTCCTTGAAGCGCACGTCCAATGAACCAATAAAGAAAAAAATATATATATATGTAAGGCTGAGTTCAAGAGATATTTGGTCTCTCGGGAATGCAGGGGTATTCCAGCAAAGTGGAATTGAAACCCAAGATCAGCCATGATCATACTGAATGGTCGAACAGACTTGATGGGCTGAGTGGTCCTTTCCTGCTCCGATCCCTTTTCTTCAAATTCAGCCCAACCTTTGAGGTTGCTGATCTTTCATCGGGCGAGGAAGAAGTTATAAACGTAATAGGTTTAAAACGAGTGGAAAGGGGGGCCGGAAGGATGAAGAAAAGAACAAAATGGAAGTTTTTTTAAAAATCGGGTGGAAGACTGAAGAGATTAAATGACAAGAGAGTTAGTGATGCAGAGCCAAAGGGATTGATGGTCGGGCGAGTAAAGAAACGTGTAAAGAGACCTGTCTAGAAGAGGTGTGGATGGTAGAATGATAAACTAAAAACAAGAGAAAAACTAAAAGTTACAAAGATAAAGGAAACACAATGGGGGGGCCGAGATTATGCTGCAAAATTAGTGTAGTCGATACTGAGATTGGAAAGAGGAGGATGTTCCTCCAGCTGAAATTGAAGATGTTTATTAATTCTACATCATACCTTTCTCTTGTGGTCATGTAGGCTGTGTGTGCATGTGTCCAGCTGTGGTAACCATGACTCATCATCATTTTTATACATCATACAGTGCAGGCAAGAATAAAGACAATTAAACCCCGAAAATACATTGCACAATTATTACCAATATACTTCATAGAATTTCATAGAATTTACAGTGCAGAAGGCGGCCATTCGGCCCATCGAGTCTGCACCAGCCCTTGGAAAGAGCACCCTACCCAAGCCCACACCTGCACGCTATCCCTATAACCCCGTACTTGAAGTTTGTTTTTCAATTTCATACATCCAATAGTGGACCAGATTTTACAGAAAGCACAATTAAAGAAGGTATCATTGTTTACTATTCAATCACCACACTTTATCTGTGGATCCAATGAATATCTTTTTGGACCCAGTCATACAAGAGTCGGTGATGACAATCATTGTACTTCATGTTAAAAAAAAACCCACAGGTTACAGTGAAAGTCATTATGTGTGATAAGATACACTGTCAGTCACTATGGGTCGTTGGAGTTATACTATCAGCATTTTTTCTCTGAATGGGTAAACAAATCAGACTCATTGTCAGATAATATTTAACCTGACTTCTGGATCCTACGTTTTCCATTAAGTGTTGATTCAACAGCGACTGGCCTGACTTTGGTGCTCTTGCCACCTAAGAAGTGAACTGCTTTCTGAACAGGTGCCAGACGTGCAGCGGCATTACCTGCCAGTTGTGGTGGTCATGTGCAGGATCAGCACTGTATCCCCTGAAGGACCAGCAGCGTGGCTTCAGTCTTGAAGCCTTTAGTCTAATGCAGCAGCTAAAATTAAAAGTCCTGATCCATGGCTTCCAAAATCCTCAACATAAATAGTTCCAGCAGAACACAGAATTGCTTCAACAGGCAGTGAACCTTGGGAGATGAAGGTACGTATTAGAGAGATTTAAAATGTATAATAGATTTCAGACAGATGTAAAGGGCTTATGGAGTTGGGTTAATATGTTAACATCTGCAGATTGGTTAATGGGTAGGAAGCAGAGAGTGGGCATAACCTGGGCTTTTTCAAGTTGGCAAGCAGTGAACAACGGAGCTTCACACGGGTCAGTGCTGGGCCTCAGCTATTTACAATCTATTAATGAATTAGATGAAGAGACAGGGAGTAATGTATCTACATTTCCTGATGATACTAAACCTGGTGAAAAGGTAAGCGGTGCGGAGGACAGAGTGAGATTTCAACAAAATGTAAGCAGGTTAGATGAATGAACAACAAGGTGACAGGTGCAATATGGAAGTCTGATGTTATTCACTTTGGTGCTAAGGAGAGAAAAGTAAAATTTATTTTTCAAGGTGTGAAACTTGTAACCGTTGATGTTCAAAGAGACTTGAGTGAGTTCAGACACGTAATACAGGTAAGTTACCTTGCAGGTGCAGGAAGAAATTCAGAAGGCAAATGGCATGTTGACCTTTCCTACAAGGGAATTCGGGTACAAGAATAAAGAGGTCTCATTACAATCGTACAGGGTTTTGGTGAGACCACATCTGAAACACTGCACATAGCTTTGGTCTCCACATTTAAGGAAGGATATACTTGCTCTGGAAGCGGTAATGTGAAGTTTCATTTAATTTATTCCTGGGATGAGGCGATTGACCTATGATGGGTATCTTGGGCTTATATTCCCTGGAATTTAGAAGACTGAAAGGCAATCTCATTGAAACCTACAAAATGCTTGATGGGGCAGACAATGGAGAGATTATTTCCACTGGTCAGGAAATCTAAAACACAGGGCCCGGTCTCAGGAGGTGGGGCTGATCAATTAAGTCTGAGATGAGGAGAACTTACTTAATTCAAATAGAATCAATCATAGAATCCTTACAGTGCAGAAGGAGGCCATTTGGCCTATTGGGCCTGCTCCGAAAGAGCACCCTACCCAGGTTCACTCCCCCGCCCTAGCCCCTTAACCCCATAACCTAATCTGCATATCCCTGGACACTACGTGGCAATTTGGCACGGCCAATCCACATAACCAGCACATCTTTGGACTGTGGGAAGAAACCCACGTAGACACGGGGAGAACGTGAAAAATCCACACAGTCACCCGAGGCCAGATTGGAACCTGGGTCCCTGGCGCTGTGAGGCAGCATTGCTAACCACTGTGCTACCATGCCCGCTAATAGTTGTGAGTCTTTGGAAAATCCCCACCCCCAGAGGGTTGTGGATGCTCCATCACCGAACACATTGAAGGTTGGGATAGACAGATCTTTGGTCTCTCAAGGAATTCATTGATGTGGGGAGCAGAAAGGAGGATGGAGTTGAAGCCCAAGATTAGCCATGCTCGTATTGAATTGAGGAACAGACTCAACAGGGTATATAGTCTATCCCTGCTCCTATTTCATGTGTTCTGAAATGCTGCGGGGGGGGGGGGCACAGATTTTCCCAAATCCGAAGGATAATTTCATTGAAGGTTTTGTGCAAAGATGGGAAAATCTGATGAGTAGATATAAAAATGTCTCTTGAACTTCAATGAAGCCTTTCGAATATTGTCTGTTAAATGTTTACGGGCTCATTAACCTGCTCACTAACAGCAGAGGAAGCCCATTTTACATTCAATCATCAATTATTTAACATTCAGCAAAATCACAAAGCTGTGCCCATTTTTCTTGTTTTGGTCTTCAGTATGTTTCTTGATTCTATTGAGCGTTGCTGTGACTTTTAAATCCTACATTTTAAAGAATTTAAATTTGAGTTTATTTCGAAATACAATCAGTGAAACAGTCGGTCACCATGGTAAACTGTTTGAATTCTGACTGGAGAAATGACACAAGCAGTGTCTTATCAGATTGAGATTCAGCTGACATCTATAATAGCTAATGCTGGGATCCTAGATGACCCCCGCAATGAAAATCCTTCACCTCTTTGTCTCTACTCACCGGTTTCTCACTCATTATAATAGAACGAAAGGAAGGAAACGAGATAAAGGACCTATTTTCCAATGGACCGGACCAATGCTTCTACTGAAAATCAAAAGTAGAAGTATGAAGTTTTGTTTAAAATCTACATTTGTCTTTTAATTTCCTAAGGTCTGGACTGTGAAGTTGAAATAAATGAGTGCGAGTCTAACCCCTGTCAGCACGGTGCTGCATGTGAAGACAACATTGCATACTATGACTGTATTTGCACTTCTGGCTTTGAGGGGCCTAACTGCGAAACGAATATTGACGAATGTGCCAGCAATCCATGTATCAACGGAGGAACATGCAAGGACATGATCAATGGGTAAGGAACACAGTGCGTTGCTTCCTTATCACAGCACTGACAGTAATGGTTTTATTTTCTTTAAAAAAACACAGGTTTTCACATGATGTTCATTCTAATGGGCATGAAGGTCACCACAGATCCATTACTGGGTCACACCTGGAGCCATTTTTGAGCTGAAGGAAAGTCAATCAGTGACACAGATTTTTGTAGAAAAGGAAAAATGAATCCTCTTAAGAAAAAATATCAATAACTCGGAGTAGAAATTTGGATTCATCCACAAAACATCCAGAAATAGTTTTGACACCCTCAGTTACAGAGATGGTTTTAGATCAATAATTTACATACGGCATCTTACCTTAAACTTAGAATTGTTCAGAAACATTAGTGTCTGATGTTTCAATTTTCATCTTTTGCCAAATTTAAAGTTTGGCATACTTACCTTACAGAAACAGAACTAAACAATGGGCAGAATCTTCCATTCTGGAGTCTAAGTTTGGTAACGGGGGGGGGGTGTCGGCATGATTCCCGCCAGGCAGTGGGAAGGCCGATGCACTGTCCAGTTCACTAATTATACATTAGCAAGGAGCTCAGCGAATCTTGTGGCGGGGTAGGCAAGAGTTCATCGGCCCTGTCATTCCCTCAATAGTAGAAGTATGAGATGTTGTTTAAATCTACACTGGTATTTTTGATTTCCTACAGTCTGAACAGGGATGTTGAAATAAATGTACGTGAGTCTAAACACGTGTTAGCATGTTACTACGTGTTACAATAACAATGCTTTCCATGACTGCCACTCTCTGGCACCATATTTAAATGGTGCCTGGACTGACCAGAAACTCGGAATTATTCCTCCAGAGTCATTGCGGCCGCAGCTCATACTGGAAGAGCTGGCAGATGTGAACAACCACATCCTGGGACATACAAGGGTACCTCTGGCATTGATTTTGGTCATCTCTAGATAAAAACGTCACCTGCGATACACACATGCTCAGGTCAATGTTTGCTATTCCAGTGTATCGGGTTTACCAGCATCCTGACTTTCTTGAGGCCCGCTGCCTCTTGCTCCTCAGGCCTTTGCTCCTCCTTGTCTTGTGCTAACCTGAGTTGGGCCCTCCTTCGCCTAATCTGGCTGACAGCCATTACCAAGGCTGGGATGCCTCCAGCTTACATCATCAATGTCTCAGTGGAGTGCTACATTAAGTGAGAATGTCCTTTACAGGTTTCCCTCCATCTCAAAGCCAGCAGGTAAGAGCAAAGCCCTTCACCTGGCCTCCGTCTGGACGTGGAGCCCTCACCCCATCATTTCCAGGTACGTATTCTGGAGGACGTGACATGGGGTTTCATCCATTTGTGCATGAATGCGTATGGAAACATTGCTCTTTGACCAGGGGAATGAGAGCCATGGACAAGAAACCTCACCCGGACCCTTTTCAACTTGTCTCCACTACCCACAAATTCCACAGAGAAGATATTGTCTAGGCAGCATAGAAAGATCCGCATGATCCCTGGTCAGCCATTACCATTCACCGAGAGGATGGAGGTTTGGAGTTGCGAGTTGGCTGCTCCCCCCCACCAGTTGTGGCCCCTGGATGCATCCATGGCCTTTCCTGCCTCTGACGACAGCCGATGGCAAATAGTGCAGAATGAACCCCATCTCCACACCTTGCTGGGATCTTGGTGTTACGAGACCAATGAATCGGAAACAAACATGCTGCAGTGCAGGCTTCCCTGTAGCGAAGATAATATAAATGAACATCTGTGACATCCAGTTGCTTCATAATTATTGGACTGTCCATTTAGTTGGCCACTTGTGCTGGCCTTGAACTCAACCCACCTGAAAATACCCTTCAACCGCTTTGAGGGATCTCTGACTAACTGTTGGACCCTATCATGATCTACTTCCACATGCCTTTCCTTCCCTCAGAGGAAAACAATGAACACAAACCTAAAGTTTCAAGCGTAGAGTTTAAAACGCAGTGGGAGAGAGATATTTTCAAAATAGTCAGAATCACCTACAGAATAATAATTACTTATTGTCAAAAGTAGGCTTCAATGAAGTTACTGTGAAAAGCCCCTAGTCGCCACATTCTGGCACCTGTTCGGAGAGGCTGCTACGGGAATTGAACTCGTGCTGCATTGCAAGCCAGCTATGTAGCCCACTGTGCTGAACCAGTCCCTCCTTCCCTGAATATCAGTGGCTTTCAAAAATTCTCTTCAATACAGGATTTGGAAATTGAAACAGGGTACTGATTAGAAAGAAATCTCATGCATTAAAAAACCCTAAATTGACTTTGGGTTATAACATAAAACATGGATTTTTCCAAATTTGAGATCTAAATTACAAATTTGTGCAAAGAATTCCTTGGAAATGTACACCAGATCTGAATGAAGAGAATAGACATAATAAGATCTCCCTGGTCATGACTGCCTGGGAGATTAACCGGGCAGCATTGAAGGATGGTGATGCTCCCTCCAGAGCTTGTGGAACTCAACCTTGTGGTGTGTTGGGATTGTGCATTAACCTGCCATGGTAATTTTGCAAGGGGAATAAGAACTACTTACAATTATCCGAACCGTTATCGTAAGCATCATTCATAGAAAGTACAGCACAGAACAGGCCCTTCGGCCCACGATGTTGTGCCGAACCTTTATTCTAGATTAAGAACAAATGAATCTACACCCCATCATTCTACCGTAATCCATGTACCTATCCAATAGCCGCTTGAAGGTCCCTAATGTTTCCGACTCAACTACTTCCACAGGCAGTGCATTCCATGCCCCCACTACTCTCTGGGTGGTAATACTGGGTCAAAAGCCTTGAGAAAACATCTGACTTTACAAAAGAATGGTGGGTGGAGAGAGATGTTGAGGGGGACTTCTTTGTGAACAGTTGGTGATGCCAAATGAAAACATGATGATAAAGATAGTGACCCATTAAAATATTGCAACTTCACGGAAAAGATTGTTTGCAAAACCTATCAAAACCTGTCAAACATCAACCTTTTAGGGAACTTACACTTACTTCTTAGCAGCTTGAAAATCGCAGGTGAAATAGTCTCCTTAAAGTACCACAGTTTACAATTATTTCCTAGTCTGGCTGTTAAAAGTTAGAGTAGAGGTGCAGGAGGCCATTTGGCCCATTGAATCCATGTTGGATACAATCAGTCCCATAGCCATGATCTTTGCTGCTGACCTCGAAGAAAGTTGCTCACAAAGAGAGAAAGATCTGTGGGGACAGCTACCCCCCCCACTTTTCCTGCCGGCATAAATCTGACATCAAGTCAAAGGGATGTCTTGGCATGCTGCATCAATGAGTCAACGAGTAGGTAAGCCACGAATCCCACTGAAGAATTCTCACAGCAAATCAGGAAGTTAAAAGCTCTTATTATATTTAACTTTTAATTTAAATTTTCAGATAGCTAAATAAATTATGATTGGATTAACAGTGAAGATAAACTTCAAATATGTGTAATTTTAAGATGTCGAAATTTGATATTCCACATATATAAAACTTGCTCCTGATGGCCAGTGAGGTAGGTTAGCAGCAAATATGACTCAGTACGCCATTAAAACCCAGTTACATCTCATTCAACAATGTGTAACTTTTTCAAGGGATTTTACAGTGAGACGAAGAATAATATTGATGGCTGTATCAATTTAATTGTGTTTCCATTGATTGCAGTCTGAGGGTGCCTCAACAATGCACCCTTCCAGAGAAGACTAGAATCACAAAACAATTTCTGGATTTCCACATTATTCTGTGCATGTACATACCCCAGAAGTTGCTGTCGATTTCAGTGGAGTAATGATGGCGAAAGCTGACAATTTTGCTAACATTGCCACCAAGAAATCTGGGTCGGTATGTTTCCATTTTTGGACACCCAAAAATGTAGGATTTGTGCTCTCAGAGCCATGGCTGCAGGTGCCGACACTAAGACAATTACAGCATTTCACGCAGTAAGACGGAGATGGTCATGGGAGCTACAGCGAATGTTGCACCTCTGATTTTCTACAAAATATTTTCCACTTCAACCGTGGGATCAGGAAAGCTGGCAATAGCGAGAAAGGGCAAATTAGAAAGGTGTGCTCAAATGCATATTTGTGGTTGGCTAAAGAAGTGCAGTCCAGTGAACAGGTTATTCATCTGCCCTCTAAGCTATTGGAACAGCCCCAGAATTAAAGGAAGAACAATCAATTTAAAATGGGAAAGAAAATGGTAAAAATAAGTCTACCGTTTCTTTTACATTCTGCCTTTTCAAATGGTATTCTCATTTCTGCCCCTAGGTGGTGGCACAGTTTGTAACTTGCAGCTAGAGCCCCTTCACTGCACCAAGAACTACCACAAGAGATGGTTACTATTGTGAACTAAACTAAATTGCAAGCTAACACATAAAAAAAGGGCATTTCATGGAACTCCTCCAGATACCATTCTCAATTCATTGTATTATCTGAGTGCTGATTAACATACATGGCAAAAATATTAACTATAACACAATCATCTGGCATACATTGAAGAAGCTTCCTTCCCATTGTTGCCAATATCAAATATAGCAGAAGTCACTACTTGCAACAATTATTAAAGTATTCTAAAATAACAAGCTTACACTAAAAATAGAAATAACTAGGAAATCTTCTCACCATGCAGCGAATAGAAGCATGGTAGCACAGTGGTTAGCACTGTTGCTTTACAGCGCCAGGATCCCAGGTTCGATGCCCGGCTTGGATCTCTGTCAGTGTGGAGTCTGCACGTTCTCCCCGTGTCTGCGTGGGTTTACTTTGGGTGCTCCAATATCCTCCCACAAGCCCCAAATACGTGCTATTAGGTAATTTGGACATTCTGAATTCTCCCTCAGTGTCAGTGTCTCCGAACAGGCGCCGGAGTGTGGCGACTAGGGGCTTTTCACAGTAACTTCATTGCAGTGCTAATGTAAGCCTACTTGTGACAATAAAGATTATTATTATTTAAAAAGGGCGGGAGCTGAGAATCAGATCAGAGATTTAAAAATAGCGGTAGCTGAGAATCAGAGCGGAGATTTAAAAAGAGCGGGAGCTGAAAGTCAGAGCGGAGATTTAAAAAGAGTGGGAGCTGAGAGTCAGAGCGGAGATTTAAAAAGAGCGGGAGCCGAGAGTCAGAGCGGAGATTTAAAAATAGCGGTAGCTGAGAATCAGAGCGGAGATTTAAAAAGAGCGGGAGCTGAAAGTCAGAGCGGAGATTTAAAAAGAGTGGGAGCTGAGAGTCAGAGCGGAGATTTAAAAAGAGTGGGAGCTGAGAGTCAGAGCGAAGATTTAAAAAGAGTGGGAGCAGAGAGTTAGACCAGAGATTTAAAAAGAGTGGGAGCTGAGAGTCAGAGCGGAGATTTAAAAAGAGCGGGAGCCGAGAGTCAGAGCGGAGATTTAAAAAGAGCGGGAGCGGAGAGTCAGAGCGGAGATTTTAAAATAGTGGGAGCGGAGAGTTAGAGTAGAGATTTAAAAAGAGCTGGAGCTGAGAGTCAGAGAGGAGATTTAAAAATAGCTGGAGCTGAGAATCAGAGCGGAGATTTAAAAAGAGCGGGAGCTGAGAGTCAGAGTAGAGATTTAGAAAGATCGGGAGCTGAGAGTAAGAGCGGAGATTTAAAAAGAGCGGGAGCGGAGAGTTAGAGTAGAGATTTAAAAAGAGTGGGAGCTGAGAGTTAGAGCAGAGATTTAAAAAGAGTGGGAGCTGAGAGTCAGAGCGAAGATTTAAAAAGAGTGGGAGCAGAGAGTTAGACCAGAGATTTAAAAAGAGTGGGAGCTGAGAGTCAGAGCGGAGATTTAAAAAGAGCGGGAGCTGAGAGTCAGAGCGGAGATTTTAAAATAGTGGGAGCGGAGAGTTAGAGTAGAGATTTAAAAAGAGCTGGAGCTGAGAGTCAGAGAGGAGATTTAAAAATAGCTGGAGCTGAGAATCAGAGCGGAGATTTAAAAAGAGCGGGAGCTGAGAGTCAGAGTAGAGATTTAAAAAGAGCGGGAGCTGAGAGTAAGAGCGGAGATTTAAAAAGAGTGGGAGCGGAGAGTTAGAGTAGAGATTTAAAAAGAGTGGGAGCTGAGAGTTAGAGCAGAGATTTAAAAAGAGTGGGAGCTGAGAGTCAGAGCAGAGATTTAAAAAGAGTGGGAGCTGAGAGTCAGAGCGAAGATTTAAAAAGAGTGGGAGCAGAGAGTTAGACCAGAGATTTAAAAAGAGCGGGAGCTGAGAGTCAGAGCGGAGATTTAAAAAGAGCGGGAGCAGAGAGTCAGAGCGGAGATTTTAAAATAGTGGGAGCGGAGAGTTAGAGTAGAGATTTAAAAAGAGCTGGAGCTGAGAGTCAGAGAGGAGATTTAAAAATAGCTGGAGCTGAGAATCAGAGCAGAGATTTAAAAAGAGCGGGAGCTGAGAGTCAGAGTAGAGATTTAAAAAGAGCGGGAGCTGAGAGTAAGAGCGGAGATTTTAAAAGAGCGGGAGCTGAGAGTCAGAGCAGAGATTTAAAAAGAGCTGGAACTGAGAGTCAGGAGATTTAAAAAGAGTGGGAGCAGAGAGTTAGACCAGAGATTTAAAAAGAGTGGGAGCTGAGAGTCAGAGCGGAGATTTAAAAAGAGCCGGAGCAGAGAGTCAGAGCGGAGATTTTAAAATAGCGGGAGCGGAGAGTTAGAGTAGAGATTTAAAAAGAGCTGGAGCTGAGAGTCAGAGAGGAGATTTAAAAATAGCTGGAACTGAGAATCAGAGCGGAGATTTAAAAAGAGCGGGAGCTGAGAGTCAGAGTAGAGATTTAAAAAGAGCGGGAGCTGAGAGTCAGAGCGGAGATTTAAAAAGAGCTGGAGCTGAGAGTCAGGAGATGTAAAAAGAGTGGGAGCTGAGAGTCAGAGCGGAGATTTAAAAAGAGTGGGAGCTGAGAGTCAGAGCGGAGATTTAAAAAGAGCGGGTGCTGAGAGTCAGAGCGGAGATTTAAAAAGAGCGGGAGCGGAGATTTAAAAAGAGCGGGCGTGGAGAGTCAGAGCGGTGATTAAAAAAGAGCGGGAGGGAGCGGAGAGTCAGAGCGGAGATTTAAAAAGAGCGGGAGCTGAGAGGAACACCTCTGGGCAGCAGGCTGAGTTTGAAAAACAATCCAGGAGTGACATCACAGGAAAACGATAAGTTCATTGGCTGGTAAGTAACTGCTAATTTGCGATACCTATTCCAAATTGCTTTCAGCTTAACAGTAAAAAGGAGAAATATTTTACAGATTGCAAAAACTAAAAACCAGCTGGAAATTTTTTTAAAAACAACAGAAGAACAAATTAATTAAAATAGAAATGCAGGACCAGGCGATGTGTTGTACCTGCACATTGTGGGAACAGGTAGACGCCATTGTGATTCCCAGTGAACATACCTGTAGCAAGTGATGGTTGTTCGAGGCACTTCAGCTCAGAGTTGATGAGCTGGAGACTGAGCTTCAGACGCTGCGTCACATGGAGGAGGGTTAATTGGACACTTTGTTTAAAGATGTAGTCACACTCCTTAGATTAACTACCTTAAATTAAGCCAGTGGAACAGGAGGGTGTGACTATGAGTGAGGTACGTAGAGGGATCCAGGAGATAGGGCGTCAGGAGCTTCAGCCCTTGTCCTTGTCCAACAGGTTCGAGATTCTTGCTCCTTATGGACGGGAGCAGGGACTGTGGGGAGGCTGAGCAAACTGACCACAGCACCATGGTACAGTGAGCCCTACAATGGGGGAGAGAAAATAAATGTAGTCATAATCAGGGATAGTATAGTTAGGGGCATAGACACTGTTCTCCGTGACCAGGATCGAGAGTCCCGAACATTGTGTTGCCCATCTGGTCCTCGGTTTGGTATATCTCATCTGGGCTACACAGGGTCTTGAGTGGGAGGGTAAAGATACAGTTGTCATAGTCCACCTAAGTACCAATAACATACGTAGAACAAGGATAAAGGAATATGAGCAGCTAGGGGCTAAATTAAAAAGCAGAACCAAAAAGATAATAATCTCCAGGTTACTACCTGAGCCACGAGCTAATTGGCACAGGGCCAATAAGATTAAAGAGGTAAATGTGCGGCTCAAAGGTTAGTGTGGGAGAAATGGGTCTGAATTCATAGGACATTGGTAGCGGTACAGGGAAAGGAGGCAACTTTTCCGATGGAAGGGTCTTGACCTCGATCATGCTGGGACCAGAGTCCTGGCAAATTGTATAACTAGGATTGTAGATAGGGAGTTAAACTAAATAGTGGGCTGGAGGGTTCAGTTGTATGGAAAATTAGAAAATAAAAGTTAAAGGAGAGGGAGGAGTGCAGGTCAATGATGAGGACTTTAAACCAGTTAAAAAGGGGGGGGGAGGGCTCAGGAGAGGTGGGTAAAGTTTCCAGACAAGTAATAGAACAGAGAGTATGGAAAGTGGCAGGAATCTAACTTCAGGCACAGCGGATAAGGGAACAACTATGAGAAGGGGGCTGTCAACGCAGGGTGTTGTACCTAAATGCACGCAGTATCTGAAACAAGGTAAATGAGCTAGTAGTGCAAAATGTAGTTGGCGGGTACGATGTTGTGGGCATCACGGAGACATGGCTGAAAGGGAATCAGGGCTGGGATCTAAATATCCAAAGATATGTGTCCTATTGAAAGGATAGGCCGAGGGTTGCCTTGTTTGTAAGAAATAAAATTAAATCGATGGCAAGAAGCGATATAGGGAAGGCATAGAATCTGTGTGGATAGGGTTGAGGAATCACAAAGGAAATAAAGACCTTGATGGGAGTTATGTACGGGCCCCCTAGCAGTAATCAGGACGTGGGATAGAAAAGGTATATACAGGCAACATGACAATAATCACGGGGGACTTCAATATGCAGGTGGACTGGGAAATCAGGTTGTTAGCGGGTCCCAAGAAAAGGAATTTGTAGTATGTCTAAGAGATGTTTTTTTGGAGCAACTTGTGGTAGAGCCCACTAGGGAACAGGCAATTCTGAATTTGGTGATCTGTAATGAGGCAGACTTGGTAAGAGAACTTAAGGTGAAGGAACCCTTAGGGAGCAGTGAACACAATATGATAGAATTTACCCTGCAGTTTAAGAGGGAGAAGCTGGAATCAGATGTAACGACATTACAAATGAATAAAAGTAATTACAAAGACATGAGGGAGGATCTGGCCAGAGTTGATTGGAAGGGGAGCCTAGCAGGGAAGACGGTGGAACAGCGATGGCAGGGGTTTTTGGGGTTATTTGGGAGGCACAACAGACATTCATCCCAAGGAGGGGGAAACATGCTAAGGGGAGGACGAGGCTACCATGGCTGACAAGTCAGGGATAGCATAAAAGCAAAGCGTACAAAGTGGCGAGGATTAGTGGGAGGCCAGAGGATTGGGAAGCCTTTAAAAGCAAGCAGAGGACAACTAAAAAAGCAATAAGGGAGACAAGATGAAATATGAGCTTAAGCTAGCTTGTAATATACAAGGAGATTGCACAAGCTTTTTTTCAATACATATAAGGTAAGAGAGTGGCAAGAATGGGCATTGGACCACTGGAAAATGATGCTGGAGTAGTAGTAATGGGGAACAAGGAAATGGCAGAGGTACGGAAAGGTACTTTGCATCAGACTTCACAGTGGAAGACACCAGAGGGATATCAGAACTTCAGGAGAGTCAGGGGGTAGAACATACAGTGCAGAAGGAGGCCGTTCAGCCCATCGAGTCTGCACCAACCCACTTAAGCCCTCACTTCCACCCTATCCCCGTAACCCAATAACCCCTCCTAACCTTTTTGGACATTTAGGGCAATTTAGCATGGCCTAAGAGGTGGTTAAGTGAGGGTAGAGGTGAGTGTAGTGGTCATCACTAAGGAGAAGATGCTGGGGAAGCTGAAAGGTCTGAGGGTGGATAAATCACCCGGACAGGATGGACTACACCCCAGAGTTCTGAAGGAGGTAGTGGAGGCAGTTTTGGTGATCTTTCAGGAATCACTGGAGTCGGGGAGGGTCTCCGAGGATTGTAAAATGGCGAATGTAACACCCCTCTGTTTAAGAAGGGAGGGAGGGAGGCGGAAGACGGGAAACTCTAAGACGGTTAGCCTGATCTCAATCGTAGGCAAAATTTTAGAGTCCATTATTAAGGTTGGGATTGTAGAGTACTTGTCAGTGCATGGTAAAATAGCGCTGAGTCAGCATGGCTTCGTCAAGATGACTTCATGCCTGACAAGTTTATTAGAATTCTCTGAGTAAGTTAGATAAAGGAGAGCCATTGATTTGTTTGGATTTCCAGAAGGCCTTTGACAAGGTGCCATACAGGGGGCTACTAAATAAGATAAGAGCCCATGGTGTTATGGGCAAGGATAGAGGGTTGGCTGACTGGCAGAAGGCAGAGAGTGGGGATAAAGGGTTTTTTCAAGATGGTAACCGATGACTAGTGGTGTTCTACTGGGGTCACTGTTGGGACCACAACTATTCACGATGTACATTAATAAACTGGAAGAAGGAACTGAAGGCATTGTTGCTAAGTTTGCAGATGATACAAAAATATGTAGGGGGACAGGTAGTGTTGTGGAAGCAGAGAGGCTGCAAAAGGACTTGGACAGGCTAGGAGAGTGGGCAAAGAAGTAGCAGAAAAGTGTAAGGTTATTCACATTGGTAGGAAGAATAGAGACATAGACAATTTTCTACATGCGGAAAGACTTCGGAAATCTGAGCAGGGATGTACTGCTGAGGCTGGATAAGGCTAGAGTCAGACCCCATTTGGAATATTGCAAGCAGATTTGGGCCCTGTATTTAAGAAAGACTGTGTTGACCTTGGAGGAGATCCAGAGGAGACTCACAAGAATGATCCCGGGAATGAAGAGCTTGTCATCATAGATTATCATAGAATTTACAGTGCATGTGAGAAGCAGTTGAGGACTCTGGATCTCTTTTCGATGGAGTTTAGAAGGATGAAGGGGGATCTCATTTAAACTTACAGTATACTGAGAGGCCTAGATAGAGTGGATGTGGAGAAGATGTTCACACTAATAGGACAGATGAGAACCCAAGGGCACAGTCTCAGACTGAAGGGACAATCCTTTACAACTGAGATGAGAGGGAATTTCTTCAACCAAAGGGTCGCGAACCTGTGGAACGCATTGCCACAGCAGGCTGTGAAGTCCAAGTCACTGAGTGAATTTAAGACAGAGATAGATAGCTTCTTGATTAATAAGGGTATCAGGAGTTACGGGGAGAAGGCAGGAGAATGGGAATGAGAAACATATCAGCCAGGATCGAATGGCGGAGCAGACTCGATGGGCCGGATGGCCTACTTCTGCTCCTCTCATGGTTTTATGGATGTGAATTACACGAGGACATTTTCCTCATTTCTTGCTTTGAACAATTTAAAAGAATTTTTTTTTTGCTAGGATTCGGAGAGAAAGCAGTGCTTCCTACATGGTCATGTCAGTCCTTCGATATAAGTGGTTGTTCAGCAATGGAACATGGGATTGAAAAGACATTTGTGTCTAAATGAGACTGATGTGGCTTTTCATTCTTTTGCCCCATGACTGTATTTTTCATTTAATCACTGTGCAAGGTAAGGCAAAGTCGCCCTAGTCCCAGATGACCATAGGCTGCTTCCCCTTTGAGGGGCAGAGCTGACTGGTGGTGGTTTAACCTGACGGCCACCACACCTTGTTAGCCCCGCTCCTTCAATGCGGCCGGGACTTCTTCGCCTTGTGGGTCCACCGGCTCGCTCGCTGGTTTGTCCAAGCTCCTGTTGCCTCTCATTTCATCGCACCCTCTGGCTCAGCTGTTGCTCAGCATTCCGGTTCATATTCCGTTTGTAGATTGAAAAGGGTGATGAGGGGATGCTGTTTGTCTCGGTTCTGGTGGGCTTTCTTCGGTTAAAAGTGCCTAAATTTGATTTCCTAGGAGAGCTACCTTCCGTGCATCCGCTCAGCACGTTGCCGTCACTGGAAGTCCAATTGCATTAAGATTAAGTATTCTCTATCACGCTGCACATTGCATCTGAGCCAATAGGGCACGGAATTGGCCTGTGACAAAAAGCTCCTAAGGAGCAAGTACGTGGCAGGTGAGATTGGCTCATACTCTCCGCCCCCTTTTCCTTTATCGGCAGATCTGACAAACTTGAGGAGGGGGATTGAAAGCACAAGTCTACACCTGTGACACAAGGAGCACAAGGACACTGGAACCAAAGGATCAGCCATTCTCTCACAGCAAACAAAATAAATCATAGCCTAAAAATGACCTGCAGCCTTCAGTTATATTCTGTGTCTTTTCACTTTCATTTCTGAAAATGGGAACTCGATACTCATCCTTCATTTTGTTTCTGCAGTTTTACGTGTGACTGCGTCGATACAGGATTTGTGGGTATTAACTGTGAGACAGACATCCTGGAGTGTGTGTCCAATCCCTGTGTTAACAATGCCACTTGTCTGGAAGGAGTGAAGGGCTACACTTGTCTCTGCTGGGCTGGTGAGTATGCATTGGAGGAACATAAATGAGGCGAGGGGACCCGCGGTTTTGGGGGGGGGGGGTGGAAGGTGAGGGGGGGTGGAAGGTGAGGGGGGGGTGGAAGGTGAGGGAGGGGGAGGTGAGGGGGGGTGGAAGGTGAGGGGGGGGAGGTGAGGGGGGTGGAAGGTGAGGGGGGGTTGGAAGGTGAGAGGGGGTTGGAAGGTGAGGGGGGTGGAAGGTGAGGGGGGTGGGTGGAAGGTGAGGGGGGTGGGTGGAAGGTGAGGGGTTGCGGGTGGGTGGTGAGGGGGGGGCGGACGGTGAGGGGGGTGGAAGGTGAGGGGGGGATGGGTGGAAGGTGAGGGGGGGCACCCACATGCACTAGAAGTGAGTATTAAGGGCAGCACAGTGGCATAGTGGGTTAGCCCTGCTGCCTCACGGCGCCGAGGTCCCAGGTTCGATCCTGGCTTTGGGTCACTGTCCGTGTGGAGTTTGTACATTCTCCCCGTGTTTGCGTGGGTTTCGCCCCCACAACCAAAAGATGTGCAGGGTAGGTGGATTGAACACGCTAAATTGCCTCTTAATTGGAAAAAATGAATTGGGTACTCTAAATTTATTTTTAAAAAAGAATTAACAAAATAAAATAAATTAAATTAAAATTAAAAAAAGGAGTGAGTATTAGACTGAACAGCGACCTAGAGTCTGCTCACCAAGACCATCTGGAGTGGGATTCAGATTCTGGACTTTGTGACTTAGAGGTGGGAGTGTTACCTCAAAAGTCAAAGATGTGCTTCCAGTCAAGAATTGGTCGGAAAAAGTCAAGTTGAGGTGGTTTTTAAAACTTCACATTTTCTGTTCATGTTTGAAAAAATGCATCCAAAGTGTTAAAATATGGTGACGTTAGTGACCATGGCCCTCCCTTTATTTAGTGGAGCCATTCAGAAAACTATTCGGTGCAGCTTTGCGGGGGGGGGGGGTTGCTGGAGGGTATTTCCGCACACATGAATTAAGATGGGAAAATCATCCTGTGATCACTTCTATTTCGGCATTAGGAAGATCGATGAATACTTAACCGTTTCTTCTGGGTGGTGTTGTGGAGGCAAAGGTTCTGTGAATTATTACCAGAGACAGAGTTACTGAGCCCTTGGACAAACATGAACTGATCAGAACGGGCCAGTCTGGATTTGTAAAGAGCACGTTATGTTTAACAAAGCTGGTTGGGGGGGGGGTGGAGAGGATGTGGGGGGGGGGGGGGGTGGAGGGGATGTCCTGGGAAGAGGGGGGGGATGGGCGGGGAAAGGGGGGACTGCCTGGGAGGGTGGATGAGCAAGAGATAACATGAAGGGTTGGGGAAACTGGCACGTACGGGTGAGGGCGAGTGTACAAAGCTGTGTAAATATATCATTTTGCCATGTATATATCTTGCTCTGCGCAATTTCTCATTTTTTTTTGTTAGGGGGGGGGGTTATTGTTTGTAAGGGAGAAAAATTGTGTTAAAAAAACTTTAATAAATATATTTTTTTAAAAAACAAAGCTGGTTGGTTTGTTTTGAGGAGGTAACTAACCGTGATAAGGGTTTAACAAAGTCACCAAACCGTCTCCTTTTAAAGCTATTGGGGATAATCAATTGAAAATTTCAACCCAAAAGCTTTTTGTGCAATGATATTAAATGCTACGGATCCAAGGAAGGTAGGCAGAGTTGAGTTGCAGATCAGTCATGATGCAACTGAACGATGGCCTGGCTCAAGGGGTTGGTTGCCCTTATTGTGTATTGCAGCACGGTGGCAAAGTAGTTAGCACTGCTGCTTCACAGCGCCAGGGACCCGGATTCGATTCCGGCCTCGGGTGACTGTGTGGAGTTTGCACATTCTCCCCATGCCTGTGTGGGTTTCCTCCGGGTGCTCCGGTTTCCTCCCATGGTCTAAAGATGTGCAGCTTATGTGGAGCTGCTCCCGTTTTAGAACATACAGTGCAGAAGGAGGCCATTCGGCCCATCAAGTCTGCACCGACCCACTTGAGCCCTCACCTCAACCCTATCCCCGTAACCCAATAACCTCTCCTAACCTTTTTTGGTCACTAAGGGCAATTTATCATGGCCAATCCACCTAATCTGTGCATCTTTGGACTGTGGGAGGAAACCGGAGCACCCGAGGGAAACCCACGCAGACATGGGGAGAACGTGCAGACTCCGCACAAACCGTGACCCAGCAGGGAATCGAACCTGGGACCCTGGAGCTGTGAAGCCCAGTGCTAATCACTTGTGCTACCGTGCATCCTGAAAAAATTCCAGATTTGTCAAGTATGATTTCCTTTTAGTGAATCTATGCTGACTTGGACCAATCCAGTTGTCACTTTTCAAATGCTCAGTTATTTCATCCTTAATAAGTGATTCCAGCATTTTCCCCACCACCGATGTCAGGCTAACCGGTCTATAATTTGCTGTTTTCTCTCTCCTTCCTTTTTTAAAAGAGAGGGTTACATTAGCTACCCTCCAATCCGTTTTGTTCTGTATTAGTATGGGTCTTGACCAAACTGCCAATGGGCCATACAGCCACATTCATTTTCAGCTCCTAATTACTACCATTAATTGCTATGTAAATAATGTTGCTTTAGTCCTGTTCTTAGTGCCATACGATGAGCAGTCAGTCAAGCTGATTGCAGTGCCAGGATTAAGGGTCCCAAATTCATTGAATATTAAGAACAAGTATCTAGCGTTTGTGGTTTGTATCCATTTCAACAGGTTACACTGGGCCACACTGTGAACTTGATATCGATGAATGCACAATGGGGCCTTGCATGAATAATGGCACGTGTTTGGAACGCTCCAATCAAGAACATTATGGCAAACTTCGACAATTCAACCTCACTTTCAGTTATGCCGAAGCAATTGGTTACATTTGCGTTTGTCAACTTGGCTTCACAGGTAGGCCTCATCTTTAGACCACAAATCAAAAATTCAGGCTTTGAATGCTGTGGAAAGGCAGCAAAGGGCTCACAGTTCCCTCTGTCTCCCCACTGCCTTGGAAAATGCAGGTGAACTTGCTTCCCAATCCCAGGAGGGGGGTGTGGGGGGCTATTATAATATGTACCTCTTGATACCACTTCCCACAGGTAAGGGTGAAAAGATGGAGTAGGGGCAGGGGGTGGGGTTGCTACCAAACATTCTGGAGGAACTTTCAGCATGTGGATAAGTTTATAGGTGTTTTTATTTTTTGACTCTCCGCAATAGTGACAACTGGTTGGAATGAAACATCGTTGGCAAAGTAGTTTCTCAGTTATCGGATTTGAAAAAACTAACACTTCTGGCTTTAAATGCCGGAAGAACAACGTCGCCTATAACATGAAAATCTTTCAGATTTCTAGCTAATATTATCAATAGTAAAACTGGCCGGAGAATCACCAGATCCCAGGCAGCGACTAACAGCACCGGTCGAGCCAGAAGGGATGGCGCTGGCCATGCTGGAACCTGAATCCGCCCTCCCCGACCCCATAGCCCATCCCCTGGCCACCTCCCACCACACCCCCCCCGGCCCTTGCAGCAGCCCGTCCCCAGCCAGCGGCATGGATCCCGGACGAGTGTGGCGGTGCTGGAGACTGTCCGCAGTCGGCACGCCAGGTTCCCGACCAATGGGATCACACGCGGCCCCCGCCGCCTGGAACTCAGCCCATCAGGGTGTAGCATCGCGGGTGGGCCGGCTGATGATGCACCAAAGACCTTGCGACTGCGCGCCGCACGCATCCCGATGACGCAGATTTGGAGGGGATGGAGCATTACGACCCAACGTCAAATTGGCGCCAGCCCCGAACCAGGCGTCGGAAGCCATTCTCCGCCCGATCGCTGATCCCGATTTCGGCATCGGGCTACGGAGAATCCAGCCCAGAGGCAGGATTAAGGAGGATGTGGAATATGGCCAGGGAGGGGGAAGAGAGGCAGGAATGTTAAGGAATGGATTAAGAGACATTCCAATTAGATGTCTCATTGATGTTAAGTTCCAATAATTGACACTGATATGTAAAGAGGTTGCAGGTGGCACTTGTGTGCTGTGGTGATAGAGTTTTGTACAGAGTGAGCTCAAGGAAAATAGAGGTGTCTTGGGAAAGGAGCAGAACTCTTGACCATTTGCTGAACAGCAGCCAGAAGCTAACACGGACTAGGGTTTTCTCAAGGTACAGAGTGGAGTAGTGAAAGACAATCCAAGGAAGACAATCTTAGGGCTGAGGTCACAGTGTCGGGGGCCATATTGACGAGACTGTCCCGGGGATGAGGTCACGCTGGCGGGGGCCATATTGACAAGACTGTCCCGGGGATGAGGTCACGCTGGGGGGGGGCCATATTGAAGAGACTGTCCTGGGGATGAGGTCACAGTGGCAGGGGCCATATTGAAGAGACAGTCCCGGGGATGAGGTCACAGTGGCAGGGGCCATATTGAAGAGACAGTGCCGGGGATGAGGTCACGCTGGCGGGGGCCATATTGAAGAGACTGTCCTGGGGATGAGGTCACAGTGGCAGGGGCCATATTGAAGAGACAGTCCCGGGGATGAGGTCACGGTATCGGGGGCCATGTTGAAGAGATTGTCCAAGGGAGCTGAGGCCGCGCTGTCGGGGCCATATTGAAGAGACAGTCCCGGGGATGAGGTCACGCTGTCGCACCATATTGAAGAGACAGTCCCGGGGATGAGGTCACGCTGTCAGATGCCATATTGATGAAACTGTCCTGGGGTTAGGCTCACAGCCCCATGTGATGGATGGCACAGTCACAGACAGGGGAGGCATCTGTATCCTGCAAGTCTGTAGCTGAAATTCATAGAACATAAGAACTAGGAGCAGGAGTAGGCCATCTGGCCCCTCGAGCCTGCTCCACCATTCAATGAGATCATGGCTGATCTTTTGTGGACTCAGCTCCACTTTCCGGCCCGAACACCATAACCCTTAATCCCTTTATTTTTCAAAAAACTATCTATCTTTATCTTAAAAACATTTAATGAAGGAGCCTCTACTGCTTCACTGGGCAAGGAATTCCATAGATTCACAACCCTTTGGGTGAAGAAATTCCTCCTAAACTCAGTCCTAAATCTACTTCTCCTTATTTTGAGGCTATGCCCCCTAGTTCTGCTTTCACCCGCCAGTGGAAACAACCTGCCCGCATCTATCCTATCTATTCCCTTCATAATCTTATATGTTTCTATAAGATCCCCCCTCATCCTTCTAAATTCCAACGAGTACAGTCCCAGTCTACTCAACCTCTCCTCGTAATCCAACCCCTTCAGCTCTGGGATTAACCTAGTGAATCTCCTCTGCACACCCTCCAGTGCCAGTACGTCCTTTCTCAAGTAAGGAGACCAAAACACAATACTCCAGGTGTGGCCTCACTAACACCTTATACAATTGCAGCAGAACCTCCCTAGTCTTAAATTCCATCCCTCTAGCAATGAAGGCCAACATTCCATTTGCCTTCTTAATCACCTGTTGCACCTGAAAACCAACTTTCTGCGACTCATGCACTAGCACACCCAGGTCTCTCGGCACAGCAGCATGTTTTAATATTTTATCATTTAAATAATAATCCCTTTTGCTGTTATTCCTACCAAATTGGATAACCTCACATTTGTCAACATTGTATTCCATCTGCCAGACCCTAGCCCATTCACTTAGCCTATCCAAATCCCTCTGCAGACTTCCAGTATCCTCTGCACTTTTTGCTTCACCACTTATCTTAGTGTCGTCTGCAAACTTGGACACATTGCCCTTGGTCCCCAACTCCAAATCATCTATGTAAATTGTGAACAGTTGTGGGCCCAACACTGATCCCTGAGGGACACCACTAGCTACTGATTGCCAACCAGAGAAACACCCATTAATCCCCACTCTTTGCTTTCTATTAATTAACCAATCCTCTATCCATGCTACTACTTTCCCCTTAATGCCATGCATCTTTATCTTATGCAACAACCTTTTGTGTGGCACCTTGTCAAAGGTTTTCTGGAAATCCAGATATACCACATCCATTGGCTCCCCGTTATCTACCGCACTGTTAATGTCCTCAAAAAATTCCACTAAATTAGTTAGGCACGACCTGCCCTTTATGAACCCATGCTGCGTCTGTCCAATGGGACAATTTCCATCCAGATGCCTCGCTATTTCTTCCTTGATGATAGATTCCAGCATCTTCCCTACTACCGAAGTTAAGCTCACTGGCCTATAATTACCCGCTTTCTGCCTACCTCCTTTTTTAAACAGTGGTGTCACGTTTGCTAATTTCCAATCCGCCGGGACCACCCCAGAGTCTAGTGAATTTTGGTAAATTATCACTAGTGCATTTGCAATTTCCCTAGCCATCTCTTTTAGCACTCTGGGATGCATTCCATCAGGGCCAGGAGACTTGTCTACCTTTAGCCCCATTAGCTTTCCCATCACTACCTCCTTGGTGATATCAATCCTCTCAAGGTCCTCACCTGTCATAGCCTCATTTCCATCAGTCACTGGCATGTTATTTGTGTCTTCCACTGTGAAGACCGACCCAAAAAACCTGTTCAGTTCCTCAGCCATTTCCTCATCTCCCATTATTAAATCTCCCTTCTCATCCTCTAAGGGACCAATATTTACCTTAGCCACTCTTTTTTGTTTTATGTATTTGTAGAAACTTTTACTATCTGTTTTTATATTCTGAGCAAGTTTACTCTCATAATCTATCTTACTCTTCTTTATAGCTTTTTTAGTAGCTTTCTGTTGCCCCCTAAAGATTTCCCAGTCCTCTAGTCTCCCACTGATCTTTGCTACTTTGTATGTTTTTTCCTTCAATTTGATACTCTCCCTTATTTCCTTAGATATCCACGGTCGATTTTCCCTCTTTTTACCGTCCTTCATTTTTGTTGGTATAAACCTTTGCTGGGCACTGTGAAAAATCACTTGGAAGGTTCTCCACTGTTCCTCAACTGTTTCACCATAAAGTCTTTGCTCCCAGTCTACCTTAGCTAGTTCTTCTCTCATCCCATTGTAATCTCCTTTGTTTAAGCACAAAACACTAGTGCTTGATTTTACCTTCTCACCCTCCATCTGTATTTTAAATTCCACCATATTGTGATCGCTCCTTCCGAGAGGATCCCTAACTATGAGATCCTGAATCAATCCTGTCTCATTACACAGGACCAGATCTAGGACCGCTTGTTCCCTCGTAGGTTCCATTACATACTGTTCGAGGAAACTATCGCGGATACATTCTATAAACTCCTCCTCAAGGCTGCCTTGACCGACCTGGTTAAACCAATCAACATGTAGATTAAAATCCCCCATGATAACTGCTGTACCATTTCTACATGCATCCGTTATTTCTTTGTTTATTGCCTGCCCCACCATAATGTTACTATTTGGTGGCCTATAGATTACTCCTATCAGTGACTCATGGGAGGGGTATTGGTTAGTCTCAAGGGGATGGTGGAGGGAGGGGGTGGAAGAGAGGAAAGTCACGATGCATGTGACCTCGAGAAGGGAAGGGGACAGGTTGAAAAAAGGCATGGGGACTTCAACATTAATTGGTTTTGGGGGGGAGAATCAGAATATCCACATGGATAATGATGGTGTTGAAGGTAATCGAGGGTGGCTGCACACTGAGAAGAGGAAGGGGAATGAGGTCGTGAGGATACAGGACAAAAGGGGGGGGGATCTTGGTCGGTGATAGGGCGAGGTTAGAAGCTAGTTTCCCAGTTAAAGCTCAGCAGCACCATTTTTGAGCTCACCTCATGATGGCGCAGTTTGAAAAATGAGCTAGAAAAAAATAATCAGTCAGGGAGGGGACTCAGGGTGTGTAGGACAAGTCCAGCAAAGCAAATAATAATAATAATGACCAGTCTGGTGACAGCCTCTGATTACTCTGCCTGATGTTCCTATGTCTGTCATTTGCACCTCCAGCATTTCTCTCAGGTTCAATTGCAGAGGCAGGTCGATTTTCCCGCTCACCACTACATGTGGTCTCCAGAATGAAAACTTCCACCCTACACCTTACTGGCTTAGTTCCTGTGCAGTAACTTTGCGTAGAATGTTTCACAGTGAGAGCACTAAATCAGTACAAAGACATTTCGGATCCTGTGCTGAGATGATCAAAACTATATTCATGAAATGGTGGATTGATATAGCACAAAAGTAGGTCATTCAGCTCATCACATCATTGTCGGCTCTTTGAAAGAGTTATCCAAATAGTTTCACCCTCCTGCTCTTTTTCCATAGCCGAGCATATTTTTCCTGTTAAAGGGCATAACCAACCCTTTTGAAAATCATTTTCGAATCTGTTCCTCCCACGATTTCAGGCGATGAATTCCAGGCGACACCCTGCTGTGAGTCAGCAACCTTTCAGCCTAAGCACCACATCCAGCTTTGTTGATTGCTTATCACACAGCACTGTAAATAGTACTACAGCAACACTATTCACACAACAATTAATAATCGCAGTTCAGAACTAAAATAGCTGTATCGGTGGCACGGTAGCATAGTGGTTAGCACTGTTGCTTCACAGCGGCAGGGACCCGGGTTCGATTCCCGGCTCGGGTCAATGTCTGTGCGGAGTCTGCACGCTCTCTCCGTGTCTGTGTGGGTTTCCTCCGGGTGCTCCGCTTTCCTCCCACAAGTCCCGAAAGACGTGCTGTTAGGTAATTTGGACATTCTGAATTCTCCCTCAGTGTACCTGAACAGGCGCCGGAATGTGGCGACTAGCGGCTTTTCACAGTAACTTCATTGCAATGGTAATGTAAGCCTGCTTGTGACACTAATAAAGATTATAATAATCTTTATTTATAATATTTATTGTCACATGTAATGAATGGCGGAGCAGGCTTCCTGCTTCTATTTTCCATGTATGTTTCTATGAATGTTTACTTAATGGTGAATTAAGCGGTGGGCAGGAAGATTCTGTAATCGACTGCAACATGGCTTTACTGCCCTTTCCTAGGCTCCTTTGTGTTTGATGTTCTCCTTTACCATTAAGGATCCAACCCATGTCTTCTGACCACTTGCGTCAATATGTTCAGTTCCACGTGAAAGGATTCAAATGATAATTCAATTTGACGACTGTTAATAATTTGTTGCGCAACAAGGTTTTTAATTATTCTTTTTGTTCAAAAAGGAGAACGCTGCTCAGTAAACATCGATGAATGCAAATCTGGTCCTTGTATGAATCAAGGCACATGCGAAGATCAAAACAATGGATTCAAATGTCATTGTACACCCGGATTTACAGGTAATAGTTCCCAGTGTTTATGATCATTTTCTTTCCTTCTCTCCCGAAGAGATCTACTCTGTGCTGGGGAATGTTTCCACAGTCGTCCTTCGCTTTCCCGCCCTAGTGACCATTCTTTATGTGTGTGTCTCGAGAGTCACTAGAAGTGTAAGACTTTCGGCATATCAGTTTCCAGCTGCAAAAGGACAATACCTGATGTGTCAACGTGCTTCTCCATGAGTTTAAAGTTAAGTGTAGAAGTCAATATTTTCCTGCTTCTTTGACTGTGGTAAAGACTCAACAATAAATTGTTATGGTAAAATAACAAGGCTTTATTTACGAAACAACCGCATGCAGTTTTGGCTGAAAGTTGAGGTGGGAGAGCAGTTACTACCACTGCTGATTCCTACTCAAGTCTGTGCTTTTACAGAAAATCAGTTCAGTATTTATACATTATCATTATCAAGATTGCGTGACTACAGCTTAGTCAGGAATTCGATCGGAAGTAGAAACGTAAGCAATGTCATGAAAGAAGCATGGCCTGTTGAGTTTCTCGGACTCTTTGCCTCATCCCTCATATCATTATCTTGTCCTTTGATAGAACATTAAAAGGTCGGAGGAGACTCATCCATTCCTTATCTTGTCTTATTCATACCGCCCTGGGATATGGCGAGTTAGCCTTATCAGAAATTACAGAGGTCGGGCATTTTGGAATAGAACATAGAAAAATACAGCACAGAACAGGCCCTTCGGCCCACGATGTTGTGCCGAACCTTTGTCCTAGATTAATCATAGATTATCATTGAATTTACAGTGCAGAAGGAGCCCATTGAGTCTGCACCAGCTCTTGGAAAGAGCACCCTACCCATAGTCAACACCTCCACCCAACACTAAGGGCAATTTTGGACACTAAGGGCAATTTATCATGGCCAATCCACCTAACCTGCACATCTTTGGACTGTGGGAGGAAACCGGAGCACCCGGAGGAAACCCACACAGACTCGGGGAGGATGTGCAGACTCCACACAGACAGTGACCCAAGCCGGAATCGAACCTGGGACCCTGGGGCTGTGAAGCAATTGTGCTATCCACAATGCTACCGTGCTGCCCTTAAGAACAAATAAATCTACACTATATCATTTTACCGTAATCCATGTACCTATCCAATAGCTGCTTGAAGGTCCCTAATGTTTCCGACTCAACTACTTCCACAGGCAGTGCATTCCATGCCCCCAATACTCTCTGGGGTAGAGAAGCTTGACCTTCTCTGATCTTATTCATGCTTTAGGTTATGCGGAGTCAGCCTTACAAAGGGGTACATTGAAATGGCTAGGTCAGTTTTGCTCACATTGTACCGAATAGTTGACCAGTTTTCCCATCATGCCATTACTTAATTCGTACAACATCACAAAGTTGTCTCTTCCCAATTTCTCCATTTCTACCCAGCCACTTGAATGAAATATGCTTTGTGGCGATCCACATGCATCCTTGATACAGAGCCTTTCCACTAATTGCATTCTTAAATCTACAACTTGGGATTTTTTCCAATAATAAACAATTAAGCTTTCATTCTTCGTGGTTAAAACTCTAGATTTGGAAATTTCTACCCCCAATAAACCACAAAAAACAGTGTTGGATTACAAGCACTGTGACTCCTCAAAAATAATCTAATTTAAATATTAAATGGGGCGGAATGGTTAGCACTGCTGCCTCACGGCTCCGAGGTCCCAGGTTCGATCCCGGCCCTGGGTCACTGTCCGTGTGGAGTTTGCACATTCTCCCCGTGTCTGCGTGGGTTCCACCCCCACAACCCAAAAGATGTGCCGGGTAGGTGGATTGGCCACGCTAAATTGCCCTCAATTGGAAAAAAAATAATAATTGGGTACTATAAATTTATTTCAAAAAATAATATTTAAATATTAAAATTCAGCACCCGCCAAAAACAGAATCAATTTGCCCATCAGTGCAAACTACAAGCACCAACCGCTATCTCTGGACCTTGTTTTATGGCAACATTGTCAGGTAAGAAAATCAACGGTAGTTTTTCAAAGATACAGGTTGCTCAACTTAAGGAATTTCCGGTTTCACAATAAATAGTTTAAATAAGAGACTATCTGCCTTTGACTGTGAAAGATTTTTAAAAAGCCATTCTCACTATCTGGAAGTAAATTGAGCCAAGTATAAAATCTGGAGAAATAACTGCACCCAGGACGCTTTTCGGTACAAGTGTTGTAACAGTACAAGAACTGCGCACAGAATTCAGCATGAATTGAAGGAGTAGCTGTGTTGTTTAACTAAGAGGCGAAAGTACATTGCCTTGGCTGACAAATAAATGTTCGAACAAGAGTACATCGTGCAGTCAGTCACCTTTCATTGGTTACAGCTTGAGGGTGTCTGCATACAAAACATTTCCTTCGGATGTTCTTAAATTATTTTTTTTGGACAAAATTTTATTGAAAATTTTTGGTCAACCAACACAGTACATTGTGCATCCTTTACACAACATTATAACAATACAGATAATAATGACCTTTTTTATATAAACAAAAAACAACAAATAATAAATATTAAATAACAAAAATGAAAACTAGCCCTAATTGGCAACTGCGTTGTCACAGGCTATACCCCCCCACCCCCCCCACCCCCATCCCTCCCCCCCCACCCCCCCACCCCCATCCCTCCCCCCCCCCCACCCCCATCCCTCCCCCCCCCACCCCCACCCCCACCCCTCCCCCCCCCCCCACCCCCCCACCCCCCCACCCCCATCCCTCCCCCCCCCCCCCATCCCTCCCCCCCCACCCCCACCCCCACCCCTCCCCCCCCCCCACCCCCCCACCCCCATCCTCCCCCCCCACCCCCCCCATCCCTCCCCCCCCCCCCCACCCCCCCACCCCCATCCCTCCCCCCCCCCCACCCCCATCCCTCCCCCCCCCCCCACCCCCATCCCTCCCCCCCCCCCCACCCCATCCCTCCCCCCCCCCCCACCCCCCCACCCCCATCCCTCCCCCCCCCACCCCCCCACCCCCATCCCTCCCCCCCCCCACCCCCATCCCCCCCCCCCACCCCCCCACCCCCATCCCTCCCCCCCCCACCCCCATCCCTCCCCCCCCCCACCCCCATCCCTCCCCCCCCCACCCCCCCACCCCCATCCTCCCCCCCCCCCCACCCCCACCCCCCCCCCACCCCCCCACCCCCATCCCTCCCCCCACCCCCCCACCCCCATCCCTCCCCCCCCCCCACCCCCATCCCCCCCCCCCCACCCCCCCACCCCCATCCCTCCCCCCCCCCCACCCCCATCCCTCCCCCCCCCCCACCCCCATCCCTCCCCCCCCCCACCCCCCACCCCCATCCCTCCCCCCCCCCCCCATCCCTCCCCCCCCCACCCCCCCCATCCCCCCACCCCCCCCATCCCTCCCCCCCCCCCCCACCCCCCCCACCCCCCCCCATCCCTCCCCCCCCCCCACCCCCCCACCCCCCCCCATCCCTCCCCCCCCACCCCCCCCCCATCCCTCCCCCCCCCCCCACCCCCCCACCCCCCCCCATCCCTCCCCCCCCCCCCACCCCCCCACCCCCCCCCCCATCCCTCCCCCCCCCCCCACCCCCCCACCCCCCCCCCCCCCACCCCCCCACCCCCCCCCCCCACCCCCCCCCCATCCCTCCCCCCCCCCCACCCCCCCACCCCCCCCCCCCCCACCCCCCCCCATCCCTCCCCCCCCCCCACCCCCCCACCCCCCCCCCCCACCCCCCCCCATCCCTCCCCCCCCCCCCCCCCCCCCCACACCCCCCCCCCCACCCCCCCACCCCCCCCATCCCTCCCCCCCCCCCCCCCCCACCCCCCCCCCCCCCACCCCCCCCCCCCCCCACCCCCCCACCCCCCCCCCCCACCCCCCCCCCCCACCCCCCCACCCCCCCCCCCCCCACCCCCCCATCCCTCCCCCCCCCCCCCCCACCCCCCCCCCCCCCCACCCCCCCCCCCCCCCCACCCCCCCATCCCTCCCCCCCCCCCCCCACCCCCCCCCCCCCCACCCCCCCCCCCCCCCCCCACCCCCCCACCCCCCCCCCCCCCAAGTCCTGGGCTGCTGCTGCTGCCTTCTTTTTTCCCCCATCTATCTTTCCGCAAGATATTCGACGAACGGTTGCCACCGCCTGGTGAACCCTTGAGCCGACCCCCTTAGGACGAACTTAATCCGCTCTAGCTTTATGAACCCCGCCATATCATTTATCCAGGTCTCCACCCCCGGGGGCTTGGCTTCTTTCCACATTAGCAATATCTGCGCCGGGCTACTAGGGACGCAAAGGCCAAAACATCGGCCTCTCTCGCCTCCTGCACTCCCGGCTCTTGTGCAACCCCAAATATAGCCAACCCCCAGCTTGGTTCGACCCGGACTCCTACTACTTTTGAAAGCGCCTTTGTCACCCCCACCCAAAACCCCTGTAGTGCCGGGCATGACCAAAACATATGGGTATAATTCGCTGGGCTTCTCGAGCACCTCGCACACCTATCCTCCACCCCCAAAAAATTTACTGAGCCGTGTTCCAGTCATATGTGCCCTGTGTAATACCTTAAACTGAATCAGGCTTAGGCCTGGCCGCACGAGGACGACGAGTTTACCCTGTTTAGGGGCATCTGCCCACAGCCCCTCCTCGATCTCCTCCCCTAGCTCTTCTTCCCATTTCCCTTTTAGTTCGTCCACATAGTCTCCCCTTCGTCCCTCATTTCCTATATATATCCGACACCTTACCATCCCCCCACCCATTTCTTTGAGATGACTCTGTCCTGCACCTCTTGTGTCGGGAGCTGCGGGAATTCCCTCACCTGTTTGCCTCGCAAAAGCCCTCAATTGCATGTACCTGAATGCATTCCCTTGGGGCAACCCATATTTCTCGGTCAGCGCTCCCAGACTTGCGAACTTCCGTCCACAAATAGATCTTTCAGTTGCGTTATTCCTGCTCTTTGCCACATTCCATATCCCCCATCCATTCCCCCCGCGGCAAACCTATGGTTGTTTCTTATCGGGGACTCCCCCAATGCTCCGGTCTTTCCCCTATGTCGTCTCCACTGTCCCCAAATCTTCAGTGTAGCTACCACCACCGGGCTCGTGGTGTAGTTCCTCGGTGAGAACGGCAATGGGGCTGTCACCATAGCCTGCAGGCTGGTCCCCCTACAGGACGCCCTCTCTAATCTCTTCCACGCCGCTCCCTCCTCCTCTCCCATCCACTTACTCACCATTGAAATATTAGCGGCCCAATAATACTCACTTAGGCTCGGTAATGCCAGCCCCCCCCCTATCCCTACTACGCTGTAAGAATCCCTTCCTCACTCTCGGAGTCTTCCCGGCCCAAACAAAACCCATGATGCTCTTTTCTATCCTTTTAAAAAAAAGCCTTCGTGATCACCACCGGGAGGCACTGAAACACAAAGAGGAATCTCGGGAGGACCACCATCTTAACCGCCTGCACCCTCCCTGCCATTGACAGTGCTACCATATCCCATCTCTTGAAATCTTCCTCCATCTGTTCCACAACCGCGTTAAATTTAGCCTGTGCAATGTGCCCCAATTCTTAGCTATCTGGATCCCCAGGTAACGAAAGTCTCTTGTTACCTTCCTCAACGTAGGTCTTCTATTTCTCTACTCTGCTCCCCTGGATGCACCACAAACAGCTCACTTTTCCCCATGTTCAATTTATACCCTGAAAAATCCCCAAACTCCCCAAGTATCCGCATTATTTCTGGCATCCCCTCCGCCGGATCCGCCACATATAGTAGCAGATCATCCGCATATAAAGATACCCGGTGTTCTTCTCCTCCCCTAAGTATTCCCCTCCATCTCTTGGAACCTCTCAGCGCTATCGCCAGGGGCTCAATCGCCAGTGCAAACAGTAATGGGGACAGAGGACATCCCTGCCTTGTCCCTCTATGGAGCCGAAAATATGCCGATCCCCGTCCATTCGTGACCACACTCGCCACTGGGGCCCTATACAACAGCTGCACCCATCTAACATACCCCTCTCCAAAACCAAATCTCCTCAACACCTCCCACAGATAATCCCATTCCACTCTATCAAATGCTTTCTCGGCATCCATCGCCACTACTATCTCCGTTTCACCCTCTGGTGGGGCCATCATCATTACCCCTAACAGCCTCCGTATATTCGTGTTCAGCTGTCTCCCCTTCACAAACCCAGTTTGGTCCTCGTGAACCACCCCCGGGACACATTCCTCTATTCTCATTGCCATTACCTTGGCCAGGACCTTGGCATCCACATTTAGGAGGGAAATTGGTCTGTAGGACCCGCATTGTAGCGGATCCTTTTCCTTCTTTAAGAGAAGCGATATCGTTGCTTCAGACATAGTCGGGGGCAGTTGTCCCCTTTCCTTTGCCTCGTTAAAGGTCCTCGTCAGTACCGGGGCGAGCAAGTCCAAATACTTTCTGTAAAATTCAACTGGGAATCCGTCCGGTCCCGGGGCCTTTCCCGTCTGCATGTTCCTAATTCCTTTCACCACTTCTTCTACCGTGATCTGTGCTCCCAGTCCCACCCTTTCCTGCTCTTCCACCTTGGGAATTTCCAGCCGATCCAAAAAATCCATCATTCTCTCCCTCCCATCCGGGGGTTGAGCTTCATACAATTTTTTATAAAATGTCTTGAACACTTCATTCACTCTCTCCGCCCCCCGCTCCATCTCTCCTTCCTCATCCCTCACTCCCCCTATTTCCCTCGCTGCTCCCCTTTTCCTCAATTGGTGTGCCAGCAATCTGCTCGCCTTCTCCCCATATTCATACTGTACACCCTGCGCCTTCCTCCATTGTGCCTCTGCAGTGCCTGTAGTCAGCAAGTCAAATTCCACATGCAGCCTTTGCCTTACCCGAACAGTCCCTCCTCCGGTGCTTCCGCATATTGTCTGTCCACCCTCAAAAGTTCTTGCAGCAACCGCTCCCGTTCCTTACTCTCCTGCTTCCCTTTATGTGCCCTTATTGATATCAGCTCCCCCCTAACCACCGCCTTCAACGCCTCCCAGACCACTCCCACCTGAACCTCCCCATTGTCATTGAGTTCCAAGTACTTTTCAATACATCCCCTCACCCTTAGGCACACCCCCTCATCCGCCATTAGTCCCATGTCCATTCTCCAGGGTGGGCGCCCTCCTGTTTCCTCCCCTATCTCCAAGTCTACCCAGTGTGGGGCATGATCCGAAATGGCTATAGCCGTATATTCCGTTCCCCTCACCTTTGGGATCAATGCCCTACCCAACACAAAAAAGTCTATGCGCGAATAGACTTTATGGACATAGGAGAAAAACGAGAACTCCTTACTCCTAGGTCTACTGAATCTCCACGGGTCCACACCTCCCATCTGCTCCATAAAATCCTTAAGCACCTTGGCTGCTGCCGGCCTCCTACCAGTCCTGGACTTCGACCTATCCAGCCTTGGTTCCAACACCGTGTTAAAGTCTCCCCCCATTATCAGCTTTCCCGTCTCTAGGTCCGGGATGCGTCCTAGCATTCGCCTCAAAGTTGGCATCATCCCAGTTCGGGGCATACACGTTTACCAAAACCACCATCTCTCCCTGTAATTTGCTACTCACCATCACGTATCTGCCCCCGTTATCCACCACTATAGTCTTTGCCTCGAACATTACCCGCTTCCCCACTAATATAGCCACCCCCCTGTTTTTCGCATCCAGCCCCGAATGGAACACCTGTCCCACCCATCCTTTACGCAGCCTAACCTGGTCTATCAGTTTCAGGTGCGTTTCCTGTAACATAACCACATCTGCTTTAAGTTTCTTAAGGTGTGCGAGTACTCGTGCCCTCTTTATCGGCCCGTTGAGCCCTCTCACGTTCCACGTGATCAGCCGAGTTGGGGGGCTTCCCACCCCCCCCCCCCCCCCCCCCCCCCCTTGCCGGTTAGCCATCATCTTTTTCCAGCTTCTCACCCAGTTCCCACGCAGCTGTATCTCCCCCAGGCGGTGCCCCCCCCGCCCATCCTCTCCCATACCCACTCCCCCCTTTCCCCAGCAGCAGCAACCCAGTAATTCCCCCCTCCCACCCCCCCCGCTAGACCCCCCGCTAGCGTAATTACTCCCCCCATGTTGCTCCCAGAAGTCAGCAAACTCTGGCTGACCTCGGCTTCCCCCCGTGACCACGGCTCGCACCGTGCGACGCCCCCTCCTTCCTGCTTCTCTATTCCCGCCATAATTATCATGGCGCGGGAACCAAGCCCGCGCCTCTCCCTCGGCCCCGCCTCCCATGGCCAACGCCCCATCTCCTCTCCCTCCCCACCTCCCCCCATCACCACCTGTGGGAGAAAGAAAAGTTACCATACCGCAGGATTAGAACATAAAACCCCTCTTCGCCCCCCCCATTCGCCCCACCACTTTGTCCAAACGTTCTTTTTCATAATCCACTCATTCCAGTTTTTCTTCTACAATAAAAGTCCACGCTTCATCCGCCGTCTCAAAGTAGTGGTGCCTCCCTTGATATGTGACCCACAGTCTTGCCGGTTGCAGCATTCCAAATTTTATCTTCCTTTTGTGAAGTACCCGCCTTGGCCCGATTAAAGCTCGCCCTCCTTCTCGCCACCTCCGTACTCCAGTCTTGATAAACGCGGATCACCGCGTTCTCCCATTTACTGCACCGAGTTTTCTTCGCCCATCTAAGGACCATTTCTCTATCCTTAAAACGGAGGAATCTCACCACTATGGCTCTGGGAGTTTCTCCTGCTCTCGATCCTCACACCATAACTCGGTACGCTCCCTCCACCTCCAACGGACCCGTCGGGGCCTCCGCTCCCATTAACGAATGCAGCATCGTGCTCACATATGCCCCGACGTCCGCCCCCTCCACACCCTCAGGAAGGCCAAGAATCCTCAGGTTGTTCCTCCTTGCGTTGTTTTCCAGTGCCTCCAACCTCTCCACACATCGTTTCTGGTGTGCCGCCTGTATCTCCGACTTCACCACCAGGCCCTGTATATCGTTCTCATTCTCGGCTGCTTTCGCCTTCACGACCCGAAGCTCCTGCTCCTGGGTCTTTTGTTCCTCTTTCAGCCCTTCGATCGCCTGTAGTATCGGGGCCAACAACTCTTTCTTCATTTCCTTTTTTATCTCCTCCACGCAGCATTTCAAGAACTCTTGTTGTTCAGGGCCCCATATGAAACTGCCACCTTCCGACGCCATCTTGGTTTTTGCTTGCCTTCCTTGCCGTTGTTCCAAAGGATCCGCTGCAATCCGGCCACTTTCCTCTCCTTTTTCCATCCGTGTCCAGGGGGAACACCCTCCTGGTTTACCGCACGGTGTTTTTAGCCGTTAAAATTGCCGTTGGGGCTCCTATCAAGAGCCCAAAAGTCCGTTTCACAGGGAGCTGCCGAAACGTGCGACTCAGCTGGTCATCGCCGCACCCGGAAGTCCGGATGTTCTTAAATTATTAAACAATTGAATGCATCTTGCGATTCTTTTAACAGCAGAGTATATATTTTGAAATGAAATTGGACAAATGTACACTATTCTGCAGGTACGAAGTCTGCTCAGTTAATGAGCAGGACCACAGGTATCAAGCAAGTACTGAGCAAACATAGAAGGTTTCCTGTAACTGGCAGTCATCTGGTAGATTATGCTAGGTGCCCATTCCCACATTTGTAATGTTATTCGCTTACTTGACAATTTGCCAGTTGGTAGAATTCAGAATAATTAATAGCAAGAATCGGAATACATGTTTTATGAGTGAAACCCTCCCATTTTACACATTACGCTGCCGCTAATCATTTTTCCCTATCAGCGGCAGGTTAAGCACTTGCCCAGATGTTGCACTGCAACTGTTCAAAAAGGCACACATGAGCAACCCCAGCTACCTGTGTGTGAAATCTGGGTTACACACCCAGGTTTTATATCAAGCGCTTCCCTTGACGAGCATTCCTTCATAACACATACAACAAAAGTGGGAGGGGCGGGGGGGTGGCATGGTGGCACAGTGGTTAGCACTGCTGCCTCACAGCACCAGGGATCCGAGTTTGATTCCGACCTCGAGTGACTGCGTGGAGTCTGCACTTCCACCCTGTGTCAGTGTGGGTTTCCTCCGGGTGCTCCGGTTGCCAACGATGTGCAGATTAGGTGATTTGGCCGTGCCAAATTGCCCCTTGGAATGGGGTTGCATGAATAGAGCGGGGGGTTGGGCCTTGCTAGGGTGGTCTTTTAAAGGGTCGGTGCAGATGATGGGCCAAATGGCCTTCTTCTGCACTGGCGGGATTCTAAGAACTTAGGCTGCTGAACTACACCTTAAGAAGATAGTAATTTGTGTAATTGGAAATTGAAGGTTAACATCCCATAGTCCAAAGATGTGCAGATTAGGTGGATTGGCCAGGCTAAATTGCCCCTTAGTGACCAAAAAAAAAGGTTAGGTGTGGTTGCTGGGTTACGGCGATAGGGTGGAGGCATGGGCTTAAGTAGGGTGCTCTCTCCAAGGGCTGGTGCAGACTCAATGGGCTGAATGGTCTCCTTCTGCACTGTAAATTCTATGATCTGCAAAACCATTGCAAGTTTCAAATTCCGATCAATATTCATTTGAAACTAGTATGACAAGGAAATATATTTTTTCTCCTGTAGTGCTAGGCCCAGTACTTCACAACTTTGTGCAGAAGGCACTTCTTCTGCTGTGGGTGTATTTTGGATATTTGATTGTTGGGGCTGAAAACAAAAGAAGATACGAGTAAGGAGCACAAATAGGCCATTCGTCCCTTTGGACCTGCTGCACCATTCAACAAGATCATGGCTGATCTGATAGTAATCTCAAATTTGCATCCTGCCTATCCCTGATAACCCACCGTCCCCTTGCTTACCAAGAACCTACCCACCTCTGACTTAAAAAGGTTCAAAGACTCTGCTCACACTGCCTTTTCAGGAAGAGAGTTCCATAGAACTCGTGAACCTCAGAGAAAAGAATTTCACCTCACCTCTGTTTTAAATGGGGCGGCCCCTTATTTTTAGACAGTGACCTCCAGTTCGAGATTCTCTCACAAGAGGAAACATCCTTCCCATGTCCACCCTGCCCTTCAGGATGTCACATGCCCACTTTGGTCAAGGTTCCACGGGTATCCACTCAGCCTGAATGTGAACTGGAGCTACAGGTGCAGTTCATTGCTCTCAGGAAACTCACAGCTAATAATTCCTACAACATGTCCCATGTCAAGTAACAGTTTGGAAAATATATTGTTTAACGGGTAGTTAAACCTTCTATTCACAGCATTGTCATGATTCGACTTAATAAACACAGATACAAATAACGCTGCAGCACTTTTCTGATGAAGAGTAAAGGATTAGAGAAACTTTCAGTGTTGTATGTCATGCATATAATGGAAGAGGATTAATAGAATCAATTTGGTTGCTAACGCAGTCTCTGGAATTATGTAGAACTTTATAATTCCCTATGGACGGTTAACAATACTGTTTGCACAGTGAAGCATTTCTGAGGTTTCTCTTGTGAACCCCACTTACTCTCTGCCGAGATTTCTAACGCTACATTTATGCGAAGGATGGTTGGTTACTGACCTTTGCTCCAAATTTGACTTACATTTGGGGAGGTTGAACAAAATTTAGTAATGAGAAATACAGGACACTAAAAGACAAGGTCACATTTTTTTTTTTTAGTTTCTACAAAACAAGTTTTGAAAAGATTTCAGTGGAACTGAATAAACAGCAGCAGGTGGCTCAATCACACTGACCCCTCTCGTAAATCCATTGGGCTGAATGAATGTGCGTGGGAGCGAGAGCTGACAGCAAAATAATAGAAGCTAATCTTCTCTGCTGTGTAAATTAGTCCAGCCATGGCCACACTGTTTAAACTTCTGGTTTCTGCTTATTACATCAAATTAGCATCACAGAACCATCGAAAAGTTCCAGAAACATTGCAGTTGAGAAACAGGACAAATCAAAGAGCAGGACTTCAGATCTCTAAGTGAGTCAGAATTTGATTAGACTTTGAAGCTTTGATGCGATGCCCCATACTGCCCAATTTCTGATGGAGCAGATTATGATGAAGTTAACCCCTGACCCAAGGCAGTGAGTCCATGGATTTAGGGAAGCAGGTATAAAATAAGGGCTTGAATCAGCATAAAATATATTCAGCAAACAGTTTTACATCATATCAAGATAAAATAGATTTCCCCAATTTGTCTTGGAATAATATTGCTTTTGAAGTTTTGTTTCCTTTCAAAATATTGAGCTTATTATCTATTGAAAATGAAAACTGGCAACGTGCTGAGTATAGCAATATCTAGTGAAGGTTCAGATTCAGTTGAACTAAGTAATTCATGTTTTAAGTAGTAATACAGCAACTGCATTCGCAATTCACTGCATGCAAGCATGACATGATTTCCAATTGACTCTATCCAAGAATGGCACCATTTGCAATATGCATGTGAGTGAGCACAGTACTGTCACCGCATAAATATAAATACTGGGGGCTTTTGATCAAAAAAACCCAAAGGAAGAGAGCAATCAACTTACCTCTTTTAATACCCAACCTCAAAACGGGTCGCAAACTCAAGTTTTCTGAGAGCTTGGATAAATTTCATATCCTAACCAGGTCAAATGATGACACACCACGTTGAAACTAGAGGTGGCCAATGTTGTGAAGCGGGTGATATTGCGTTGTCGCCAATTATACATCCAAAGTGAAAATGATCCCCATGACATTCTGGAGGAAAGGAGAAAATCATTTCTCATCCAGCCCTATTTCACTTGAACTGTAACCGTTGCTAACTAGCCATGGGCACTAAGGATTTATCTTGTGAATTTATAGATTGCTTTGCATATTCTGAAGTTCAGTATTAAGACCAGTTCCTCTGCGCACTTATTAGTGCAAAGCAGTACTGATATTATAATGCCTCATGAAGAATAGTGGGCTGGAAGAATTTAAGTTGAACATATATTATGGGATATTTAATGCAAAAAAATCAACGTATCACGAAAATAGAGGTTCCCAAAGTTGCGTTTTCAGCTCCTGTATTTGTAATAGTGTTTTGAGTTGCTCGGCTTAGACAGGAAAGAAATATCTTTACTTACGTATGTCCACAAATTTTGAAAATGAAAGATTTGCTGATATACTTATGAGCTTCCGATCCTGCTAGCCCAGATTTAATATTTCATTGACTGAGGATATTCAAACATAATTTCCTGCTGCTGCTGTTCCTGCTAATCATTTGTGTTTAGTATAAGAATATTTTGCAGAAATAAAACACAAACGACGATTCAGAATATACTCACATGAGACTCAGTGCTCTTACCTTCTCAAATTTCCACTTCCAATACTTCAGAGGATTTCAGTCTCTGCTCTCGAGACGTATGCAGCTCCTTTGAGACTTTCAGGAATCTACAATTTTGAACACGGTAAAGAGAATAAGAACGTAGAATCTGACTTGGGGGTAAACGTGAACAAATAATAAAGCTAAAACCTATGTATTTTGAGAAAAGTTGGAAAAGCGCACACAACAAAATTATATTATTCAGTCCTTATTACATAGAGAGCATCCATGGTGCATATTGTTTGCATCAATGATACCTATAGTTTCCATGAACTGATCTTTCTCCCGCTGTACATACATTTGAATATTAAAATAGCAAAGATGCCATTTGGCTCATTATGCATGCTTTGAAGGAAACAGCTCCTGTGTTGTAGTTAGCCATGTAATGCCTTTGTTTTCACTGGTTCTGCGTTCACGATCTGAAGCACAGTAGGGCAGGGGTTGGTGAGGGGGAAGGAGACGAGCATGACGGCTCAATTAAAAATTAGGGAGTGATTGTTGTGCCGCAGCTTGTCTAGGTGCATGAGGTTTGGTCGCCTCCTGATAATCACAGTGGATTGAGTCATTTTGTGGAAAAAAAAGAGCTTCATAAAACAAACGAACAAGGGAAATGACAGAACAATCTTCAATTTACAGATGCAGCTTAGAACAGTTCACTGGAGCAACTCCATAACTCAAGCACAACATTTACAAGGCCATTTTCTCTGTGACTCAAGTCTACAAGTGGAGTCTATTAACTTCCCCAGTGAACTGAACAGGTAGAGTGGAACAAACCAATTAAAAGTAAAATACAAGCAAGTCCAGTGTGAAGTTAATTTCACAAGATGCCATGCCTGTTACACCTTCGCCTTTCAGACTTGAAGTCGGAACCGAGTATTGAAAAGTGCAACCCTAAAACTTAGATGGCTGCAGCAGTCTTTTGTGGATCTCTAGCTTATTTCCCTCATATAGCAAGAACCAGTAAAGTTCAAAGAAATGTTAGGTCAAATTGATGGTGATTGGCCTTTGTAGCAATATATAACACGCACGAAAGAGAGGAAACGAGCATTTTTCATGTCAGTCCTGATAGGAGCCAGCCGGGTAGGGATAAAAAGGAGGCGGATTACTGCCGAGACCAACTTATATTAAAGTGCAGCCCTCCCTATATTGGTTGGTTTAATTACTAATCGCTTTTGCCTGACTGGCACCAGGGTAGCACAAACACATTCAGTGTTTGGCTATAGTCGGGGCACATGTACAAATGCAGAGAGGAAAAGCACAATGAAATCTTTCCTTTCTCAAGTGTTCTTTTGTGGACATTTTCTAATTACAGGTACTGGTGTCATCATTATTTGATTTTACATCTAAGGCTGCCTTTTTGTGAAATAGAAGCTTAATTTTAACCTGTTGTTACAGTTTAATGGAGTGTCTAGCATTCCAGGAAAGATACGCATGAAAGAAAATCTGCTGTTGCTTCAGTTTTAAATCCAGTCCATCCAAGCTGTTTTCAAGCTTTTGCCGAAAATTCTATTTTGCTCTTTTATCAAATTAGCATTTAACATAAAATGACGTAATTTTTCAGGATCTTCAAAGACAATCCCAGGTGATCTCATAATAATTACCTTTGCATTTACGTTAAAGACAAATCACCTGACAGAGAGACCGCACATTTTCTGCGGCATATTGAAATTCAGATTTAAAATTTAAACTTGTATACCTAAACTCTCAACTGGTATTTGGTATAAATTTAGAATATTGTATCAATATTCCACTTTTTCCAGAATTTCGGTGCATGTAAAGGTTGGGAACATATGTTCCTCGTTAATAATGATGTTCTTTTACAATTTAAAATTTTTGTTGATTTTCCAATGATACATTACCCACAGATTACTTCTTCTCTGTTTTTTTTCTATGTTGGGAAGGGGAAAGCCAGTGGTTTTAAATGTTGGCTTTTAAAAAATTACTACGTGATGTGGCAGTAGTTTTGTGCAATTCTTTTGTTCAAATCTTTTGTTCAAATAGCATACTTTCAAAGTTCATCACATGAATGCGTAGTTTACGTCACAGAAAATCTCAACACAAGGAGGATGGATAACATTATTTTGAAACAGCAGGAGCAAACACAAATATATACAGAATCCCTGCAGTGCTGACAGAGGCCAATTGGCCCATCGAGTCTGAACCGACCCCTCGAAAGAGCACGTAACCCATGTCCACTCACCCATCCAGTCCCCGTAAACCCATAACCTAACCTGCACACCCTTGGACACTAAGGGGCAATTTATCATGGCCAATCCACCTAACCCGTACATATTTGTACTGTGGGAGGAAACCGGAGAACTCAGAGGAAACGGTGGAGAATGTGCAATATCCGCACAGTGACCCAAGGCTGGATTTAAACAAAAGTCCCTGTCACTGTGAGGCTGCAGTGAGGCTCACTGTCCTTTGACATCGAGAACCTGCCACTTTATACTATCCCAGTTTCCTCCTCTCGTGGCTCAGATGCTGCTTTGATACTGGCTGCCCTTGGTCCCAGTGACCATTTATCATGCATCAGACAGGATAGTACAAATAGCCAATCTGTTAATGATATGGGGAGGGATGGACATCAGGTCCACTGTCATTTTTGCCCTCACCTGTGTTCCGCAAACCAGAAAACAGAGCAAAGAGCCGGGGCCTGGAGCTTGGATCTGCCTAGTAACATTCACATATAAAGAAATAACCTAAATAGACTTTTGGGTAGGCTGCCAAATCTCTTGTGGATGGGTCCTGCCACAAGGGCCCGAAACTTGCGATCTATAACTGAGGTACCGTGCATTGTTCAGTGCACAACAGTAATGATTTAATGCCCTTAGAGGAATGCCATCAGAGCTCAAAGGTGTACAATAAAAGGAGAGAATACATAGTATCCCCTGAACATGTATGGTTAAGTTGCAACATAACTGCCGTTTTTAGGATTTTTAAAGGAATTGATAGGTCAGAAAGAAAGAACCTATTTGTGCTGCTTTTAAAAAACAATGATCTCTTGTCACAAGCAGCCTTACATTAACACTGCAATGAAGTTACCGTGAAAAGCCCCTAGTCGCCACATTCCGGCGCCTGTTCGGGTACACGGAGGGAGAATTCAGAATGTCCAAATTGCGGAATGGTAGCACATTGGTTAGCACTGTTGCTTCACAGCGGCAGGGCCCAGGTTCGACTCCCGGTTTGGGTCACTGTCTGTGCGGACTCTGCACGTTCCCCTCTGTGTCTCCGTGGGTTTCCTCCGGGTGCTCCGGTTTCCTCCCACAAGTCCCGAAAGATGAGCTGTTAGGGTAGTGTAGGAAAAGGAAACATAACCTTAACATCAGAGTCAGAGGTTTCAGGAGAGTTAGGTAACAGGATGGCAGAAATATGGAACTCATCGACAGAAAGCAGTCGATGCCAGCTAAATTGATAAGCTTACATTTGAGATTGATAGATTTTTGCCAAATGTCTATATAAAAGGACAGGAAAGAAGTCTTAAAACACCAGGTTAAAGTCCAACAGGTTTGTTTCAAACACTAGCTTTCGGAGCACATCTCCTTCCTTAGCTGTGCTCCGTAAGCTAGTGATTCAAAACAAACCTGTTGGACTTTAACCTGGTGTTGTAAGACTTCTTACTGTGCTCACCCCAGTCCAACGCCGGCATCTCCACATCATATATAAAAGGATATGAAGTCAAAGTAGGTTAGTGGAGTTGAGATGGGTGTCAGCCATGATCTCACTGAATGCAGAACAGGCTCAAGAAGCTGAAGAGCATGAGATATAGGAGAAGTATGCCATTCAGCCCATCGAGTCTGCTCCACCATTCAATGAGATCATGATCTTCCATGATAATCCTCAACTCCACTTTCCTGCCTTATCCCCATAACCCTTGATTCCTTCACTGATTAAAAATCTGTCTATCTCAGCCTTGAACATACTTAAGGACCCAGCTTCTGCAGCTCTCGGTAAAGAATTTCACAGATTTCCTACCCTCTGAGAGAAGGAATTCCTCATCTCTGTCTTAAATGGACGACCCCTTAGTCTGAGATTATGCCCTCCGGCCCCAGATTCTCCTATAAGGGGAAAAAACCTCTCAGCATGTACCCTGTCAAACTCCCGAGAATCCTATATTTTTTAATCAGGTCGCCTCTCATTCTTCTAAACTCCATGAGTACAGGCCCAACCTACTCAACCTCTCCCCATAAGAAAATATCTCCATACCCAGAATCAACCTATTGAACCTTCTCTGGACACCCTCCAATGCCAATAGATCTTTCTTTAGATAAGGGGACCAAATCTGTTGACAGCATACCTTGAGTAGTTTTAGCAAGACCTCTATTTTTATACTCCATTCCCTTTGAAATAAAGGCCAACATTCCATTTGCCTTAGCTATTACCTGTTGATATTGCATGCTAGCTTTTTGTGATTTATGCATGAGGACCCCCCAAATCCCTCTGTGCTGCAGCTTTCTACAGTCTTTCTCTATTTAAATAATACACAGCTCTTTTATTTTTCCTAACTTACATTCAATCTGCCAAGTTTTTTGCCAATTCATTTAACCTGTCTATATCCCTCTGTTACTATGTTCTGGTTAGAATATTTCAATAGAGGAATGTCAATGAAAAATAAAGGAAATTAAAGACTTTGGTTTAATCACAGCACAGATGAATAGGGTGAACATTTAGTTTTATTATTTCTTGAACAATAAGTAAATCAATCAGACCATCATTCAGATCTCTGGGGGTACAAGTCACCAGCGCAAAAGTGACCGAACAAAAGAAACGTTGACGCAGATTCTTCAACAATATAAATGAAAGAGATGAATGAAGTGTTTATTGATGCGCAGTAACGTCTGAGTAAAAGGAATGATCTGAATGTTGTTCTGCTTCTTCCACTAACAGTGCTGTTCCCCCTCTAAAGGGCCTCCTGCTGCCTGTAAGATAATTACAAGTTCCAGTGTGTTCCATTGGATAGCAAAATTAATTTAGAAAGCATGAATGCAATGTTTATTAAAAAAACAATATCAGTCTCAATATTACATCGTTGTCAGCCTCGCAGAGCTTGACCTCTCAACTTTCTGTCTCAGCTAAGTCAGAATGCCATTAAATCTAGATGCTTATAGGTACCTTGCCAATCTAGATTACAAGAGTAACAAGACTCGTTAATCACTCAAAGAAGCTGTAACTTAATCACTGACCTACACCGGCTCCCAGTTGAGCGACAGCTTGGCTTTAAAATTCTCATGCTGGTTGGTGCAAAAATGAGGATCTCAAAATTGATTCATAGAGGTACGAGAGGCCAATGGAGTCTCATGAAGATTGAGGTAATGGAAGTGGAGGGTTTTGAGCAACAGCATTCTGAATGTGTTGCAGTCTGTGGAGGATTAAAGCAGGGAGTCCATGAGAGACATCCAGTCTGGAGATGACTCAACCAGGGCTCCTTCGTCAGCATTTTCCAAACCCGTGGCCTCCATCACCTAGAAGGACAAGATGCATAGAAACGCCATCACCTGGAAGCTCTCTTCCAGGCCTCACCCCATCCGTCGTTCCGTTATTGTCTCTGGGTCAAAATCCCATAACTCCTTTCCTCACAGCACACTCGATGTCCATACACCATACGTACTGCAGCAGTTCAAGACACAACACCCATACTTGATGAAAGAATAAATTAATAAAAAGACATGGATTAGGATCTCAGGCAGCAGAACAGCTGGGATGAAGGCAGGTAATATTTAACGGCATTCATGATTAAGGGAATTATGGAGAAAGAAAAGCATATGGGATCATGTAGTCCTACACCTCTCAGATTTAGCCTGCACTGCAATCAGAGTTAAAGACAGAGACTCAGAGGAGCTAAAAAATAAGAGTTTGGTCTTGCTTACTCAATGTTAACTCAGTCAATTGGAGAATCAAGCGACAGCTTTGTAATCATAAGGGGAAATGGATGATGTTAACAGTTAGATTACTGAGCCTTAACGGCCTGAAAAACTGACCTTTGGAAGCAGTTTTCAGCCAAAGAAAGACGATTTTCTTCAACATGGATCTGACTAACAAAATGGAAAATGGGACCATGAAGATGGATGAAAATAGGCAAGTAACTTTTTTTTTCTTTCATGGGATGCGGGCGTCACTGGCAAGGCCAGCATTTATTGCCCATTCATAACTGCCATGGTAGAAGGCAATCAAGAGTCAAGCACGTTGCTGTGGGTCTGTAGTCACATGTAGGCCGGACCAGATAAGGATGGCAGATTTCCTTCCCGAAAGGACGATATTGAACTGAATGGGTTTTTGTAACAATCGATGATGGTTGTCATGGTGACCATTAACTGAACTAGCTTTATATTTCCGGTATCTATTAATTGAATTCCATTGCCGTGGTGGTACTTGAACCCATGTCCCAGAACATTAGCCAGGGTCCCACGACTACTGATCCAGTGACATTTCCACTACGCCATCATTTCCTCAGACATATTTCATAGATGTGCAGTAGAAATTTAAAAAAGGAGAGGCAAGGGAAAAAACAGAAACTAGAGTGGAAAAAGCAAACAGAAGAATCATTGGAACCTATGGTTATTACACCAATGCAACATTAAAAGAGCTATAATGTTGGTATTTGTTAGTTTCTGAGCAGCAAATCTAATATAGTTAGCAGGAAGCCATGAACATCCGGCATTAGCGACTGAAATGAATGCACATTCATTATTTTTTGAAAAATATTTTTTAATTCAATATATGTTAGTTTTAGGGAGTCCTTTAAATAAAAATGTTAAGTATACATTTGTCCAAATCTTATTAGAACTGTTCGGTTTGATTAAGCTGTGTGAATTTGATCTTGGATTTTACATATCAGTAATTTATATTTAGAACATAAACAGGACTACAAGTTTTGAAACTACAAGTAAGATGCCTCAAGATTATTTTTTTTCTTCCTCAGGGTTGGTATGTCAAATTAATATCAATGAATGCAAAAGCAATCCTTGTAAAAATGGAGGCGTTTGTGAAGATGGGATTGCAGGCTACACCTGCAACTGTCCTGCAATGGATAAAGATGGTGTCAAATGGGGAGGAAAGAACTGTTCAATTCAATTAACTGGCTGCCTTGTGCACCACTGTCATAATAGAGCTACGTGCATCCCAACCTTGGTGAATGACATTCATAGTTACAACTGCAAATGTCCTCCTGGTTTTTATGACGCTAACTGTTCAAAATCAACCACCTTCTCCTTATTCAGTGGCTATGTGATTACACAAACAGAAAATATTAATCAGAGCAGAACAGAAGCACACGCTGAGCCATTTAGCATCAGTTTTCGCTTTCGGACAACAATACCAAATGTGCTATTATTCTATCGGGGAGATCTACTCAACGAATACGTGCAAACTCAACTTTATGACGGCCAACTCATGTCCATCGCAGTGATAAATGGTCAAATAATCAGCATTTCATTCGTTCATCTAGTTAATGATGGCGAGTGGCATCAGTTAACAGTTGCTCTGGGAGAAAGTTTGCATATAAACCTGACACATCCCAGTTGTCCAAAATACACCTGTTCAAACTGGAAGGCCATCGAATCGGCCACCCTTCCTTCAGCGAATTCATTTCAGACTTCACACATCGGTGGTTACCCAGGAATGTACTTTTCAATTCAGGATTATTTTACTGGTTGCTTGCAGGATTTGGAAATTGATAACATGACTATATTGCCAGAAACAATTTCAGAACATATGTCACATAATTTCGTACTCGGCTGCGAGAAGACAAACTGGTGCCACCAGAACCCATGCAACAACAACGGGAAGTGCGTGGATCTGTGGACAAGCTATAAGTGCAATTGTTACCGGCCATTTACAGGTCCCTTCTGCGTCAACGGTAAGCAAATCAGTGTTTATTTTACTGTGTTTATTAAAGATATCGGGAGAGCCAATTGTGATCAGAGCTGCATTTATATTCCAGGGAAAACCTACTTAACTGTTGTGGTTATGATGAGTTGAATAACATCCTGCCTTAACCCCAATTTGTAAAAAAAAAAAAAAAAAAATCTACACTTATATTTAGCATAATCCCATGTGGTACGGGTCCTGTTTCACTGCTACAATTGATAGGCAATTCACAAGTGTTGAGGAACAGGACAATGATGTCAGGCTCCTGAGTGAACCTACAAAGCCATTTTGGACAAGAATATGTTCATTACTTTATTTATAAATGCAAAGTTTGACAGGTTTCCTCTTTTTTTAAAGTTAACTGCAACCATCACCACTGTCATAACATGGCTTTGATTTCCACTTCCTAAATAAATTAAATTACTACACTTACGTTAGCCTAACGCTGAGAAGAGGTTCATTAGTAAAAGGAAATTGATAATTTCACTTTAAAGAATTTTGTTAACAAGCCGAAAATCATACCAGAGTTCCTAAACGTCTTAAGGATGTGCCCAGTTTCTTATATCACACCAAGTCTTTTGTCAGGTACTTAGAATTTAGATTTGGATTTGTAAACAAAGGTGTAACAAAACAAAAGTGTGCATATTTTGAGATGAAACATTTGAAAAGTTTCTGATCCCTCCCGCCTTGCAGTGAAGTAAGATGACAATTGCAAATGTAAGCTGTTGATTTATTAGCTGTTGGAGCCTCCGGGTGATTGGTGACACGTTTGGCACTGCCAGGGTGTCAGGTTAGTGCCAAGGGGCGCGACCTGAAAGGGGGTATTGCCAAGAAAGGTGGGGGGGCATTTGGCAACGCCATGGTGAGCTGCCTCTCACCTATGGGGTGGGGGGGGGTCAGGTGCTGAGGTTGGGGGGGAGGCGGGGGGGGGATGCTGATGCTGCCTAGGAAGGGGGCGGGACCAGAAGGGAGATCCTTTGGGAGGGCCCAATGCTAGTGATTCTTGAAGGGGGTGGGGTTAGGCCTGCACTCTCACATTGACATCGGGGAGCCTAATATCTGTGAGGCTCGGCTTGCCAAAGTTTTCAATTCCGCGGATCACATTTCCGGCCGGTTTTACCCCGACTCCAAAGAAATTACTATGTGTGGGAGAATTGTGATGGGAATTGCGGCGGAACTGGTTTTCCCACCTGAAATTACACTTTGTCATTTTTTGGGGAGAATTCCATCCATTATTATACTTCCACTTTGGATTCTCCATTGGAATTTTTAGATATTAAGGCAGCTTTTTTTTGGATTGGAGTGTTGTGACTGGTCAGTACAGATCTGTTCCTGGTACCTCTGATTCCATAACTGGTGACAGTCTGGCTAATCTTTAAAAAATGGATTAGGGTCATTAAAATAAAAGGTCGTTGAAGAGACAAGGATACTTTACAGTTCAGAGGAGGCTCCTAAATTGATACCAGAAATGAGGGGTTCAGGCTGTTGCTAACATTTGGTTGGTTCAATTGGCTCTGTTTTATAACCTTTGCTCTAGAGTCGCCGGGTATCTTTATGATACCGCCACGAGGTTCATGTTCAAGTAATGATCAATAACTCAACACACCAATTAGTAAGATTCAAATCAAAACACATTTATTATACACAGTAAATCGCTACTCAGTCATAAACTCTACTTTCTAGGCTATTTCTATGTCTAACAGGCCTATACTTAGCTTCGGACTGGCCCATCAGGTCATGGGAACAAATGGCCTTTCGTTCGGGTTCTGAAACTGCAGGATTCAAAAGCTAGTATAGACCGGTAGCTAGGAGCGCCTATCTCCGAGCGAGCGTTGACTTGAGGCCGCCGGACAGGTCACTGTCAAGGGTTGCTTCGCGTTGCTGAGTGACCCTGTCAAGAAGGACGATTTGAACTTGGGGGCTTTACTTTATAGTCTCCAAGGGCTTCCCGCCTTTCGGGGCGGACCCCGTACCTGGTTTCAAGTGATTGGACTTCGTTCCAATCGCTTGGTTCGATTTCTCCAATACTGGAGCTGTTCCCTGATCGTTGGCGGTCTTTAAGTGTCCGTTAACCTCTTTTGCGTTGGCTCCTGCTGGCGCCGAGGAGTCTGGCTTGGCTTTGTTTACCTTAAATGTTTTGATTGTTCCCGGGGATCGCTCATTACTATGTAGATGGCTGCTACATTACTATGCAGATGGCTGCTTGTATTGATGCTGTCCGAGTTTTTGCAGAGCCTAATACACAGAAACTTGCGCCTGCTAGTTTTTGCCTGTGTTGGCTGAATTTCCCTTCAGCCTTTGTGGTTCTCCATTTTAAGCCAGGAAGTGGGCAACTCAGGTGGCTACACACCCTCCTTGTGATCCTAACGCGAAGCGTGAAGGATCACATAACTGCGTTGTCTTCATTCCCTGACCTGGCGAGCACTCTTCTATGGCCTCTACACTGACCATAACTATGCAAGAACATTTTAACTGACAATTCTAAGTGACGCTATGGCAAAACAGGGACATGCATTACAAAATAAGAAAAACGGTACCTCTAACTGTCCTTAATAAACTACACTCACTCAAACATTCAATCATACTAACTTCTTAAACAATACACACAAAGTCATTGCAGCATTAGTCACATTTTTCCTGGCTTGGCGATCAAGCTCAGGATTGTACAATCGCTCAATGAAAAACACATTTCTTGATTCACAAAAAGAACGCAAACGAATGTTCTTTATTATAGATCGCGGGGGTCGGGGGTCTGGTCATAACCGAAAATAGGCGATCTTATCCTATATACCGGGGTGCGAGCGCGGTAGGCTCTCCTTCGCCATTTCCTCAGACGAATAGTCTGCACGATGCAGCAGAGTATCGCCAATACTAATAGGGATTCTATCAAGTAGGACAGGGAGTACCAGGTTATAAACCTGTCACACCAAGATTGTGTGGTGTTGCTTGCGACTGGGCTCTGGGTGCTATGGGGAAGTGAATCATTAACGGCTGGGGGGGGGGTTGGGGTCAGGGGGTTCGCGTTCGCGCGCAACCAAATGTTCATTAGGGTGATGAGCAACACGGAGGATGTCCTCATGGTTCTTTTTCTTTCTCTTCTCTTCTCTTTGTCTCTGTTCCTGGAGCTTCTGGAGTTCTGTGGGATCAAGCATAGCGTCTGTTACTATCTTGGTTTAATATCTCGTCTATTAGTATGTCTGTCCTTCAGTGCCAATTCTCCCTTTACAATTTGTCACCATGTGTGACTCCCTCATTTTTTATTTTTTTTAAACTGAATATTCCGGACAAGACACACTTAAAAATACTGAAACAGTGTGAGCCGTCTCGCAGGCTGTGCGATTTACCATCCAAATGTTTGAGGATGTAAATAGCATAGGGATGGCAACCTAAGGGCCGCCTGAAAACAAACAAAACTTTTTGAACCAAAAGTTGCCGAAATGAGGTGCGTATGGGCCGCGACGGGTAAGATTTGGATGGAATCCCCGGGTAGGATGGCGACGAATGCCGTGTGTACTCTACCCGAGCGTAGCTGACCAGAGGGGGGGGGGGGGGTCCTCAGGCAGGGCGGAGACCCATGCCGTTTCTCCACTGCCTGAGCAACCGACAAGAACGGGCAAAAATGTAGTCATCGTGGTGGGGTTGCCGTATTGGCTCTACCTTCGAACCAGAAGAGCAGTTACATAGAACATAGAACATAGAAAATACAGCACAGAACAGGCCCTTCGGCCCACGATGTTGTGCCGAACCTTTGTCCTAGATTAATTATAGATTATCATTGAATTTACAGTGCAGAAGGAGGCCATTCGGCCCTTTGAGTCTGCACCGGCTCCTGGAAAGAGCACCCTACCCAAACTCAACACCTCCACCCAACACCAAGGGCAATTTTGGACATTAAGGGCAATTTATCATTGGCCAATTCACCTAACCTGCACATCTTTGGACTGTGGGAGGAAACTGGAGCACCCGGAGGAAACCCACGCAGACACGGGGAGGACGTGCAGACTCCACACAGACAGTGACCCAAGCCGGAATCGAACCTGGGACCCTGGAGCTGTGAAGCATTGTGCTATCCACAATGCTACCGTGCTGCCCTTAAGAACAAATAAATCTACACTATATCATTTTACCGTAATCCATGTACCTATCCAATAGCTGCTTGAAGGTCCCTAATGTTTCCGACTCAACTACTTCCACAGGCAGTGCATTCCATGCCCCCACTACTCTCTGGGTAAAGAACCTACCTCTGATATCCCTCCTATATCTTCCAGCTTTCACCTTAAATTTATGTCCCCTTGTAATGGTTTGTTCCACCCGGGGAAAAAGTCTCTGACTGTCTACTCTATCTATTCCCCATATCATCTTATAAACCTCTATCAAGTCGCCCCTCATCCTTCTCCGTTCTAATGAGAAAAGGCCTAGCACCCTCAACCTTTCCTCGTAAGACCTACTCTCCATTCCAGGCAACATCCTGGTAAATCTTCTTTGCACCTTTTCCAAAGCTTCCACATCCTTCCTAAAATGAGGCGACCAGAACTGTACACAGTACTCCAAATGTGGCCTTACCAAAGTTTTGTACAGCTGCATCATCACCTCACAGCTCTTAAATTCAATCCCTCTGTTAAAGAACGCGAGCACACCATAGGCCTTCTTCACAGCTCTATCCACTTGAGTGGCAACTTTCAAAGATGTATGAACATAGACCCCAAGATCTCTCTGCTCCTCCACATTGCCAAGAACTCTACCATTAACCCTGTATTCCACATTCATATTTGTCCTTCCAAAATGGACAACCTCACACTTTTCAGGGTTAAACTCCATCTGCCACTTCTCAGCCCAGCTCTGCATCCGATCTATGTCTCTTTGCAGCCGACAACAGCCCTCCTCACTATCCACAACTCCACCAATCTTCGTATCGTCTGCAAATTTACTGACCCACCCTTCAACTCCCTCATCCAAGTCATTAATGAAAATCACAAACAGCAGAGGACCCAGAACTGATCCCTGCGGTACGCCACTGGTAACTGGGATCCAGGCTGAATATTTACCATCCACCACCACTCTCTGACTTCTATTGGTTAGCCAGTTCGTTATCCAACTGGCCAAATTTCCCACTATCCCATGCCTCCTTACTTTCTGCATAAGCCTACCATGGGGAACCTTATCAAATGCCTTACTAAAATCCATGTACACTACATCCACTGCTTTACCTTCATCCACATGCTTGGTCACCTCCTCAAAGAATTCAATAAGACTTGTAAGGCAAGACCTACCCCTCACAAATCCGTGCTGACTATCCCTAATCAAGCAGTGTCTTTCCAGATGCTCAGAAATCCTATCCTTCAGTACCCTTTCCATGACTTTGCCTACCACTGAAGTAAGACTAACTGGCCTGTAATTCCCAGGGTTATCCCTAGTCCCTTTTTTGAACAGGGGCACGACATTCGCCACTCTCCAATCCCCTGGTACCACCCCTGTTGACAGTGAGGACGAAAAGATCATTGCCAACGGCTCTGCAATTTCATCTCTTGCTTCCCATAGAATCCTTGGATATATGCTGTCAGGCCCGGGGGACTTGTCTATCCTCAAGTTTTTCAAAATGCCCAACACATCTTCCTTCCTAACAAGTATTTCCTCAAGCTTACCAATCTGTTTCACACTGTCCTCTCCAACAATATCGCCCCTCTCATTTGTAAATACAGAAGAAAAGTACTCGTTCAAGACCTCTCCTATCTCTTCAGACTCAATACACAATCTCCCGCTACTGTCCTTGATCGGACCTACCCTCGCTCTAGTCATACTCATATTTCTCACATATGTGTAAAAGGCCTTGGGGTTTTCCTTGATCCTACCCGCCAAAGATTGTTCATGCCCTCTCTTAGCTCTCCTAATCCCTTTCTTCAGTTCCCTTCTGGCTATCTTGTATCCCTCCAATGCCCTGTCTGAACCTTGTTTCCTCAGCCTTACATAAGTCTCCTTTTTCCTCTTAACAAGATATTCAACCTCTCTTGTCAACCATGGTTCCCTCACTCGACCATCTCTTCCCTGCCTGACAGGGACATACATATCAAGGACACGTAGTACCTGTTCCTTGAACAAGTTCCACATTTCACTTGAGTCCCTCCCTGCCAGCCTATGTTCCCAACTTATGCACTTCAATTCTTGTCTGACAACATCGTATTTACCCTTCCCCCAATTGTAAACCTTGCCCTGTTGCACGCACCTATCCCTCTCCATTACTAAAGTGAAAGTCACAGAATTGTGGTCACTATCTCCAAAATGCTCCCCCACTAACAAATCTATCACTTGCCCTGGTTCATTACCCAGTACTAAATCCAATATTGCCCCTCCTCTGGTCGGACAATCTACATACTGTGTTAGAAAAGCTTCCTGGACACACTGCACAAACACCACCCCATCCAAACTATTTGATCTAAAGAGTTTCCACTCAATATTTGGGAAGTTAAAGTCGCCCATGACTACTACCCTATGACTTCTGCACCTTTCCAAAATCTGTTTCCCAATCTGTTCCTCCACATCTCTGCTACTATTGGGGGGCCTATAGAAAACTCCTAACAAGGTGACTGCTCCTTTCCTATTTCTGACTTCAACCCAGACTACCTCAATAGGGTGATACTCCTCGAACTGCCTTTCTGCAGCTGTTATACTATCTCTAATTAATAATGCCACCCCCCCCACCTCTTTTACCACCCTCCCTAATCTTATTGAAACATCTATAACCAGGGACCTCCAACAACCATTTCTGCCCCTCTTCTATCCAAGTTTCCGTGATGGCCACCACATCGTAGTCCCAAGTACCGATCCATGCCTTAGGTTCACCCACCTTATTCCTGATGCTTCTTGCGTTGAAGTATACACACTTCAACCCATCTCCGTGCCTGCAAGTACTCTCCTTTGTCAGTGTTCCCTTCCCCACTGCCTCACTACATGCTTTGGCGTCCTGAATATCGGCTACCTTAGTTGCTGGACTACAAATCCGGTTCCCATTCCCCTGCCAAATTAGTTTAAACCCTCCCGAAGAGTACTAGAAAACCTCCCTCCCAGGATATTGGTGCCCCTCTGGTTCAGATGCAACCTGTCCTGCTTGTACAGGTCCCACCTTCCCCAGAATGCGCTCCAATTATCCAAATACCTGAAGCCCTCCCTCCTACACCATTCCTGCAGCCACGTGTTCAGCTGCACTCTCTCCCTATTCCTAGCCTCGCTATCACGTGGCACTGGCAACAAACCAGAGATGACAACTCTGTCTGTCCTGGCTTTTAACTTCCAACCTAACTCCCTAAACTTGTTTATTACCTCCACACCCCTTTTCCTACCTATGTCGTTGGTACCAATGTGCACCACGACTTCTGGCTGCTCACCCTCCCCCTTAAGGATCCTGAAGACACGATCCGAGACATCCCTGGCCCTGGCACCCGGGAGGCAACATACCTTCCGGGAGTCTCGCTCGCGACCACAGAATCTCCTATCTATTCCCCTAACCATTGAATCTCCTACAACTATTGCTTTTCTATTCCCCCCCCCTTCACTTCTGAGCCCCAGAGCCAGACTCAGTGCCAGAGACCTGGCCGCTAGGGCCTTCCCCCGGTAGGTCATCCCCCCCAACAGCATCCAAAACGGTATACTTGTTTTGAAGGGGAACGGCCACGAGGGATCCCTGCACTGTCTGCCTGTTTGTTTTTTTCCCCCTGACGGTAACCCAGCTATTCTTGTCCTGTACCTTGGGTGTGGATACCTCCTTGTAACTCTTCTCAATCACCCCCTCTGCCTCCCGGATGATCCGAAGTTCATCCTGCTTCAGCTCCAGTTCCCTAACACGGTCTTTGAGGAGCTGAAGTTGGGTGCACTTCCCGCAGGTATAGTCAGCGGGGACACCAGTGGTATCCCTCACCACCCACATCCTACAGGAGGAGCATGCAACTGGCCTAGCCTCCATCCCTTCTTACCTGACAGAATATAGCTGCCCTGTGGACTAACTAGATCTCCGCCCTCCGACTCTGCTCCCAGTCAGCTACACTTTCTGTAAACTCCTGGCTCTCTTCGCACTCTTTGCGGAAATGTCGGAAACAAAATGAAAGGAGCACCTTACTCCCTCCTCACCTAACTCCCTCGGTCACCAAACTCTTACTATAGCACTCAAAAAGCACCAAATTCAGCACTCCCTCGGTCACGAAACTCTTACTATAGCACTCAAAAAGCACCAAATTCAGCACTCAGTGCAAACAAAGTCTGCACTGTAGGGGATCACTTTTATACTGTGAATCTAGCCTCTGAAAACTGGCCTAATCCAATTAACTAATTAACAAGCTCCAGCTGCAAGTGCCTACAAGTAGAAGCCTGTTTAAAGCTTATTGAAAATTCACCTTCTACTAAACCAAACAGCAACTTTTAAGTTAATTAACTAAATAAAAGAAAGACTAAACTTTAGATAAAAATGAAGCCTTATACTCCCTCGGTCACCAAACTCTTACTATAGCACTCAAAAAGCACCAAATTCAGCACTCAGTGCAAAACTGAGCAACTTTTAAGTTAATTAACTAAATAAAAGAAAGACTAAACTTTAGGTAAAAATGAAGCCTTATACTCCCTCGAGTTACGAATGGGGGTCTGCGTTTCTGTCGACAGAGGAGTTCCTCTGAACTGGCGTCTGGGACATTAACAAGTCTCTGTGGACAAACTAGTTCCTCTGAACTAGTGTCCGGGACAAACTAGTTTCTCTGACCTCCAGTGGGCGTCAGAAGGGTGGTGGCGTGGGGCTGTGAAATTTGTTTTCGATCGTACAAACAACATTTAACAATACCACTACAAACAACATTAAACATGCTGCAGGTTCCATCAGAAAGGATACCGCTTTCTCCCAAGCGGTTCCTTTTTAAAACATCATCTGGACACCTCAGTTATCGGTTGGGAACAGGGCCGCAAAGGGGTTCTCGTTTGGGGAGTCAGACTCAAAGTCGTCATCTTCTCCCGGATGCCAAACTCTCGAGTGTATGAGGGCAGATAGGGCTGCATGGTGTGATTTGGGATCCATCTCGTCATTCCGGACGAGTCTGAATGAATTGTCCCGGTGCCAAAAGGATGTGTCCAATTCTGTTGGAATGGAGTCGGGGGTCGTCATTGTAGGTCGGTGGTCGGTGGTGGGGCTTGTTTAGGAAAGTGCTCATGAAGGGATTACTCGATTCGTGGTCAGATTCGCTGGGTGTGGGGCCTGATGTATGGGGATAGTAGGGAGGCGTGCTGTGGCTATTGTAATCTGTAGATGTTGAAACTGTATTTCTCAAAAACATCAGCGCAAAAGGGAGGACTGAATCCCAAGTAGTGTTGTTTTGCTGGATCATTTCTCGGAGGGTAGCTTTTAGAGTCCGATTCATGCGCTCCACGATATCACTTGACTGGGGGTGGTCTGCGATGTAGAATTTTTGGGTAATGCCAAATATTGTGAGGACATTCTTCATGACACGTCCCGTAAAATGGGAACCTTGGTCGGATTCAATGCTGCAGGGGAGTCCCCATCTCGTAAAGATCTTGGCTGTGGTCTTTGCCGTGTTCGTTCTGGATGGGAATGCTTCTACCCATTTTGTAAACGTGTCTATCACCACGAGTACATATTTATAACCATTCCTGCAAGGGGGCAATGGTCCAATATAATCGATCTGGAGGTTAGTCCAGGGGTCATTAACGGGTCGGGTGTGACTAAGCTGAGCCTTTTTGGTACATCTGTCCGGATTGTTCTGGGCACAGATAAGGCAATTCTCAACGTAGTGAGTTACATCTTTTTGAAACTCGGCCACCAACAGAGCTGCCTGAGATGGGCTGTAGTGGGATTAATTCCCTGATGTCCATGACTGTCATGGAACAAACAAATGAGCTGATTCCTGTCCTGTTCAGGAACCACATAAAGAGTGTATTTTAACAACACACCGTCATGTGTGGTCAGAGCATTTTTAAACCTATCGTAAGTTGCCGTAAATTTTCCTTTCAAAATCTCCCTGAGATTGCTATCCTGCTTCTGGGCCTGCACTAAATCCTCGATATTAGTCTGCGAGACCTGAACTGCATTCACTGGTGCGCTTTCGGGGGGGGGGTGTCCAAAGATATCCGTGCCTGAAACCTGCTTTTGCCAATGCGTCGGCTTTTACATTTCCAGGGGGGGCAGGAACGATGGTGACTTCGAACTTTAACTATTCCAAAAGTCCTGCCCTGGCCTTTTTCTAAAATGTGACGGAGCAATTTGGCTGAGGGGAGGGGTTTTCCGTCTGCGGAAACAAATCCTCTTGCTTTCCACAGAGGTAGGAATTCTGTAAGGCTATTGCAGACATAGAGGCTGTCCGAGTATATGTCTGCTGGGCTGGGGAAGGAATCTGGGTGTTCTACAATGTACGCCATGGCTGCTAGTTCTGCGCCTGTGCGCCTAAGTGTCCTGGAAGTTTTATTGCGATTTTATCTTCTAGGGCGTGTCCCTGCACATCCTCGACATAAATGCCGCATCCTGTTATGCGCTTCCCTTCTAATATTGTGCAAGATCCATCCACATATATTCTTATGGGTTCACACGTGTCTGTGTGCTTGGGGCTCTGGATTGAACTATCTATCTTTCTGTGGGGTGTCTTAGCAATAAAGGGGCCTGTGTTGTGGTGTGGTGAGATGATTTCACATTCATGGGGGGTGCCTGGGTACTGTAGGTTATCTGCTAAGAAAGTGTGGGTCTTGGTCCTTTTAACAGTGATGTCCCGTCCCTGCAAAAGAAGGGTCCATCTGGCTGCTCTTATTTGACTGACTGTACCGTCCTTAAGTCGTCCGTCCAGCAAAAGTTGGGTGGGGGTGTGTTCTGTGAGGATTGTGATGGGGTTTAGTCCGGTTATGGAAGAAAAATATTGTACTGCCCAAAAAAGTGCGAGCAGGTGCCTTTCACAGGCAGAAAATCCCTGCTCCACAGCATCTAAGACTCTGGAGGCGTAAGCCACGGACAGGCCTTAACTGTTCGTGCCGTTCCTGGAGGAGCACGGCCGAAAGGGTGCAGTCTGTGCTTGCTACCTCTATCGCATAGGAGGAAAGCGGGTCTGGAACTTGTAGTGCGGGGGCTGCTATGAGTGCTCTTTTCAACAAGTCCACAGCATCCGTATGCTGTGGAAGCCATTCCCAGGGGGCTCCTTTCTTTAGGAGGTCTCAGAGGGGTTCTGCCTTGCTGGCGAAACCGTCAATGTGGTTTCTGCAGTAGCCAACCTGTCCTAAAAACGTCCGGAGGGCTGAAACATTCTGGGGAAGGGGCAATTTGGCAATCGAGTCAATCCTTTTATGCTCGATCTCACGTTTACCATGTGTAATAATTGTACCCAAATATATCACCTTGTTTTCCAAAATCTGGGCCTTTTTGGAGTTTACTTTACAAACAATTTTCAGTAGGAGTTCCAGGAGTTCGGCCAGAAGCTCGATGTGCTCTGCCTTGGTGTCTGTCTGCAGTAATAGGTCGTCCACATACTGGACTAGACATTCAGGTAGAGAAAATTTTGATAATCCATTTGCCAACTGTCGGTGTAAAATGGAGGGGGAGTTGTGGAAGCCTTGTGGAAGGCATGTCCACTTGTACTGCTGATTTTTAAAAGTGAAGGCAAATTTGTACTGGCACGCCTTTGCCAATGGAATGGACCAGAATCCATTACTGACGTCCAAAACCGTAAAGTATTGTGAGTTGAGTCCCTGTTTGAGCATGGTCTCGGGACTTGTGGCTACCGTGGGGGCTGCTGCGGGGGTGACTTTGTTGAGTTCCCGGTAATCGATGGTCAGTCGCCATGATCCATCGGGCTTTCTCACTGGCCAAATCGGGGCATTATTAGTAGAGGCTACTGATCTAAGTACGCCCTGCTCCAATAAGCTGTTGATAACTTTTGCGATTTCTCCCTCTGCCTCTTGGGAAATCCATATTGCTTTTGGGTCTAGGATCAGGTCCTGTGATTTGTACTGAACCAGTCATCCGGCCACAGTCATGTTTGTGGGTCGCGAATGCTGCCCTGTTCTTTTGTAAAAATGCCCTAACCTGCTTGTCCGTGCTAATCGTAGTCGGGTCAAACCTACTGCGCTAATCTTGTTTGCATATTCTCCTATGGTGAGCGTTGCGGGATCTCTTGCAGATTTTGCCATTCTCCAGACACATTGGTTGACTGGATCAAAGGATAGGTTGTGGGAATTCATAAAATCTATGCCTAAAATGTGTTCTGCTGTGTGGGGTAGATCGACTAAAACTATGGGGTCCTTGGTGGTGATGTTGCCAATTTGAATGGGTACAGGGGCGGTGATGTGTCCCTGCTGTGAGTGGCCTGTAAAGCCGCTGAGGGTGATGGTGGCTGTAGTGGGCCACGTGTCCTTTTGGAACATGGTGGAGGAATTTATTGTGGTGCGGGGCCCTCCTGTGTCCCAGAGAAACTCGATGGGCTGTCCCCGTATCTTTGCTACAACTACTGGTCGGCTGGACCTATCCCAAAGGCTGTCGCAGACCCAACTGGGGGAGCCCGAACACCGTCAGTCCATTCCGTTCAGGTCCGTCTGATCTGAACGGGTGCTCACACTATGTATTGCCTTCGTCCTGGTTTTATTTAGAGTGCCTGTCTGCTGGGCTCTCTGTTGCTTTTGTGGGGCATTGCATTCTCTTGCAAAGTGTCCCAACTGTCCACAGTTGTAACACTCCTTGACTTTTGTGGGGGGGCTGTTCTGCCTTCATTTACCCATGCGGAGTTCTGGGGTGCCTTAACTGTGTGTATGTCTGCTTCTGCCTGCTGTTCTTCGGGATTTTTATTCGTGGGTTTGTTTTGAACAGATTGCTCCCAGGCGCGGGACAATCTTTTTACAACCCATTTCTCATTATGAGCCTCCTCGGAGGGATCATAATTGGCACAAGCTTTTTGTCATGTTTCTGTGGCATGGGAGATAAGGGTGTGGGTCCATTTGGCCATGTTGTCTGGGGACAAATGGGCGCGGTCTAAGTCTCCGAAAACTGCTGCAAAATTGATCCACAAGCGTCCAGCAAACGCTGTGGGGTGCTCAGTTTTCTTTTGCCTGCACTTATTGAGGCCATCTACAAGGTCACCCCGGTTATACCCGATCGCGTCTAGGATCGCGGTATGCATTTCTGCAAGGGTGCCTCCTCCTACATTCTGTGGGTCGGGAAGGGCTGCTACGACAGAAGGGTCTAATCTCAAAACTGTGAGATTTACTTGCTCTCGCTCATCCAGGCCGTACATGATCGCCTGCTGTTTTACTCTGGCAAAGAAGTGGTGGGGGTCTGAGTTGGGAAGGAACGGTTTGATTTTATCGCACGCGTCCCGTAGTTGGGTCACTGTTAAGGGGGTGGTGTACAGAAATTCCGTGTCGTCCGATGTGGCTGTGCGGTGGGTGGTGACTGGGTTCATTGGAGCCTGAACTATCTGCTCTGTGGGGGGTTGGGGCGCTTTTCTCTTCTGGGGCTTTCCCTGTGCACATGTTCCCTGAACATATCTCTGCGCTGTCTCACTCAATTCTTCCCAATCAGGGCCGTCTTCCTCATCTAGCTGTGATCCAAAGGTTTCCTGGAATCCTTTTTGAACTGAAAGCAGAGATTGCAGTTCTGCAATCTGCTTCCGGCACTTTGCGTGGTCTAATGAGCTTTGTCTTTGCTCTGTGGTGGCAGCATGGAGTGCTCTTAACGCTGCCTTCAGGTCACTACACTGCCTCTGCAATGCCTCTACCTGCTTTTCTGTTTCGTCTCATACCAGGACTGCACGTTGCGTGTCCTGATAGGTCTTTTCGTACTGGGATTGGAAGCTGCTTAGGTGCGCCAGACAAGACTGGTGTGCCCGCTTGGCATCATCCACCTCTCCGTCCTTTGCTGCTAACTTCCTCCTTAACTCTACATTCTCTTTCTCTACCTCACTGACATCGACCTTGCTCATTCGATGTATGCCTTCTGTCTCTCTACGGAGCGTCCTAACAACTCCTCTGTGCCTCGCAATTGTGCCAAACAGGACACGATTGCCATCGGTTGCGAGCTTTTCCTAAGCTCTTCTTGTGAATCACGCTCAGGTTCTCCCACCAAGTATGTCCTATACTCCCGGGACCTGTTTCCTCATTTTCACAGAATTCGCTCCAAAGAGGCCATCCTTTCCCTTTGAGGTACTTTCTGATTTCCTCTTCCCAAACGGGACACTGTCCTACTCTGCTGCTGCTGGTCGCTGCGACCACGAATTCCTCGGGGTTCATGAGACGTTGCATTGCCTGCATTGCCATCTTTCTTATCTGAATGCTTCACTTGAAATCTGGAACAAGAGGTATAAAGGCGGTGCTGTAATTATGGGTACGGCTTTCGCTATTTTCAGGAATACAAACTCCCGACAGTTTTGTCGCAACAAAAAATCTATCAGTGTTACCTTATCACCCTGTTAGTTACGCATGCATTTACACACTTCCGAATTATGAGGATTGATCAGAACTGCTTGAACACTTGTGGTTTTTTTGTTCCCAATTGGATTTCTAATTCAAATTTTGGGTTCTCCCGGAGTGGTTAAGCCACTTCTAGATCGCGTCCCGTCAGGATGTCGCCAATAATATGTTGCTAACTTTTGGTTGGTTCAATTGGCTCTGTTTTATAACCTTTGCTCTCGCGTCGCCAGGTATCTTTATGATACCGCCACGAGGTTCAAGTTCAAGTAATGATCAATGGCTCAACGCACCAATTAGATTCAAATGAATACACATTTATTATACACAGTAAATCGCTACTCATGCATAAACTCTACTTTCTAGGCTATTTCTATGACTAACGGGCCTATGATTAGCTTTGGACTGGCCCACCAGGTCAGGGGAATAAATGGCCTTTCGTTCGGTACTGAAACGGCAGGATTCAAAAGCTGGTATAGACTGGTAGCTAGGAGCGCCTATCACGTAGCGAGCGTTGACTTGAGACTTACTTCTTTGGAGGCCGCCGGACAGGTCACTGTCAAGGGTTGCTTTGCTTTGCTGAGTGACCCTGTCAAGAAGGATGATTTGAACTTGGGGGCTTTACTTTATAGTCCCCAGGGGCTTCCCGCCTTTCGGGGCGGACCCCATACCTGGTTTCAAGTGATTGGACTTCGTTCCAATCGCTTGGTTCGATATCTCCATATTGGGGGGAGGGGGGGGGGAGGGTGGGGAGGGGGGGAGGGGAGGGGAGGGGGGGAGGTGGGGAGGTGGGGGGGAGGGGGGAGGGGGGAGGGGAGGGGGAGGAGGGGGGAGGGGGGGGAGGGGGGAGGGAAGGGGGGAGGGGATGGGGGGAGGGGGAGGGGGGAGGAGGGGGGGGAGAGGGGGGAGGGGGGGAGGGGGAGGGGGGGAGGAGGGGGGGAGAGGGGGGATGGGGGGGGGGGAAGAGGGGGGAGGGGGGAGGGGAGGGAGGGAGGGAGATCAGGGGGGGAATCGGGGGTCACTTCGCAGGCCTCGGAGAGCGGAGCGTCATTTAAAAATGACAAAACTGGGCCTGTGGGCCTCGGCCGTACGTTCCCTGCTGAGGCCCCTGGTATGTGTTTCTTGGCACCACAAGCGGCGGGAAACATGCGGCTCAACGTGGTCGCTATGGGACTTTCTTCCCAATTAATTGAATCGGTCCTTTGTCTAATGAAGAGAGATTGAGCAGTTCAGGCCTATATTGAGGTATAAAAGATGATAAAGTCTATGGATAAAGTAGACATGGAGCAGATGCTTTCTCCTTCTAGAACGAGATGTCATAGTCCCAAGATAAGTAGCTATAAATTTAAAACAGAGATGAGGAGAAACTACTTCTCCCAAAGGGGTGTGAATCTGTGGAATTTGCTACCCCAGAGTGCAGTGGATGCTGGGACATTGAGTAAATTTGAGGAGGAGTTAGGCAGATTTTTAATTAGTAATGGGTTGAAGGGTTACGGAGAATGGGCAGGACGGTGGAGTTGAAGCCATGTTGAGATCAGCCATGATCATATTGAATGTTGGAGCAGGCTCGAGAGGCTATATTGCCTACTCCTGCTCCTAATTCTTATGTTTTCAGAAAGAACTACTCCGTCTAATTACACCGTCAAAGTTTTTGGTTTGTAGCCCTGTAGGTAACAGTACCTCAAGCACAAATCTGGCGTTCTTGAATAATAAGGGGGTTTCTTGATTAATAAAGGGGATCAGGGGTTATGGGGAGAAGGCAGGACAATGCGGATGAGGAACTTATCAGCTATGATCGAATGACGGAGCAGATTCAATCTGCCGAATGTCCTAATTCTGCTCCTGTATCTTATGGTCTTTTGTATTACACTCCCCACCACGTTTAGCACCTATATTTATGGCAAGCAATTGCCTATACCTGGGCAATTAGCAATTACCATTCACCATCACCAAAGACATCAATTACAAAAGATGACAGCTGTTTTGCATAATTCAATAAGTTATTCACAGTTTCCTTCCTGATGGAGAGCATTTGAAAATTTTGAACGAGTTCTGGCACTTCAGCAGTGAAAATAATCAACAAAAACTGTACTTATTCATTTTGGACAATAAAAGAGTTTGAAGCAGCCAGGGCTATAGATGAATGGCAGTGGCGGCTTCATCAGATGAGTGAGCAATGAAGAGGGGGAGAAGGAGGCAGCAAGTACTGTGGAGACATAAGAAGGTTATTAGAAGCCTTCATTTTAACTATTTTGTGTGAAAAAAACCGTGTTGCCAGCATTTTCTTTGAATGTACACTGGACAATTTTCAAGCTACTGAGCTCCAATTGTTGGCATTGCAGTTTTCTTTCAAAAAGTAACATGCAAGTCGCAAGCACCATTTAATACGATTATTCAAAATATCAAATGAAACATTTAATTGTTAGAACTGTTTTTTGGCAATTTATGTGATGGCTTCAACGTCTGTCCTCTGATGCTACTCTTGCATTTACTTTCACTTCGTAACTTTCAACGACATACTCTAAGTTTTCTGTGAGGTGCCTGGGATTAATGTCCAATTCATACACCCTACAATCACAATGGCCTAATTACACAAAATAAAACAGATTCATAGGCAAAGTAACAGCAAGTCAAAATCATTTATTTTATTCAAGTAAAACCTGTTTTTCTTTTTTTTTTTTAAATAATAAATTGACAGATAGTGTGAACTGTGAAGATCAGGAATTGAATTGCATTGAGTAGTTTCCTAATTATTGAAATTGTTAACCAGCAGAAAATGAGAAACAGATATCTGGGGCGAGACTTTCCGACCCCCCCGCCGGGTCGGAGAATCGCTGGGGGCTGGCGTGAATCCCACCCCCGCCGGTTGCCGAATTCTCCGGCACCGGATATTCAGCGGGGGCGGGAATCGCACCGTGCCGGTTGGCGGGCCCCTCCCCGCGATTCTCCGGCCCGGATGGGCCGAAGTCCCGCTGCTAAAATGCCTGTCCTGCCGGCGTAGATTAAACCACCTACCTTACCGGCGGGACAAGGCGGCGCGGGCGGGCTCTGGGGTCCTGGGATGGGGCGATCTGGTCCCGGGGGGTGCCCCCACGGTGGCCTGTCCCGCGATCGGGGGCCCACCGATCCACGGGCGGGCCTGTGCCATGGGGGCACTCTTTTCCTTCCGCCTTCGCCACGGTCTCCACCATGGCGGAGGCGGAAGAGACTCCCTCCACATGCGCGGGAATGCAGTCAGCAGCCGCTAACGCTCCCGCGCATGCGCCGCCCAGAGATGTCATTTCTGCGCCAGCTGGCGGGGCACCAAAGGCCTTTTCTGCCGGCTGGCGGGGCGGAAATTAGTCCGGAGCGGGCCTAGCCCCTTAAGGTTGGGGCTCGGCCCCCCCAAGATGCGGAGCCTTCTGCACCTTTGGGGCGGCGCGATGCCCGTATGATTTGCGCCGTTTTGGGCGCCAGTCGGTGGACATCGCACCGATACCGAAGAATTTCGCCCACATGTGTGAATAGACAAGCAGATTTCATTCCACAAGTGACCGGAAACATACGCCAAATTGAAAATGGTGAATCGTAATTTGTCAGAGAAATCATCTGCACTATGCTGCACCCTTGGTCTGTATTTTTGTGAAGCAAACACAGTTCAGAGCTGAATTTAAGATTTATTTCGGGAGGTATTCCAGGTAAATATTTGGTTTATGTCCAGCGAGCATTAAATTCATCCCATCAACATTCGAAAGAAATGCTGAACAACGTTTTTGTTTCATTGCCCACGAACTAACTTCCCTCCCAGAAATCTTTGATGTATTCTTCTGTATTTTTGAACATTAAACAAACTCATTTTATTCTCCCTTCTGCAGAATTCATCTCTGCAACATTCAGCAATGAGAATTCAAGCAGTTCAGCCTCTTTTATTATCACGGACGAACCAGGCACAAAATTTGTTATTTCGTTTTTCATGCGCACACTAAAGGCAGATGGCTTCCTATTACAACTCAGCCATGGTGTAGATCCGTATCTCACAATATATCTGACCAGCAGCATGATTAGTATCAAGACAAAAACCATGCTGAAAAACTCATCCATTAATTTTGCTGACGGCATTAAACGACTGATAGAAATTCGTTTTGATGAAGCTTGGGTAACTGTTACCGAATCAGATGTTGTTCTGCTAGACTATGTATTATCTCCTTTGAAGATTCAAACTTTCGACATTGTCCACCTTGGTCAAGATCCGATTGATTCTGCTGCCGGGGGAGGACCTTTTAAGGGCTGTCTGCAGGACGTTAGGCTGAACAACGTGCAACTGGAGTTTTACCCACTGAAAATGGAAAATTACAGCTCCCCATTGGATGTTTATAAGAGTAAAACACTTGTAAATGTGATCAAGGAATGCATCAGTGATGATTCTTGTATGGTGAGAAAAGAACTTGCCTGCATACTTTTAATGACCAATTGTTTTAGGTTTACATATCATTTAAGGTTAGAGGAGCTGTTCTACAAATTCGAAGTTACCTGTTTGAAAAGGTAAAAGTAGAATCATAGAATGTACAGTGTAGAAGGAGGCCATTCAGCCCATCGAATCTGCACCGACCCTACTGAAGCCCACGCATCTACCCTACCCCCGTAAGCCAGTAACCCCAACTTAACTTGGACACTAAGGGCAATTTAGCATGGCCAATCCACCACACCCGCACATCTTTGGACTGTGGGAGGAATCCGCAGCACCCGGAGGAAACCCACGCAGACACAGGGAGAACGTGCAGACTCCGCACAGACAGTGACCCAAGCCGGAAATTGAACCTGGGACCCTGGAGCTGTGAAGCAACTGTGCTAACCATTATGCTACCGTCCTGCCCCTGATTGAAGTAGCACATCAATCATGTTATCAATGGAGTCATGTCACCAGACAAAAGAATGTAAAAATTACGTAATTAAATAGCATATTTTAAAGTAGAAACATGGTTATTGACTGAAAAAGAGCCATTGATCATTTATAGAGGCGTTAATACATGCAATCCAATTTCTATTTGTGCAATTAGACAGTACGGAAAGTTGGTGAATTTTGTATCTCTATTTCCAGAACAATGCCGGAATAATGAAATAATATGGCTTCTAGGGGACGTGGCTCGTGCCTCAGGTGCACCACCATCAAAATTACCCTGAAAGACCTCCCTCTAATACCCCTCCAGTTTTGGGCAGGAACCAAAACATATGAATGTGATTTTCAGCCCCCCCCCCCCGCTCGCGTTCAGAAACATCCTCCACCCCCTCAAAGAGTCGGCTCATCCTCACCTTTGTGAGGTTCACCCTATACACCACCTTCAGCTGTATCAGCCCCAACCTCACGCACAAAGTTGAGGCATTCACCCTCTGGAGCACCTCACACCATTACCCCTCCTCCATACCCCCCCCCCCCCCAAACTCTTCCTCCCACTTCCCCTTAATCCCCTCCAGCGATAGCAAGTTAAGCACTTTAGTAGTGAACTTGCTGCAGTAATGCAGGAAAGATGGTCTGGAAGACTGTGCAGTCGCTGACCGATGGGACAAAATGATAGATAGTGTACATGTGTATATATATTTGTGTAACTGACATATGTACTGCTTTTATGCAGACTGCACCTTGCCAAAATGGAGGCAATTGTACTGTGACATGGAATGATTTTGAATGTAAATGTCCAAAGGCGTACGCTGGAAGAACTTGTGAGGAGAAAGTGTGGTGTGAGCCTGATCCATGCCTTGCAGGAAGTCACTGTCAGAATCTTCCAGGAGGATATGAATGTAAGGACTACAAGAATTCACTTATCTATAGAAGCAAATATTCAGAGACTAGGATCCATAAAACAAATATAGAATTTTAAAATCTATTACAGGTTTTGAAACCTAAATCTGCAAAGTTACACGATATTGAATGTATCTCTATACATGCTCTATCAGTGGATGAAGGCCAAGTGGAAGGTCTGATTTTAGTTGCTAGCAAGGCTGTATTTTTTTGATTAAAAAAAAACTTATTGGATTACATCCTTTTTTGTCCCATTAAAATTTTGGATTAAAATATAACCATTTAAACAATGCACGGGTATTCCTAAACAAAACAGTATCCACTTGGAGGCAGTCAATTCTAAATAGTTGCAAATATCATGTTTTCTTTAAAAGCAGAGATGTGTGTTAGAAATGTGAAGTTGCTGGGAGGGTTGAAAAGGCAGTAATAGGTCAGCAACATCGACTTCAGTGAAATAACCTCTCTCTTGTGTTTTTGTGGGTGTTTCACAGGTTATGCGAATGCAACATTTCAAGGTGATTATCATCCAGTGGTGTACACTGGCAACATGTTAATCACAAGAGATCTCATAAGTATTTCCATGGACTTCAAAACCAGAGATTTGGATGCTGTTCTGCTGCAGGCCAACAATGGCGCTGATTCGGTTTGGTTTGTTATCCATAATTCTCACTTGCGGTTCAGACTGTATAGTGGCAACAGCGTAGAAGCCCTCACTCTTTCTAGCAACATCAACATCTCAGATGGCCGGTGGCATTCAGTAATGATTACGATGGTGGAGCCTTTTAGGATGTCATCAAGGTGGATCATGATTATTGATGGAGATTCCAATACCACCAGTCCAGTCACTGCTGGCAACTTAAATTTCCTTCAAAGCAATGTAAATATAATACTCAGCAGCAATTTTACAGGTTGTCTTGGTGTGATTCGAATCGGTGGAATCTACCTGCCCTACTTCAATCAAAAGTTTTTTACATATAATGAACAGTTTGTCAGGGTGACCAGTCCCATAACTCAAATCGGATGCTTTGGCACAGAAGTCTGTTCCTCAAATCCATGCCAGAATAATGGAACGTGTGAAGATCTGTTTGACATTTACCAGTGTCACTGCATTGCAGGGTGGGAAGGCATAAGGTGTGAATTCAACATTGATGACTGCATGTCCAGTCTCTGCATTCATGGTAATTGTAGCGATTTGGTGGAAGGTTACGAGTGTAGCTGCGATCTGGGCTACACTGGGAGAAACTGTGAGAATAATATAAATGACTGTGTGAACCATGAATGTAGAAATAACGGAACCTGCATTGACGGCATCAACTCCTACTTCTGCAGCTGTGCGAACCAGTTCACTGGGCGATATTGCGAGTAAGCCGACCTGTTCTATATACTAAAACTCCACAAAAACTGAACAAGGCATTTAAAATAACTAGAACCCAGTAATAGGAATTAAAATGAAAATTGTTTCCGGATTCTTCTAATATCTGATTGATCTTTGTTGTGATTCTGACTGCTCTAATGCCAGTTGTTGTTGAGTTCAATCGATCATTGCAAACTCTTGGTAAACCAGCAACAGATAGCCGAATCAATGTGTATCTTTGCTGATTACTTGCACTGTCATTGTGCATTACAAACTATGGTTCACAATGTCCTCCAACCTGTGTGTATAAGTCTTTATGGCACCACATCTGGCAATACACTTTTGATCTGGTCAGTCCTCAGTCAGTGCCCAACACAGATAAGTATTTTACAACTTAATCTTTCATCTGAACCCAGTCTTTTATCAGAACCCAATCTCTGCCAATTCCTTTAGCAGAGGTGCGGAACAGTCTCAAATTTGTTCAACTCATTCCGAAGCGGAGATCTTAGAGGATGGTATAAGGATTTAAATGGAAAGATTTTTTTTTAAAAAATGCATTATTGGTAATTAAATTTCAAATCCATAAATAATGATTACCAATGGAAAAATCAAATTAAATATTTAAATTCTTCAATGAAGATGGGCTGTTTTGATTGTATATATCTAGTACACGTCAATGCACTTTGATTGTTTTATCTGCATGTTGATATGTGTGACAAATAGACTGGATATATACAAGTGAACATTTAGGAAAAAAACTTCAGTAACGTAATAAATTCATAAAATACTGAAAAATTCTCTTTGGAAGTTTAAGGTTTGGAATTACAAATTCTAGAGCCGAAGTATTACAACTTTATACTATAAATCTGAGTTTCAGATAAATAATTTCTCACTAATATAAGAAACAGTAGCTTAGTTTACAATAAATTGGAGGTCTCGCCTCCGAGAAAATGAAAACATTTGAAGCATTGCAGAATATCTAAAGTTATAAAATGTGCAACGCAATAAAATATCAAATTGCATATTATAAAGAAATAGAGAAGAGCAACAGGATATGGAATTAATTTATATTTAAATAGGATTTAAAATGAATGGAAGGTCTCTATTAGCCAGGCTAACACGAGGGTTGGCAAAAAAACCATATCTCAATATAAATTTCTGTGTTGGGGGTGGGTGGAGAGAGGGAGGGGGAGGGAAGGAGAGAATATCTGAAGAAAACATTCGAGAAGGAAAGCAAAAGAATTGATCGATGTTTCTCCATTGAAAATTAAAACAATATCGTCAGTACTTTTGAAAACTAGACAAATTTAGAAAGTAACTTTTAAGCCCCCAAGGGGAAATTCCATTAATTTCTCATCTGCTTCAACGGGGAGCTGTTCTGTCTGCTCTGAACCAACACATTGTATGTCTATTATACAAAAAGGATTAATATTAGAAGGACAAGTTATATTTAGCTTCTAACAGCTCAATAAATTGCATATAACACCAGTTTTTGGGAGAGAGGTACGCTGTCCAATAGCATAGAGGCAAAACTCAAAAGTAAGTATAAATTCCCACTTTAACACAGGGCTCGCTGAATGCCCAAGATTCTATTGTACTTGTGTTGTTCATGAACCAGCATTTGTCATGAAATAAAATTTGCGTGCGCATGAAAAGCATTCTTAATATTTTTTAGATGGTTCCACCCACCAGTCAAGTGTGGAGAGAGTTTTAGCTGTAAACACGGAGGACTTTGCATTGATGGAATGTGGGGTGCCAATTGCACCTGCCAGCCAGGCTTCACTGGAATAAGGTAATGACAGTCACTATAAACCCCAATGAATATGCTGCTCATGTGCTTTCCATATTTTAGTAAATTAATGTATCTCTTGTCTTGTAGTGGTGACATAGTTTATATATATTGGTGTTGTTGGAATTTGCATGTGATCAGTTGCACAATCATGGGGTGATGTATTCCCATTGTACAGAAATAATTGTCCCATTAACTCGGACCGTTTTCCAGCACTTCCCTTCTCGGCAGTGCTAATTGTTGTGGTTTTTCTCTTTTCCACAAAATAATCGGTGGCCCAGAATGATCATTTATTGACCAACACGTTGCCAAGCCCAGCTTCAGTGATAGACTTCAGGAGCTGACTCCCCCCCACCCCCCGCCCCAAACACGCGAAATCAAGTAACATTTATACAGTGCCGATTACCTAGGCAAGAATATTGTTTACATTTGAGCATTATCTGGTTCAAACTTCACATTAAACAAGTTGCATTTCGATGCACTCAGGCAGGGTGAGCGTTATCTACCTTTATCTACACTTCATATTTCTATGGATTCCTCTCTAACCTCCCGACTTGGTGCCAGACCCGATAGATGTGTCTGGTCCTTGGGTCGAGTTCGAAAAACGTGTTTGCTAATCTTTTGGTTGTTTTCAGCTGGAACTTTGGTAGAGGTACTGTAATTCGCTTCAGTTTTCCAGGGTTAGGAGGAGAAATTTGGCTAGAGTTGACACTCAATTACAATAGAATCCAATCCACAAGGCAGCCATTTGATGCAAAGTACCTGTGCTAACTCCTTGGAAGAGATATCCAATTCGTCCCAAAGCATTGCTCTTTCCTTGTGGTCCTGCAAAACTTTCCCCTTCAAGTCCGTATCCAGTTCTCCTTTGAAAGTTACTTTCTGAGTAAAACTCCTTTGAGTCTGCTGTAACCATCCCTTCAGGCAATGCATTCCAGATCATCAAAACTTGCTGTGTAATTATTTTTTCCCTTATACTACTTCTGATTCTTTTGCCAATTACCTGAATTCTGTGTCCTTTGGTTACTGACCCTTCTGTCACATGAAACAGTTGCTCCTTCTTTACCCTATCAAGCCCCTTCCTGATTTTGAACGTATCAAATTTCTTTTGAAAGCTCTCTGCTTTAGGAAGAGCAAGACAAGCTCATCCAGTCTTTCCATGTAACTGAAGTCTCTCATCCTTGGCACCATTTTAGTCCATGTCTCTCCATTCCAAGGCCTTGACATCCTTCCTGAAGTTTTGTTTTATTTGTTTCTGAGATGTGAGCCTCACTGGAAGGTGAGAATTTGTTGCCCATCCCCAATTGCTCTTGACAAGGTGGTGATGAGCATTTCCTTGAACCACACAAGTTAATCTGGTGGGAGTGCTGGTTGGAAGGAAGTTATAGGTTTTGGACTTAGCAACAGGAACAATTATATAGTTCCAAGTTAGGATGGTGAGTAGTTTGAAGGGGAACTTGCAGATCGTGGTGTTTTCAAGTATCTGCTGTCCTTGTTCCTGTCGGTGATAGCATTTGCCGATTTGGAAGGTGCTATTGAAAGAGTTTGCTAAGTTTTTGCTGTGAATCTTATAGATGGTACACTGCACTGTGGTGCTCAGAATTGGACACTGTTAGGAAAACAAAGATAGTTTTAAAGGATTTATATTAGTTTTAAGTGTGTTTAATTTAATATTTCTGAGCCTGGAAATGATTCCTGGCTTGGGTCACTGTCTGTGCGGCGTGTGCATGTTCTCCCTGTATCTGCGTGTGTTTCCTCCGGGTGCTCCAGTTTCCTCCCACAGTCAGAAGATGTGCAGAATAGGTGGATTGGTCATGCTAAATTGCACTGTCGTGTCCAAATGTTTGGTGGGGTTTCTGGGTTACGGGGATAGAGTGGAGGTGTGGGCTTAGGTAGAGCGCTCTTTAGGGAGCTGGTGTAGACTTCATGGCTGAATGGCCTCCTTCTGCACTGCAAATTCTATGAAAATCTATAGTTAGATTCATGCAGGACAAATATACATGTGGGGGTTGGTTTCCATTCCAAATGTGATTCTATTGTGCTTAGAGAGGGTTACAATGTAAAGGGTAAATAGACAGCATTGCTTAGCAACAGGAAGCCACTTTCCAGAGGGAATGGATTTCCTTTGTTCTTAGTTTTAGCTGGATATATTACAATTGGGGACAGGATACCGGGAAGTGAACATCTCTCAACTCTGCCAGGAGAAGCTGTACAGGACAAGGAAGTGGCAAAAATTCATGCTTCCTAAGGAACAAGATGAAACCCGATAACCAGGGAGATAGCGTAGAAGGAATCTCTTAAGATGACTGAAACCAAGAGAACAGAGACAAAGGTATTGTTCAGACGAATTCAAGGAAATGTAAACAAAGTGTTCTGAGTTAAAGAGATAATTGGAGTAACCAGATTTACATTGGGAAAACAGACTGCAGAGGTAAATCAAACATCTGGTGCCATTTTACTAGAGTCTGGCAGAAGCAATTGTGAACAGTTTGTACAACTGTCAAGACAAAGAAAACTAAAGGGGATAGTGTAAATCATAGACTGGATTTGCTGTTAAAAGTGGAGTGGAAACCTGGACTGGATTTTGGAAAGCAAACCACTACTGTGAGAGAAGCTTTTAAAGCGTGTTTTTGGGAGTGGAGTTTGAAAACTCTTTTTTTTTTTTAAATATATTTTATTGAATTTTTTTTCCAAACAACAATTTTTCCCTCTTACAAAGCAAACGAAACAATAACAAAACAGAAATTTTTAACAATACACAGGTAACAAAACCCCATTGTCTATTGACCTAAACTAAACTAAACCCCCTCTGTCTTCCCTCTAACGTTCCCCTAGGTAGTCGAGAAATGGCTGCCACCGCCTGGTGAACCCTTGAGCCGATCCTCTCAGGGCAAACTTTATCTGCTCCAGTTTAATGAACCCCGCCATATCATTTACCCAGGCCTCCAGTCCGCGGGGTTTCGCCTCCTTCCACATGAGTAGGATCCTGCGCCAGGCTACTCGGGACGCAAAGGCCACGACATCAGCCTCTTTCGCCTCCTGCACTCCCGGCTCTTCCGCAACTCCAAATAGAGCTAACCCCCAGCCTGGTTTGACCCGGGCCTTCACCACCTGCGAAATCACTCCCGTCCCTCCCTTCCAATACCCTTCCAGTGCCGGGCACGCCCAAAACATACGTGCGTGGTTTGCCGGGCTCCCGCCACACCTCCCACATTTGTCCTCCACTCCAAAGAACCTGCTCAATCTTGCCCCCGTTATGTGTGCTCTATGTAGCACCTTAAATTGAATCAGGCTAAGCCTGGCGCATGAGGAAGAGGAATTTACCTTGCTTAGGGCATCAGCCCACATACCCTCCTCTATCTCCTCCCCTAATTCTTCTTCCCACTTTCCTTTTAGTTCGCCCACCAACTCCTCCCCCTCTTCCCTCATCTCTCTATAAATCTCTGACACCTTGCCCTCTCCGCCCCACACTCCTGAAAGCACCCTGTCCTGTATCCCCTGTGTCGGGAGCAACGGAAATTCCCTCACCTGTTGTCTAGTAAACGCCCTCACCTGCATATATCGCAAGAAATTTCCCCGGGGCAACTTATACTTTTCCTCCAATGCTCCCAAGCTCGCAAAAGTCCCATCTATAAATAAATCTCCCACCTTCCTAATTCCCAACTGGTACCAGCTCTGAAATCCTCCATCCATTCTTCCTGGGGTGAACCTATGGTTGTTCCTGATAGGGGACCCCACCAGGGCTCCCCGCACCCCTCTCTGTCGCCTCCACTGTCCCCAGATATTCAATGTTGCCGCCATCACCGGGTTCGTGGTAAACTTTTTAGGTGAGATAGGTAGCGGCGCCGTCACCAGCGCCTCTAAACTCGTTCCTTTACAGGACTTTCTCTCCAGTCTTTTCCACGCTGCTCCCTCACCCTCCATCATCCATCTACGTATCATTGCCACATTGGCGGCCCAATAGTAATCACCCAAGTTCGGTAGTGCCAGTCCTCCTCTGTCCCTACTATGCTGAAGGAACCCCCTCCTTACTCTTGGAACTTTCCCTGCCCACACAAAGCTCGTGATGCTCCGATCTATTTTATTAAAAAAGGTCTTGGTGATTAGTATAGGGAGACATTGAAATACAAATAAGAACCTCGGGAGGACCATCATCTTAATTGCTTGCACCCTGCTCGCCAGCGATAGAGGCTGCATGTCCCACCTCTTGAAGTCCTCCTCCATTTGCTCTACCAGCCGTGTCAGATTAAGTCTATGCAAGGTTCCCCAGCTCCTAGCGATCTGAATCCCCAGGTATCGGAAGTTTCTTTCCACTTTCCTTAGCGGTAAGCCTTCTATCTCTCTACTCTGGTCCCCTGGATGTATCACAAATAATTCACTCTTCCCCATGTTTAGCCTATACCCCGAGAATTCCCCGAACCCCCTCAAAATTCGCATAACCTCTATCATCCCCCCCGCTGGGTCCGACACGTATAACAATAGGTCATCTGCGTATAACGAGACTCGGTGTTCTTCTCCCCCTCTAATCACCCCTCTCCATTTCCTGGAGTCTCTCAACGCCATGGCCAGAGGTTCAATTGCCAACGCGAACAACAATGGAGACAGCGGGCATCCCTGTCTTGTTCCCCTATATAATCGGAAATACTCCGATCTATGTCGACCTGTAACTACGCTTGCCGTTGGAGCCCCATAAAGAAGTCTAACCCAGCTAATAAACCCGTTCCCAAACCCAAACCTCCTTAACACTTCCCATAAATACTCCCACTCTACCCTATCAAATGCCTTCTCTGCGTCCATTGCCGCCACTATCTCTGCCTCCCCCTCCACTGGGGGCATCATTATCACCCCTAATAGTCGTCGCACGTTAACATTCAGTTGTCTCCCTTTTACGAACCCTGTCTGGTCTTCGTGCACCACCCCCGGGACACAGTCCTCTATCCTCGATGCCAGTACCTTTGCCAGCAATTTGGCGTCCACGTTCAATAGTGAAATAGGTCTATAGGACCCGCACTGCAACGGATCTTTGTCCCTCTTCAAAATTAGCGATATCGTCGCCTCCGACATCGTCGGGGGTAGAGTCCCCCCTTCCCTGGCCTCATTGAATGTCCTCGCCATCAACGGGGCCAACAAGTCCACATATTTTCTGTAATATTCCACCGGGAACCCGTCTGGCCCCGGGGCCTTCCCTGCTTGCATGCTTCCCAGTCCCTTAATAACCTCGTCCACCTCAATCGGCGCCCCCAGGCCTGCCACCTCCTGCTCCTCCACTTTCGGGAAACTCAATTGGTCCAGGAACTGCCACATCCCCTCCTCTCCCTCTGGGGGTTGAGACCTATACAGTTCCTCATAAAAGGTCTTGAACACCTCATTTATCTTTCCTGCCCTTCGCACCGTGTCTCCCCTTTCGTCTCTAATTCCTCCTATCTCCCTCGCTGCTGTCCTCTTTCGCAATTGATGCGCCAACAGGCGACTAGCCTTTTCCCCATATTCATACCTCCTCCCCTGTGCCTTCCTCCACAGTACCTCCGCCTTTCTGGTGGTCAGAAGGTCAAACTCCGTCTGGAGTCGTCTCCTCTCCCTGTACAATTCCTCCTACGGGGTCTCTGCAAATTCCCTGTCCACCCTTAAAATCTCCCCCAGTAATCTTTCCCTTTCCTTGGCCTCTGTTTTCCCTTTGTGGGCCCCAATGGAGATCAGCTCTCCTCTGACCACCGCTTTTAATGCTTCCCAGACCACTCCCACAGGGACCTCGCCGTCGTCATTGACCTCCAGGTATCTCTCAATACACTACCGCACCCTTGCACACACTCCCTCATCCGCCATCAGTCCCACATCTAATCGCCAGAGTGTTCTCTGCTCCCTGTCCTCTCCTACTTCCAGGTCCACCCAATGTGGGGCATGATCTGAAACCGCTATGGCTGAGTACTCAGCTTCTTCCACCCTAGAGATCAACGACCTTCCCAACACAAAAAAATCTATCCGGGAGTACACTTTATGGACATGGGAGAAGAAGGAAAACTCCCTAGCCCTAGGTCTAAGAAATCACCATGGATCCACTCCCCCCATTTGGTCCATAAACCCCTTAAGTACCTTGGCCGCTGCCAGCCTTCTTCCGGTCCTTGAGCTGGATCTATCTAGCCCCGGGTCCAGCACCGTATTAAAGTCCCCTCCTAAAATCAAGTTTCCTGCATCCAGGTCCGGTATATGCCCCAGCAACCGTCTCATGAATTCCGCATCGTCCCAATTTGGGGCATACACATTAACCAACACGACCTCCATTCCCTCCAGCCTGCCACTCACCATTACATATCTACCTCCGCTATCTGCTACGATGTTCTTTGCTTCAAATGCTACCCGTTTCCCCACCAAAATGGCCACCCCTCTGTTCTTTGCATCCAGTCCTGAGTGGAACATCTGTCCCACCCATCCTTTCCTTAGCCTAACTTGGTCCGCCACCTTTAGGTGCGTCTCTTGGAGCATAACCACGTCTGCCCTTAGTCCTTTCAAATGCGCGAGCACTCGGGCCCTTTTTATCGGTCCGTTCAGGCCTCTCACGTTCCACGTGATCAGCCTCACTAGGGGGCTACCTGCCCCCCTCCCGTGTCGACTAGCCATTACCTTCTCTCGGCCAGTCCCATATCCCGCCTCCGCGCTCCCGCTCGCTCCCCCAGCGTCGCACACCATCCCCGCCCACCCACTCTTTAGCCATTTCCTTTTGGATTTCCGCAGCAGCAACCCAGTTGTCTCCCTCCCCCTCCCCCTCCCTCCCCCCGCTAGATCCCTATCTAGCATGATTGCTCCCCCCATATCACTTCCGTAAGTCAGCTGACTTCAACTGACCCCGGCTACTCCTCGACCCCCCCCCCCCGTGTGGGGGAACTCCCATCCGCCTTGCGCCTGTCTTCCCGCCTTATTCTTTCTGGCACGGGAACATCCCTTTACCTGACCCGCCTCTTATGGCGCAGCTCCCTTTCCCCTCCCCCTCTCCTTCCCCATTCTCCGACTATGTCCCGTCTTTCCCCCCTCACCGGCGCCCACATTTCCCCAATGTCTCCCCCCTTCCCTGTTTACTTCTCAATTAACTTCCACCGTAACATTAACAAAAACAATAACAATAACATTTCCTGCAGCATCAGTCCCTCAGTTCCGGTCCAATTTCTCTTCTTTGATGAAGGACCATGCTTCCTCCGCCGTCTCGAAATAATAGTGTCTCTCCTGATACGTGACCCATAGTCTTGCCGGCTGCAGCATCCCAAACTTCATCTTCCTTTTATGCAACACCTCTTTGGCTCGGTTGAAGCTCGCCCTCCTTCTTGCCACCTCCGCACTCCAATCCTGGTATATCCGTACCACAGCATTCTCCCATCTGCTACTGCGCACCTTTTTAGCCCATCTCAGGACCTCTTCTCTGATCTTAAGGCGGTAAAATCGCACGATTATCGCCCTCGGTGGTTCTCCCGCTTTTGGTCTTCTCGCCGGAATCCGATTTGCCCACTCCACCTCCATGGGGCCCGCAGGGGCCTCAGCACCCATCAGTGAGCTCAGCATCGTACTTGCGTACGCTCCACAGTCCACTCCTTCCACACCCTCAGAGAGACCTAGTATCCGAAGGTTCTTCCTTCGCGCTCCGTTTTCTAGGGCCTCAATCCTTTCAGTACACTTTTTATGAAGTGCCTCGTGCGTCTGAGTCTTAACCGCCAGGCCCAGGATCTCGTCCTCAATATCTGTCACCTTCTGCTCCACCACGCGGAGCTCAGTCTCCTGGGTCTTTCATGTCTCCTTGAGCCCCTCAATTGCCTGTAGCATCGGGGTCAGCACCTCCCTCTTCAGCAGCTCCATGCACCGTCTCACCATTTCATCCTGCTCAGGCCCCCATGTCGCCTGCGCTTTCTCCGCCGCCATCTTGTACTTCTCCCTTTCTGACCCTTTGGTCGACGATTCCTCGCGCTGCAGCCGCCGCCGCCGGTTTTTTCCTCCTTCGTTTGGGGGGACTCCCTTCTCACACACCCCACACCGGGTTGCGTCGTCGAAAAATTCCCCGTTGGGGCTCTTAAAAGAGCCCGAAGGTCCGTCGGAGCTGGAGCCGCCAAAGCGTGCGGCTAGCTAGGCATCACCGCAACCGGAAGTCCCTTCAGTGGCCTTGATGAGATCTTTTCACAGTTGTTCCCTCTGCTGCTAGAATTCACCTTTGATACAGGCCCTCAGGTCAGCTTGCAGCTTTAAGCTTGCCCTTCCCCCGCCTGCATGCTGGAAGAGGCCCTGTTTATCCTGCAGTTGCAGCCAAATCTTTTACTGTTTCTGCCGTGTCTGGCAACCAAGAGACATACCCTTCCTGGGGGACACTGTCGGGGGAATGTTGCAGCCTTCTTCCCACACCGGGAAATGGCAAACAAATGCCGTGGGGGCCCTGTAACGAGCCCAAAAGTCCGTTCCAAGCAGGAGCTACCGAATATGCGACCTAGCTCTGCATAGCCACACCCGGAAGTCCCGTTTGAAAACTCTCTTGTGGCAATCGCCTGGTGGGATTCTGAGGATATATCCAGAGTCACTAACTTGGGTTCAGAGTGGAATGCGCGTATTTGACCACATCTTGCGTGCTTAAAAGAGACTTTTTATATTAATGAGACCGTTGTACCTTAAGATTTACTTTGTAACCCATGTTAATCTTAAAACCGGTGTGTGATTGCTCGAATAAGGATGAGTAAAGGAGTACTGTATCATAATCCAATTTTTTCATGTTTAATAAATGTTTTTTCCATGTTGTTAAAATTAATTTGTGGTCCTGTGACTCTGTCCCTCCAGGATTGAGTAAAAAAAAGGTGGAAGTCTTTTGAGCCAGGGTTCCATTCTGGGATCACCAGATGAGATTGTAACAGCATACTCCTCTAGATCGGCACTAACCAGTGTTTAATAAAGGTTCAGCATATCTTCCTCGACGCAGAGTGGTTCACGCCACTCCTTCGCGCCGGAGTTGTCCGCCCCGCTGGTCCGCGGAGTCTCACGCCCCATAAGTCAGCACTTCGAGTTTTCGCCAAAGGTCCTTTAATTAAACACTAAGTTCATGGGGGGTTGGAGAGACCACAGTCATTTCAAATGTCCCCGCTTTACAGATGTAAAGGCAGCCAATTTATATGATACAGTAAGCAATATCTAGGACAGAAAGCATTCTTTAGATTAGCAAGAGACAGAAAACCGAGCAGGCCGCAGTTAGATTTTGATAACAGGCCTTGGGTTCCTTGCCTAAGAAAAATAATAATTATATGCTGTCAGCAAAACAATGTGCAGCTGTACACTTGCTTACATTGTATGACCTTCTGACTATTTCATACAAAACTCTTGACTGAAATTAGGCTAAATATCCATCATGCTTTGCCAAGTGCCTATTTCCATGATATATAGTCAAGCAGCCGGTTAAGATGAATACCCTTAAGCAGGCAACTAATCCGCACACCGAAGTCCCTTCTACAATGGACATGCCAGAGGAGGCGAGTAGATATTTGCGAGATCATGGACTTGGGGACTTGTAAGAACTTTGGACTGGGGGGGGGGGGGGGGGGGGGGGGGGGGGGGGCGGGAGGGGGGAGAGTTTTGTATCATGTGGGTTATTTGGATTGTGGGAATGTGGGGGAGTGGGTACAAGGGATTAGGGGGGTTTGGGGGAAGGCAGTTGCCTCGAGTGGATGCTAGTGGATCGGCTAGTTAACGGGACTGAAGTGGAGAATTGATCTGTTGTGGGTGGGGTGGTTTTCCTTCTCTTTTTCTCGGTTAGGGATGACGTCGTTGAATTGGTGTGGTGCAGTTGTTTCAGGCAGCAGACATCTTGGGGAGGCGCTAGGGGACGCAGGGCATGGACCTGGGGATCTGGGTAAAGCGAGATATAGCTGACTGGAGGGGATGGGGGGGGGGGGGGGGGGGGGGGGGAGGGGGTACCGGGGCCGACTCAGCTGATTTCATGGGATGTTTGCGGATCAAATTGGCCGATTAAGAGGTCACACCTGTGTTCATGTATTTGGGGAGTTTGAAGGTGGATGTTATGTTTTTGCAAAGGATTCATTTGAGGGTAAAGAGAAAATGCTGGAAAATCTCAGCCGGTCTGGCAGCATTTGTAGGGAGAGAAAAGAGCTAACTTATCGAATCCAGATGCCCTTTATCAAAGCCCTTGGTCACCTGGACTCGAAACATTAGCTCTTTTCTCTCCCTAAAGATGCTGCCAGACCTGCTGAGATTTTCCAGCATTTTCTCTTTGGTTTCAGATTCCAGCAGCCGCAGTAATTTGCTTTCCTTTGAAGGTGGTGGATCAGACAAGGCTGAGGAAGGGATGAGTGGGATAGGTGTTTCATTCGGGGCTGGATATGAGGACGAGGGGGGTGGCAATGCTGGTTAATAAGAGGAAGTCGGGACTTCCGGGTGCAGCGATGACCAGCTAAGTCGCACGTTTCGGCAGCTCCCGGTGGAACGGACTTTTGGGCTCTTGATAGGAGCCCCAACGGCAATTTTGACGGCTAAAAACACTGTGCGGTAAACCAGAAGGGAATCCCCCCTGGACACGGATGGAAAAAGGAGAGGAAAGTGGCCGGATTGCGGTGGATCCTTTAGAGCAGCGGCAAGGAAGGCAAGCACAAACCAAGATGGCGACGGAAGGTGGCAGTTTAATATGGGGCCCTGAACAACACGAGTTCTTGAAGCGCTGCGTGGAAGAACTTAAAAAGGAGATGAAGAAGGAGCTGTTGGCCCCGATATTACAGGTGATTGAAGGGCTAAAGGATGAGCAAAAGACCCAGGAGCAGGAGCTTCGGGTCGTGAAGGCAAAGGCTGCCGAGAACGAGGACGATATACAAGGCCTGGTGGTGAAGATGGAGATGCACGAGGCACACCATAAAAGGTGTGTGGAAAGGCTGGAGGTGCTGGAGAATAATGCGAGGAGGAAGAATTTAAGGATTCTTGGTCTTCCCGAGGGTGCAGAGGGGGCGGACGTCGGGGCATATGTGAGCACGATGCTGCACTCGTTAATGGGATCGGAGGCCCCGACGGGTCCGTTGGAGGTGGAGGGAGCCTATCGAGTTATGGCGCGAAGACCGAGGGCTGGAGAAATTCCCCGAGCCATAGTGGTGAGATTTCTCCGATATAAGGACAGAGAGATGGTCCTCAGATGGGCAAAGAAAACTCGGAGCAGTAGGTGGGAGAACGCGGTGATCCGCATATATCAAGATTGGAGTGCGGAGGTGGCGAGAAGGAGGGCGAGCTTTAATCGGGCCAAGGCGGTGCTTCATAAAAGGAAGGTCAAATTTGGAATGCTGCAGCCGGCAAGACTGTGGGTCACACATCAAGGGAAACCACTACTTTGAAACGGCAGATGAGGCATGGACATTTATTGTCGAAGAGAAATTGGAATAAGTGGGTTATAAAAAAGAACGTTTGAGACAAAGTGGTGGGGCGAATATGGGGGGCGAAGAGGGGGGAAAAGGGGGGAGAGATGATTTTTAAGTTGTTAATCCTGCGACCCTGTAACTTTTCTCTCTTCCCCATGTTATGGGGGAGGGAGGGAGGTGGAGGAGCTGGGGGCGTCGGCCATTGGGGGCGGGGCCAAAAGGGAAGCGCGGGCTTTGTTCCCGCGCTATGATAATTATGGCGGGAACAGGGAAGCAGGAAGGGGGGGGGCGTCGCACAGTGCGAGCCGAGGTCACGGGGGGAAGCCGAGGTCGGCCAGAGTTTGCTGACTTCTGGGAGCAGCATGGGGGGTGCAATTACGCTAGTGAGGGATCTAGCGGGGGGGGTGGGGGGGTGGGTGGGTGGGGGGGGGGGGTTAACTGGGTTGCTGCTGCTGGGGAGAAGGAGGAGCTGGTATGGGGTGGGGTGGGCGGGGAGGGGGGGCGCTGCCTGGGGGGGACGCAGCTACGTGGGAACTGGGTGAGGAGCTGGATTAAAAAAGGGGATGGCTAGTCGACAAGGGGGGGGGTAAAGAGCCCCCCAACCCGGCTGATCACGTGGAATGTGAGAGGGCTGAACGGGCCGATAAAGAGGGCACGGGTACTCGCACACCTAAAGAAACTTAAGGCAGATGTGGTTATGCTGCAGGAGACGCATTTGAAACTGATAGACCAGGTCAGACTACGCAAAGGATGGGTGGGGCAGGTGTTTCATTCGGGGCTAGATGCAAAAAACAGGGGGGTGGCCATACTAGTGGGGAAGCGGGTAATGTTTGAGGCAAAGGCCATAGTGGCGGATAGTGGGGGCAGATACGTGATGGTGAGTGGCAAATTACAAGGGGAGGCGGTGGTCTTAGTGAACGTATATGCCTCGAACTGGGATGATGCCAACTTTATGAGGCGCATGCTAGGACGTATCCCGGACCTAGAGGCGGGGAAGCTGGTAATGGGTGGAGATTTTAACACGGTGCTGGAACCAGGGCTGGACAGATCGAGGTCCAGGACCGGAAGGAGACCGGCAGCAGCTAGGGTGCTTAAGGACTTTATGGAGCAGATGGGAGGAGTAGACCCCTGGAGGTTTAGTAGACCTAGGAGCAAGGAGTTTTCGTTTTTCTCCTATGTCCACAAAGTTTATTCACGGATAGACTTTTTTGTTTTGGGAAGGGCGCTGATCCCGAAGGTGACGGGGACGGAATATACGGCTATAGCTATTTCGGATCACGCTCCACATTGGGTGGACTTGGAGATAGGGGAGGAAAAAGAACAGCATCCACCCTGGAGAATGGACATGGGACTATTGGCGGACGAGGGGGTGTGCTTAAGGGTGAGGGGGGTGTATTGAAAGGTACTTGGAACTCAATGATAATGGGGAGGTCCAGGTGGGAGTGGTCTGGGAGGCGCTGAAGGCAGTGGTTAGAGGGGAGCTGATATCAATCAGGGCACATAAAGGAAAGCAGGAGGGTAGGGAACGGGAGCGGTTGCTGAAAGAACTTCTGAGGGTGGACAGACAATATGCGGAGGCACCGGAGGAGGGACTGTACAGGGAAAGGCAAAGGCTACATGTAGAATTTGATTTGCTGACTACGGGTAATGCGGAGGCACAGTGGAGGAAGGCACAGGGTGTACAGTACGAATATGGGGAGAAGGCAAGCAGGTTGCTGGCCCACCAACTGAGGAAAAGGGGAGCAGCGAGGGAGATAGGTGGAGTGAGAGATGAGGAGGGAGAGATGGAGCGGGGAGCGGAGAGGGTGAATGGAGTGTTCAAGGCATTCTATGAAAGATTATATGAAGCTCAGCCCCCGGATGGGAAGGAGAGAATGATGTGTTTTCTGGACCAGCTGGAATTTCCTAAGGTGGAGGAGCAGGAGAGGGTGGGACTGGGAGCACAGATTGAAACGGAGGAAGTAGTGAAAGGAATTCGGAGCATGCAGGCGGGGAAGGCCCCGGGACCAGACGGATTCCCAGTTGAATTTTATAGGAAATATGTGGACTTACTGGCCCCGCTACTGATGAGAACCTTTAATGAGGCGAGGGAAAGGGGGCAGCTGCCCCCGACTATGTCAGAGGCAACGATATCGCTCCTCCTAAAGAAGGAAAAAGACCCGCTGCAATGCGGGTCCCATAGGCCTATTTCCCTCCTGAACGTGGCGCTAAGATTCTGGCCAAAGTAATGGCAATGAGGGTAGAGGATTGTGTCCCGGGGGTGGTCCATGAGGACCAAACTGGGTTTGTGAAGGGGAGACAGCTGAATACGAATATACGGAGGCTGCTAGGGGTAATGATGATGCCCCCACCAGAGGGGGAAGCGGAGATAGTGGTGGCGATGGATGCCGAGAAAGCATTTGATAGAGTGGAGTGGGATTATTTGTGGGAGGTGCTGAGGAGATTTGGCTTTGGAGATGGGTATATAAGATGGGTACAGCTGCTGTATAGGGCCCCGATGGCGAGCGTGGTCACGAATGGACGGGGGTCTGAATATTTTCGGCTCCATAGAGGGACGAGGCAGGGATGTCCTCTGTCCCCATTATTGTTTGCACTGGCGATTGAGCCCCTGGCAATAGCATTGAGGGGTTCCAGGAAGTGGAGGGGGAGTACTCAGGGGAGGAGAAGAACACCGGGTATCTCTGTATGCGGATGATTTGTTGTTAGATGTGGCGGACCCGGCGGAGGGGATGCCAGAAATAATGCGGATACTTGGGGAGTTTGGAGATTTCTCAGGGTATAAATTGAACATGGGGAAAAGTGAGTTGTTTGTGGTACATCCAGGGGAGCAGAGCAGATAAATAGAGGACTTACCGTTGAGGAAGGTAACAAGGGACTTTCGGTACTTGGAGATCCAGATAGCCAAGAATTGGGGTACATTACATAGGCTAAATTTAACGCGGTTGGTGGAACAGATGGAGGAGGACTTTAAGAGATGGGACATGGTGCCCCTGTCACTGGCAGGGAGGGTGCAGGTGGTTAAAATGGTGGTCCTCCCGAGATTCCTTTTTGTGTTTCAGTGCCTCCCAGTGGTGGTCACGAAGGCTTTTTTCAAAAGAATTGAGAAGAGTATTATGAGTTTTGTGTGGGCCGGGAAGACCCCGAGAGTGAGGAGGGGATTTTTGCAGCGTAGTAGGGGCAGGGGGGGGGCTGGCACTATCGAGCCTAAGTGAGTACTACTGGGCCGCAATATCTCAATGGTGTGTAAGTGGATGGGAGAAGAGGAGGGAGCGGCGTGGAAGAGATTGGAGAGGGCGTCCTGCAGGGGGACTAGCCTACAAGCTATGGTGACGGCGCCGTTGCCGTTCTCACCGAAGAAATACACCACAAGCCCGGTGGTGGTGGCTACACTGAAAATCTGGGGGCAGTGGAGACGGCATAGGGGAAAGACGGGAGCCTCGGTGCGGTCCCCGATAAGAAATAACCATAGGTTTGTTCCGGGGAGAATGGATGGGGGATTTGGAGCATGGCAAAGAGCAGGGGTAACACAATTGAGAGATCTGTTCGTAGATGGGACGTTTGCGAGTCTGGGAGCGCTGACGGAAAAATATGGGTTGCCCCAAGGGAATGCATTTCGGTATATGCAACTGAGGGCTTTTGCGAGGCAACAGGTGAGGGAATTCCCGCAGCTCCCGACGCAGGTGCAGGACAGAGTGATCTCAGAGACATGGGTGGGGGACGGTAAGGTGTCAGACATATATAGGGAAATGAGGGACGAGGGGGAGATCATGGTAGATGAGCTGAAAGGGAAATGGGAAGAAGAGCTGGGGGAGGAGATGGAGGAGGGGCTGTGGGCTGATGCCCTAAGTAGGGTAAACTCATCGTCCTCGTGTGCCAGGCTAAGCCTGATACAATTTAAGGTGTTACACAGGGCGCATATGACTGGAGCACGGCTCAGTAAATTTTTTGGAGTAGAGGATAGGTGTGCGAGATGCTCGAGAAGCCCAGCGAATCACATCCACATGTTCTGGTCATGCCCGGCACTACAGGGGTTTTGGGTGGGGGTGGCAAAGATGCTTTCGAAGGTGGTGGGGGTCCAGGTCGAACCAAGCTGGGGGTTGGCTATATTTGAGGTTGCAGAAGAGCCGGGAGTGCAGGAGGCGAGAGAGGCTGACGTGTTGGCCTTTGCATCCCTAGTAGCCCGGCGCAGGATATTGTTAATGTGGAAGGAAGCCAAGCCCCCGGGTGTGGAGACCTAGATAAAGGACATGGCAGGGTTTATAAAGTTGGAACGGATTAAGTTCGTTCTAAGGGGGTCGGCTCAAGGGTTCACCAGGCGGTGGCAACCGTTCGTCGAATACCTCACAGAAAGATAGAGGGAATGGAAAAGAAGAAGACAGCAGCAGTAACCCGGGGGGGGGGGGGGGGGGGGGGGGGGGGAGGGGGGGGGCGGAATCAGAAGGACTCTCAGGGATGTTATTGTATATGTATAGGTAGTTGGTATATGTAATTGTATATTGGATTTTTGGATTGTATTTTTGGAGAGTATTTATCTTGGACAAGGCAGTTGCCATTTAGTTTTATTTTTGATTTTGTTCATATATTATTTATTTACTTGTTTAAAACTGGCCATTGTTATTTATATTGTTTTATTGCTGTGTAAAGGAAACGTTATGTGCTGTTATGTTTGGCCAAAAAATCTTGATTAAAATATATTTAAAAAAAATAAGAGGAAGTCCTGTGCTGTGGAGAGCATAGTGGCAGACCCTTGGGGTAGGTCAGTGGGAGGTTAGAGGGGGTGCCTATGGTGCGGGTGGATGTTTATCCCCAAACTGGATGATGTGGAGTTTATGAGGTGTGTCCTGGCAAAGATCCCGGGCCAGGCCGTGCATTGGCTGATCGGGGAGGGGCTTTAATACGGTTCTGGATCCTGGGCTGGACCGGTCGTGTTCCAGATCTATCAGGGTGTCGGCAATGGTGAAGGAGTTGGTGGGATTTATGGAATGAATGGGGCGGCGGACCCGTGGCGATTTCAGAGGCCAAGGCCGAAGGAATTTTCATTCTTTGCGCATGTCCACAGGGGGCAAACCAAGATTGATTTTTTGTTGTTGTTCTGTACAAGGCATACTGGCGGGGGTGGTTGGGACCGAGTATTTGGTCATCGTGGGGTCAGACCATGCCCCACACTGCATGGACTTGCGGATGAAGAGTGCGAACTGCCAGGGGCCGCAGTGGAGGTTGGATCTGGGGTTATTGCCCAATAATAATGTCTCCGAGAAGATGGGTGACTATCCGTAACTATGTGGCGCAGAATAAGAGCGGTGAAGTCTCTATAGCTCCATTGTGGGAGATGTTGAAGGCAGTGGTTAGAGGGGAGTTTATTTGGATTAGGGCGCGTAAGGTGAGGGCGGAGCAGGCAGATGTCCGATTTCGGCCAATATTCGGAGGCTATTGAATGTGTTAGTGATGCCCTCGGCGGGCCGGGAGGTGGAGGTGGTTGAGTCTATGGACGCGGAGAAAGTGTTTGACTGTGTGGAGTGGCCGTACTATTCAAGGTGCTGGGGCAGTTCAGGTTTGGGCAGAGATTTGTCGACTGGGTGAAATTGTTGTATTGGGCTCCTAAGGCGAGTGTGCAGACCAATAGTGTCAATCCGGAGTATTTTGAGTTGCATGGGGGGGGGTGGGGGCGGGATGAAGCAGGGGTGGTTGCTCTCCCCTTTGCTCTTTGCACTAGTTATTGAACCACTGGCAATGGCAATTAGGGCTTTGAGGGGGTGGTGGTGCATTGAGAGGAGTCTCTTTATATGCTGATGACCTCTTCTTATATGTTGCGAACTCAGTTGAAAGTTTTGACAGGATTTTGGGGATCTTGGGGGAGTTCAGTCTTTTTTCGGGGTATAAGCTCAATATGGGGAAAAGTGAGATATTTCTGATCAACACCCAGAGACGGGGGGGGGGGGGGGCAGTGTAAGGAGTATGCTGCTCCGGTTGGTAGGGGCGAGCTTTCATGATCTTGGGAACTGGGCCCAGCTGCACAAGTTGAACTTAGCAAAGCTGGCGGAAGGACAATAGGAGGTGGGAATGTTGTTTAAAGCAGATATTGAGGAAAGATAGTACAGATGATGTAGAATCTGTCTGGAAACATCAAGGGGCAAAGATTCATAGGAGTGGTATACAGACCACCAAACTGCTGTGGTAATATTAGGAATAGTATTAGAGAGGAAATTAGTAATGCATGTGATAAAGGAACATCTATGATTATGTGTGACTTTAATCTGCATACAGATTGGGTGACTCAAATTAGTCACAGTATGAGGGGGAATTTCTGGAGTGTGCACGGGATCATTTTCTGATCAATACATTGAGGTACCAGCAAGGAAACAGGGTGTTGTGTAATGAGAAAGGATTAGTTGTCAAGCTAGTTCACTTATTTGTTCCTTGAATGTCTGCCATTGCCTGTCCTTTCTTTCCGTAATGTTTCCCAGTCCGTCATTGCTAGCTCATGCCTCATAACATTATTGTTACCTTTATTGAGGTTGTGCACCCTGGTCTCAGAATCAACTACCTCACTATTCACCTTGATAAAGAATTCTAGATGCCCAGGGGCGGCACGGTAGCGCAGTGGTTAGCACTGTTGCTTCACAGTGCCAGGGTCCCGGGTTCGATTCCCAGCTTGGGTCACTGTCAGTGTGGAGTCTGCATGTTTTCCCCGTATCTGCGTGGGTTTCCTCCCACAAGTCCCGAAAGATATGCTGTTAGATGAATTGGACATTCTGAATTCTCCCTCAGTGTACCCAAACAGGTACCAGAGTGTGGCGACTAGGGGATTTTCACAGTAACTTCATTGCAGTATTAATGTAAGCCTACTTGTGACAATAAAGATTATTATTGTGAGAGGACCCTTGGGGATGAGTGACCATAATATGGTAGAATCGTTTATCAAGGTGAATAGTGAGGTGGTTGATTCTGAGAGCAAGGTCCTGAATCCCAAGAAAGGTAACTATGATAGTATGAGGCATGAGCTAGCAATGACGGACTGGGAAACATTACGGAAAGAAAGGACAGGCAATGGCAGGCATTCAAGGAACAAATAGGTGAACTCCAAAAGTTTATTCCTATTTGGTGAAAGAGTAGAAATGGAACAGTGGCAAAACCATGGCTTACAAGGGAAATTAGAGATAATATTAGATTCAAAGAAAATGCATACAAATTAGCAAGAATAAGCAATTGACCTGAGGCTTGGGAACAATTCAGCAAAGGCAGACCATAGGATAGATTAAGAAGGGGAAAATACAATTTGAAAGTAAACTAGCGAGGAACATAAAAACTGACTGTAAAAGTGTCTATAAGTAAGTAAAGAGAAAAAGATTGCTAAACATTAACATAAGCACCTTACAGTCAGAAACGGGGGAATTAATAGCAGAGAGCAAAGAAATGCCTGAGGAACTAAATTTGTACTTTGCTTCTGTCTTAACAAAAGAAGACATGAATAACGTATTGGACGTTCTGAGAAACACAAGATTTGGTGGAGAGCTGAAGGAAATTAGCATGGGTGAAAAGATGATTTGGGGGAAATTAATGGGATTGAAGGGCCTGATAATCCTCATCCCAGAGTACTTAAGGAAGTGGCACTAGAAATAGTAGATCCATTGGGGGTCATTTCCCAAAATTCTTTGGACTCTGGAATGGTTCCTACAGATTGGAGGGTAGCGAATGTAACCCCGCTATTCAAAAAGGGAGGTAGAGAGAAAACAGGAAACTAGACCAGTGAGCCTAACGTCGGTATTAGGGAAGTTGCTGGAGTCCATTATCAAGGATTTCATAGCACAGCATTTGGAAAGCAGTGGTATAATCAGACAAAGTCAGCATGGATTTACAAAAGTAAAATCATGCTTGACAAATCTACTAGAATTCTTTGAGGATGTAACTAGTAGAGTTGACCAAGGATAACCGTTGGATGTGGTTTATTTAGACTTTCAGAAGGTTTTCGCCAAGATTTCACATAGCAGATTAATATGTAAAGTTAAAGCGCATGGGATTATGGACATGTCTTGAGATGGATAGAAAGCTGTTAGTAGACAGGAAGAAATAAGTTTGAATAAGTGGGTCTTTTTCTGATTGGCAGACAATGACTAGTGGGGTACCACAGGGATCTGTGCTAGGAGCCCAACTGTTTACTTTATATTAATGATTTGGACAATGGAACTAAATGTATTATCTCCAAATTTGCAGATGATACAAAGTTGGGTGGGAGGGTGAGCTGTGAGGAGGATGCAAAGATGTTTCAGCAGGATTTGGACAGGCTGAGTGAGTACATGGCAGATGCAGTATAATGTGGTTAAATGTGAGGTTATCCGCTTCGGTAGCAAAAATAGGAAGGCAGATTATTATTTGAATGGGTGTAAATTGGGAGAGGTAGATACTCAGCGAGACAGAATTTCCTCGTGCATCACTCACTGAAAGTAAGCGTGCAGGTACAGCTGTCAGTAAAGATGGCAAATTGTATGTTGGCTTTCATAGCGAGAGGATTTGAGTATAACAATAGGGGTGTTTTACTGCAATTGTATAGGGCATTAGTGAGGCCACACCTGGAGTATTTGCTGCAGTTTCGGTGTCCTTATTTGAGGAAGGATGCTCTTGCTATGGAGGGAGTGCAGCAAAGGTTTACCAGGCTGATTCCTGGGATGGCGGGACTGTCATCTGAGGAGAGATTAAGTTGGTTGGGATGATATTCACTGGAGTTTAGAAGAGCGACAGGGGATCTCATAGAAACTTACAAAATTCTAACAGGATTAGACAGGGTAGATTCAGAAAGAATGTTCCCAATGGTGGGGGAGTTCAGAAATAGAGGTCATAGTTTGAGGATAAGGGGTAAAGCTTTTAGGACTGATGTGAGGAGAAATTTCTTCACCCAGAGAGTGGTGAATATGTGGAATTTTGATACCACAGAACGTAGTTGAGGCCAAAATGTTGTGTAATTTTGAAAAGGAATTAGATATAGCTCTTGGGGCTAAAGGGATCGAGGGATATGGGGGGGGGAAAGGTGGGAACAGGGTACTGACCTTGATGATCAGCCATGATCATAATCATAATGAATGGTGGAGTAGGCTCAAAGGGCCGAATGGCCTCCTCCTGCTTCTATTTTCTATGTTTCTATGATGTGTCGCCTTTGGCGTTGGCTGGAAGGGTCCAGGCGGTAAAGCTGACAGTGCTGAAGTTTTTGTTTGTTTCAGAATCTCCAGGTTTTCGTGTCCAAGTCGGGTGAATGAGATAATGCTGGGGTTCATGTGGGAGGGGGGGGGGGGGGGGGGCAGTGCTGGCGCTGCCGAATCGGTAGAATTATTATTGGCGGTGAACATAGGTTTGGAAGTGGGCAGTGGAGGAGTGGGCAGTGAAGGCGAGGTCGGTGTGGGTACGGATGGAGGAGGCCTCATGTTCTCGCCAGCCTGGTACTCCACAAGCTTGGGGGTGGTATCAGCGTTGAGGGTGGGGATTCAATGTCGGCAACAGTGTACGCTGGAAGGCATGTCGCTGTGGGTGCCGATTTGTGGCAACCACAGGTTTGTTCCGGCGGGGCTGGTTGCAGGGTTTTGGGGGTGGGGACGGTAGGGTTAGAGTATTTTCGGGACCTGTTTGTGGGGGGGGGTAAGTTCGTGGAATTGGAGGAGCTTGCTGCTGAAGGGAATGGGTTCAGGTACCTGCAGATGAGTGATTTATTGAGGAAGGAGTTGAGTTCCTACCCGCGGCTGCCGCCTCCAGCACTACAGGACAAGCTGCTCTCCGAGGGTGAGATAGGCGAGGGCAAGGTGTTAGATATATATGGGGAGCTGATGAAGAGGGAGGGCACCCAGGTGGAGGAGGTCTGGTGCAAATGGGAGGAGTTGGGAGGGGTGATGCTGGAGTGAGGCTCTGCGGAGGATAAACACGCCCTCGTGGTGTGCGAGATTGAGTCTCATACAGTTTAAGGTGGTGCAAAAGCTCATATGACGGGTTCTAGGATGAGCCATTTTTTTTCCAGAGGTTGAAGATAGGTGTAGGTGGTGTGCAGGCAGTCTGGTGAGCCATGACCGACGTTGAAGGGTATCTGGAAAGAGTTTGCGAACGTAATGTTGAAGATTTTGGGAGGGGAGGGGGTGCTGAATCAGTGGGTGGTGATATTTGAGGTGACAGAGGATCCAGGAGTGCAGGTGGGGAGAGAGGCTGACATGGTAGCCTTCACCTCCCAGATAGCCCAGTGGCGGGATCTTGCTGTGCTGACGGGACTCGGAGCCGCCAAAAGTGGGGGCATAGATGTGACTTGGCAGAGTTCCTCCATCTAGAAGAAGATATTGGGCGAAATTCTCCTACCCGCCCCGCCACATTTCTGCCCCGACCGGCCAGCGGGAGTCTCCGTAACACCGGCCGGTCAATGGGGTTTCCCATTGTGGGGCAGCCCCACGCCGTCGGGAAACCCCCGGGCGCCGGCAAAACGGAGACTCCCGCCGGCGGAGAATGACGCCCCAAGTTCGCCATAAGTGGGGTGGAGGAGGGGTTCTCCACAAGGTGGAGGCTGTTCATTGACTTCTTTAAGTGACAGTAACATGTCAGTGGGGGAGGGGGGGGGATGCTGTGTGTAAAAAGAGGGGGTGGAGTGGGCGTTGCAGGGGAATATGGGACGCAATTCTCCCATCGGGTGTCTAAGTGCCGACGCCGGAGTGAAAACCGGAGTGTTTCACTCCGGCGTCGAAGCCTGCTCCCAGCCCCCTTTCCCCCACCCCCCGGGGGGCTAGGAGCGGCGTCGGGTCATTTACGCGCGCCGGGCCTTGGCACCATGTAAAAGTGGCGCCGCGTAAATGACCTCACCCGCGCATGCATGGTTGCCGTCCTCCCCGAGGCCGCCCCGCAAGAAGATGTTGGATGGATCTTGTGGGGCGGCGGAGGAAAGGTGGTCCTCCTTCAGAGAGGCCCGCCCGCCGATCGGTAGGCACCGATCGCGGGGCAGACTCCATTTGAGGCCCCCCCCCCCCCCCGATGCAGGAAACCCCCCCACCCCACAGGCCCCCCCCCCCCCCCGAGTGTTCCCGTGCTGTTCCCGCCGGCAGCGACCAAGTGTGGACGCCGCCGGCGGGAACCTGTCGTGTTGGGGCGGCTGCTCGGCCCATCCGGGCAGGAGAATCGCCCGTTGCAAATGGCGAGCGCCGATTCTCCGAGCGGCCAGCTGTGATTCTCACCGCGCCGGTTTGGGGGGGGGTGGGAGAATCGTGTGCACGTGGCGTGACACCCCGGCGATTCTCCCACCCGCCGTCGGGGGGGGGGGGAGAATTCCGCCCATAGTTTACGGCTGCTGGTGTTTGCTCTGTACATATTTAAATATTTTCATGGCTGATCATCCAATAAAATATTTGTCAAAAAAATTACTTTGAAATGAATTTACTTTTTCGTTATTATGAAAAAAAGGCAAAATATCCATTGCCTTAAATGAAAGGCTTCAAATTATTGATACCATAAGATGGCATTTCAAAACTAATATGTCATTTGTGCCAAAGTTTAATGAACAATACTGACAGTTACCTGTGTGTGAACTCCAGACAGTAGCAAACAAAGTGATGGAGGTTTAAAAACCTCAGTCTGTACCTCGCAACATCATTTTGGGAAAGGGGCTGGTTTGTGAAATTAATATGGTCTCTCCTCACTGCTGAATTTCCACCTTCAACTTTCTCAGATGTGAAGAAGAGGTCAATGAATGTGACTCAAATCCCTGCCAGAATGGAGGGACCTGCCAGAACCTGCTCAACAAATTTGCGTGCATCTGTGGAGCCAATTATGCAGGCGAAAAGTGCGAGCTTGATGTAAGCAATCTTTATTTCTCCTGCTCAATGTTGCTTTGGCAAAACTATTTTCGGTTCTAGTCTTATGGACATGGGCGTGGACACTGGGGATCCTGATGCAGAGCTGATCTGGCCCGAGATTTGCTCGAGTCCTTCCAAATCTGGTAAAGATCAGGGATTTAATATGTGCCAGGGAGATATACGTTGAGACAGTATGTATGAAATACCATATAAGTAATGTCATTTTCCATCCTGTTGAAAGTTTGTAGGCAAATCTTTGGTGGTCCTAATGTCTGACCGGTGATGTTGACCGGCAGCATTAGAGCTCCAACGCTCAGCTTGTTCCACTGATTCTGGTGGAACCTGAGTCAGCAGACATCTCAGTCTATGCTCTAAATGTGTGGCGGTCTCCACCATTCTCAGGCAGGTTACTGTGCAGAGCATTTAACAGAAACACACCGCATTTATCAGTCTTATCTCTGCCAAGATTCTAATAAGTTGTGGGTCTCCCATGCTAGTATTATGTCCCATTGGCTTTTTTGCTCCTTGATCCACTGCCAACTCACAAGGAATAGGAAAAATAAAGTGCACTGCTATTTCTAGATAGGAAGTACAATTTCACTGGTGATAAATCTGTGAACACGTAGAATTGGAAGCAGGCCACTCGGCCCAACCAGTCTGTGTTACCCTCTGCACGATCAAATAGTTTAATCACAGTTAAACGCCATGATTCCATATCCATTCAACTCCTTTTTCTTTGCCTAACCTAACCAATCTTATCTTGAAACTTGATAGTCTCCACCTGAACCTCCAGCCTGGGAAATTAAGTTCACAACCTCATACCTATGAAGAGGTTTCCCTGCCCTCAGTTTTAAATCCCTTACATTTAAATAATGCATCAGCCGTCCTTTAATCATGCCCTTAAAACTACTATGCAGATCTCCCTCAACTGCATTAGTGTGGGTTTACCTGTTGGAAACTTCTGGTCTGTTTTGGGTACTTATGCTGTTGATTGCAAAGTCATCACTTTCCAATATCCAGAAACATAGAGGGTGCACAGTCATTAATGATTGACATAGACAAATCATACCTTCCCACGATTGATTTCCACTACAAAAATTAACCATTTTCCTCACAAATGGAATAAAGTAATTTTAAAACTGCAATATTCCACAGCCATTACAGTCACCGCTTAAAGGTGCAAGAGAGTTATCCAGAGCTGTAAAACTCAAATAAAAAAATAATCTTTATTATTGTCACAAGTAGGCTTACATTAACACTGCAATGAAGTTACTGTGAAAATCCCCTAGTCGCCACACTCTGGTACCTGTTCGGGTACACTGAGGGAGAGTTCAGAATGTCCAATTCACCTAACAGCACGTCTTTCGGAACTTGTGGGAGGAACCCAGAGCACCCGGAGGAAACCTGCGCAGACACGGGGAGAAACATGCAGACCCCGCACAGACCGTGACCCAATCCAAAAATCGAACGTAGGACCCTGGAGCGGTGAAGCAACAGTGCTAACCACTGTGCTACCGTGCCGCCCAGTGATGATAAACCAAGGAGCACTCAGTAAACTTTTGGGAAGAAAGATATAGGATTGATTTCGGCCAAGAAAATCCCAGCCATTTCCCCCTAAAATAAGATGGTTGCAGAAGCAAACTGGTAGTAAAAGGAGCCTCAGTATATTGTTCAATAAAAATTACAGCACGTACACCCCTGCTGGAACTGTTCGGTCTAGTAACTGCCAGGTAGTATAGATTGAGGTTGAAGCATTTCATTTGCACTTTGTGTCTTTCTTTCGTTTGACTCTTGGGAGTTCCAGAACAGAACAATGCATGTCCTATTTTATTTAGCAAAGACTAGTGCTAGGTAGAAGAACTTGGAAGCCAAATCTAAGTTACAAATTTAATTAACATTTACAGCAAGTCTTTGCTCAAATAAATACTCTTGGCTAACCTATCTAGGGGATTTCATGGGTCGTTGATTTTCAACACACCTTAACTGCAATCATTCACTAACGAGGCCAAGTAACAAGAAAACCTTAAAGTTCAAATATTTTGATTATGAAAACAAATTACATCAATTCAAACATAAATGGTTTTACCAGTCCATGAGAAAAAACTGACACCCCCGAACCAAATCTGTTGCCATTTTTAACAAAATATAAACATCATTAATCCTGAGGATCTGTGTACAGCTCTATAGGATATAAACGCAAACTTGTATCCCGGCTCTGGGTCACTGTCCGTGTGGAGTTTGCACATTCTCCCCATGTCTGCGTGGGTTTCACCCCCACAACACAAAGATGTGCAGGGTAGGTGGATTGGCCATGTTAAATTGCCCCTTAATAATAATTGGGTGCTCTAAATTTATTTTAAAAAAGAAAGAAAAAAATATATAATCACAAACTAACCAACTTGATTCAGAAGATGAGCCAAGAAGGGCTGCAATCACTTAAGTTTATAAAGAATATTTTTGGACTTTGTAAATGGACCTTAACTAAATGCACACAATTACTATTTTGTCAATAGACAACACGCTACATTATTTCATAAATCTGCAGGGAATTCTTAATACTTTTATTCCAGAGTTTAATGCATGTTGGGTTGCTTGTTTAATCCTATGGGAATGCTGGAATTTGCTATCGTTCAAACGGTTTCTTCCTCTGGAGTGTACTGTTTCATCCACCCTGTTTTCACAAGCTGAGCTCATATTGTTGCTGATTTGGTCTTGGAATGTGCGAGGTTCTTTAGGGTGTCACTGGATTTAGTTTATGGGTTACCATGGAGAATGCTACTGTGTGCAATCAAGTGAATATTATGAGAATTCAAACCTTGACACGGAGCATGACTTTATTTTTGACCTTGAAACTTCTCGATCCTCATTTGTTATTGCCGCTCCTCACCTCAGGATGGACTTCTAACGTACAACAAAAATATTTATCTGACTTGGGGAATGTTCGAAGTATAAATTCTCCCCCCCCCCCCCGCCCACGCTGGGTGGGAGAATCGCCGAGGTGCCGCGCGAGTCGCGCCACGCTGCCCCGACACCCGCACGCGATTCTCCCACCCCCCGAAACCAGCGCCGCGAGAATCGCGGCGAGGCGCTCGGAGAATCGGCACAAACGGCGAGCGCTGATTCTCCGGCCCGGATGGGCTGAGCGGCCGGCGAAAAAAATGCCAGTCCCGATGGCGCCGTTCACCCCTGGTCGCTGCCGGTGGATGCTGGGGGGGGCAGCCTGTGGGGGGGGGGGAAAGAGAGGGGGGGGGGTGCTCCAACAACGGGGGGGGGGGGGTGGCCTCCGATGAGGTCTGTCCCGCGATCGGGGTCCACCGGTTGGTGGGCCGGCCTCTCCCTCCCCGGGCCTACTTCCCGGCGCGGCCGGCCCCTGAACACCAACCCCATGTTGGGTCGGGGCCGGCGCGCATAAGAAGTTCCCCGCGCATGCGCAGGATTGAGTTGCCCCAACTGTGCATGCGCGGGTTGGCGCGGCGCCCATTTGCCGCCATGTAAGGAGGCTGGAGTGGCGTGAACGGCTCCAGCACTGTGCTGGCCCCCTGTGGGCGCAAACACTTGGCCTCAATATCGGAGAATCACGCCCTCTGTCTTTGTATCTTCTTGTCCGTTGCATCTTTTTTTTCACAAGTATATCATTGGATGTGTTTTGCTATCTGGACGGAGGAAGACTTCCAATCTTCCCTTTCTCCAATGGATATAGACTATTCCTCTATATTTGATAATGGCTGACAGCAGCTCATTAAAAGATAGTTCGTCCATTGTAATATACCTTACCAGAATGTATAGTTCTATTTACTTGTTCCTTGCTGTCAGGAGTATGGAACTCCATGCTTACCGCCTTGGAGGGGAACCAGAGCAACCCTTTTGAAAAGTGAATAAATAAGAGGGGAATAAACTGCTGGCAATAATTGTGCATCTGCTCCCACCCCCCTCAACACAGTAACCGCTTCTCTCTTTAGCAAACAGCTAATTTCCCCGCGATAGCTTTTACTCATGATTTGTGCTATGATTATTATAATCATTTTTGTCTTCTAACATTTCCTGAGTAATATGATATGCACTGGCATAAATCGTTTGTCTGTTTTCTGCTGGCTGTGATACATTATTTTTCATGTGCCTTTTATGTTCCCAATGTAATGATCTTTGCCAGGGTATGTTTTCAGAATTGTATAGGAAGAGTTGGAGCGGACTCATACCGGTGGCACTTTAGATAATTATCCAGCCCAGTGACACGTTCACATGTTACTTCCTGCTGGGATGTTTATCGGAGTAAGAATTGGTCCAGGTTCACAAACAGATGTGACTGGCAGTTATTTCCGTAAGGATTGCATTAATCTTCTGTCACTGATGGGATTATGGCATTAATTGGTGATCTTGGAGACACATGGCTGTGTGTTTTATCATGCTGCTGCTGCGTCTGCAATTAGCATTAAGATTAAGATATAGTGAAGGAGCTTATTATTCATGCAGCTTCATTATGTTAACAGCTTGTTACTCATCAGAAACATTAAAACGATGACACAAAGTATTATAGAAGTTGCAAACACAACTTGGATGTTTACATTATGACTATAAGTGCAGCAATTAGAACAAGTTCATGAATAATCGACTGCAGTTAGTTTGTGTCATTGTCATTTTGTTCCCACCTTAGTCTGGACCTACCAGGATTCTATCAAAATCAATCACCAAAATCAGACACACACAGAGAAATGTAATAATAGTTCGCCGTTGAGGAGTGCAACATTGAATTTGAAGCCAGGGGTGATCTGCCCAATTATGGGTTCTTGAGTTTTCAAATTTTCTTGCATATTTGATGCCCTGCATTGAGAGCTTTGGCCCTTCTCTTGGGTTTCTCAATTTAAAAACATAATTCCGGATTCTTAATCCATGGAGACTCAGATTTGCCTGCCTTATTTGCATATGGTGCACCTAAAGATTTTTAAAATTGCTTTACTGTCCCAGCTAAAGCCAAAATAACAGGGAGGGAGGAAATGAAATACATTTAAATTCCGCTGGCTTTTTGGTGCTGTTTTGGAGTAAATGTATACATCTTCCTGGTCTATGGTTAAGTACCCTTTTTCTGATAATGCAGCGTGGAATGTCTGTGCTATGCCTGGAAAGGTTTGTCAATTCAGTGTCAATAACTACCCAGGTCATGCATAACACAAGATATATTTAAGAAAAGGTTCTATCCCTGTCCTCTTCCTTACTCATGTTCCTCAGCACATCATTTAAAGACATGCCACCGGGTTCCATATCTATGCTAACAACAACGAGATCCACCGCGACACAGAATAGAATGGCGGCTGCGCAAGATGAGACTGTTCAGTCCATCTTGTCCGTACAGTGCTCTGCGACAGCAACTCTGCCAGTCTCACTCTCCCGCCCGTTTCCTGTAGCCCAGCATTTTCCTTCGCTTCAGGTGCTTATCCAATTCTCTTCTGAAAGCCACAATTGAATCTGCTTCCACCGCACTCTCAGGCAGTGCATTCCCGATCCTAACCACTTGTTGATTTAAAAGGTTCCTTCTTGCGTTGCGTTGCTTACTTCGCCAATCACCTTAAATTGGTGTCCTCGGATTCTCGACCCTTCCGGCACTGGGAACAGTTTCTCTGCATCTACTCTGCCCTCATGATTTCTATGATATCTTCTCTCAATGTTCTCTTCTCCAATCTATTCTTGTAACAGAAGTCTCTCATCCCTGGAACCATTCTCGTAAATCTTTTCTGCATCCTTTTCAATGCCTTCACATCACTCCTAAAGTGAAGTGTCCAGAACTGGTGATACTCCAGTAGAGACCAAACTAACATTTTATAAAGGTTCATTATAACTACCTTGCTTTTGTACTCTATTGATAAAGCTCACAATCCCACATGTCTTTATTTTATTTTTAATAAACATTTTATTGAGGTATTTTTGGTGTAGAAACAACAAAATAAACAAGATACATGAAACCATAAACATAGTGCAAAAACCGTGTACCTTTTGTACAGGTCTCACCCTTATTACCCCTCTACTCTAACCTAAACTACCTACCAACCCCCCCCCCCCCCCTGCTGACGATTAATTTTCCACAAGGATGTCGACGAACGGTTGCCACCTCCGAGTGAACCCTAACAGTGACCCTCTCAAGGCAAACTTAATTTTCTCCATACAGAGAAAGCTAGCCAGGTCCGATAGCCACGTCTCCGACTTCGGGGGCTTTGAGTCCCTCCATGCCAATAGTATCCGTCTCTGGGCTACCAGGGAAGCAAAGGCCAGAACGTCTGCCTCTTTCCCCTCCTGGATTCCCGGGTTTTCTGACACCCCGAAAATCGCCACCTCTGGACTCAGCGCCACCCTTGTCTTTAACACCTGGACATTACGTCTGCAAACCCCTGCCAAAATCCCCGAAGCTTTGGACATGTCCAAAACATGTGGATATGGTTCGCCGGTCCTCCCGCACATGTTGTTCACCTGTCCTCCACCCCAAAGAATCTGCTCATCCGGGCCACTGTCACGTGAGCCTGGTGAACAACCTTAAATTGTATGAAAATTAAAAATGAAAATCGCTTATTGTCACAAGTAGGCTTCAATGAAGTTACCATGAAAAGCCCCTAGTCGCCACATTCCGGCGCCTGTTCGGGGAGGCTGTTACGTATCAGGCTGAGCCTGGCACATGTTGCAGACGCGGTGACTCTACACAACGCGTCTGCCCATAAACCAGCCTCTATCTCACCTCCCAGCTCCTCCTCCCACTTACGCTTCAGCTCCTCGGTCTGGGTCTCCTCCGACCCCATAAGCTCCTTATAGATGTCCGAGACGCTCTCCTCCCCTACCCACCCTCTGGAAATTACCCTGTCCTGAATCCCCCTCATAGGTAGGAGCGGGAAGGTTGCCACCTGTTTACGAAGGAAGTCCTGCAACTGCAAGTATCTGAATTCATTTCCCCTCGCCAGCCCAAACTTTTCCTCCAGCACCCTCATACTCGGAAAGCTCCCCTCTATGAACACATCCCCCATCCTTTCAATCCCTGCTCTCCACCATAACCGGAACCCCCCATCCATTCTCCCCGGGGCAAACCGGTCATTATCGCAGACTGGGGACCAGACCGATGCTCCCACTGCTCCCACAGGCCGCCTCTACTGGCCCCAAATTCTGAGGGCCGCCACCACCATGGGGCTGGAGGAGTACCGCGCCGGCGGGAGTGGCAGAGGCGCGGTAGCACCAAGACTGGTGCTCTTACAAAAAGCTGCCTCCATATGCACCCATGCCGACCCCTCCCCCACCCCTCCCCCAACACCCACTTCCTGATCATGGCTATATTAGCCGCCCAGTAATAATTGCTAACATTTGGCAGCACCAGCCCACCCACTCCCCGACTCCGCTCAAGCATTACCTTCCTTACCCGCGGGGTCTTGCCCGCCCAGACGAAGCCCGTGATCACTCTGTTGACCCGCTTAAAAAAGGACCGCGGAATAAAAATGGGGAGACATTGAAATACAAACAGGAACCTCGGGAGGACCGTCATTTTCACCGTTTGCACCCTCCCAGCCAGCGACAATGGGAGCGCGTCCCATCTCCGAAAATCGTCCTTCATTTGGTCCACTAGCCGGGCCAGATTCAATTTATGCAGCCGGTCCCATTCCCGCACCAACTGGATGCCCAGGTACCCAGATACCCTACTGACCGAAACGGCAGCTCCCCCAGTCGCCCCTCCTGTCCCCTCGCCTGGACCACAAACATCTCACTCTTATCCATGTTTAGCTAATACTCCGAAAACCGGCCAAGTTCCCCAAAAATTTTCATGATTTCCTCCATCCCCTCTACTGGGTCTGAAACGTACAGAAGTAGATCAGAAGAGCGAAACCTTGTGCTCCACCCCTCCCCCCCCCCCCCCCCCCCCCCCCTCGACCAGTCCCCTCCAGCCCCTTGAAGCTCTCAGAACGATTGACGAATCTGTAGTCAGCGCAAACAACAGTGGGGAGAGGGGGCATCCCCGTCTCGTCCCCCAGTGCAGTCTAAAATAGTCCGAAGTTGTCCTGTTCGTCCGTACACTTGTCACAGGAGCCTGATACAGTAACCTGACCCAGTCAATAAAGTTCCGCCCGAATCCGAACCATCCCAGTACCTCCCACAGATAGTCCATTCTACCCCATCAAAAGCCTTTTCTGCATCCACTGCGATCACTACCTCAACCTCCCTACCTTCCGGGAGCATCATGATTACATTTAACAGCCTTCTTACATTGGCCACCAACTGCCTACCCTTAACAAACCCCGTCTGGTCCTCCCCAATAACATCCGGAACACAGTCCTCAATCCTGGAGAACAAAATTTTGGCCAGCAACTTGTCATCCACATTTAGCAGGGATATCGGCATGCAGGACCCACACAGCTCCGGGTTCTTGTCCCGCGTAAGAGTCAGCTAAATCATTGCCTGTGACATCGTCGGGGGCAGCACCCCTCTTTCCCTTGCCTCATTGAACATCCTCAACAACACTGGCCCCAATATCCCAGAGAACTTTTTATAAAACTCCACTGGGTACCCATCCGGACCGGGGCCTTACCCGCCTGCATGGCCTTCAAGCCCTCCACTATCTCTTCCAGCCCTTCTACCCGCTCACCGTCCACCGTTGGGAAATTCAGCACCTCCAAGAAGAACCTCATCCCCTCCGGCCCCAAAGGGGATTCCGACCTGTACATCCTGCTGTAGAAATCCCTAAACGCCTTATTCACCTCTACCGAATCACCAACCAGGTTCCCCTTACCGTCCTTTACTTTCCCTCTCTCGCTGCCTCCCTCTTCCTAAGCTGCTGTGCAAGCATTCTGCTGGCCTTCTCCCCATGTTCGTAAATCGCCCCCCTCGCCTTTCTCAGCTGCTCCACCGCCCTCCCTGTGGTCAGCAAGCTAAACTCCGCCTGCAACCTCCGCCATTCCCTCAGGAGCCCTACCTCTGGGGTCTCCGCATACCTCCTATCGATCTGTAATATCCCCTTTACCAGTCTGTCCCTCTCTGCCCTGTCCACCTTCTCCCCATGGGCCCGGATCGAGATCAGCTCCCCCCTTACCACCGCCTTCAGTGCTTCCCAAACCACCGCTGCCGAAGGTTCCCCCGTGTCATTGACCTGCAGGTAGTTCTGAATGCATTTCCTTAGCCGCTCGCACACCCCTTCATCTACCAAAAGTCCCACATCTAACCTCCAGTGCGGACGCTGATTACTGTCTTTACTGACCTGCAGGTAAACCCAGTGCGGTTCATACCCCATGTCCACAACCCCAGCCAGAAAGACCCTGCTCAAAATAAAGAAATCAATCCGGGAGTACACTTTATGCACGTGTGAGTAGAAGGAGAACTCCTTCATCATAATATACCGACCTCCCACGTTCGAGACTATTCTACCCACCTCAAACACCACCCGCTTATTGATCAGGATCGCGACCCCGCTAGTCTTTGAATCTAGTCCCGAGTGAAACACTTGGCTGACCCAGCCTTTACTCAGTCTAACCTGGTCCATTACCTTAAGGTGTGTCTCCTGCAACATCACCACCTCCGCCTTCAATCCCCTAAGATGCACGAACACACGTGCCCTTTTGACCGGCCCATTTAACCCTCGAGCATTCCAGGTGATCAGCCTAGTTGGGGGCTCATTCCCGCCCCCCCCCCCCACCCGTCGATCAGCCATCCCCTTTTTAGGCCTGCCTCCAGCCTGTGCTCCGTGCCTCCACTGGTCCATCTCCAGGCAGCCCCCGCCCCCGACCTCCTCTCTATCCCTCAGCCAAAGTCCCTCCCTCGCCAGCAGAACATTCACCCCCCCCCCCCCCCGCCAGCAACAACACCCTGTAACCCAATCCCTTTCCTAAACCAATCATATGCACTCCCCCCACTGCGCTTCCGAGAGATAGCTCACCCAGCTAGCTTGGTGGCCCCATCCCTGGCGCCAGATAGTCTCCCACCTATTGTTCTCTCCCCACCCTCCCCCCTGCTCATGCAAACAAACTCCAACATCAAACAATCCCCACACAATTGCCCAACCGAAAAACACCAAGGTCAAAACTAGCACACCTCCATCCCCCAACAGTGCAAATGAAAACCTAAACTCACCCAGCTCTACTGCTGGTTCCACGCAAAACAAGAAACTTTTTACAAAAACAGAAAAGCAAAACAGAGAAAACAGAAACACGAAAGTTGCAGTCAAGTTCAAAAGTTCTCAGTCCTTCGTCAGCCCTTTCTTTCTTGCAAAGTCCAACGCGTCCTCAGGCGACTCGAAGTAAAAGTGCTGATCCTCATGCGTGACCCAGAGACGGGCTGAGTATAACAGTCCAAACTTCACCTTTTTCTTGAAAAGGATCGTCCTGATCTGATTGAAGCCTGCTCTCCTCCTGGCCACCTCCACGCTCAGGTCTTGGTAAACCCGCAGGATGCTATTGTCCCACTTACAGCTCCGTGTCTGCTTCGCCCACTGCAGAATACGCTCCTTATCCGAGAACCTGTGGAATCTCACCACCATAGCCCTCGGGGGATCTCCCATTCATGGCATCCTCGCAGGTACTCTGTGAGCCCTATCCACCTCCAAGGGCCGGGAGAATGCCCCATCCTCCAGCAGCTTCTCAAACATGCCTGCGACGTATGCCCCAGCGTCCGTTCCTTCGGACGCCTCCGGGAGCCCGACAATTCTTATGTTCTGCAGGCGGGACCTATTCTCTAGGTCCTCCACTTTCTCCAGAAGCTTCTTTTGCTGGTCCCTCAGCATCCCCACCTCCAGCTCCACCGCGGTCTGATGCTCCTCCTGCTCAGCCAATGCCTTCTCCACCTTCTGGATCGCCCAATCCTGGGCGTCCAATCTGAGCTCCAGCCACTCAATTGACACTTTTATCGGGTCTAAGCAGTCCCGTTTCTGCGTAGCAAAGCCCCTCTGGGTGACTTGCATCAGCTTCTCCATAGATTGCTGGGTCGACAAGCCAGAGGTTCGCCCCTCCGCCATGCTGTCCCCTGTTGCAACTACTGCCCAAGTCTTCTCTGTCTTCTTATTTCTGCCCTTACCAACACTTCTAGTCCTTTTCTCCATGCACCGACCGGTGGGGAACCTCACTGTGTCACACCGACCGGTGGGGAACCTCACTGTGTCACACTGACCGGTGGGGAACTTCACTGTGTCACACTGACCGGTGGGGAACCTCACTGTGTCACACTGACCAGTGGGGAACCTCATTGTGTCACACTGACCAGTGGGGAACCTCACTGTGACTGACCGGTGGGGAACCTCACTGTGACTGACCGGTGGGGAACCTCATTGTGTCACACTGACCGGTGGGGAACCTCACTGTGACTGACCGGTGGGGAACCTCACTGTGACTGACCGGTGGGAAATCTCACTGTGTCACACTGACCGGTGGGGAACCTCATTGTGTCACACTGACCGGTGGGGAACCTCACTGTGACTGACCGGTGGGAAATCTCACTGTGTCACACTGACCGGTGGGGAACCTCACTGTGTCACACTGACCGGTGGGGAACCTCACTGTGACTGGCCGGTGGGGAACCTCACTGTGACTGACCGGTGGGGAACCTCATTGTGTCACACTGACCGGTGGGGAACCCCACTGTGACTGACCGGTGGGGAACCTCACTGTGACTGACCGGTGGGGAACCTCACTGTGTCACACTGACCGGTGGGGAACCTCACTGTGACTGACCGGTGGGGAACCTCACTATGACTGACCGGTGGGGAACCTCATTGTGACTGACCGGTGGGGAACCTCACTGTGACTGACTGGTGGGAAACCTCACTGTGTCACACTGACCGGTGGGGAACCTCACTGTGACTGACCGGTGGGGAACCTCACTGTGACTGACCGGTGGGGAACCTCACTGTGTCACACTGACCGGTGGGGAACCTCAATGTGTCACACCGACCGGTGGGGAACCTCACCGTGTCACACTGACCGGTGGGGAACCTCACTGTGTCACACTGATGGTGGGGAACCTCACTGTGTCACACTGACCGGTGGGGAACCTCACTGTGTCACACTGATGGTGGGGAACCTCACTGTGACTGACCGGTGGGGAACCTCACTGTGTCACACTGATGGTGGGGAGCCTCACTGTGACTGACAGGTGGGGAACCTCACTGTGACACAGTGAGGTTCCCCACCGGTCAGTGTGACACAGTGAGGTTCCCCACCGGTCAGTCACAGTGAGGTTCCCCACCGGTCAGTGTGACACAGTGAGGTTCCCCACCGGTCAGTGTGACACAATGAGGTTCCCCACCGGTCAGTGTGACACAGTGAGGTTCCCCACCGGTCAGTCACAGTGAGGGGGTCCCCACCGGTCAGTGTGACACAGTGAGGTTCCCCACCGGTCAGTCACAATGAGGTTCCCCACCGGTCAGTCACAGTGAGGTTCCCCACCGGTCAGTCACAGTGAGGTTCCCCACCAGTCAGTGTGACACAGTGAGGTTCCCCACCGGCCAGTCACAGTGAGGTTCCCCACCGGTCAGTCACAGTGAGGTTCCCCACCGGTCAGTCACAGTGAGGTTCCCCACCGGTCAGTGTGACACAGTGAGGTTCCCTACCGGTCAGTGTGACACAATGAGGTTCCCCACCGGTCAGTCACAGTGAGGTTCCCCACCGGTCAGTCACAGTGAGGTTCCCCACCGGTCAGTCACAGTGAGGTTCCCCACCGGTCAGTGTGACACAGTGAGGTTCCCCACCGGTCAGTGTGACACAATGAGGTTCCCCACCGGTCAGTCACAGTGAGGTTCCCCACCGGTCAGTCACAGTGAGGTTCCCCACCGGTCAGTGTGACACAGTGAGGTTCCCCACCGGTCAGTGTGACACAATGAGGTTCCCCACCGGTCAGTCACAGTGAGGTTCCCCACCGGTCAGTCACAGTGAGGTTCCCCACTCCTTTGGGCAGACCCACAATCCTCAGATTCTGTCGCCTGGATATGTTTTCCAAGTCGTCCATTTTGGCTCGCAGACCCTCGTTGATCTCTATCACCTTCCGCATCTCCTTCCCCATCGAGGTAAGTTGATCACTGTGCTGCAATAATGTCTCTTCCACTTCCTTCAGCGCCTCACCTCGCTCCCGCAACTCCGCTACTGCGTTCAATACCGTCGCCCTCACCGGGGCAATCGCCTCCCCCACCAGCACTTTCAATACCACCCCCCACTCCTTCCTCATCGCCTCCATGTGTTTTGTGAACTGTCTTTCGAGTTCCACGGCCATCACCGTAGTCATTTCTTCAGCCGTGGGCAATGCGGCCTCCCCTGGTGCCCCAGCCTCCACTATTCTTGCCGTCCCCGCGGTGACCTTTCCACTTCCCGACGGACTTTCAGCCGCTTTCTTTACGGCCGTTTTTAAAATTATTTTCGACATTTCCCTTCACTGTGCCTTCTCCCTGCTTTTGCCGCCTCCGTTGCCCCTGGGACCGGGCGTTATACCCCGAAAATGCCGTTCCCGAACGGGAGCCCTCCAATGTGCGACTGCCTCCCGCCCGCCGTCACCGGAAGTCCCCCGTTTAACTTAACATTAAATGGTTTATTGGACGGTCATATTTTTAGAAACTTATTTTAACGAGTAGTTTTAAATTTCCAACCAAATTTAATATTCCCAATTCTGGTGCTCAGTGATGTGACTCCCCATCTTCCATGACAGGAAACCAAGATTGTTAAACCATGTGAATGGGATTCAGGCTGCTGGAATAATCCTTCTCGAGTTTGTGTTGTGTTTGACATGCCTTGCTTGTGCCAAACACAAAATTATACTGCACGTCCCGAGATCAGATAGTCTACACTGCAACAGGCTATAAAGAATAAAGAGACTGATAGCTTGGGATATTCTCTTCCAGTCCATCAAAGAATTGATCCTTAGGTGGAATTGGAGGTGATGAAGAAGGAAAGACTTGCATTTATATAGCGCTTTCCATAGCCATTGGATGTCTCAGTGAAGTCTTTTCCATGTTTGTCACTATTGTAATGTAGGAAATTCAGCAGCCAGATTGTGCACAGCAAGCTCCCACTAATATGATAATGAGCAGATAATCTGCTTCCTTTGGGATGTTGATGAACGGATAGATATTAGCCGGGAAACCAGAGATAACTCCCCTGTTCTTCACCAAAAAAGTGTTACGAAATCTTTACCATTCTCCCAATTGACGGGGCCTCAGTTTGATGTCTCATGTGAGAAACAGCACCTCCTCCACCTGTGCAGTACTGGACAGCTGGTTCGTGATGCAGGACAAGGCCAACAATGTGGATTCAATGTCCAAGGTTATTCATGAAGGCCCCGCCTTCTCAACCTTGCCCCTTGCCTGAGGTGTGGTGGCCCTCAGGTTAAATCACCAGCAGTCAGCTCTCCCAGTCAACGGAGAAAGCTGCCTTCAGTCATCTGGCACTATGGCGACTTTATTTACTGTCCTGTAACGTCAGCCTGGATTTTTGTGCTCAAGCCCTGAAGTGGGACTTGAACCTGAGGAGAGAGTGCAGGGAACTAAGCTACAACAGACATGGAAAGAAAGCTGGAAAGTTATGCAATATGAAATGCATTACTTTGTGTTTTCAGGGCCAGGTTTTCATGGATCCGCTCACTCCCTGCTATGAATAGTTATAATGCAACGTCTGATGCTAAATGATCCCAAAGTTGCTTATTTTAAGCATCTAATAATTTTGTGACATGAAAAACTATTTAACTTCCACAGCTGTATGTGGAAATCAACATGGAGTTTCAAGGTTGGCGTTTTAATCAAGTTTTAATCAGAGGTTGTAGGAACACAGATTTTACCAATAATGTGGTTTTCAATGATTACAAAAGAGCTCTATGAGCTGATATGATTTAATTCACAATACGTATGCAAGGTACAAGGTATTAAGCAATTGTGTTTTGCTCCATGCTGTTTAACTGCTGGGGACATATAAACTCCAAGTATCAAAGTAATTAATTAGATACATGTGATCTCCATATTTATTACCAACAGTACAATAAATTTGAAGAGTAACACTCCTTTACTATATAAAATTGCATAGACAATATTTTGAGAGGCAATTTACTTGCAGCCAATTGGCTCACAAACAAATCTTTCCAGCCAACTTGTGGAACGTATACCCCTCAAAAAACTATTTTAAATAAAGCTAGACATTTGGAATCGGTGGAGACTACTATGTACATTAGAAAACTATATGTACATTAACCTGGGCACCAATGTTGATATCTGCGCGGCCATTAAGTGGTCACAGTTTTGTTTTGAAAATATGACTGGATGTTACTGATTTAAATTTGTAAATTTATATCAACTTGTAGCATTGACTTACTGGGTTTCTAAATAAGGCTGACAATTACATTTCATAAATGGTGTCTAGTTAATATTCAAGTACCAAAAAGCATCTCATATTTGCTCAAATTATCTTTACATTTTTGATACATAAATATTGGAATACAGGATAAAATGTAAAAATTTGCCAATGATACCCATCCTGGAGTATGGCCAACAAATCGACGGCCACAGGACACAGATGGGTTAGCTGAATGGGAAGGCAAGTGGCAGATGAAATTTAACAGAAAGATACATTTTGAGAGAAGGAATAGGGAGAGACAATTTGGATATAATGGCATGCATCTAAGGAGCATGCAGGGAGATGCACATGGTGGTCCGTGCCCACAGAACCTTGATGGCGGCACAACATATTGATAGAGTAATTAGTAAAGGCATCATAAATAAAGGCAATCAGTATAAATGCAGGGAAGTTATGTTGGACCTTTATAGGGCTCTGGTGAGGCAACAACTAGAGTACGGTGTCCAGCTTTGGCCATCACCCTGTAGAAAGAATGTGAGTGTCCTTAATGTTAGGATAGGAAATAGTTAATGGTCAACAAGTGACTAATTAGTAATCGAAGGTTAATAAAAGCACATCACTGGATGCACATAAAGGGGAACCTGGTGATGATATGGGAGAGTTTTATGTCAGTTAGAATAAAGTGCTGCCTGGAAGAAGTAAAGATTTGGAATGGAATTTTCCACCCAGTTGTGGTGGGGCATGGCCGGAAAATGCAGCCAATGAGTGGTTCAAAGGTCCATTGACTTTGACGGGACTGGAAATTCCCGCTGGCGGGAGGGTGTCTAAAATTCTGCCCCATGTTTCTTTCTTTCTTACCAAATAGCCATTGAGGTTTTACACTTGAGACGACACGGAGATTTACCCGAATGATCCCATGAATGGGAAACCTTAGCTACAAGATTAGAATAGAGAAGCGAGGTCATTCTCCTTGGGGTTTGAGGGGAGATTTGACAGAGGTGTACAAGATTATGACAGGCTTGGATAAGGTAGACAAAGCTCTTTCCTTCAATTGATGGCACAACCCAAAACTAAACAGAACACAAAACTAATATTCTGATAAAGGAAAGAAATTAAGAATTGCTTTTGTCTCAAATACAAATAAACTATTGTACCTCATTGTTGTGACTTGCAGATTTAATAATAAAATGGCTAAAACAAAAATGCCTTGGCACAGGCATGATGAGCTGAATGACTTTCTCTGCTGGAGCCACTCAATGGTTATTGTGCTGCTAACAAAGTCTCACAATTAGTATTAAGACTAAGTTCCAATTGTGAAATAATAGAAACGCATCCTCCTGAAATTCAAAAGGTGGATGAACCGTGTTATGGTATTGCAGTTTAATCTTTCGGCAAAATGATGAGACTGTTGTGCCTGCAGTACACAGCATGAAGCAATTACTGCCAATTGCCCCAATTACTCCCATTTGTCAACATTGGAAAGACCTTAGTACTCCAGGATCAGCATTAAACAGAATGAAGAGGTGTTGGTTGCTTAATTGATATTGTCTCCTAACAAAGTCCTTATTCCAATTGGTTTATCAGTAGGAAAATGCTCCCTTTGTTTCCATGCAACCCTTCCTGAAGCTTTTACTGCATTGTGTATTAAATAGTAACTCTCCCATTAGTGAAGCTCAAGCACAATTATTCACCAAATAGGACTTTATCTCAAGCAAACTAGAACTCTGTAGCCTCCAAATCCACAAAACAGGAAGTATCCTATCAAACGTTCCATCTCTTGAATGTGTTTAGAATGATCATTAAATCATCGCCCAGACAATGACACAAAGCTGGACCGATATCTTACCTGTCCATTCACTGTCCTTGATGTTACGTCTACATTTTCCCTGAACATTTGTTGACACATCTGCATTGTATTCCTGTCTGCAATAATTTAACAAAGTGAGTTTAACTGTATGAACCTGTACAATCTGCAAGAGTGACATGTTTTCAAGTCTGGTGGTGTAACTTCTCAAGTCATTTGTCATAGCTCTTCTCGATGGCTCTATCGGAAACTTATTTCGCCCCCGTACTGTAAATGCTGAGTGAATGATGCTTTTCGGCCTCTCCAACACATTATCACAGTCTTCAGCCAAATGGATTAATTCCATGTGACATCATGAACCCGCTGAATAGATTACACTGGACTTGTCAAAGGCTACAGGCCATGGCAGCATTCTGGCTGCAGCGCTGAAGACCTGAGCTCCAGAATTAGCCATACCCCTAAGTCAAGTGGTTCTGGTAGAGTTGCAACTTGAAAATGTGGCAAATTGCACCAGCTATGTCTGGTCTACAAAATGAAAAAATCTAACATTACAATCAACCGACTCCCAATCGTCAACAGTGATGGAAGGAGTTAGCAAAAGTATGTGTTAGAACCATGGAACCATAGAATCTCTACAATGCAGAAGGAGGCCATTCGGCCCATCGAGTCTGCACCGATCCTCTGAAAGAGCACCCTACCTAGGCCCACTCCCCCGCCCTACGCTCGCAATCCCATAACCGTTCCTAACCTGGACACACCAAGGGGAAATTTAGTATGGCACCATCTTTGGACTGTGGGAGGAAACAGGAGCACCCAGAGGAAACCCACGCAGACACGGGGAGAACCTGCAAACTCCACACAGTCAGTCACCCCCAAGGCTGGAATTGAACCCAGGTCCCTGATGCTGTGAGGCAGCAGAGCTAACCACTGTACCACCGTGTTATCAGGAAGAATTTACTCACCAATAACCCATTTACTGATGTTTATTTTTGGTTCTGCCTACACCACTTGACCCCATCCCTGGCTATTATAGCTTTGATGGATCACAAACGCCAGAACTGAGGTGCATGTGACTGCCATTGACCAAGTATGAGAGCAAGGGCCCTTAGTAAAACCAAAATCCATGTGGATATTGACCCAAGACATTAATTACCTAGAAAAAATAATGTTAACGATTAGTTCTTGCTTTTAAATGCCCATCGCAAACTGCAGCTAGTGTCAATTCCAGACAGGGAAACAAGACACATGTCAGTTAGATCCAGTCAAAGTCTGTGAAAAAGCGGCAGTAACTTTGTTTGTATTCATATTGTTCAGTTTTAGCAGATTCAATAACTTACCTGGAGAGACATATCAGTTGCAAGCAAAGAATAATTCCAATCCTCATTAAGGTTGCACTAGTTACAGTCTCTTAAAGAGCTTTACAGCATCACTGGCCAGATTCATCAAGAACACCAGCCCGTGTAACCTGCAATTAGAAGATTAATGGTTAGAAGTAGCTGAATTGAAGCAATAATATCGCTACATAACATCAGGCGTTAGCACTCTTTGACACAAATGCATCATTGAAACTTGAGTGGACAGAGAAGGTCACCAAATGTTTTGCAAAAGGAACAATATATGCGCTGCTTTAACTGAAACAGTTCCTAACTGATCTGAAACCAAGTAACAAAAAGACAAATACTGCAGAAAGTGACATTTCTAGTCGGAACAGCTAGGCCAGCTTTTCACTTCAGCATCCGTAGATAGATATTTGCCGGGGGGGGGGGGGGGGGGGGGGGGAGGGTGTCAGGGAGAGGGCGGTGAGTTGGATTGAAGTCAGGCCCTCCAGCCACACTCCCCATTCCCATCCATGCTAACCTATGCCACCTCATGTTTCTACCTCCATTGCCCCTCATATCCACTATGCCAACCATTCCTCCTTACAGCCCTTAATAGCCCTCTGACAACTTGTACCAACCCATGCACCCACACCCACCCTTTGCCCTTACCTCCTCCATGCCAACTTAACTAGTAGTCACCATAGGCAGACCTCAGAGGCTATTTTGACATAAAATAGTGTCCATCAATGACATCATTATTAAGAAAGCTCCTTCAACAATTCTCTTATGAAAACAAACATTTCTGTTCTATAACCACATGGATCGGAGGAAAGCTGTTCACTTAACCTGCACCTCAGGGATTGCAGTGGTTCAAGAAGGCAGTTCACCACCTTCTGAAGGGAAACTAGGGATGGGCAAGAAATGCTGGCCGAGCCAGTGATACTCACATCCCGGAAATGAATTAAAATGAATAATGTTAAGTTTTAAATTCAGCCTTGCGGCACAAATTGTATAATGATAATCCTCAGGCTTATCATTAAGAGTCAACAGAGTGAATCAGCAGGTTTTTAAAGAATGCTACACTTTAAAAAAAATAAAAAATAATTAAAGCTCTGCAGAGTCAAATCCATTGACAACTCTGACAGTTCCAATGAGCTTTGGCAGTTCTTTGACAGCTTGACAGTTCTTTGACAGCTTGGCAGTTCCAACGAGTTATCCACTTTTTACCCAGAATCATGTCTATTTTTAACAATCCCAGAGGACGTCTGACCTCACCTCAAAGGGTCTTTTGCCTCTCTCAAAGGTTTCCTGGAACCATAATTCGAAAGGACACCCAGGTTATCAAAACTAATCCATAAGACCATCCAATCCACTCTGCATATTTTGGGCTTCAGACACCAATCTCACCAAAATCACAGGAGTGGAGGCAGTCCCTGATTTATATGAGCACCTGCTCTATGAATCACGGATGTGAAATTTAGAACATGGCCACTGTGAAAATAGCAGAGGCCCCATTTGGGGGCAGGACTTCTACGAAATAAGAGTAGAAGCAGGCCTTTCGGCCCCTTGAGACTGCTTTGCCATTCAATAAGATCATGGCTGATCTGCTGAGTTCCATATTCCCTTGCCTAAGAAGAATTGAGCTTCCACCCGCCTTAAAAAGATTCAATGACTCTACCTGCACTGCCTTCTGAGGTAGAGAATTTCAAAGTCACACAACCTTCTGACAGACACAATGTCTCCTCATCTCAGTCCTATAAAGGGTGACCCCTAATTTTAAAACAGCGTCCACCTTGCCAATACCATTCAGGATCTTATATACTTTAATCAAGTCACCCTCTCTCTTCTAAACTCCAGTGGCAACAAACACAATCTCTCCCATCTATCCACATAAGACAACCTGCTCATTAAGCAAACTAATGGAGCTGCGGGCTGACAAATCTGTGGGTCCTGATGGATTTCAACCGTAGGTTGACGTCTGGATTCAGGCAATTCAGGCCTTAGTTTCAGTTTAAATAAAAAATTGTGGCTTCCAGTTTGAAGGTAGTTCCTTAGTCAGTTAGACCTTTTAAAGCTTTAGATGTGAAGAAAATAATTTTCCCGCGAGAAATCTGTGCACAGCGACAAGAACAAGAAAAACGGTGGATTTCACCTTTAATAGTGAGTATTTTTCATATATTAGACGGTATTGCACTAACTTCTGTATATTGTGCTTCTGAGAGATTTATGAGGTATTGATCTGGTAAATAGAGGGATGGATATGCTGAAAACTGCTTAGGCAGAAGCAAACCTAAACATTAAAAAAAAAATCACCTGAAGCAGAAATGATAGCAGAAGTACTTTGACATAGGTTTATGTATGATGCTAGTTATTATTCACATTAAAAACCACTGGAGATTTAGACTTGCCTTTTGTTCCATATAATAAGTACACCAGTATATCAATTCCTTCAATCCCATGCAAACCCACAGAAAGTGGGGCATTGTGCTGCTTATGTGTGAGTTGATCATTCAGGTATGTATCTGGAGTTGGTCGGGATGGGGAGAGAGACAGCCACACTTTCTCTGAACAGATCTCCCAAGTGCCACCGGTATGGGTAATCCAAGCCACATTATTAATTTGATGTGTTCACAATATCATGACTGTTTTGTTAACAATGCTCAGTATAATTCCTCTGTCTCATTCATTGCCTGGTGATTTGTCTGTTGCACTTTTGCTTCAGGCGTCTGCAACATATAACTTACATTTTAGTCAATTTTTATGGTGATGGAGCAGATACTATGAACAATGCATTTAACAGATTCTGCAGCGTTATGCGGCCACTTATTGTCTCCCATTATCTTTACAGAGGGGGAAAAAAGCCGACCCTGTCCCGCTACTGGCAATAACTGTGCCGGTGGTGTGTGGGAGTGTGTTGCTGATTGTAATAGCTCTTATTTTCGTGGTTCTTACTGCACGTAAAAAGCGCCAGACAGAAGGGACATACAATCCAAGCCAACAGGAAGTGGCCGGGGCTCGACTGGAGATGGATAGTGTGCTTAAAGTGCCACCTGAAGAGCGCTTGATATGATTACTCGATTGAACCTTTAGAGAAAAAGATGCTCTTGTTTTGAATAGACCTCATATCTGACATCGCAGGTAGCATTTCCTCAGTAATGTTCCTGCTGACAACTACTGATTTCTGCTGATACAACAAGAAATTCTCTAATTCTAGGCATCTGCTTCATCGGGAGGTTGATATCCAATTTATATTGGCTGTGCAATTTCCTCACAGCCAATCCAGCTGGTGAAACACAAATTCACACCAAGTGTGCTGCTCATTGTAAGGCCACATGAATGAAGTGACTTTTTTAATCTACTGAAGTCAACCAAGACAGATTCAAGCATTCCCATTCATGATACAATGCAACGTCACATCTGCTAAGATGACATCCATCTCAGAAACAGACTTCACTGGTTATTCTAATCCTGCGTCAGCATCTCGCATACTCGCATACTGCAAAGCTTTTAAACAAGCCCATGTTCTAACATGTGAAATTATGGTGGATTTTTATTTCATTTATTTAAGTGAATTTTTAAAGTTTTCAGTCTTAAATGAACCATGTTTACTTAAAAAAAAAGTACAATGCCATGTGGCCTTGAAATTGAACTTGATGTTACACGAAAAGACACTATGCTGCATGTTAATGGAGGAGGCACTTATTTCCAAGTGTATTTAGGTTGGGAAAGAGTTCCACATTAACATTAGGCGATGGTACTCCTCACGCAAATGGATAAATCAATTTTTTTCTGGGACTAATGTCATTCCCTTCTGTTTTTCATGTCTAATTAAAGACATGTTGACTCTGATCAAATCCGTACAAAGCTTGAAAGTACCTATATTGTTGCATCAACAGTTGTTATTGACAGACTGTGTCCCCTGCCTATTTTAGCTCATAACTTGCTGTTGGGTGAAAAATCTCATCCCAAGGTCAGAATGAAAATGTGTTACTCGAGTCCAGATATGTGTTGTTGGGCAAGAACAATAACCAATTTAACTTGCCCGCTTCCTTTTTACCCAACGGTAATGTTCGACAACAGAAAGGAAGCAGCCAGAGAAATTACACACCTATTATCGCTGGTACTGTGGCTGCAGCTGGGGGACATGTCATCTTTATCTTTGCCATTACAGTCCTAGTGGTCACTTTGAGAAGGAAGAGGGCAACCCAGGGAACCTATAGCCCCAGTCATCAGGAAAAGCATGGAGCAAGAGTGGAGATGTGGAACATTATGAAGCTCCCACCAAGCGAAAGGCTCATTTGACTCTCATTAAAAAAACAGGAGACAATTAAACTGAAGTGTACTAATCTGCATGGAACTGAAGGTGGGTTTCAAATGGTAAAGAGCGATTTAAAAACAGTTCAGTCCAGTTAAAACTAGACTCTAGCACCAAGTATGACTAAGCTTCCAAGCCATAAATTGATACGTGTGTAGAAGTAGATTAATCTCAGAGGAATGCAACTGGTTAAAGTCAAATTATTTGCTGCTCACAGCTGAAAAGCATGATTTGATTTTACACTAAATATCACCACAAAAGTTTCAAGAACTTTCAAGAACTGTTGGCCCCAGTGACTCTTTGGCACATCTTGAATTATAATCAACACTGCCGACTGATTGCTGCTTCTAAGATTAACTACTGAAAAGATCAGTTTTACTTTTTCTGACTGATTTCATTCAAGACAATTACAATTGTATAGATTTTTAATCAAATGCTTTGTTTCCACTGTATTTACAGTACAATCTCCACAGTGTGATCAATAGGTCCGGAAATTAAACAGATTTTCTGCAGAATTCCTAAATTATGGAGCAGAAATAAAATTAATACAAACACAAACAGGGACTAATAATGTAAAATAATAAGGTAGTATCTTAAGGTTAGGAAAGACTATGAGTTTTTGTACTCCGATTCAAATTGTATCTATTTCAATTTAGGGAAGTAAGGAAATAATGCACTGGAGTTCTTAATACTTTGAATATAAAACTAGGACATGAGTAGTGCATGCAACACTTTTTCTAATCTTATACCATTTCAAATAAATTTACTCTAAGGCCGGTCATTTTTCAGAATATTTAATTGAAAATAAAATAATTTCAAAATTCTCTTCTTTGCCAGGCACAAACTTCATTTTGTATTTTGTAAAATAGTTCTGTGATATTTAGAACAAGTTAGTCGAATCGCTTAAACCTCACACTGTAAATCAAAACACCTGTACAGTGGAACTACACACATTTCTTTAAAGCTTTAGTCCCCTTAGAAAGCAGAAATTTCAAGATTTTTTTTTAAAGTACAGACTGCTATCCTCTTTTGCTATCAAGAAATTTCCATTATTTAGTTTTTCTGAGTCAGGTGGTCTTTGTTTGGTGACTTCTAGTGAGAAAGGGTAGAGAAGATTCCTCAACCATCAGTACCTTTTATTACATTCTATGAAATCTCAGAATCAAGTGCAGTCAACTTGCAATTCATTTTGGGCAACACACCTTTGGAAAGTTTTTGATCGCAAGAGGGAATGCTGCGTAGATACGCCAATACCTGGACTTCAAATGTAAAATTCCAAGGAGAGATTACATAAAATGGGATTACATTCTCTGGAATTTAGATTGTTAATGAGTGAACTGATCAAAGTTTTCAGGACACGAAGAGGAATAGAGAGGGTAAATAGAAAAGAGCTTTCCCCGCTGATTCGGCAGTCCAGTAGGACTAGGACTAGGAGACATAAAAACTCCAGTCAAACTTCTCAGAAATTATATTAGGAAATACTTCTACACGCAAAAGTACATTGGAAGTTTGAAACACACTTCCACAAGCCACAATCGATGCTCTAACATTTGTTCATTCTAAACTGAGATCGATCAATTTCTGTTAACCAGAAGTATTAATGGAAATGGAACAAATGTAGCATATATGGAATTAGGTCGCAGATCAGTCAGGAGCTCACTGAATGGCAGAACAGGCACAAATGGCTGAATGGCCTACTTCTATGTTTAGTAAAGAGATCATGACATGGAGTACCTTTATAATTACACTTTTGCAGACATGTTTTCAAAAAAATATGCTGCATTAAAAGGTTAGTGGAGATGGTTAACAAATATCAGGGTTATTTCTAAAGTTCTAACCATGGCGGCACTTGGCTATAAGCATAACAAACTCTATTGGTGTCACAAGTAAGCTTATATCAACACTGCAATTAAGTTACTGTGAAAAGCCCCTGGCCGCCACACTCCGGCGCCTGTTCGGATACACAGAGGGAGAATTCAGAATGTCCAATTCACCAAGCAAGCACGTCTTTCGGGACTTGTGGGAGGAAACCGGAGCACCCGGAGGAAACCCAAGCAGACATTCTTGGGAGAACATTCAGACTCCACACAGACAGGGACCCAAGCGGGAATCGAACCTGGGACCCTGGCGCTGTGAAGCAACAGTGCTAACCACTGTGCTACCATGCCGCCCATAGTTTTGCCAGTGGCACTGTCATTCTTAGTTTGGCGAATGGAGTAACTTATTGAACTTCCAATGTGCTGTTTATATGAAGGTCTTTCTCGTAAGCTAATTTATCCCTTTCTTCGTAATTCATATCATGCAAGATTACATTTATACTCCTGAAAAAAGGTCTATTTTTGCACATACTTGAGAAATAGTATTACCAAAATTTCAGGACAGCGGAGGAACAAATATTCAAACCATTAGCGAAAAATGCTAGATATGTATTTTCGGCATGCAGCAGTGGCAGGAAGAACCCCAAAGCTAACTTTAATATTAACTTTTTTTAGGTATGTTGGCTTAGGGACTGGTTTAGAACAGTGGGCTAAACAGCTGGCTTGTAATGCAGAACAATGCCAGCTGGCCAGGTTCAATTCCCGTACCGGCCTCCCCGAACAGGCGCCGGAATGTGGCGACTAGGGGATTTTCACAGTAACTTCATTGAAGCCTACTTGTGACAATAAGCTATTGTTATTATTATTGTTAGACTAACTGTCTACTGTTTATAACCTTCCCAATTGCTTTGTAATTGTTTCAAACTGCAGTAAATACATCACACTGCATGTTAGCAGCAGGAAAATAAAGTAGTGGTGAAGAGGTGCAGTGTTTTACAACTGTACCTTAGAGCCACATCAATGCAAATGTTCTTAATTACACAGCAATTAATATTACAATCCAACCAGTGACTTTTAGGAACATTTATCTTGTTCTAGCATTAAAGCCAGTTTCTTCACGCACTACTTAATATTTGGATGTCTCCTCCATACGGTGCATTTCACCATAAAATTGTATTATTCAGACCTTCTCTGAAGGTGCTGGGAGAAATATTTATCAAAATGTTTTTGTATATGAGAATTGGGGTACATGGAAATGAAAGAAAAAAGTGCAGACAATGGAGTCTAATACTTGTGAATTTTACAGACATTACAAATCGGAAACATTTGTGCCATGTTGCAATATTGATGAAATTAAATGAAATGAAAATCGCTTATTGTCACAAGTAGGCTTCAAATGAAGTTACTGTGAAAAGCCCCTAGTCGCCACATTCCGGTGCCTGTTCAGGGAGGCTGGTACGGGAATTGAACCCACGCTGCTGGCCTGTCTTAGTCTGCTTTAAAAGCTAGCTATTTAGCCCACTGTGCTAAACCAGCCCCGGATCAGTATATTGACTGTTTATTCCCCCAATCATGTTGTTATGTATTAGATTTGTAACCTTCACTGATTGGTTCACAGCTCAAGTTGCTAAAATAATGTGTTGTTCTGCCAGTACTTGTTACAACAACTATTATTTTCATTCCCAATTTCCCTGTGCGGCTTCTCGCCCTGGGAGGAGGGGAATGCCCTGCAGCAAAGTCAGTTTAGGTCATGGCCCACATTTTCATTTTGATTTTGCTACCTTGAGGCGTGCTACCAATGGCCTGAACGAGATGCACAAAAGTCCCTCAAGTCTAATAAAAAAAAAGCGAAAAACAAAAGAGTAGGGAATTTTGAGAAGTGTACACTAACATTAATGAAGGGAAGTGTTCAGAAGCAGATTTTTTTGTATAAGATAAACTGATGATGACAACCCTTATAGGGTTGTTCAGATTGCACTAGGAAGCAGCGACTGCATTAGTAGATAACTTTTGCTTGACTCTAGATCAAAAGGTATATTGCAGACTGTAGTGCCTTAAGATTTCAGAGAAAGAGCACTAGGTATAAGTTTTTTGCTAACAAGTGTACTATTCTTGTCCCACAATAGAACTAATTTTAGTTAAATATTATGTGCTTTATCCTTTATTCATTTATGCAACAAGTTGAAAGCAAATTTGGATTTAATGGGTGTGAGAAATAATATCAAAAGGTAAATAATGCTTCCAGACTCCAATTCCCTTAATCTGACTTAAATAAATCTTGCACCTTCTGACATGACATAAATCTTGCACCTTCTGACATGACAAGCAATGTGCATAAAAGTAATCTTCTTCTGCTAAAGTGATAAAGTGATATTTGAAATAAATCTATTTGTTCATCACTGGGAACTGAAGAATTGTAAACGGCCTGCGTAAAATAACGTTGTATGTTGTGTGGAACGACTGAAGGAAATGGTGTACGTTATTTTATTGATAAACAAGAAAGTTAATACATTGCAATATATTTTGAGATGACTTCATTACTCTACACGGTAGTCTTGCATGCAGGGAAAGCAATGCACCACTACAACCGTGTCTAAACAGAACGTCAACAAATTCACCAAGAAAGCATGTGTTCATTAAAACAATGTATAAAAAAGAACTGAACATTGATGAAATCACAGTATTCTCAATTAAGGTTTCTAAAGGGTTGTACCAAACAGTGGGACTCAACCTTCAGAAGGTCACAAGATTAATTCACGAGTGAGAACCTCAGAAATGTTTAAATCAATGCACACATTGGAGGAGGTCAGACTTTAGCATGTGTAAATTATATATTTCAGATTTCATAAGGAAAGGTGGTTGACTATAGTCAGAAGGGATTTTAAAAATTACTTTTGGTTAAAGGTAGAGTACACGATGCATGTACTCATCATATACATTACAAACGTCATAGAACTTCACTAGAGGATGCAGCTTTGGATTAGCTCTATAAAGGCAATAGATACAACGCAATCCTCAGTGATCTTTGGGTTGCATCTGGGGGCGCCACCATGACGTCACGCCGGTGTCATTTCCAACAGGTATACAAGAGCGTGAACAAGGGAATGTCGGGGGTGAGGGCTCAGGGAGGCATGGTTCTCCGAGTTCTTCGCTGCTCAGGGTGCACCGGAGAGGATGTGGGGGACACAGATAAGTTCAACTCGGGGCCGGGGCTCAGTCACTCAATCTCAGGGGGAGGGGTTGCTAGGAAGCTTCAACCTCCATTCACTTCGGGGTACTCCTTGCTTTATAGGGGTCTGGAGTCTGCTCTGCAGGCATCGCATCCTGGGGAGGGGGGTGTACTGGGCAGGTGTTGAAATGGGGCTCCCCAGTGATTACGTTTCACTGGGTTGAGCAAATCAGCGGGAGGTCACCATGATTCACGTGGAGAAAAAAAAATGTTCTTTAAGAGGCTCAAAATTCCATGAGAAATCCTGTCGACGGCTTTGGTGGGATCCACACCGTTTTTCTAACCGGAACTGGAAGTTTGTCATTTTCTGGTGAGATTCTGCCCACAAGTGTTTAAACTGGAAATGTAAACTGGAACATTTAATTCAGGCAGAGAAATAAAGAGGGGGTGGAAAGATAGGAGTAAAAGAAAGATAGTGAGGGAATTTCTTTTAACAAAACCTCCGACAATAACCAATATTTGAAGGAATGAGACTTCACATTGTAAAGCAACTTTCAGTGCCAGAAATATTTGGTCGTAATTAATGCTCATAACGCTTTTAAAAATGATTTACGTATACCAAATTTTTTTCCTGGCACATTTAGTGGGTTTCTATAATGCCAGTATCGCATCTTCACAGCATTGCATGGATTTCAATGCTGAGTTTCTTGGCGTGATCCCAGTATAGAGCAGCTTCGCGAGGAGCAGGGCAAATCTAACAGCACTTTCCGCCATCTGCACTGCACACCTAAACACAAAAATCATAAAGTTGCTGTCTGATTTTACTGAAACCCGATTGCCAATACTGTTACTCCTACCTCAAGATCTAGGCTTTTCAAACCTAAAAATCTGTACTTTTCAAACCTAAAAATTTTAAAAAGAAAATGGATCCGCAAATATTGAAGCTCAGCATAGACATTCCCTTATGAATTTGGACCTCAGTGTTTTAGAGTCCGGCCTCCCTTCCAGAAGATTAAGACAAAGCAGATAGATAGTCGGCCTTGTGGCATTAACATAACCATCAGCATTACAAGGGTTAATGTAGTACAACGAATAGTCACTAGAGGGAGCTGCAGATCAAACTATTTAAGGCAGTCATGCTATACCTCAGGGGGAGTGTAAGCAGCAGACAGCTAATGAAGGTCATCAGACCAGTTAGTGTGAGAAGGTTTTTAAAAAATAAATTTAGAGTACCCAATTCATTTTTTCCAATTAAGGGGCAATTTAGCGTGTTCAATCCACCTACCTTGCACATCTTTGGGTTGTGGGAGCAAAACCCACGCAAACACGGGGAGAATGTGCAAATTCCACACGGACAGTGACCCAGAGCCGGGATCGAACCTGGGACCTCAGCGCCGTGAGACTGCAGGGCTATCACTGCGCCACCGTGCTGCCCTAGTGCGAGAAGGTTAGATTATAGTTATACCAGTTAGTGAGATCAGCAGTAGGTGAGTATAGTTAGATGTTACTGATCAATTCTGTGCTCTAAAAGGACTAAGTGTCAAAATCCAGTTTAGTAGCATAAATAAAACCCTAGCTTTGTTTAAGTAAAAGCTATGCTGTGGTTGTTGTGGAACACTACGCCAACCATCCTAAATAAGCAACACAAAGAACACCACAGGCCTAATTCTAGCCTCCAGATCAGCTTTCAGCATGTCTGGTGAGATGTTCACCAACTACTCCTGAAAGGGGCCTTCCGGGTATCCGAGCATAATCCGAGTGGGAAGTGCAACTCTAAAAGAATGACACCAGATCAACTGCTGTTCCACAGGAGTTCCACAACAAGGTTAAGGTTTCTCTTAGTGTCTTAAATTTTACTAACAAGACTGTCTTTGCTTATTGAAATGAATGGTCCTGGGATTGTGAAAATACACTGAAAGGTGAAAAACCAATGTAAATAAGCTACATGCCCTCAAATTAAATGTTTCCCCATCCCCTTATTTCACAATTAGCTCAGACAAGTGCCAGCTCTGAAAAACCTAAGAGGGTTGTATCTAAATATGACAATATATTCATGAATTTATTGAGAGTGCTATCATCAGAATAACACCAGGATATTGTGATAAATCATATTGTTCAGAAAGATCATTAGGAGGCTAGGTTATTTTTGACATATTAAACAAAGGAAGCTCCAAAAATGTGAAAGTGCTATAGACCAAACATAGCTGTTGTGAAAGTAATAATTGTACTAATCATCTGGACATCAGGAAGGAGATTTTTTTCAGTAAAAATATGAATTTTGGGTTTATTATGAAGCTACCATTTAATACTAAGCTTGGGAGATTAAAGCCTGCTCATTTGTTTGGATAGATTGTTCATGCCAATAATGAAACAAGGCATCAAGTATAGTGGTTTTGCAGGTAGCAAGAATTCACTTGTTAGAACATAGAACATAGAAAATACAGCACAGAACAGGCCCTTCGGCCCACGATGTTGTGCCGAACCTTTGTCCTAGATTAATCATAGATTATCATTGAATTTACAGTGCAGAAGGAGGCCATTCGGCCCCCTGAGTCTGCACCGGCTCTTGGAAAGAGCACCCCACCCAAACTCAACACCTCCACCCAACACCAAGGGCAATTTTGGACACTAAGGGCAATTTATCATGGCCAATCCACCTACCCTGCACATCTTTGGACTGTGGGAGGAAACTGGAGCACCCGGAGGAAACCCACGCAGACACGGGGAGGACGTGCAGACTCCGCACAGACAGTGACCCAAGCCGGAATCGAACCTGGGACCCTGGAGCTGTGAAGCAATTGTGCTATCCACAATGCTACCGTGCTGCCCTTAAGAACAAATAAATCTACACTATATCATTTTCCCGTAATCCATGTACCTATCCAATAGCTGCTTGAAGGTCCCTAATGTTTCCGATTCAACTACTTCCACAGGCAGTGCATTCCATGCCCCCACGACTCTCTGGGTAAAGAAGCTACCTCTGATATCCCTCCTATGTCTTCCACCTTTCACCTTAAATTTATGTCCCCTTGTAATGATTTGTTCCACCCAGGGAAAAAGTCTCTGACTGTCTACTCTATCTATTCCCCTGATCATCTTATAAACCTCTATCAAGTCGCCCCTCATCCTTCTCCGTTCTAATGAGAAAAGGCCTAGCACCCTCAACCTTTCCTCATAAGACCTACTCTCCATTCCAGGTAACATCCTGGTAAATCTTCTTTGCACCTTTTCCAAAGCTTCCACATCCTTCCTAAAATGAGGTGACCAGAACTGTACACAGTACTCCAAATGTGGCCTTACCAAAGTTTTGTACAGCTGCATCATCACCTCACGGCTCTTAAATTCAATCCCTCTGTTAATGAACGCGAGCACACCATAGGCCTTCTTCACAGCTCTATCCACTTGAGTGGCAACTTTCAAAGATGTATGAACGTAGACCCCAAGATCTCTCTGCTCCTCCACATTGCCAAGAACTCTACCGTTAACCCTGTATTCCGCATTCATATTTGTCCTTCCAAAATGGACAACCTCACACTTTTCAGGGTTAAACTCCATCTGCCACTTCTCAGCCCAGCTCTGCATCCTATCTATGTCTCTTTGCAGCCGACAACAGCCCTCCTTACTATCCACAACTCCACCAATCTTCGTATCGTCTGCAAATTTACTGACCCACCCTTCAACTCCCTCATCCAAGTCATTAATGAAAATCACAAACAGCAGAGGACCCAGAACTGATCCCTAAGGTAAAAGGCCTTGGGGTTTTCCTTGATCCTACCCGCCAAAGATTGTTCATGCCCTCTCTTAGCTCTCCTAATCCCTTTCTTCAGTTCCCTCCTGGCTATCTTATATCCCTCCAATGCCCTGTCTGAACCTTGTTTCCTCAGCCTTACATAAGTCTCTTTTTTCCTCTTAACAAGACATTCAACGTCTCTTGTCAACCATGGTTCCCTCACTCGACCATCTCTTCCCTGCCTGACAGGGACATACATATCAAGGACACGTAGTACCTGTTCCTTGAACAAGTTCCACATTTCACTTGTGTCCTTCCCTGACAGCCTATGTTCCCAACTTATGCACTTCAATTCTTGTCTGACAACATCGTATTTATCCTTCCCCCAATTGTAAACCTTGCCCTGTTGCACGCACCTATCCCTCTCCATTACTAAAGTGAAAGTCACAGAATTGTGGTCACTATCTCCAAAATGCTCCCCCACTAACAAATCTATCACTTGCCCTGGTTCATTACCAAGTACTAAATCCAATATTGCCCCTCCTCTGATCGGACAATCTACATACTGTGTTAGAAAAGCTTCCTGGACACACTGCACAAACACCACCCCATCCAAACTATTTGATCTAAAGAGTTTCCACTCAATATTTGGGAAGTTAAAGTCACCCATGACTACTACCCTGTGACTTCTGCACCTTTCCAAAATCTGTTTCCCAATCTGTTCCTCCACATCTCTGCTACTATTGGGGGGCCTATAAAAAACTCCTAACAAGGTGACTGCTCCTTTCCTATTTCTGACTTCAACCCATACTACCTCATTAGGGTGATACTCCTCGAACTGCCTTTCTGCAGCTGTTATACTATCTCTAATTAACAATGCCACCCCCCTCCCTAATCTTATTGAAACATCTATAACCAGGGACCTCCAACAACCATTTCTGCCCCTCTTCTATCCAAGTTTCCGTGATGGCCACCACATCGTAGTCCCAAGTACCGATCCATGCCTTAAGTTCACCCACCTTATTCCTGATGCTTCTTGCGTTGAAGTATACACACTTCAACCCATCTCCGTGCCTGCAAGTACTCTCCTTTGTCAGTGTTCCCTTCCCCACTGCCTCATTACATGCTTTGGCGTCCTGAATATCGGCTACCTTAGTTGCTGGACTACAAATCCGGTTCCCATTCCCCTGCCAAATTAGTTTAAACCCTCCCGAAGAGTACTAGAAAACCTCCCTCCCAGGATATTGGTGCCCCTCTGGTTCAGATGCAACCCGTCCTGCTTGTACAGGTCCCACCTTCCCCAGAATGCGCTCCAATTATCCAAATACCTGAAGCCCTCCCTCCTACACCATTCCTGCAGCCACGTGTTCAACTGCACTCTCTCCCTATTCCTAGCCTCGCTATCACGTGGCACAGGCAACAAACCAGAGATGACTACTCTGTCTGTCCTGGCTTTTAACTTCCAGCCTAACTCCCTAAATTTGTTTATTACCTCCACAACCCTTTTCCTACCTATGTCGTTGGTACCAATGTGCACCACGACTTCTGGCTGCTCGCCCTCCCCCTTAAGGATCCTGAAGACACGATCCGAGACATCCCTGGCACCCTAGGGCCTTCCCCCGGTAGGTCATCCCCCCCAACAGCATCCAAAACGGTATACTTGATTTGAAGGGGAATGGCCACGAGGGATCCCTGCACTGTCTGCCTGTTTGTTTTTTTCCCCCTGACGGTAACCCAGCTATTCTTGTCTTGTACCTTGGGTGTGGTTACCTCCCTGTAACTCTTCTCAATCATCCCCTCTGCCTCCCGGATGATCCGAAGTTCATCCATCTTCAGCTCCAGTTCCCTAACACGGTCTTTGAGGAGCTGAAGTTGGGTGCACTTCCCGCAGGTATAGTCAGCGGGGACACCGGTGGTATCCCTCACCACCCACATCCTACAGGAGGAGCATGCAACTGGCCTAGCCTCCATCCCCTCTTACCTGACAGAATATAGCTGCCCTGTGGACTAACTAGATCTCCGCCCTCCGACTCTGCTCCCAGTCAGCTACACTTTCTGTAAACTCCTGGCTCTCTTCTCACTCTTTGCGGAAATGTCGGAAACAAAATGAAAGCAGCACCTTACTCCCTCCTCACCTAACTCCCTCGGTCACCAAACTCTTACTATAGCACTCAAAATGCACCAAATTCAGCACTCCCTCGGTCACCAAACTCTTACTATAGCACTCAAAATGCACCAAATTCAGCACTCCCTCGGTCACCAAACTCTTACTATAGCACTCAAAATGCACCAAATTCAGCACTCCATCGGTCACCAAACTCTTACTATAGCACTCAAAATGCACCAAATTCAGCACTCAGTGCAAACAAAGTCTGCACTGTAGGGGATCACTTTTATACTGTGAATCTAGCCTCTGAAAACTGGCCTAATCCAATTAACTAATTAACAAGCTCCAGCTGCACGTGCCTAAAAGTAGAAGCCTGTTTAAAGCTGATTGAAAATTCACCTTCTTCTAAACCAAACAGCAACTTTTAAGTTAATTAACTAAATAAAAGAAAGACTAAACTTTAGATAAAAATGAAGCCTTATACTCCCTCGGTCACCAAACTCTTACTATAGCACTCAAAATGCACCAAATTCATCACTCAGTGCAAAAAAAAAACTAAACTAAAAAGTACTAAAAAATTAGTACTAATGATAAGCAGCAAAAGACATTCGCCCACAAGTTACTGAAGATGTCAATTGTGCAATCTGTAGAAACAAAACAAACATCTCAGGTAAAACTACAACTTTGTACCTGATCATCAGTTTGAAAAATAATATACCAATTCCCTGCAACTGAGTTTGTTACGCAATTATCAAGTTTCATTTGGAGGCAGTGGTGGAAGGAGAGGGGGCAGAATGGGTTAGGGTTGAGGAAGAATCTTGTCGGGGGTCCAGCCTGAGGGCAATGGGGACGGCGGAGTTGTCATTGGCGCCAAGGAGATATACAGAGAGCCCATTGGTGCAATCCACAGTGAAGGCATTGAACCAGCTGAAAAGGCATTTTCGGATAGAGGGGCTGCCAGTGTTAACGCCATTGTGCGAAAACCACGGATTTGAGCAGGGAAGTGGAGAGAAGTGATGCTGGTGAGGGGCCTGTACCTATACGAGAGGTTTGCTAGCATAGAGAAAATGGAGGAGAGGGTAGAGCCCCAAGAAGAAGCAAGTTTGGATATTTACAGGTAAGCGACTATGCACGGAAGATCTGGAAAAAGTTCCCCAAACTGCCGAAGCGGCTGATGCTCCCGGACGTGGAAGGGGAGGGCAAGATCGGAGACACATATGGATGGCTGGGAAAACATGGGAGTGAACAGGTGGCGAAGAATAAGGTGAAGTGGGGGAGGGGGAGGGGGGCCTGGGACGGGAGATAAATTGGGGAGTGTGGAGTGAGGCTCTGCATCGGGTAAATGTGACCTCCTCGTGGATGTGTGGATGAGCCTGACACCATTCAAGGTGGTACATAGGGTGCACAGACAATGAGTGGGTTCTTCCAGGGAGTGGCAGCCGAATGTGAGAAGTGTGGCGGGGACCTGCAAACCATGCGCATATGTTCTGGGGCTGTGAGAAGCTGGAGATATACTGCGCGGGAGTGTTCGCGGCACTAACAAGGATAGTGGGGGTGGAGATCGGGTCGGTCCCTATGATGGCGATATTCGGGATTTCAGAGAAGCTGGGGCTGATGGAGGGGAGGAAGGCCGATGTTGTGACCTTTGCCTCTCTGCCCGGCGAAGGATCTTGTTGGAATGGCGGTCTGCAACGCTGCTGGGGTGGCTGCCTGGCTAGGAGACTTGTATGACTTTCTCCCTCTGGAAAAGATTAAATATGAACTGAGGGATTCAGCGGAGGGCTTCGAGGCAAGGTGGGGGCTGCTCGTGGCCATGTTTGAGGAGCTGTTCGTCTTGGGGGAGGGGGAGAGAGAGAGAGGGAGGGGGGTGAAAATGGGGGGAAATCTGTACATACTGCAGAATCGCATGATGGGAAGCATATGTTCCCCAGATTGTTCATGATTTGTAACTGTTTGAATAAGTTTGGAATAAAATACATTAGAACATAGAACAATACAGCGCAGTCAGTACAGGCCCTTCGGCCCACGGTGTTGCACCGAAACAAAAAGCCATCTAACCTACACTATGCCATTATCATCCATATGTTTATCCAATAAACTTTTAAATGCCCTCAATGTTGGCGAGTTCACTACTGTAGCAGGTAGGGCATTCCACATTTTGTGAAAAGGCAATTTTACCATTAAGGAATGGCAGTTAACAGCAGAGGTACAATTTTGCCCTTGTTGATAACACACCCTAACAAATAAAGATAATGGCCCTGAATTTCTAAAGGCTCAAACTTTCCGGAGTCTTGCATTCTGCCATGGGAGTAAAAGCCTCCTGTCCTTAATCATTAAGCGTGCGCCAATTAAACATGAGAGGCAGGAGACTGTGCAGTCAATTCCAGAGGCCACGGTTGTAGAAATGTGGATTCTGCTGCCAATGCTGGGACAAAGTTGGAGACGGGTAACATTAAAGGGTAAAGTCCTAGTGTTGAAGTGTATCAGAGACGTAAGGGTGGGTGAGATAGCAGAGTTGGAGTAAGTAAGGCCATGAAGGCATTTGAAGTTGAGGATTAAATGTAATATTTCGGAGGTCTGATAACTAACGCAAGTCAGTGAGGATGCATGCGAATGGGGTGGACTATGCATTGCTGAGTTTTGCACACGTTGGAGATTTTGTAGAGTAGAAATTAGATCATTAAGGTGCAAGTTGGCAAAATTGACACAAACATGGAAAAATAACTTCAGTTGCAGCTAAGGGTTGAAGAACTGAAGGATAAAAAGTTGTGTTAAGTTCACAAGTGTAACTAATTGGTTAATGTCAGACCAGTCAAGGCTGACTTAAACTTATTTCAATGAATCACAGCCATTTACAGAAGTTTTAAACCCCTCTTAAGCAAATCATTCAGATACTGTATTTACAATTTTGCATGGATTAGAATGAACAGTTTGCTCACAAACAGGAGAGATGGCAATTTATGTGGGAAATAAAGACAATATTCATGATCAGCCAATATCAAAGAAGAAAAGGTTTGTCTTGATGAACGTGGAAATTTGGTCATATGGATTACGTGATGAAATAAGTTGGTGCAGGTAACACAAGGTATATTCGAGAGCGCTTCTCAGCTCTTAAACAGGAGCAACTTCACTATAAATGACTGAAACTGGCACTATGACTGCCCACAGTCAACTACTTAATGACTTTCTCTACAGTTTCGGCAACAAAATACGTCGTGTGTATTTTTATTTGCAAAGTCAGATTTTGTTGTAAGTTTTATAGGATTCTAACATCTGAAAATCTGTAAGCAAAAAGTGGTACAAAATAAAGTGAGATTAAACGGCAAGGTTGTTTTTTATTTGGCGATTTTTAAAAAAATGAACCCAGCAAAGAATTTGTTGAGCGAGTAGCCCCACTGGGCCTATCCAAGGCCTAGCGACATTTCAAAATAGTGGGCAGGTTTTTCTCTTCACGATGCACTTTTCTGTCCAAGTGAAAACCCATACCTAAAAAATTTGACATTTCCCTTTAGTGATCTTAAATTCTATTCAAGATGAACCTGCAACACAACATCACCCACAATGTAGCGGTCTCCTCCAGAAAGGCAAAGCCAAAATATGATTTAATCAGACTGGTGCAGCACAAGAGGTTGGACTCAAGACAATCTTGCACCTGATCTGGGAGGATACAATTAGACAAAAATAAATGATGTCCTGGCCGGAATTTCCGGCTGGTCCCGCTGACAGTGCACTTCCCGGTTTCCCGGCGGTGAGGGATACATTCAACAATATACCCAGTCGACAATGGCAGGACCAGAAGATCCCACCACCGGCCAATAGCAGGCCATCTCTGCTGCCGCAAACATGTGGCGCGTCGCGTGGAAAATCCGACCCAGTAACTCTGCCATTCCCTTGACTCAAGAGAACAAACATAACCCTCTATTACATTAACAACACTATTTTACATCATATCTGTGCTGGTAACAAAATACAAAACAATACACTGGTGGTGGGGTCTCTCTTTGATTGCTAAAGACGTGCAGTTGCGCCTGGTAACAAATGCCAATTTTTCACCCAACGGCAATGAAGGAACTGCAATGCATGTCCATGAAAAATGGAGCCAGACCTGGGAAGAGCATAAGACCATAAGACATAGGAGCGGAAGTAAGGCCATTCGGCCCATCGAGTCCACTCCACCATTCAATCATGGCTGATTTCAACTCCATTTACCCGCTCTCTCTCCATAGCCCTTAATTCCTCGAGAAATCAAGAATTTATCAACTTCTGTCTTAAAGACACTCAACGTCCCGGACTCCACTGCCCTCTGTGGCAATTAATTCCACAGACCCACCACTCTCTGGCTGAAGAAATTTCTCCTCATCTCTCTTCTAAAGTGACTCCCTTTTATTCTAAGGCTGTGCCCCCGGGTCCTAGTCTCCCCTGCTGAGGGAAACAACTTCCCTACGTCCACCCTATCTAAGCCATTCATTATCTTGTAAGTTTCTATTAGATCTCCCCTCAACCTCCTAAACTCCAATGAATATAATCCCAGGATCCTCAGACGTTCATCGTATGTTAGGCCTACCCATTCCTGGGATCATCCGTGTGAATCTCCGCTGGACCCGCTCCAGTATGTCCTTCCTGAGGTGTAGGGCCCAAAATTGCGCACGGTATTCCAAATGGGGCCTAACTAATGCTTTATAAAGCTTCAGAAGTACATCCCTGCTTTTATATTCCAAGCCTCTTGAAATAAATGACAACATTGCATTTGCTTTCTTAATTACAGACTCAACCTGCAAGTTTACCTTTAGAGAATCCTGGACTAGCATGTGGGAACGGTGGTGTTCCCACAATACTGCTGCTTGAGTATTGCTGAAAAAAGGAGATATGGTGTTGAAGTTGCCATGGGTTCCCCATTGGGGCCACTTCTCGCTAACATCTTCATCCATTTCCATGAGAAACACGTTTTTGATGGAATGACCCCAAACCTCCTACCTCTAGCATACTTCCAACATGTAGATGACACCTTTACCATACCTGATTTGGCAGCTGCATGTAAGAATCCTTTCACAGCTTAATGCGTTCCATTCCACACTCAAATTCACCAATTGAAATGGGGCAGTCAAACAATCTCCCTTTCCTCGATGTTGAGGAATCTACGATGGGTTCTCTTCTACACTGTATCGCAAGCTGAACTTCCCTGATCAAGAGAAGTATTGCGTTTCCAATGGCCAACCTTGTAAATAGGGCCCCAAGTCATTTGCTCAGCGTGCAAGCTTGATGCTGAAATAGGGCTGAAATAGGCGCATCATAGCCATCCTGCAGGATATTGGCTACCCTGATCGGATCATTGCTCATTGTGTATTGTGCATACTCACGAATGGGCCTAAGGCCACCAGTTTGGGCTGAAAAATACTCAGTCCACCTCAATCACCTTGCAAGGAGCTACACATATTCATATACAGGGACCTACCCTCTGCACACAAAAGGAATATGTCCAGGCATTGCACTCTTGTTGAATAAACAAAAGCATGGAGCATTTGTTTGCATTCTCTGGTGCATTTGCCATGGCAACATCTCAACCAACCAGAGCCAACTTGCCAATCAATTAGCATCCCTTTTCTCATGCAGTACAAATTGTTGTTCCCTTTTAAATTTGATATTCTTGCATCTGACCCGATGAGTGCAAAACAAAAAGCATGAGCCACGTTGCACCCAAATGGGAGCGCAACACGACCGGTAGATTACGGGAGAGGCCACTCACGGGCGTCCTGGCAGCTAGTATGCCTCACGAGATCTATCCATCCACAATGGGCTTGATAAAGCCTTGTGCGCCTGTCAGTTATAACACACCCTGACAAATAGTATCTCAGTATCTAACGGCTTCCACAGGAAGTCCTCAGCCGTGCGCCATTCAGTATTGGTCCACACATGGACTAGGTGGAACGGCCCCCCGGGGGGGGGGGGGTTGTCTCCCGGGCCATTGGAGGCTCCTGGGTGGTCAGGGACAGGGCAGGGTGGCACCCTGGCCCTTCCCTGGAATGCAGGCACCTTGGCACTGATGTCCAGGTGGCACCGAAAAGCCGGCAGGATCACTGCCATGGTGCCCGGATGGCACTGTCAAAGGTCAGGGCCATGCTCATGAAATGAGGGTGGAGGTACGAAGGGTGGCCCGATCTCTGAGGAGCAAGTAGGGCAAGCGAGTTCAGCTCCCACAATTTCACAGCGATGAAATAATTCTAAGTGTGAACTTCACCGGGAAGAAACTCCCCAGGGCCCAAAAGAGTGACTACGTGTGGTTAGATAGCGGTGGGGAACTCGCCGAGCCCCCAGCAAAACCCGCCGCAAATGACACTTAGAAACCTTTCCATTAGATCATGCCCATGTCTCTTTTATTTTTAAGCAATATTCAAACACTGCTGCTCTTATCCCCAGTGGGAGGAGAGGGAATGTCTATCAATCAATCTTGGCGAGTTGCTACAATGCATCCTGTACATTCTATTCAACTGCAAGCACATGGATAACAAAAACGATGGTATTTTCACATTATAGGTGAGATAGGCTAGGATGTGAGCTTGTCATATGTGAAAGTGTGGATATTATCCACCCTGCTTCTGACCAAAATGGTTTTCTGGTTCCCCTGAAATCTCCAACTTAAATTCTCACCCTCGCAATCATATGGCCTCATGTCTCCTCATCGCCATGACCTGCTGTGGCCTACAACTCTGAGAGAACGCTGCACTCCCCCCCCCCCCCCCCCCCCCCAAATACACACACACACTTTGGCTCTCTGGCATACCCCCTTTGCTTTGAATTACCTTTTTCAGCCATTAGACCATAAGACATAGAAGTGGAATTAGGCCATTCGGCCCATCAAGTCTGCTCCTCCATTCAATCATGGCTGATATTTTTCTCATCCCCATTCTCCTGCCTTCTCTCCATAACCACTGATCCCCTTACTGATTAAAAACCTATCTATCTCTGTCTTAAAGGCACTCAGTGGTTTGGCCTCCACAGCCTTCTGCGGCAAAGAGTTCCACAGATTCACCACCCTCTGGCTGAAGAAATTCCTCCTCATCTCTGTTTTAAAGGATCGTCCCTTTAGTCTAAGACTGTGTCCTCTGGTTCTAGTTTTTCCGACAAGTGGAAACATCCTCTCCATGTCCACTCTGTACAGGCCTCGCGGTATCCTGTAAGTTTCAATAAGATCCCCCACTCATCCTTCTAAACTCCAACGAGTACAGACCCAGAGTCCTTGGGGCCAAGTCCATCTAACACCTGAATTCCCCCCCGAAACCTCAGCGTCTCCCTTTCCTCCCAATTGCTGCTTGGTTAAATTAGAGTTACTGCTCCCAATATCTAAATCCTCGGTTCAGTGCCCAATTACACGTGTGTGAAGTGATTTGGGACAACTTGTGTCAAAGGCTCTAACTAAGTGTAAACTGCTGTGGTAACTTGCCTTTTGTAACATCAAATGGCATGTCTGCATGGCATAACAAAGTGAGCGGTCAAGGGCTGGGGGCTTACTTCCCACATCCTAAAGTGATTGAAATGAACAAATAATATAAGCACTTGAATGTAAATCACACTAATTAAGAGAAGAGCATAAGTTTGTTTTTCTATAATTCAAGAACACCAATAGGTCCAAAGCATATTTATTAACCCAGCTCAGATTTCTGTTAATACAGAATAAATCCTAGTTATTGATTTTCCTGGTTAAGTCAGATTAGTGTCCATTCCAAACAAGTTCCGACGTCCCTTACCTGCGGAGCTCGTGCTGCTGCCGCCGCCACACTCGGGACTGGGGCGGGCTTCACAATCAGAGCATGCACACAACCGCCCCTCTAACGCTGCTCAGTTAGTCATAACGGCAGGGAGGAGGGCGCGCCCGAGGACTATGCTGCCCTGCTGGTCTCCTGGGCTGCCGATACGGCTAACCTTAGATTGCCGATATATTTGATTCAAACACCCCAACCGTGCACTTTAAGAATCTCTAGACCATTGGCTGCTTTTCCCCTTTGAGGGGGCGAGCTGACTGGTGGTGATTTAACCCTCAGGCGACGGGCCAACAACTTCATGAATAACCTCAGCTGGTACCGGAATTGAACCCGTGCTACTGGCCTCGCCCAGCATGGCAAACCAGCTGTCTAGCCAACTGAGGTAAACTGGCCCTAGTGCAGTACGGCACAGATGGAGTGATAACATCGGGCATGTCCATCAAGTCTTACCCACCAGCCTTCAACCACCTGACAATGGGCCAGGGAAGATGTGGCCCCTGTTCCAGAAGTGGAACATGAGGAATAATTCAAATTGTGACTGTGGCCATCCAATTACGTCAGACCATCAGCCACATACTGAACTTCCGTCCCGAGAGATCTATTCTAGGTGGAATCATAATCATTCACACTGCAAGTCAGATGCAACCATTGAATGGATTGTGAACCTCGACATCGAACTATATAACTACTTCCCCAGCCACCTTAAAAACACCTGCCATAGTCAAGAACTCCAATTAGGACCAGCTGTTTATATGTTCCAACAACTTTTTAAAATAAAAATTACTTTCAGAATTGAATTACATACAAGTGAAGGTGATGTAGCTCAAGTTTAAAAAGTGGCCAAAACATGTACTGCCAATTAGATCTGTTACTTCCTCCACCGAAGACAGGCACATCTGGCAGGGAGTTGGTGCAAATTTCTTTACATTCAAGTGTTCACCCCACTCTTTGCCCGCACCTGAAGGTTCCACCCAAGGCACAGAGCAAGCCACAAAACCCTAGAAATAACGCAGTCCCAAGGAGGATGTAAGTGACAGTTGTGGCCCAGGAGGGAAAAAGGTACAAGGTTTTATCGCAGTAATTAGGGGAAGCTTCATCAACGTAATCTGGCTCATAGATTCTGTAGATCCAAACATTCCCTGTTATAAACCAGATGAAGGAGAACAGGGATATCACACTTTTCCAAACCCGGCCAATTTTATGGATGGCCAGAATGTTGCTCTCATCGTTTGGGGTACATGAAACCACTGATATCATCATGAAGAAGAGCGTGAAGCTTCCAGAAACAATTAAATAAATTGGGATCAAGTATTGCTTGGTGCAAGAATCCAAATAGATGGTGCCGGACACCAGTGGGGAAGACGGAGGCTCTTCAATAGTCCGGAGGACTGGAGTGTACAAGCTACTTTCCAGGTCCATGTCAACAGCCACTTCCCAGCTCAACGAGCAGAACTAACCCTCGCCATGTCCATTATCAGCTGTTTATATGTTGACTAAATATTGGCTCTACTTCCAATACAGGGCCATACTCACCATTGACATCCTTCTTAAGTTTGAATTATTTGGAATAAAAAGAGAAAAAGCTGGAAACTCTCAGCAAGCCAGGAAACATGTGTGGAGAAACAAACAGAGCTAATTTTTGAGTTCAATGATCTTCCATTAGAGTTCCGAGATCCGAGTTGACTATCACCAGCGTCTTAGCTTTTATTTCAGATTTCCAGCATCTACAGTATTTTGGCTTTTGTTTAATTACTGATGTTTGTTTAAAGTATTGAATATTAGTTTAGTTGAAGATATTTCTTTTCAAAATGGTTTCCCTGTCAAAAATTGTTTCATTTGTGTAATTATATGTAGCTTTCACAGGAGCAGTTAAGTGACCGACTCCTCCCCAGATCAAACCTTGCCAAATCATCAAAGAAGAAAACTCTTCATTGGTAGCCTTCTGGACCCGTCGACAGCCTTTGCCATAGTTGATCTCATAATCCTGCAACACCTCTCCACCGACATCCAGCCATGTGGGGTTGAACTTTACCTGGTTACTTTCTTATCTAACCATAGCCAGAGAATTGCCACTAATGGATTCTCTTTCCATTCTTGTAGCTATGTCTGGTGTCCCCCAAAGCTCTATCCTTGGTTCCTCTCCTATTTCTCATTCACTGATCTAAAAGCACAGCAGTTTACACATATTATGAGACAAAACCAGCTCTATCACATCACCAGCACCTATCTCCATCCCTCTAAAGTCTCCAAATTATGAGATTGCTAACCTGGGGCGGGATTCTCTGACCCCCCGCCGGGTCGGGGAATCGCCGGTGGGTGGCGTGAATCCCGCCCCTGCCGGCCGCCGAATTCTCCGGCACCGGAAATTCGGCGGGTGCGGGAATCGTGCCGCGCCGGTCGGCGGGCCCCCCTGGCGATTCTCCGGCCCGCGATGGGCCAAAGTCCCGCTGCTTTCATGTCAGTCCTGCCGACGTGAATCAAACCACCTACCTTACCGGCGGGACTGGCAGCGCTGGCGGGCTCCAGGGTACTGAGGGGGGCGGCACGGGGCGATCTGGCCCCGGGGTGTGCCCCCCACGGTGGCCTGTCCCGCGATCGGGGCCCACCGATCCGCGGGCGGGCCTGTGCCGTGGGGGCACTCTTGTCCTTCCGCCTCGGCCACAGCCTCCGCGATGGCCGATACGGAAGTGACCCCCCACCCTGCGCTTGCACAGGAATGACGTCAGCAGCCGCTGACGCTCCCGCGCATGCGCGGATTCTGCCGACTGGCGTGGCGCCAAAGGCCTTTCCCGCAATCCCGGCCCTGATCTCCAATACTGGATGAGCAGAAACATCCTTCAGTTAAATATCGATGATGTGAAGCCATTGACCTCAGTCTCTGCCCACTTGCCGCTGACTCTATCCCTCTCCCTGGTAACTATCAGAAGTTGAACCAGATTGCCTGTAACCTTGGTGTCATATTTCACCCCGACATGCAATTTCCACCACATGTTCACACTGTCACAAAGACTGCCTTAATTCCACCTCCATAACATTGCCCGACTCCAGCCCTGCCACCGTCTCCACTCTTCTGCTGCTGAAACCCTCACTCAAACCGTTGTCACCTGCAGACTTGACTATTCTCATGCACTCCAGGTCAGCCTCCCACATCTTACACTCTATAAACGTGAGATCACCCAAACTTTGCCATCCATGTCCTTAATGCCATTCACCCATCTTCCCAATTCCATTGAGAAACACAATATTTCACCAACTTCAAAAGTGCATAAGTTCCTTTTTGAATGCATGACATTCTTGTACATTTTTCTTTAATATGCAGTAAATCACAAAATCAGGACTGAGGGCAAAACACAGAGCTTAGGCCGATTTTCCTACTGTCATGTGAGAGTACCTTTAAGACATGGATGTTTAAGCAATGTGCCTTTAAGAAAACAGTGATGTCAGAGAGTGGATGGGGCTGAGCTCAGGTCAGCCATTTTGGAAGTTTAGTTTTGCAGTTTCAGTTTTGAAAAGAGCTGGGTGTGTGTCTGTGTTTTGCAGTGAGCTGGATCTCTGCCATGAAAGACTATCTCTGGATCATTTGGGTGATTTAAACTTATAATAGTGAAGCCTTTAACCTGATGTGATTTTGTTTAAAGGTGTTAAGTCTCTTGGAAGTTTGAAGGAACATTTTAAGGAATTATTTACTGTTGCAATATTTTCTGAGTTATCTTTGAAGTAAGGGGTGTTGAGAGATCCAATGTTTATTTAAGATGTTAAGTTGAGTTCATGGAATAAACAGTGTTTTGTGTTAAAAAACCCACGTGTCCATAATTGTAATCCCACACCTAGGGAAAAAGCCGTGTGCTAGGAAAAGCAACAAATACATTAAAGGGAGAGGTTGGTTGAACTCCATGATACATTTTGGGGTTCTGAAAACGCCTTGCGCCCATAACACTACCAAACGATTAGGATCTGGCGATTGTTATGAATATTGACTTCTAAATTTTGGGAGAAGAGCTAAAAGCCTGGGTATAGTGAGTTTGGCTGCAGTGATCATCGTTTTAAAAAGGATTTTGTTTTGCTTCCAGGAAATAGCATGTGAAATTGATGAGAGGGATGTGGCAGGACTGAGGAAGTCCCTGGGGAGTCCCTGCAGACTGCAGAGACAATTTGCTTTTCAGCTTGGGGAGATGTGGAGCCCAGAAAAAGCAGAAAGGCAGGAAGCTTGGAGAAGCTTTGAGAGCGAGGAGCTGAATTCTGATCTGCCTGACCCGAGATCACAATTCTTTCCCAGCAGGATTGTTTCTTTTTTAAAAATGAGTAATAATATTTTAAAGAAGAGCATTCTTCTCTTAAGACAAGAGGCTGAAACAACTCAGTTGAAACAGCGATTTGAAGACATTCAGCCAGAATCTGCAAGGGTTCTAACTGAGGCCCAAATCAGTTATGCAGAATAAGTATTACCCTATGCCCTCCTAATATTTAAGCTGGATTGAGAGTTGCATGTATTTTTTTTTGTTGTTTAATGGGAAATTGTACATTAGTGTTTTGGGGTAATTGTAAGCTGTTCTTTTTGGGTGTGAAGTTAAAAACTTTAATATTGTATTCATAATAAAGTTTTGTTTTAGAACAACCAAAGCTCTAATTTTTCATGCAATCACTCGTGGAGCAAATCATTCTTTCCGTACATTCTTAAAATAAACAAAAATATTGGGGTTTCAGCCCATTATCCGAGCCACTGTTGGGGTCGGACCTGGGATCATAATAGATCATAATAACTCCATTCTCTAGATTAGAGAAACTAATTTGGGAGGATCGACACACAAGTGCAATTGCAAAGTTACAGTTGACCATTAGTTATTAGAATTAGTTATTCCACGGTGTTACAATACCAGCTGATGTCAATAGTGGGCAATTCAGATCCCAGAGTGAAACTTGGTTTCTTTTCAGAAACCATGGAGGAAAGTTACTGAACAGGTTCACCGGAATCTGTTGATGATCCTTTAACACAACAAATACTTCTTAAACAAGAAAAATTATGTTACATGAGACTAAAAGTTGGAAAGATTTCCACAGTAACACAAGATGATGCTTCAAGTTCATATTATTACTTTACCCCAATAATATCTTTACAGACACATAAACCGTTGAAGAGCTACCACTAGCTTGACACAAAGGTTTCTCACTTGGGACTGGCACAATGGCAAACATTTTTCTTCTGGTGAACCTCTGAGCATTCACTTGATGCTCTTCACCCAAATCTTACCTCACCTTGAGACACCCAAAAACCGCGCTCTTAATCTCACCGTTCCTTCAACAACGGATAAACACAATGAGTTACCGAAACTCTCCCATTCGTACCTCTGTTAAACCGATCACTTTATTGAGTTCAATAACTGACGATTCAGCAAACTACTGCCACCAATAGCCTTATAGTTTTTCTTATTAGAGAGCTTGAAATTCTATCTGTGTTTCCCATCCCCACATGATCACCAAATGTTTAGCCCATCTATTTGACTTCAGGGGTTGTAAAACCTCAATACAATTGTACATATATATTTTATCGATATGAACAAACCCAAAATACCTGACCTTTACTCTGGGTCCATCCAGGTTTCCAGACAATGTTTACAACCTCAGTGAAACTGAAACCAATTTACTTTTCTTCACACACAAATATATGCATATTATACATATATATATTCAACTTAAAAATACACATTACTTCCAACAATAGATTGTGTCGCCCAAACATATTGCGAATGTCAAGGAACAGGGAAAAGCGACCCACCTGGAGTTGGCATTGTGCATCAAGGATAGAGCCAGAATTATTCATTCTTTCCTCAGTCCAGTCAAATAATATTTTACATAAATTCAGAACTCCTAAAAAAAACTGCACAGTGAATCTGGGCATCATCTAACATTAATTCACTTGTGATTCTGGGGCAATCCAGGCTTATTAGCTTCAGTTCGAGGAAGTTTTGTTCAGAGAGGGAGGAGCAGGCACATAGAGGTTGAACTTAAAACCATGGATATATTACATCAATCACACTGTAAATGGGTCGCACACTGACCCAAATGTAGACATTACTGACAAATGCATAAATATACTTTTGGGCTTCATCGGTGTTGATGGACTCAGAAATAGGGACAGATTAATAGAGGAGTGTGGTATTATAGGTATTACGGTACCCGAGAGGCTAAAGTACCATTGGTAGAACCTGTATGCTTGGTTTTGGCTAGAGTGTATAATAGCTCCACCCTGATAGACGGGGTATAAGAACCCGTGCCGCCCCAGCAGCCCTCATTCTGTACCTGAGCTGCTGGGGGAAACATCTAGCTTATTAAAGCCTTCAGTTGGACTACAACCTCGCTTTAGTGGTCATTGATCGTGCATCAATTTAATAAGCTAGATTTTAAGAAGAAAGGATGGAGCTCCGAATCAAGCCGCAGTATCTGCAACTTAGCCCCCACACGGCGAACTCAGCGGCAATCTTTAAGCACTGGTGAACGTGCTTTAAAGGGTATCTCGAGATGGCTGAAAGCGCACCCACGGGAGAGCAGAAACTGCACGTCCTGCACTCAAGGGTGAGCCCGGCGATTTACACCCTCATCGAGGAAGTGGAAGACTGCGATGCAGCAATCGAGCTGCTAAAAGGACACTATATTCGCCCGGTAAACCAGGTCTACACCCGGCACCTGCTTGCAACAAGAGACAAGCCCCTGGGGAATCGTTGGAGGAATTCTACCACGCACTCCTGGTGCTGGAAGAAGCTGCGGCTGCCGCAAGTTTCGGTGAGCGAACACACGGAACTCTTATTCCGGGTCGCTTTCGTGGCAGGTATGCTTTCATCACTAATCCGCCAGCGCCTGTTAGAGAAGGACACCCTGGGTCTCAGGGAGGCACAGGCCCTTGCAGGCTCCCTGGACGTGGCCTCCAGGAACGCCTGCGCCTACGTTCCCGACCGTGCGGCAGTCCCCTGGGCAGCGTGGACCCCCACAGCGGCCAACCCCGAGACTTCCCCCATTCCCCCACAGGCCTGCGCTGCAAGGGGCCCCTCTGCTACTTTTGCGGGCAGGCCAAGAACCCCCGCCAACGCTGCCCAGCCCGCACATCCACCTGCAAGGGATGCGGCAAAAAGGGCCATTTTGTGGGGGTATGTCAGACCCGAGCGGTGGCCGCGGTCTTCAGCGGCGAATCCGGATCGCCACCACAAACTTCTCCACGGTGTTGCTAACTTTCTCCTTGGTTCAATTGCTCTGTATTATTACCTTTGCTCTCGAGTCGCCAGGTATCTTTATGATACCGCCACGAGATTCAAGTCCGAGTAATGATCAATAATCCAATACACCGATTAGTAAGATTAAAATCAAAGCACATTTATTATACACAGTAATCGCTACTCATGCACAAATTCTACTTCTAAGCTACTTCTACAACTAACAGGCCGATACTTAACTTCGTACTGGCCCACTAGGTCAGGGGAACAAATGGCCTTTCGTTCAGGTTCTGAGTCTGCGGGTTTCGAAGTTGGTCTGGATTGGTAGCTAGGAGCGCCTATCTCGTAGCGAGCATTGAATTAAGACTTACTTTGTTCGGGGGTCACTGCACCGGTCACGGTCAAAGTTGGTTTGTGTTGCTGGGTAACCCGGGCAGGACGCAGAGGTGAAGAGAGCGATTTGAACTTGGGGCTTAACTCTTATAGTCCCCAGGGGCTTCCCGCCTTTCGGGGCGGACCCTGTACCTGGTCCCAAGTGATTGGACTTTGTCCCAATCGCTTGGTTCGATTTCTACAATACTGGAGCGGTTCCCTGATCGATGGGCGGTCTTGAGGTGCTCGTTCACCTCCTTTGTGTTGGCTCCTGCTGGTGCCGAGGAGTCTGGCTTTGCTTTGTGTGTCCAAAATGTTACTTATTGTTCCCGGGGATTGCTCATCAGTATGCAGATGGCTGCTACTTTGTTATGCTGATGGTCGCTGGTATCGATGTTGTCTGGCCTTTGCAGAGGTAAATACACAGCAAACCTGCAGCTGCTGGTTTCTGTCTATGTTGGCTGACTTTCCCATCAGCCTTTGCCGTTCGCCTTTTTAAATAGGGAGCAGGGCAATTTAGGTGGCTACACTCCCTCCTTGTGATCCTAACGCGAAGCGTGAAGGATCACATAACTACGTTGCTTTCCATTCCCTGACTGGGGGAACACTTCTTTCATGGCCTCTACACTGACCATAACTATGCAAAACATTTTTTAACTGGCAATTCTAAGGGGCGCTATGTCAAACAGGGACATGCCTTACAAAACAAAAAAAATTGGGAACCTCTAACTATCCTTAATACACTACTCTCACTTAAACATTTCATCACTCTAACTTCCTCAACCATACAAACAAAATCATAGCAGTTTATATACATTTTCCTGGCTTGGTAGTCAAGCTCAGGATCGTACAATTTCTCATGAACATTTCTTTATTTACAATCAAACCGCAAATGAATGCTCTTTATTATAGATCGCGGGGGTCGGGGGTCTGGTCGTATCCGAAAATAGGAGATCTGATCCTATATACCGGGGTGCGAGTGCGGTAGGCTCTCCTTCTCCATTTTCTTAGACGCATAGTCTGCACGATGCAGCAGAGTATCGCTAATACCAGTGAGGTTTCTATTACATAGGACAGGGAGTTCCAGGTTATAAACCTGGCACATCAAGATGATGAGATGTCGCTGGTGACTGGGCTCTGGGTACTGTGGGGAAGTGAAACATTAACGGCTGGGGGGGGTTGGGGTCAGGGGGTTCGCGTTCGCGCGCAACCAAATGTCCATTGTGATGATGAACCATGCGAAGGAAGTCCTCATGGTGCTTCTTCTTTCCCTTCTCTTCTCCGGTCCTGGAGCTTCTGTGGAATCAAGCATAGTGTCTGTAACTATCTTGGTTTAACATCTCGTATGATAGCCTGTCTGTCCTTTAGTGCCAATTACTCCCGTTATAATTGGTCACTATGTGCGGCTCCCTCATTTTTTTTCTCAAAAACAGAATTTTAGGACAAGTCGTCAAATAATGAAGCAGTGCGAGCCGTCTCGCAGACTGTGCGGTTTACCACCCAAATGTTTCAGGATGTAAATAGCAGAGGGTTGGCAACCTAAGGGTTACCTGAAACTAAACAAAACTTTTTGAACTGAAACTTTCCAAAATGAGGTGCGTATGGGCCGCGACTTGTAAGAGTTGGATGGAGTCCCCGGGTAGGACGGCTACCAATGCCGTGTCTCCCCTACCCGAGCGTAGTTGACCTACGGAGGGGGGTTCCCAGGCAGGGCGGGTCCCAAGCCGTTTCTCCACTGCCTGAGCAACCGACAAGAACGAGCAAGAAATGTAGTCATCATGGAGGCTGCCGTAGTGGTTCTTCCCTCGAACCAGAAGGGCAGTTATGAACGGCGTGTGGTATCTGTCAACAGACGAGTTCCGCTGAACTGGCGTCTGGGACCTTAACAAGTCTCTGCAGACAAACTAGTTCCTCTGAACTAGCGTGTGGCCAATAGCAAGTCTTTGTGGGCAGGTCTTCAGAGGTTTCGGCTGAAAAGGCGTGGGGCCGTGGACATTTTTTTTCCCCCTGTCTGACATACAACATTTAACAAAACACTACAAACACCATAAAACATGCTGCAGGTTCCATCAGAAAGGACACCGTTTTCTCCCAAGCGGTTCCTTTAAAACATCATCTGGACACCTGTTATCGGTTGCGAACAGGGTCGCAAAGGGGTACTCGTTTTGGGAGTCAGACTCAAGGTCGTCATCTTCTCCCGGATGCCAAACTCTTGAATGTATCAGGGCTGAAAAGGCTGCATGGTGTGATCTGGGATCGCTCTCGTCATTTCGGACGAGTCTGTATGAGTTGTCTCTGTGCCAATAGGCGGTGTCTAGTTGTGTGGGGCCGGAATCGGGGTGGTCATGGTAGGTCGGTGGTGGGGTTTGTTTAGGAAAGTGATCATGAAGGGGTCACTCGGATCGTGGTCAGATTCGCTGGGTGTGGGTCCTGTTGCATGGGGATAGTAGGGAGGCGTGCTGTGGCTATCGTCCGAGTCACAGTCGCGGCTGCTGCAGTCTGTGGGCGTTCCGGGGCGGAGTGTATATTTAGGGGGTGGAGTCGAGGTTGAGTCCGTGGCTGGGCGTGTTGGGGGATGGTAGGGTTACGTTGGCTGTGGGCAGGGCGTGGTGTGCTGCGTCGAGCATGACGTGGTGTGAGTGGTTAGACTGGGTTCCATATGCCTTCAGCTGGTTGATATGGAACCACGCAGTCTTTCCGTTGGGATACTTTATCTTGTATACGGAAGGGCTTACTTTGTCCGCAATGCAGTACGGACCCGAGTGCTTCAGTGACAGGAATGTGCTGGGGTTGTATACGGAGAGCATGACTTGCTTTCCTACACTGAACTCAGTCGCATGCACTGTCTTGTCGAAACAAGCCTTGCTCTGTTTCTTCCTTGTGCCCAATTTCACTGCGGCTGCTAGCTGAGCCGTTTTAACATTATTCACTAATTGCTCTACTGCTTTCTCGTGTGTGAGGGCCGTCACTTCGGGGCTGGTCAAGTCTAAACCTAATAAAAATTCTGTGCCTTTCATGGGGCGTCCGGTCATGAGGGTGTGTGGGGTGTAACCTATGGATGTTGAAATTGTATTGAGCAAAAACATCAGCGCAAAGGGGAGGACTGACTCCCAAGTGGCGTTGTTTTGCTGGACCATTTTTCTGAGGATGGTTTTTAGGGTCCGATTCATGCGCTCCACGATACCACTCGACTGTGGGTGGTACACCATGTGGAATTTTTGGGTAATGCCAAATATCGTGAGGACGTTCTGCATCACACATCCCGTAAAATGGGAGCCTTGGTCGGAATCAATGCTGCGGGGGAGTACCCATCTTGTAAAGATGTGGTAGGTCAAAATCTTGGCTGTGGTTTTAGCAGTGTTTGTTCTGGCTGGGAATGCTTCCACCCATTTTGTAAACGTGTCTATCACCACGAGTACATATTTATAGCCATTCCTGCAAGGGGGCAATGGTCCAATATAATCAATCTGGAGGTTAGTCCAGGGGCCATTAACTGGTCGGGTGTGACTGAGCTGAGCCTTTTTGGCATATCTGTCCGGATTATTCTGGGCACAGATAAGACAATTCTCGATGTAGTGATTAACATCGTCCTTTAAATTCGGCCACCAACAAAGCTGCCTGAGGTGGGCTGTAGTGGGCTCGATTCCCTGATGTCCATGACCGTCATGGAACAAACAAATCAGTTGATTCCTGTCCTGTTCAGGAACCACATAAAGGGTGTCTTTTAACACCACACTGTCATGTGTGGTCAGAGCATTTTTAAACCACTCATAGGGGGCTGGATAGTTTACTTTTACAATCTCCCTGAGATTGCTGTCCTCCACTAGATCCTCGATCTTTGTCTACGAGACCTGAACTGCATTCACTGGGGTGCTTTCGGGGGGTGTCCAAAAGTATCCGTGTCTGGATCCTGCTTTAGCCAGTGCGTCGGCTTTCACATTTCCAGGGGGGTGGGGGGGAGGAACGATGGTGACTACGAACTTTGACTATCCCAAAATTCCTGTTCTGTGCTCTCTCTAAGATGTGACGGAGCAATGGGGCTTAGGGGAGGGGTTTTCCATCTGCGGAAACAAATTCTCTTGCTTTCCACAGGGGCAGGAATTCCATAAGGCTACTGCAGATATAGAGGCTGTCCGAGTATATGTCTGCTGGGCTGGGGAAGGAATCTGGGTGTTCCACTATATATGCGATGGCCGCGAGCTCTGCTGCCTGCGCGCCTAAGTGGCCTGGAAGTTTTAATGATATTTAGCTGCTGGTTTCTGTCTATGTTGGCTGACTTTCCCGTCAGCCTTTGCCGTTCGCCATTTTAAATCGGGAGCTGGCCAATTTAGGTGGCTACAACGGGCCCCGTGCGGCCAGCGGTCGCCGCCACCCCCATATCCCAGGGCCACGTGCGGACCCCGGCCACCGCCATCTTGTTCTGCGGAAGCCACGCTTGAGGGATGGGCGCCGCCATTTTGTGTAACCCCAGCCATGTGTGACCTATGGGAGACGCCATATTGGATGAATCCCATGGCCCCAGCTCGGCCGACCACACACTGCCTGAACAGAATTACCAACTACTGCGATTGGCCTCGGTGTCTCTGAATCAGTCTCGACCTCGAACACTCTCAACCGCTACGACGACCGTTTTCATCAACGGGCACGAGACGTCCTGCCTAATTAACTCTGGGAGCACGGAGAGCTTCATACACCCCGACACGGTAAGGTGCTGTTCCCTCCTCCTCCACCCTGTTAATCAAAAAATCTCACTGGCCTCCGGTTCCCTCTCAGTGGAGATAAAGGGGTTTTGTGTAGCAAACCTCACAGTCCAGGAAAGGGAGTTCAAAAATTTCCATCTCTACGTCCTTCCCCACCTCTGCATGGCTACACTCCTTGGTTTAGACTTCCAGTGTAATCTCCAAAAAGTCTGACCTTCCAATTCGGCGGCCCTATACCCCCCCCTACTCTCTGCGGCCTCGCGGCCCTTAAGGTCGACCTGCTTTCCCTGTTTGCGAACCTCACCCCGGATTGCAAACCCGTCGCCACCAGGAGCAGACGCTACAGTGCCCAGGACCGGATCTTTATTAGGTCAGAGGTCCAAAGGCTACTGAGGGAAGGAGTCATTGAAGCCAGTAACAGCCCCTGGACAGTTCAAGTAGGGGTGGTAAAGACCGGGGAGAAGCATAGGATGGTCATCGACTACAGTCAGACCATCAACAGGTTTACGCAGCTAGACGCGTACCCTCTCCCCCGCATAGCCGACCTGGTAAACAGCATCACGCATTACAAGGTTTTTCTATGATTCTATGATTCTCCACGGTGGATCTCAAGTCCGCCAACCACCAGCTCCCCGTCCGCACTAGTGACCACATATACACTGCCTTCGAGGCAGACGGGTGGCTCTATCTTAAGGGTTCTCTTTGGTGTCACTAACGGGGTCTCGGGTCTTCCAGAGCGAGATGGACCGAATGGTTGACCGGTACGGTTTACGGGCAACATTCCCGTATCTCGATAATGTCACCATCTGCGGCCACGACCAGCAGGACCACGACACCAATCTCCGAAAATTTCTCCAAACAGCTAAAATCCTTAACCTAACATACAATAAGGATAAATGCGTGTTTAGCACCGACCGTCTAGCCATTCTCGGCTACGTAGTGCGAAATGGAGTTATATACCCCAACCCTGAACGCATGCGCCCCCTTATGGAGTTCCCCCTCCCTCACTACTCTAAGGCCCTGAAACACTGCCTAGGGTTTTTTTAGCTACTACACCCAGTGGGTCCCCAACTATGCGGACAAGGCCCGTCCCCTGATCCAATCCACAGTTTTTCCCCTGTCGATAGAGGCCCGCCTTCAGCCGCATCAAAGCAGACATTGCAAAAGCCACGATGCGCGCCATCGATGAGTCCCTCCCCTTCCAGGTCGAGATCGTGCGTCCAACGTAGCTCTGGCGGCCACACTCAACCAAGCGGGCAGACCCGTGGCCTTCTTCTCCTTCCGAAATCCGCCACTCCTCAGTCAAAAAGGAGGCCCAGGCCATAGTAGAAGCTGTGCGACATTGGAGGCATTACCTGGCCGGCAGGAGATTCACTCTCCTCACGGACCAACGGCTGGTTGCTTTCATGTTCGATAATGCACAGCGGGGCAAGATAAAAAACGACAAGATCTTGCAGTGGAGGATTGAACTCTCCACCTACAACTACGAGATCTTGTATCGTCCCAGGAAGCTCAACGGGCCTCCTGATGCCCTGTCCCGCGGCACATGTGCCACCGCACAAGTGGAACGCCTCCGAGCCCTCCACGAGGACCCCTGCCACCCGGGGGTCACTCGCTTTTTTCCATTTCGTCAACACCTGCATCCTGCCCTATTCCATCGACGAGGTCAGGACTGCCACCAGGGACTGCCAAATCTGCGCGGAGTGCAAACCGCACTTCTACCGGCCAGAGAGGGCGCACCTGATAAAGGCTTCCCGTCCCTTTGAACGCCTCAGCATGGACTTCAAAGACCCCCTCCCCTCCACCGACTGCAACACGTACTTCCTGAACGTGATTGACGAGTACTCCTGGTTCCCATTCGCCATCCCCTGCCCCGACATGACCACCACCACCGTCATCAAGGCCCTCCATAGCATCTTTGCACTGTTCGGGTTCCCCGCTTACATACAGAGTGATAGGGGGTCCTCCTTTATGAGCGACGAACTGCGTCAATTCCTGCTCAGCAAGGGCATCGCCTCGAGCAGGACGAGCAGTTACAACCCCCGGGGAAACGGACAGGTAGAGAGGGAGAACGGAACGGTCTGGAAGACCGTCCTACTGACCCTACAGTCCAGGTACCTCCCAGTCTCCCACTGGCAAGAAGTCCTCCCGGATGCCCTCCACTCCATCTGGTCAATACTTTATACAACCACCAATCAGACACCTCACGAATGTCTCGTCTTCCCTAGGAAGTCCTCCTCTGGGACCTCGCTCCCGACCTGGCTGGCAGCACCCAGACCCATCCTGCTCCGAAAACACGTGTGGGCGCACAAGTCGGACCCGTTGGTCGAGAGGATCCATCCGCTCCATGCTAACCCCCCAGTACGCCTACGTGGCGTACCCCGACGGCCGACAAGATACGGTCTCCCTACGGGACCTGCCGCCCGCCGGAACCCCACGCACACCCCAGCCACCAGTCCCACCCTCCCCTCCACCGCAGCACCTTACAGGAGGATCGGTCCTTCCGCCGCCCCCGTCTGGGGCCCCCACCCACCGATGCCCCCCGCAGGCGCTCCCTTCCCAGGTCAGCCGTTTTCCCCACCAGCGCCGTCAAAGGGTGACGAAGCTGCCATGGAGATCAAAGCCATGCTCCCGGAGTCACAGACACCCGAGCCTCCACTGGAGTCACCACCGAGGTTCCGACGATCGCAGAGGATGACCAGGGCCCCTGATCGACTGATTGCTTCATTTTAACTGTAATCTGTAAATATAAACCAGCAAATGTACATAGCTACCAGACTTGTAAATAGTTACTAAACACTGTACGGAGGTGTTACGGTACTTCCATAACTAATTATACCATGTTGTTATGTTTTGTAGTTTCTGGCCACCACCCCAGCTGGACTTTTTTTAACAGTGGGTGAATGATTATAGGTATTACGGTACCCGAGAGGCTAAAGTACCATTGGTAGAACCTGTATGCTTGCTATTGGCTAGAGTGTATAATAGCTCCGCCCTGATAGACGGGGTATAAGAACCCGTGCCGCCCCAGCAGCCCTCATTCTGTACCTGAGCTGCTGGAGGAAACATCTAGCTTATTAAAGCCTTCTGTTAGACTACAACCTCGCTTTAGTGGTCATTGATCGTGCATCAAGGAGCATCCATTTGTCCATTTGTATATTGGTAGAAGACAGAAAACAAGATTCGGATTTTAACTGTAGAATAAATCAGGAAAATTGCATTCCAACCAGCCTAGCAGAGGCAAATGGCAGTATCACAAGAAACTGCTGTTTTTATTAACATTTATCACAAAAATACAATTATTGTATTCCGTTCACTTGATCAACAGGAGGTTAAATACTTTAAACTTGATGCCACATAAATGAATATCGGCTGCGTGTTGAGATAACAATGAACCAGAACTGCCATCAGTTATAAAATGGAATGATCTCATAAATTTTACAACAATCACCAGTTAACTGGCTTGTCTAAGCTGCACTATTCAAGCTGTTTAGTTGCCATTCTCAGGTCAGTAGGTTAAAACCTAATGAGGAGTTGCATTTCGGATTGTTCACTGTTTTGTATACATTGTACCACCACAACATAATGATGGGGACAACCATCTCTTCAGCACTTCAGTAACGTTTGTAAACGAAAGTGATGCTCATTAGGGTAAAACTCACTTTGTGTAATGCCACTGATCACAGAGTCACCATGAACTTTAATGAAGGAGTCACCTAAGCACAATTTGATTAATTTCAGCAGTACAGTCAGTCAAACCCTCCAACACAAAACAGCAAAGTTCACTTTATATTGATCAGTGTAATTGTACCAAAGTTGGACTTAATTAATTCAGCTGAGGGTCACTTGATAAAATTATATCTGTCATGTTTGCTTAATGGGAATATGTGCATATGTGAGATTGTTATTGCACAATGAGCTCAATTGAGTGTTCTTCGCTTAATTAAGAAAAATTTGTCCAGTCGATTTAACAATTTTTAACATCTTAGTTGTGCTATCCAAATCATCCGCTTTTTTATCTTTTTAAACTTCATTTTTTTTTAACCCTTTTAAAATAACATTAAAATCTTTTATTTATCGTGTTGCTTCTTCCCTCGGATTGTCACCATCCATTTTGGAGCTGAGGACCAGCTTACCAGAAGACTGATTTATTTTATATATCACAAGGATATGGTTTACCCAATGTGTATAATTTTGATGCTCCCGTTTTATATTAAATTTTAATACCCAAGATATAATAGGTAAGCTTTAGATTGCCTTTCCAAACTCTTGAACTTTGCAAGGATATTTAGTCAGGTGGGTGAATAAATAATTTGCTGCTGGTACAGTTGCTATTGCTCCATACCTTATTTCATCCCATCAATAAAGTTCAAAAGTACATTCTTGGTGGTATGATACAGGTTATGCACATCATCTCTGCTTATATGGATGCTGCTTTAATGACTAAAACATGTGGCAATAAATTCAACTAAAGCTTATTATTGCTGCAGTGCCACATTCCATGAATAAGAAACAATTCTACAGCTTTTCTCCCAAAATGGAAACTTACTTGTACCAAAAAGAAAACATCTTATGAAAGTTGTGGTGAGATAATCATATCGGGCACAATTTATGTGTTTCTTCAACAGGGGCTGGCAGGCGCTGTGAAGATTAACATGACAAGAGGCTTCACATGTATCAGGTGTAACATGTTTTAAATGTGAATATTTGATATTTCCATTCCCCCTAGTTACAGATAGTTCCACCCCCCCGCACCCCCGTGCCCAGTGATTCTCTCTCTTCTTGATCTTTGATGATCTACAACTATATCTAGGTGTGTCCCCAGGATGCATATCGGAAGTGAAGGCAGCCTGATGCATTCCGCGCCCTGTGACCTTTGATGCCCTTGGCGGATGCCCTCTGGAGGGCCTGGATCCGGGGGGCCACGGCCAACTTACGGATGTCACTGGCATCGCCATGCCACACTGTTCTGCCTTCTGCCCTGGAGATGTGCCAGTGTCAGGAGGGGAAGATTCGGAAGAACTGGAAACTGCCGTCGTCTCCTAGGTGGCAGGTCCCAGCTTGACCTCCAGTGCTTCCTCCTCCCTGACTGTGCCTGTCGATGTCTGGAGGCCTCCATGGAATGGTCAGCTGAAATGAGCTCCAGAGGCCTCAGGGTCTTCTGGTTCTGCCAGTCCTGGCGGCTCCCCATTGCCTGCACCATGGTGTCGTTGCCTTCAGCGATGTTCCTAATGACTGGGCCAGGCTCTGTGGTGCCTTGGCAATATCCACCTTTGTCTGGGATATGTCCCTCAGTGCCTGGGACATGATGTCGAGACCCTCAGATATGGGCTCCACAGACTGAGCCATGCTTTGGGCATCCAACTCAAGCTGCTGACCTCATGCTCCAGATTTGTCACTGAGGTCGCCACCCCAGCAGTGTTGGCCTCGGTGCCACGCATTGTCGGCATCATCTTCTGCGCCCATAGCCTTTAAGGCTACGCATTCGTTGGAATGTCACTGACATCCCCTCCTGAATGTCCCAGCTGAATCTCATCATCTACATCAACTCTGGGAGAACCTTGACCAGCATCTGACTGGGATCCAGCTGAGTCCTGGGATTCGGGAGACCTCCGACTGCTGACTTCCTTGGATGTTCCTGGCTCCACCTACTGTGTGATGCTCACCAGATTGTGCCCCTGGAACCTGTCCACTAATGTCGCCAACCGAGGTGTCTCTTTCTGCGCTGGTGGAAGGTGGGGTTGATAGCTGTGACGCCTCAATGGTAATCTCCTCGGAGCTCTCATTCGAGGTGCCACTCCAGCAAAATACGCCGCGTGCAATCAGAGAGGCGAAGGCCAAGACATCGGCCTTCCTCCTCTCCGTGAGCCTTTTCCCCATAACCCTTGATCTCCTTATTAATCAAGAACCTATCTATCTCTGTCTTAAAGGCACTCGGTGATTTGCCCTCCACAGCCTTCTGTGGCAAAGAGTACCACAAGTTCACCAACCTCTGGCAGAAGAAATTCCTCCTCATCTCTGTTTTAAAGGATCGCCCCTTTAGTCTGAGATGGTGTCCTCTGGTTCTAGTATTTCCTATTTGTGGAACCATCCTCTACACATCCACTCTATCCTGGCCTCGCAGTATCCTGTAAGTTTCAATAAGATCTCCCCTCATCCTTCTAAACCCCAATGAGTACAGACCCATAATCCTCAATCTTTCCTCATATGACAAGCTCTTCATTCCAGGTCATTCTTATGACACTCCTCTGGACCCGTTCCAAAGCCCGCACATCCTTCCTTAGATACGGGGCACAAAACTGCTCACAATACTCCAAATGGGGTCTGTCCAGAGCCTTGTACAGCCTCAGAAATACATCCCTGCTCTTGTATTCTAGCCCTCTAATGAATGCATTTGCCTTCCTAACTGCTGACTGAAACCTGCACGTTAACCTTAAGAGAATCTTGAACAAGGACTCCCAAGTCCCTTTGTGCTTCTCATTTCCTAACAATTTCCCCATTTAGAAAATAGTCTATGCTTTCATTCCTCCTTCCAAAGTGCATAACCTCACACTTTTCCACATTGTATTTCATGTCACTTCCTTGCCCACTCTCCTAGCCTGTCCAAGTCTTTCTGCAGCCCCCACATCCTGTTTCCTCAATACTACCTGTCCCTCTACATATCTTTGAATCATCTGCAAACGTAGCAAGGGCAGCACGATAGCAGTGGTTAGCACTGTTGCTTCACAGCTCCAGGGTCCCAGGTTCGATTCTCGACTTGGGTCACCGTCTGTGCCGAGACTGCACATTCTCAACGTGTCTGCGTGGGTTTCCTCCGGGTGCTCCGGTTTCCCCCCACAAGTGCCGAAAGACGTGCTGTTAGGTGAATTGGACATTCTGAATTCTCCCTCTGTGTACCCGAACACAGGCTGGAATGTGGCGACGAGGGGATTTCGACAGTAACTTCATTGCACTGTTAATGTAAACCTACTTGCGAAAATAAAGATTATTATTATAAACAGTGTCTTCAGTTCCTTCTTCCAAATCGTTAATGCATTTTGTGAAAAGTTGTGATCCCAGCACCGACCCCTGAGGCACACCACGAGTCATCGGCTGCCATCCTGAAAAAGGCCCCTTTATCCCCACTCTCTATCTTGTGCCAGTCAGCCAATCCTCTATCCATGCCAGGATCTTACCCTTAACACCATGGGCTCTTAACTTATTTCAAAGTCTCCTCTGCGGCAGCTTGTCAAAGGCCTTCTGCAAATCTAAATAAATCACATCCACTGATTCTCCTTTGGCTAACTTCCGTGTTACCTCTTCAAAGAACTCTTAACAGATTTGTCAGACACGACCTCCCCTTCACGAAGCCATGCTGACTCAAGTACTCCACCATTTTATCTTTAATAATGGACTCTAATAGCTTGCGAATGACTGAAGTCAGGCTAACCGGCCTATAATTTCCCATCTTCTGCCTCCTTCCCTTCTTAAACAGCGGTGTTACATTAGCTACTTTCCAGTCCTCTTGAGATCTTCCTTGACTCCAGTAACTCCTGAAAGATCACAACCAATGCCTCCACATTGGAGCTATCTCCTTCAGAACCCTGGGGTGTAGGTGATTTATCCACCTTCAGACCTTTCAGTTTCCCCAGAACCTTCTCCTTAGTGATGGCCACTACACTCACCTGTGCCCCCTGATTCTCCTGGAGCTCTGGCATCCCACCGTGAAGACTGATGCAAAGTAACTATTCAGTTCCTTTGCCATTTCTTTGTTTCCTATTATTATTTATTCAGCCTCATTTTGCAGTGGTCCAATGTCGATTTTTGCCTCACTCTTACCTTTTAGATATTGAAAAAATATATAAGTATCTTCCTATCTTCTTTTATATTACTAGCTAGCTTGCCCTCATATTTCATCTTCTCCCCCCCTTGCTTTTCTGTTGTCCTCTGCTCACTTTTAAAGGCTTCCCAATCCTCTGGCTTCTCACTAATCCTCGCCATTTTGTATGTTTTTTCTTTTGCTTTTATGCAGCCCTTGACTTCCCTCATTAGCCATGGCTGCCTTGTTCTCCCTTTAATATGTTTCCTCCACCTTGGGATGAATTTCTATTGTGCCTTCCGAATAACCCCCTCCACTCCCCCCAAATCACCTGCCATTGCTGTTCCATAGACTTCCCTGCTAGGCGCCCTTTCCAATCAACTCTGGCCAACTCCTCCCTCATGTCTTTGTAGTTAGCCTTATTTAATTGTAATACCGTTACATCTGATTGCAGCCTCTCCCTCTCAAACTGCTGGGTAAATTCTATCATATTGTGGTCACTGCTTCCTAAGGGTTCCTTCACTTAAGTTCCCTAATCAAGTCTCCCTCATTACACATCACCAAATCCAGAAATGCCTGTTCCCTAGTAGGTTCTGTCACAAGCTGCTCCAAAACAAAATCTCTTACTTATTCCATAAATTCCTTTTCTTGGGATCCACTACCAACCTGATTTTCCCAGTCCATCTGCATATTGAAGTCCGCCATGATTATTGTAATATTGCCTTTTTTATATTCCGTTTCTATCTCCTGATTTATTTTCAGCCCCATATCCTGACTACTGCTTGGGGGCCTGTACATAACTCCTATCAGGGTATTTTTACCTTGGCGATTCCTCAACTCTACCCATGGCGATTCTATGCCTTCTGACCCTATATCGCTTCTTGCTATCGATTTAACTTCATTCCTTACTAACAATGCAACCCTGCCTCCTTTGCCCATCTGCCTGTCCTTTCAATAGGACACATATCCTTGACTATTTAGATCCCAGCCCTGATCCCCTTGCAGCCACGTCTTTGTGATGCCCGCAACATCGTACCGGCCAATTTCAATGTGCGCAACAAGCTCATTTACCTTGTTCCATATACTGCACATATTTAGGTACAACACCCTCAGTCCAGCATTGACCAACTCCCTTCTCATACTTGTCACCTTTTTTGCTCTGCCTGAGGTTAGATTCCTGCTACTCTGTTCTATTACGTCGTATGGAAACGTTACTAATCGCTCCCGAGCCCTTAGCTCCTTCAACTAGTTGAAAGTCCTCATCATTAACCTGCACTTCTACCCTATCCTTTAACTTTTAGTTTAAAGCCCTATCTACAGCCCGAGGTATACGATTCGCCAGGACTCTGGTCCCAGCATGATTCAGGTGAAGAGCGTCCCATCGGAACATCAGTAAGCCAAGTCCAGGAGCCTTCTTATTGAGAAACAGCCCAGAATGTCCTCCCACACTCTCAAAGAGCAAGTAAAACACATCTGGAGGGGGTCCCTAAAGAAGGAATTTCAATTAAAAACAATTTATACCAATGTATGATTAATTACACATATTCACTCCAACACAGATTTTGTATGGAGGTTAAATAGATTTACTTTGTTTCTTACTGCTCGCATCATAATCCAACATGATATACATTCATGCATTGTTCTTACTTACTGATTCCCTTACTGAACAGAAATATCTCAGCAATAAACATTGCCCAATTTGTTTTGGTGTTCCTGGAAGTAGAAAGTCTTTTTTAAAAGAGCATCCACACCTACTACATGTCTTGAAAGATTGCTAGGTGCTTGGCTGCAAATTTCTGTTTTCCGCTGAGAAACTCGAGACCATTTAAAAAAAATTGTTATTATCTTTGTATAGACCATTTTACTGTACAAGAATCAAGAAAGCAAGCACTGCCTTATGTAATTACTTATATTTTACATTGAAAAGGACAATAAAACACAAACATGTATACTTTAGACTAAAATCCGTCATGGAACCTTCCTTTCCCTGCTATGACTCTCCCCCCCCCCCCCCCCCCCCCGCCCCACCTCCCAGAAAGTCATTGGCTGCTTATCAAGTTTTTGAAGGGTATACACACTTTCTTGGGACCAATTCGAAACTTGTCATGTCTGATATCTTTTAGTTGAAACCGAAGCTTCACTCGTGATTTCTTCATAATCACTTAAACATATTAGAAACTGCCTTGGTTTCCAATAGCTCTGTTCTCCTGATCCAGAGTTATTCTATAACTGTAGAAAAATTATTGTTAAATTGAATATTGTATATAGCTTAGGGAGCCACGCTCTAGAAAAGATATAAAAAATTGGAGAGAGTGCAGAAGAGGTTGACTGGATGATTGCAGGGAATGTGAAACTTTAGTTCTTATGAAGATAGATTGAATCGGTTAGGACTGTTCTCCTTGGAGAGAAGTCAGCTGAGAGGAGATTTGAGAGGGCTGGGCAGAATCGATGGGGGAAATCTGTTCCCGCTCATAAAAGGATCAAGAATGAGAGGGTACAGATTTAAAGTGCTTGGGAAAAGAAGCAAATGTGATGCGAGTAATGTTTTTTCCACAGTGAGTGGTTTGTGTCTGGAATGCACAGCCTGGAAGTGTGGTGGAGGCAGGTTCAATAGAAACATTCAAAAGAGCATCAGATAATTATCTGAATAGGAACACTGTGCAAAGGTATGGGGAAAAGGCAAGAGAATGGCACTAAGTCATGATGTTCATTTGGAGAGCCGGTGAAGACACAAAGGGCCGGTTGGCCTCACGCGCCAACAATTCTGTGTCTCTTAACTTGTTTCCAGCTCCAACCCTCAAGCTTTCTAGCTACTTGTTGTCATGAGCACACACAGATAATCCAAACTACAAAAAGAGACCTTCTTGAAGAGCCCATCTCCAAAGCATAATAAGGACATTCTCAGAAAAGTAACACAATTATCTTTTAACTTCAAAACAACCCTTTGATTTGTAACCCTGATGAATAATTTATATCACCGATTCGATTAATGGCCCTCTTTCCAACCTTGCTGGTTCCACCAAGAAATCCCCTTGTTTACAAAGGTGTTCTTCGCTTATTTTGATTTGGGAACTATATATGAATGATTTCAATCTCTTACTGAAATAAATGTCCCTGCCAAAAGCTCAGTGATGAGTTTTCTCACTTTTAACTCTGACCTTATTAAATATGCACAGGTCATAGAGTCAAACAGCACAAAAAAGGCCCGTCAGCCTAGTCTATTCGAATTACATTTACTGCAGGGGTGTTACCAGTTTCTCAAGCAGATGTTTCCATTTAACTTGTATTTGACATCAATTCCTAAAACGCATGAATTAGGAAATCAGGTATTTGTACAGGATAAATCTGTATTCGCTACAGGACTTCACCATATTTATAAAAAATCTGAGTTCTATTTCTGAATGTTTAAGACATACCATTGCTGTGATGAAGTTCCAAATTGTTTCTTTCCAATCTTCTCTGAAAACATTTGCTCTCAGCTGGAGGACAATTAAGCAAAGTCGCTGCTTAATGAACTTACTCTTACAAAGAAAACTGATGTTGTTTGAGCTGTCTTAGAACATAGAACAGTACAGCACAGAACAGGCCCTTCAGCCCTCGATGTTGTGCCTTTAGTCTTTCATATACACTAAAGTTTATGTTTTTGTTTAAAATAATCAAATCTTGGGTGGGGTGGGGGTAGATCTATTGGTTCTAACAGAATGTTCTGATTTCTCTTTAAATATTAACAGTCCCCAACTGGATTGTAACGTATACTAGAATTATATCAGCCTTTCCATATCAGTTAGTTCAAAACCGCTCACTATATTCCCTTCTTCAATTGTTTACCCATCTGCAGTTTTTTATGTTTTTCTATAATTCCTTGGATATTTCATTGGACTCCAGTCACCTTTCACCTGCACAGGGGAGTTTATCCTTCAACCTTTTCAGCATTGTTTTTTTTCTCCACGGATAACTCGATGGTCCATGGATTGAGGTCTAGCTGTGAGCTCCATGGATCGAGTTCGAACAATTACGAAAGTGAAAGATAATTTGGGTGAGAAACTGAGCTCTAGATTCAAAACAAAGGAAACTTGAGCTTGGGCAATTATGAGGATAAAACTAAGTTGATACTTACGGAGACAACATATTAAGCTCAGGGTGCAATGAAGGCAGTGAACAAGCTAGGATTGGTCTGAGTACTATAAATTGTTATGACAACAATGGATTGAATCATGGTCGTTAGTTAGGAAGGCGAAAGACTGAGCCGGGATTGTTGTAGTGACAGAGTTTTGTAAATTATCCAACTTTAAATTATACTTTTTCATATAATCTCAGTCAAGCCAGACACCAAGTAGCCACATTCTTAAAAGAACTCTCTTGTATTTATCAGAGAAAAGACAACACATGAAAACAATTTAATTCAGAATTATCTGATGTGATCGACTTCCTGCAACCAAGTCATGGATTCACAATTGAATCAAAAATGCCTTCACTTTATGAAATATTAATAAAAGCAAATATGTACGAATGAAAATGTGGCTGAGAGCAAATGTCAGAAACTCCATAAACCTAATCCCAGAAAGAATATGAAGGTTTGTATGCAGGTTTGCCATTCAACAAACGTGGACACATTGCCTTGGTTGTGATTTACTATGTGTTTTTTTGGATTCTGTGCAAGTATCTACTTCCTAAATAAATATTTTCTTAATTAGTTCTTGGGAGGTCAAGGTAGCATTGCCCATCCTTAATTGTGCTGAACACGGGGGGGGGGGACTTCCGGTGACGGCGGGCAGGAGGCGGCCGCACAATGGAGGGCTCCCATTCGGGAATGGCATTTTCGGGGCTTTAAGCCCGGTCCCAGGGTCCATGGAGGCGGCAAAAGCAGGAAGAAACAGTGAAGGCACAGTGAAGAAAAATGTCGAGGGTAAGCAAAAAATCGTCCGTAAAGAAAACAGCTGAAGGTCCGTCAGGGAGTGGAAAGGTCACTGCAGGGTCACCAAGGAAAATGGAGGCTGCAGCACCAGGGGAGGCCGCATTGCTTACGGCTGAAGAAATAACTAAGGTGATGGCTGCGGAATTCGAAAGGCAGTTTACAAGATACATGGAGACAATGGGGAAGGAGATGAGAGAGGTTTTGAGTGCGCTGGTGGAGGAGGCGATTTCCCCGGTGATGACGGCGGTGGCGAGCGCAGTAGCGGAGGTGCGAAAGCAAGGGGAGGCGCTGAAGGAAGTGGAGGAGACATTATTGCAGCACGGTGATCAACTTGCCTCGATGGGGAAGGAGATGCGGAAGGTGATGGACATTAACAAAGATCTGCGAGGAAAAATGGAAGACCTGGAAAACAGATCCAGGCGACAGAATTTGAGGATTGTGGGGCTGCCCGAAGGAGTTGAAGGACCGAGGCCGATTGAGTATTTTGCGTGATGCTGGCGAAACTATTGGGAGAGGGGGAGGATCCCTCCCGATATGAACTGGATTGGGCTCATCGGTCGTGGAGGCCTGTACCAATGGCGAGTGAGCCGCCAAGGCTAGTGACTCTGTGCTTCCGTAGGTAGTGTGAAGGAGAAGGTCCTGAGCTGGGCCAAGCAGAAGCAGGTGGTGCAGTGGGCTGGAGCTGGTATACGCGTATACCAGGACTTTACGGTGGAGCTGGCGAGCTACCTTCAACCGGGTGAAGAGGGCACTGTACATTAGCAAGGTGCAGTGCGGCATTGTATATCCAGCGAAGCTGAGGGTGACTTACAAGCTCAGGGACTTTTATTTTGGAACGGCGGAAGCAGCGGAGGAGTTTGCGAAAGCAGGACTGTGGCAGAACTAAGAAATTCAGAAATGGCCATGTGCCGATGTGACCTCATGACTGACTGTATTTTCTTCTTTTTTTGTTTCACTGAGTGCGGGTTAATGGGCTAAAGGAGCCAATGTTGTATATATTTGGACAAGGGAAGTGATGGGACTTTCACTCGAAATGAGGGCTCTTTGGGGTGTAGGTGGATATGCGGGGTTTGTGTGCTAAAAGGGGATTTCTGGGCTTTCCTAGGGCCGGGCAAGGGGGAAAGGGACCCGGGCGGGGGCCTCCACGCTGGCCGGTTTAAGCCGGCCAGTGAACGGGAGTGAGGTGGGGGAGGGGCTGCGGCCATCGGAGCCTGGCAGAACAGGGTCCGAGTGATCTAGCTGGGGTGGAAAGTTGGGGGGAAGGAACCGAGGTTGGGGGGCAGAGTTTTGCAAGAGGCAGTGGACAGGAGGAGTTAGAGCCTGAGGGGGGGGGGGGGGGGGGAGGGGGGCGGGTGTACAACTCTTGGGTATCATGTACGGTACTCTTTCAGAGGTTGGATTGGCATTGAGTGTTGGGGGGGGGGGGGGGGGGAGTGGACTCTATAGGTCAATGGTGACTATGGGCGGTCCCGGACTCCTTTTTCTTTTTTTTTTGTTGCCACCGTGGGAGGGTTTGTTTTATTGGAGGCATATATTGACAGGTGGGCCGTTGTTTGGGGTGGTGGGAGGATGGGATCGTTGGTATTGTTAAAGGGATTGATTTTGTATTTGTTACCGTTTACTGTTTGTGGGTGGGGTGTAAATTTTGAAGGAAAATGTGAAAACGGAGAATAAAAACATTTTTAAAAAATAAAAAAATTGTGCTGAACACCATAAGTCATGGGAGCAGAATTAAGCCACTCGGCCCATCGAGTCTGCTCCGCCATTCAATCATGGCTGATATTTTCTCATTCCCATTCTCCTGCCTTATCGCCATACTGGAGTCATATGTGGGCTTGACCACATTGGTATGGCAAACTCACTATTTGTTGCAGTGGGAATTTTGAACTCAGAGGGTACAATTTTCTGGCTAGTCCCGCTGACAGCGAATTCCTGCCACGTGTTCCCAGTGGCGGGAGGTGGGGTGCAAAAAACAGGAAACCCTGTTGAAAGCAGCTGGACAAGAAGATCCCACCACCAGCCAATGGCGGGTAGCCTCCTCTGCCACGAAACATGCCACGGGGGCACATGGAAAATCTGGCCCAGAATCTCTGGATTGCTAGTTCATCATGAAACCTACTAGGCTGCTGTATCTTGACTATTACCTGAAACTGCATTTCTACAGCGCCTTCACTCCCCCAGGATGTCACAATTAATAACTTCTGCATGGTAGACAGCAGGTTCAAACAAACAACAACGTGATGATGACTGGATAAACTCTTTTATTGATGTTGATTGAAGGATAAATATTGGTCAGGACACTAAGAAAAACTCCCATGCTCTTCTTCCAATCAGTAATGTTGGGAACCTTTACTCCCGAGGCAGACAGGCCTTCAGTTTAATGTTTTTTTTATTTGTTCATGGGACGTCGCAGGCTGGGCCAGCATTTATTGCCAATCTTTAATTGCCCCATGGAGGCCTGGCAACCACTTTGCTGTGTCACATGGAGGCAGATTTCCTTCCCTAAAGGACATTAGTGACACAGATGGGATTTTACAACAATCGAAGATGGTTATGTGGTCATCATTAGACTTCAATTCCAGATTTGTATTGAATTCAAATTTCTCCATCTGCAGTGGTGGGATTTGAACCTGGGTCCCCAGAGCATTACTCCAGGTCTCTGGTTTTACTGGTCCAGTGACAATACCACTATGCCACCGCCTCCCTATGTCTCTTCTGAAAGACGGAACCGTTAACATTGCAGCCATTCCACACTGGAGTAGCATCAAGCCTCTGAATCCTCAAGCTTGCCGCTCATTGTTGAGCGTGTTACCAACTGAACCACTTTGCATGGGCAACAATAAAATCAAGCTCAAAAAGAGAAGTAAAGTCTGTGTTTTTCTCTGGAACTGGTAGTAACTATGAACTAATTTTGAAAATGACCATAAAGGTTGTCTTTTAGACTGACAAAAACTGATTGAAATTGTTGAACAAAAATCAAGCTTTCAATTTCTCGGTTCCTAAACGTTAGGGTGAATTTAATCTGGATTTCTGAAATTTTAAAACATTCTTGCAAATGCACAACTTTAGAATGCCAAAGTTTAAAAAAAATTGTCCTTTGTTCCATTGGCATAGGACCTTTTTCCAGCATGTCCACAAGAATGCGGAATATTCAAAGCCCATCAAGTTAATTGGGTGCTCATTTTTGCTGACTTTGCAGAAAGAACCCTTTGTAATTTATTCAGTTTTGTATGTTAGGTTTTTAGCTGAGTATTAATAACTGAACCTCAGGACAGCGACATGTCTCCAGTGTTATTTTCCAATGCTTTTGCGAACCTGGAGCACTGCCATACATAAAAAAAAAAAAAGATTCTTGTGACAGTATCTTCTGAGATTGACAACAATTAAGAGAGTCATTAAACTTTCTGTACAAGTACAGCTGCGGGGAACTAAAATATAGACCTAATAAATAATGGAGGAAAAACAGAGAGCGATTACACAGGAGAATCATTACTTTTATTACTTTCGAGTCCCATGGCATCACTCTGTCAGTTTACAATTCCATTCCGCCATCTTAATTACAAAAGTCATTTGTTCACAGTCGTATGAGTCAGAACCAATAACAGAACACAAAAATAATATTGCACTGAATCTCAGCCCTGCTGTTTCTGTGCTATACAATTTTTACGAATAGTAAAACGTGCAGTGAACCAATATCTATATATCTTTGATTCCAATTCTCTTCAGAAATCAACAAAACAGTGTCTTTGGACAGAAAACTGCAGAAATCTGTATATACAACCAACTTTGGGAAAGTAGCCACAAATAGAGAACTCTTGAAGCCCAGGGGGATAGAGGCCTGACAAATGCTGAAATAATTTGCCTTATGCATTTTTGGAATAACTTTACTTGGACTTTTTTTTTGAACAAATCATACTGAACATCTGGCATATATTTGTGTTCCTGAATTGTCCTTTGAAAAATGTTGAACTGAGAATTAGTGTCAGTAAGCTTCCACTATGAAATAATAGATCCTTAAAATGAAAACCATGGGCACTCCATAATACTTGAGGAAACACTGCTAATAGCAGTTATTAAGATTAAAGTGTCACTGAGGCCTCGGTTAAAAATACTAGATGTACTATAACTCCAATCACAAATAAACATGTATTAGCTATTGGTTAATGCAATGTCAGTTGAAATTCACCATAGGTATAGTTATATCTGCAGTCAGTCTAGATTGAAGCTCAGTGGAAAAACTACCAGTCACTTATTAAATCTGTTTTGCTGTTATTAAATATGTTAAGTAAACCCTTTAGGGAGAATTAAATGTTTTGACTGCACACTTTAAAATTCAATACACAAAAATTATTCATGGTTATTACTGACAAATATATTAAAATAGTAATAGATGCATAGAACAAAGCTGCATACCTGACAAGCACTGCTGTAACAGAAATATTCTTTACAATATCTCCAGAAACTTGATACACTTATTTAGCAGCAACTTATTTGGCCAAGCAATGTGTAAGCGTTTGAAAAGAATCCCAAAACAGGCTAGGGCCTCCAACATCATACTGTACAATGCCAGGGGTTTACTACGATCATATTAGGGATTACTGCAAAGGTTTTGGGTAAATCTAACAGGTTTACTAACGTAGACACTATTTTGTGTATTACCTCAGCTTCAGACTATCATAGCTTTGTACATTTCACAAAGGTTGAGGCACAAGTAATACAGAGTCCTAACTCTCAGGAAATGTGTGTACCACAGCTTACACGAGAACTAACAAAAGTGACTTCAATAACACTGAATTACCCATTAAAAAGATGGATTCCCCAAAAGTACATTTTAGATTATTTAGAATTCAAAGTCTATCTGAAACATTTAGATGCTGCATCGTGGCAGCAACATTAACTTTATAAGTACCTCAGATTTTTATAGCAAGTATAGAAGTTCCTCAAGATCAAATATTTATCTAGAAGCTTCTATAAGGTTTAGTTTAAGAGAGATTTTCACACTGACCCCTTGCTTAAATATGTATCTGCACTAAGTGTGGATAGAAAGAAACAACAATCTGAATATAAATGTGCAGTAGTATTGAACTGTAGCATCTTAACCTTTTGTGGTTTCATGAACCATTTCAGTTTTATTATGGCCGCAATAGCTTGTTCATAAAGATAAAATGGAATAAGTTTTCATCATTATTTTATGTGCTAATAATACACAAGAAAGAATTTTGACCATGAAGGCAAACTCTTTGTACAATTGCAGAGTATCCATGCCAACAAAGCTACTCCCGTTGTTATCATTGCTTACCAATGTTCCAGTGCAAAATATACAATGTAAAACACTGGGCAGTTAACTGCATGCTTATCTTAAGAGTGACTTGTGCCATAATTTCTAGCTTTTACATTTGGATATTCTGCCAACATCACAAAAGTTATTCATGTTTAAAGCTACCAAAAATCCCAATGTTCTGTAATTAAATTAAAACAAAAGGTTTACTGTTTGTGTTAATTGTAAGAATGATCAATTAGTGCTTCAAGTTTCTTCAGCAATATGAGTGACAACGCTTGGGTGAAAAATTGCTTCAAAATGTAAAGGAAATGTTAAAAGTTGGTATTGCTTGGGTTGAGGCCAATTAAAAGAGAAAAATGCACCAGCCAGAATATCAAGTTATATTTGAAAGACTTTAAATATACTGACCATATAAATGCTTAAATGCCTGTATTTTATGGTGTCTGTTCCATGTTCTAGTAGTGATCACAATCCTACTTTGATCCTTACCTCATAAATGATTGGAAATAGTTTGAGCAGAGACTGTGTAATAAAATGTAACGACACTCGTGTGTTGCTCACAATTGGAGACTGTGCATGGGCAAGTGTGTGTGCATGCGCATGTGCCTATATGAGAGTCATCACCCATGTTACTTTTAAACATCCAGCGGATACCTCTTGTATGGCATTGCTGGAGATATGTGATTTTGTCACCTCGCCCTTTTGGGAACAAGAAGACCATTTCCATGAGAATTACTGGGCGAAGAATACATTCTAAAGCTTAACCAAACCATCTGCAATTGAAGACAATCATGTTCTAAATGGAAATGACCTACCAGTGGCAGTGGAGCAGTACCAACACTTTCAATTTCATCAAGAAAACATGAAACACGACTCAATACCTGAACCATTTAAACTATCGACTAATTTGGTCAAATTGGGGGAAAAGGGTAAAGCATAGAGGGTGTCCATTTGGAACGCATAAATACACAACAATTTATAAATACTAAATGTGTCACTATTATCAAATCTAAGAACTGACACTTGTGGAACTTGTGATTGCATTCATGATCAATTACATCACTTGCAAGAATAAAAATAAAGTGTACTGCAACTGAGAAAACGGTCCCTTATTTAGGACTTTTAAACTTGGCTCAGCTTGGATTTATTATTGGAGAGACCACATTGACTGTGAGTAGGTTGGAGACCCAAGAAAACCTTACAAGCGGCAGCATTTCTAAACAACGTTGCATTGTTTCTGCAACTTGCCAAACAAAGACAGATGTGGAACAAAGGAAAATCGGATTTGAAATATTCAGCTTTTAAATTGCAAGTGGGTTGTCCTTCAATCCCTTTTCACCTCGTTGCACCATCCAAGAAAAGCAGAATCATGTCAGACATAATTCCTGAATGCCAGTTGAGGAAGCCCTTCCAAACTCCTTAGCATTGGACAGAAGAAAAACATTAAAAAGCAGTGTCAAGTGCATTAACAAGATTTCCTGTCTCAAAATGTAACAAACATGTTTTAACAAATGCTAATTCGATATATGGGTTAACAGAGATTCCCAAGAATAGATTATTCTTTTAGATTTCCTTTTGTGCAACTTTAATGTTTGGCCTAATCATACCAAAGTAATACTCAACTATAATTGGCAGATAATGGGTAAAATCCAGTCAAGTCAACGATACAGCATAGGTTTTATCAGGATCTGAGAAAATTCAAGCTAATTTCTTCCTGATCATCACCAAAATTGTTTGGAAGAAGCCAAAAGAGAACTGCCATATTGATGCAAATCAAGAAATAGAAATAAGTAGTCTGCATGGATTAAAAGGTCATTAAGAGATCAATAATTTAATTTATGTGCTTTGATTACTTCCTGAATCAGCACAAGACTCCAATTTCCTGTTGCCCAGTGCATTGGTACTTCTATTTGAACAGCTAGTGGTAAGAATACACTTGCATCATTTATTTCCAGTTATAGAACGGCTGCAAGAGCTTTGCTCCACTTGACTGCAAGGCATGTTATGTCTATAATTATAATACTCAGTCGAAGTTGCTCATTATTAATAACACTACTAGTAGCTGTACATTAGACATGGAGCTGTGGATTTTTTTTTAAACAAATCTAATTATCCATTAGCCTAGGCACAATCAATAGACACAGCATCTGTCTCACAGCAAAGCCAGTGTAAATACTCCACTAACAAGACTGAATTACAGCAGTAACACTGAGCTGTAAGAGAAATGCATGATATAGCTGTACACTGAATTACCTTGCTTCCTTTTTGGTTTCACCCACATGTATTTACATTAATTCCACAATACTTTATCGTAATTAACATTTTCAAAAAAGTTTATGCTCAGGAGGCATTGATTTTACATTGTGATGTAGGAAAACGCAGGATGTTTGATAAAATTTAGATAAATATAGCATTCATTTCATGATATCCTGTATAATTATCAAAATATTTCAGGATCAAAAGCCCTACAACTGACAGGTGCAGCAAATGCCTACACGGATAGCTATAAGGCGTGGTACCCTAAAGGCCTTAGCATAATGCAAAAGCTTAGTTTCAATGCTGAGAAATGGTGAGTTGCAATATCAGCACATTAATATTAGTGACTTACACATCAATGACGTCATTTGAGATTACAAAAAGAAAAATCAGAAATCAAGAAAACAAGGCAACTTCAATCCGAGTTTCAGCTATTTTTCTGGAGTGTTTTCTTTACAGGAAAATAACACCAAAAGTCACAATTAATCACCAAACAGAACAGACCACATGCAAGCCATGGTAAATGGCTTGTTGCAGGTTTTTAGTGTAGTAGCTCCTCACTGTAACATTCTCAGATATAATATGCGTTCTTCATGATTCTTTAGCCATCAGAGAAACCCAACAAAACCAGCTCTTGAATAAAGCATCCCATGCTATCAAATACATTTCCATCTAGCACCCAAAGGCAGCAGTATAGAGAGGTTCCACTGTCACTCTATTATTCAAACATTTTGATTTCTGCTTTTATTCAAAGGTCTCCCATTTCCTCCTGAGCTGGTCCACTCTACTCTGTGACGGCGCTGGCTCCTTCTTAGTTGCATTAAGCAAATCTGCAAATGGATCTCGAGCCTCCCCAAGATTGGATGGTTGTAATATTCTTTCAACACCTTTGGAAGGCTTTGGTGGGACTAATGGTGGCTCAGTCAAATTTTTTGTTGCACCAACAAGCTCTGGATTGGATTCCGCCACATTTGTACCTGCTTTTCCGGCTGTTTTGGGGTAGCTTATACCACCCAGGCTTGCTGAGATTGCGGTTTTCTGAATAAAATTACCAGACTGAGGGATAACCGGAGGCTGACTGTACAAATGGTGAAGGGAAGGTGCTGAATAGTTCCTGTGAGGCATCTGGGGTTGGAAGAAACCTGAATTAGAAGGCAAATAGCTTGAAACAAAAGCAGATGCAGCAGGTGTAGCAAAGTGACTTGCAGAGGGCGGTGTCGGAGGAAACTGACGAGCTGCGGGCATTGTTTGAGAAAATGGATAGGATGGTGGCTGTGGAAACTGAGTTGCTGGGCTGGAAGTGGAGTACCCTAGAGTTTGGCTGAATTGTAAGGAGGCTGGAGGAGTACTTATTCCAAGGTCAGTTCCTCGTGGAGCAAAACCAGTAGGAGCAGGAGTTGAAGACAAGGATGGTGCAGGCGCTATTGAACCTTTGGGAACTGGAGATTGGCTCTTATCAAGGCTAGAACTGGAACTCAGCGGATCCAGAAGACTTAAGAGATCGTTTCTTCTATCCATTTCCACACTGACTTTAATAGGTTTCAGGATATCGACAGCATGCGAACTTAACAGAGGCCGAGGAGATGAATTCAATGATTGTCTTAAGTCTGGTGCTTGGGGTTTCTTTTCAGTTCCAGTTGACTCTTGTAACATTTCCGAAACTGAGCCAGTGCTGGGCACAGCTATGTCTTGTTTGGAGCTATCCTGTAATACTGTTGATACTTGATTAACTCCAGGAAATACCTGTTGTTTGATTCCTCGGCTAACAGCTACTGGGGGTGGAAGCATTATTCCCTTTTCTGTTGACTTCCTGCCATGAGGCCTTGGGATTGTAATGCTGCTTTGCCCACTTGCAACTATATCTGAAGTAGGCACCAATCCGTCCCTGTTCGAAGCCTCTGCACCAATATCACTGAAGAAGCTTCCGTAGTGAATGCTGTTAGTTGATGAACCATTGATAGACTTAATAGTTAGAGCCATGTCATCTTGGCCCATGCTCCGAAGTTTTGTATGAGGCAAAGTATGATGCAGTCCTACTGACATGGTCTTGCTCTTTTCAGCTGATGTCATTACTTTCCACTGCAATGATAATTAATAAACGTATATTTTAAAATAGTAATAGTGCATTGTTACAATTTAATAGAACAAGGGCTTTGAAAGGTTAACATAGATGATAGAATTTACAGTGCAGAAGGAGGCCATTCGACCATCGAGTCTGCATCGGCCCATGGAAAGATCACCCTATCTAAGCCCACATCTCCACCATATCCCCATAACCCAGTAACCCCACCTTAGCTTTTGGGACATTGAGCGCAATTTAGCATGGCCAATTCACCTAAACTGCACATCTTTGGACTGTGGGAGGAAACCAGAGCACCCAGAGGAAACCCTCGCAGACACGGGGAGAACGTGCAGACTCCGCACAGACAGTGACCCAACCTGGGAATCAAACCTGGGACCCTGGAGCTGTGAAGCAACTGTGCTAACCACTGTGCTACCATGCCGCCCTTAAGGCGGTTAAGGTCGGCATGAATCTACAAACTGATTACAAGGCATTAAATTAATTTATGGGCCCTATTGCAGATTACAACAATGCACTGAACAAAGTCTTGTGGGTTAGCTATGTGACCAAGCAATTTCTAATGTTCATCAACACAAACTATACAACTCAGAATTTTGACTGACATAGCTCACTACGCTAATACGGACAAACATTAGCAGCTTTCAAAATATGAGTCTGGTTTCTTTCTATGACATGATGAATAAATTTCACCTGTTCATTTCCACAACAGGCAGATCTTATTTATAAAGAGATTGTCTCTTTGTTAGCCTTTTTAGTTACTGTGATATGAAGAGTCTAAAGTTCTTGTTCCTTTTCACCAAACACCATTTATTTCACTTCCACAGCCTCTGCACAAAACTCTTAACCACACACCACCTGACAGAGGCCACCTGAAGCCCCTTTACATATCAGTGTCAATTAATGGATACTTAACATAAATGAGACAACTAATTGCAATGTCTCTTAACCCATTACTTAACACTCTTCGCCATCAAGCTACTTAAAACTAAACTATGGAATGGACTTTAAAAAGAAACAATGCACCCTTGAGGAGGAGCTGCTGCTGTTCACTAGGATCGGGAGTGTCTCACGCATCCCAGACAAATGCAAGGGCAGTGTTTTTAAAGTATTAACAGCAGCCAACTTCACCCAGTTAGAAAGCAGAGCCATGACTCGGGAATTTGCTTGGAGTTTGTCAACGCCGGACAAGGCACAAGAAAGTTTCTCATCCCTATAGCAAGCCTTCTCCTAGCTTCAATCCCTCTCCTTGTTACTGATGCTACTAAAGCTATTACTCCTCAAGACTTTCTCTCTTGATTATTCACAGAACAAAGAAAAGTACAGCACAGGAACAGGCCCTTCAGCCCTCCAGGCCTGTGCAGACCATGCTGCCGGTCTAAACTAAAATCTTCTACACTTCCTGGGTCCGTATCCCTCTATTCCCATCCTATTCATGTATTTGTTTGTCAAGATGCCCCTTAAATGTCACTATCGTCCCTGCTTCCACCACCTCCTCCGGCAGCGAGTTCCAGGCATCCACTACCTTCTGTGTAAAAAACTTGCCTCGTACATCTCCTCTAAACCTTGCCCCTCGCACCGTAAACCTATGCTCCCTAGTAATTGACCCCTCTACCCTGGGGAAAAGCCTCTGACTATCCACTCTGTCTATGCCCCTCATAATTTTGTAGATCTCTATCAGGTCGCCCCTCAATCACCATCGTTCCAGTGAGAACAAACCGAGTTTATTCAACCGCTCCTCATAGCTAATGCCCTCCATACCAGGCAATATCCTGTAAATCTCTTCTGCACCCTCTCTAAAGCCTCCACATCCTTCTGGTAGTGTGGCGACCAGAATTGAACACTATACTCCAAGTGTGGCATAACTAAGGTTCTGTACAGCTGCAACATGACTTGCCAATTCTTATACTCAATGCCCCGGCCAATGAAGGCAAGCATGCCGTATGCCTTCTTGACTACCTTCTCCACCTGTGTTGCCCCTATCAGTGACCTGTGGACCTGTACACCTAGATCTCTCTGAACACTTGAGGGTTCTACCATTCACTTTATATTCCCTAGCTGCATTAGACCTTCCAAAATGCATGACCTCACATTTGTCCTTTATTCCTTAAGGGGCTTTTATGTCCTTAAGGGGCTTTTCACAGTAACTTCATTGAAGCCTACTCGTGACAATAAGAGATTTTCTCTTCTCTTCAAAGCTCCGAATACACCGTATTATACACCCTCCTTTATTTCTGCATCTTCACTGTGTTAAAAGTAAGACACATCACTCTGAGGTCCTTTTCTGACTAATTGGGTGGTATTTAATGGAGGTGATAGTGGCTGGAGAGCCGATGAGAGTCCTATGTAGCCACTTTTAGGGAAAGCCCACTAAATTAAACACCTCTTAAGCGGACAGCTGAGAATCTTACGGAGGATCAAGAGCCATGAGGAGAGGACGGGTGGGATTTTCTGGCCCCGCCCACTGCTGGGATTGTCTGCTCCTACCGAAAGTAAAAGGCTGCACCGCAAAATCCTGACCATATCCCATACACCAAGAGCTACCGGCTAATCAGAGGCCACAGTCACTGGTGAGGCAATGGTTGCTGCCAGTACAATATCCACCCGAGGCCGAGTAGTGTCGCTGGATCCCTGACCATCTGCCCCGTATTTGCTGGGATTGTTCCATATTTCTAACCTCGTGTGCAAAATCTTGGCAGGACGCCATTTCTGTGTCCTCGCCAGATTGAAATCCAGAAACACCAGCCATCCGGAATTCCTTTCAATATCCTGTCCCACCACAATCCTCAAGTTTCCACAAGTAATGCAGCCCTGGATTCACCCCAAATCAATGCTGGGAGGCAATGTGGTTGCTTCAAATATTGGGTGCGATTCTCTGGCTTTGTCTCGTTCGAGCGAAAGCGCAATGAGGCTGGTGAAGAGCGGGAGGGGGCAAAAATGGCAACCGCGATGCAGCCGGCCTGCTCCTGTAGGTGAAATTGGGATCCTGCCGTAGCGTGGCGAGAAACCAATTATTACCACTTAAGCCCAATTTCCATACAATTAACGAGAGCCACCCCATATCCAACAGCCTACCGCGATCCAGCGGCCTACCCAGCAAGTGGTTACGCTGAAGCCGATTAGTGCTCCTTTTGAAAAACACAGGCAGTGAGTCCTGGGGTGCTGGGCATGCTGTCCCTGTGCTCGGGGGAGGGGGGTAACTCAGAGTGAAGCCCCGGTTGGGGGTGGGCAACCATTGGGGGGGGGCTGTGGTTTCGGGGGGTTCTGCTGATGGGGGCGGGTGGACCATGCGCGGGTCCTCCATGCCAACCCTTGGATCGTGTACCCCCATTCCGGGGGAAGCCCTCGTCCCTGCCTGTTTGTCCAACGATCACCCATAACTCCCACTGAGCGTGGACGCCTCTGGCCATGCGGCTAAAGGCTATGGGAATTGGCATTGTGGTTACGTGAGCACTTCACGCATCCCAAGTGGATCCCCATGCATGGGCAATCATGTCGCATGAGGGTTGGGGTGAAGGGGGATTGAAAGGTGGGTTGGACGGCAAATGGAACGTTGGGGGGGGGGGGGGGGCTGGTTGCGTGAAGGTTTCGGGGGGGGGGGGGGGGGTTGGTTGGTAGTGTCAACTCACGCGTGCGGTCGGGTGTAGGTATCTGACCTTCTTGCGGCACTGGCGGCCAGTCCTCCTGGTCAAACCTCCTGAGCTGACGGTCGCTGACACTTTATCCCATGTGGCTCTGGCTGCCCAGTGGCTCACCCTCCGGGGAACAGAACATCCCTCCTGGCCTCCAAAATTTGGAGCCGGTCATCTCGGCTCCATGGCCGCAAGCTGAGTGGGGCTGGCTGTACAAGTGCTGTTTAAGAGCTTCTCGACCTCGTTACTGTGGGGCTGGCAAGTGCTGTCCTGGCGAATCGCCTGGCGACCCTTCATTTGCCGCGTAAGCCCATTGGGCCTCGTTAAGTTGTATTGTGTTGCCGGCCACGTTGGGCCGAACGTCAGGAAGCTCTCGGCAGTTCCCGCTCACTGCCACTCTTCAAACTATTTCCGGAGAATCGTGCCCATTGCCTTTTTGCTCCTGCCTGTGTGCAGTGCGTATGTAGGGCAGAGGGAGATAGTTACTGTGTGTGGGCCAGAGCGGGCTAATAACTTTGCGTGAGGCAGTAGTGAGAAGGGAGGCTAATTGCTAGGTGTCTGGGGGAAAGGGGGGCTAATTAGTATGTGTGGGGGAGAGGGGCAAAATTGTATTACTGGTGGCAAGGTGGCAAAGTGGATACCACTGTTGCCTCAGAGAACCAGGGACCCGGGTTCCTTAGGTGACTGTCTGTGTGGAGTTTGCACATTCTCCCCGTGTCTGAGCGGATTTCCCCAGAGTGTTGCGGTTTAGAATAGAATCACTACGGTGCAAAGGAGGCCATTCAGCCCATCGAATCTGCATCGACCATTTGAAAGACCACCCTATATAGACCCAAATCCCCGCCCCATCCCTGTAACCCAACCTAACCTTTGCACACTTAAGGGCAATTTAGCATGGCCAATCCACCTAACCTGCACAGCTTTGGGCTGTGGGAGGAAACCGCAGCACCCGGAGGAAACCCACACAGACACGGAGAGATTGTGCAAACTCAACACAGTCACCCGAGGTTGGAATCAAACCTGTCTCCCTGGTGCTGTGAGGCAGAAGTGCTAACCTCTGTGCCACCGTGCCGCCCCTTTCCTCACACAGTCCAAGGATGCGCAGATTAGGTGTTTGGCCATGCTAAACTCCCTTGGTGTCCAAAGATGTGCAGGTTGGGTGGGGTTACGACGGGTGTTTGGACTAGGGAGCAGTTCTCTTGGGAAGGTCTGTGTGGACTCAATGGGCCGAATGGCTTCCTTCTACACTGTGGAGATTCTGTGATCTGAAAAGAAAAGGTGCAGGGCTACAAGGAGCAGGCCGGTGAATAGCACTAGTTAAATTGCAGGCACAATGTGCGAGTGCTGTAACCAATCTGTGGTTGGGTTGGGGGGGGTGGGGAGTGGTGTACCACTGCCTTGCCTACTGGGAATTAATCTTCTCTTAGTGAGTTCACCCACTCTAATTGAACTCTCCTCCCCCAAACTAATCCTCTCCCAGGATCTCACCATCTCCTCCCCATCCCAAAGTTGAAGGTGCCCTTATTTTATTTCCTCAGTTAGTGACTCGGTGATGGTATGGGGAGGGGGGGTGGGGCTGTCATCAAGCAAAGGCTGGGGCGTGGTTTTCAGTGGGCCCCTTCCTACCGATGCTGGTTCTCTCAAATCGGACACAGTGCCTTTGAATAAGGAAACACATCCTCCCCATCTCTGAGCGCACAAGCAACCTTGCATGGGTTTGCTTGTCGTGCTCACCACACGGCGAGAGCCCTGCTTGAAACTGGGTTAAAACCAATGGCAGTGGGATAAGGCTCACTTAGGGGCCTTAATTGGCGGTGAGACAGGAAGTCTGTCCACACGCTTCCCCCCCCTGTCAGAGACTTAAGTGGGGTGGATGTAGCATCCCACTTCTGAATGTAACTATTTTTTTTTCTAATTTTACTGCACAAATGGGTCTCACCTGTGCAGCTATTTCTTTTCATTTCACAATCAATTGCCTTTTCCTGCCTACTTGAATGTACTGGAACGTCATCAGGACAATGCATGAAGAATATGGTTATTGTGGGTTGGTCAAAAAATATATGAACAGGCCCAAATCATTTGCACAAACCTGATGTCCAAATGGATTTTCCATTTCTTCCTCTTTAGGTGTCCTCAGATCTTCCATACTTTTAGCTTGGCTGAGAGGCTGGTGTTGGGAGGTTACCTTTATACTGCTGAAGATTTCATCCAATAAATTTACATCCATATTCCTACCCGGCACTGCGAGACTGGGAAACATAGCTGGCCCGTGCCTTTTCTCTGCACTCAAAACCTCTCCATCAACTATATCGGATTCCTTCAATGTTTTATATGGTTGAGGCCTGGTAATTCGGTGAAAAGACAGACAAAATTAGGTTAGTCTCTGAAAGAAAGAAGAACACTTACTTAAACTATTTCATATTTGCCATTGTAAGAACCTGTAAAATGCCAAGTCATAGAATCATAGAATCCCTACAGTGCAGAAGGAGGCCATTTGGCCCATCGAGTCCGCACCAACGCTTTGAATGACCATACTACCCAAGGCCCAATCCCCTCATCCTATTCCTGCAACCCCACCTTCAGGGGCAATTTAGCATGGCTAATCCAACCAACCAGCAGATCTTTGGACTGTGTGAAGAAAACAGAGCACTGGAGGAAACCCAAGCAGAAACGGGGAGAATGTGTAAACTACACAGTTACCCGAGGTCGGAAATGACCCGGGCCCCTCGCACTGTGAGGCAGCAGTGCTAACCACTGTGTTACCCAGCAAGTCGAGCCACATTACCACAGAACACAAAGCAGTTATTTTATTGTCCTAGCTGTCATGATAAATATTGATTCCAGGTTTCGTGCCAACATATAGCAGTTTTCAATTTTATGCATTGTGCTACTGCCTGAGTCTAAGTTAGTACGTGAGTTTGTCCTGCCCAAGATCAGCCACAATTATAGTAAATGCTGGAGCAGGCATGATGTGATGGATGATCTACCTGTGCTCTTATTTCTAGTGTGTAATTTTAGTCCAGAGCTACTTTAGTGGAACACAGTCTATAAAGCCAATTGCTTGACTTGTTAAAAAGAATGAATTGTCGTACTTCATAAACAATCTTGATTAAGTTATTTTTGAACGTGCTGTTTTGAGAACGATTTTTAAGTTTAAAGAATCCATTAAAGTATTTCTTAAAATAGCCTAAATGGTTTTTTAAGGTTTGTTTGCAGCCCTGATTATTTTGCTCATTTAATTTACCCTTTGAAGAAATACTCAATGGGTGTGATTTTTCAGGCCTGTTTGACATGCATGCAAATCCCTTTATGACTGCTAAATCTCACAAGAGGGCCCTAATGACATTTACAGCAGCAGGATCTCTGTTGAGATCTCCCCAGCACCCTGCCGGTGACGCGATCAGGTCTAAGGCCAGAAAGGGCGCAAACCTGATTTCCATTCATTTAAATAGGCTGGTTTAGCTCAGTGGGTTAGACAGCTGGTTTGTGATGCAGAACAAGGCCAGTAGCGCGGGTTCAATTCCCGTACCAGCTTACCCGAACAGGTGCCGGAATGTGGCGACTAGGGGCTTTTCACAGTAACTTCATGCTTGTGACAATAAAAGGTTATTATTAAATAAATTTAAATATAACTAAACAACTTTATTGATGTACCTTCCAGCCCGTGTGATGCTCCACTCCTGGTAGATGACGTCACACTGGCATAATTTGTTTCTAATTTTGAAATTGAAAACCAGCCGTGATGACCATGCCTTTGGAAGGGGGGAGGGGGGAGGAGAGAGAGAAGGTGCCTGGAGGCCCCAAAGTTGAGGGCCCAGGCTGGGAAGTGCCCCCTGGTACAGGGGCTCTGATGGGGGAAACCCTTCTCCATAGGGGAAGGGGAGAGGGTTGCGTGCTGTAGAATGCATGGCGGTGGGGGGAGGGGGGGGGGGGTGCGCCCCCAATACCTCCATGGTGGGTGGGGGGAAATGGGCCTGCATCTCTGCAGGGGAGGGAAACGGGGACAAATTCAATGTTCTCACTGATCGGTGCGCCCTTTAAAAAGTGCACCCCAAACTCTGCAGCTCGGCCTACCAGTTCTATGAGGCCCCACCCTGTGAGTGATGCCACTAAACGCACCCAACAATTTTTTTCCTGACAAAGTGTCAGACGATCTGGGCAGAATATCTGGCTGTGTTTCTGGGGAGAAACACACTGGTTTTCAGTCAGAACCTGACATGGCCATTTTGGGGGGAAATTCCACCCAATATCGGATCTGGAGTCAGTTTTTTGGTGAACATAAAACTCTGATTTCCAATAAAGCACTATAATAGTATTACAATTGGCAGACAGGCCGCTTCAGCAGCGTAAATACTTTTACAGGGGAAAGAACATGGGGGAATAGTTGCACAATGGGCCAGGGGCAAATAGAATTGTAAACTCAAGTGTAGTAGTGGCACATAGCTGTAGGTCTGATTGATTTAGGAGTTGAGACCTGATCAAATTGTGGCCTGATAAATCCTAAGGTTTGGTCGAGCCCTTTTTTTTCATATAGTCATGCGATAAGCAGTATACATGGTCACAGGCATCTCTGTAAGAGTGTGTAAATATGTGATGGGAACAGTGATTGGTGAGCAGTCACACTCGGGCTATATCCTCTGTATCTCCTTTGTACTTCTGCCATCTCTGTGTCGAGTGATTTTTGATATTCCACTATAATTTTGAAAAGGTGACTGCACAGTTCCTGAATCAAACTATTACATTCTCACACATTGGCAGAGCTCCAATCATATCACCTGTCTTAATGAATCACTGCTTCAATACCTTCTATCTTAGACTAAGAAGATATTAAATTAATTCCTCAGTCCTGCAAAAGGGATTGCAAAATTTTACTGGAAGAAATGAAAGCCAACTCAAAGGACCTTATGATCATTAAACACTCTCAGTACTTGCAGTTACAACTCATCATGAAAGGCAAGTCAAAAGCAATTTAAAATAGGATTACATATGAATGGCCTGCAGAGAATACTCAAATGGGAACAGTATTGTATGGAGCTTATTATCTTCAGGAGGAAGACTTTGCAAATTAATTGTCTCAGAATAAGATCCTTATTCTGCAATTCTTCATTAATTTGTAATGTGTTAAAATTGTAATTATTTAGAGAAATACAATACTTGATATGTCACAGAGGTTGTTTAGAAAAGTATTGTAGAAAAGTATTCAAGCCAAAATAATCCAATCAAATATTATGAATATAGAGATTCAGATTGTCATGATGCCTTGGTCTTGTTTCCAAAAGTGCCATCTACTGGGCTATCACATTAATTATAACTGGTAGTGCTTTCACAAGAATGCAGAGTTTAGAATTTTAGTCCAAATCTTTCTCACATTGCATTCTGACTGAAATACATAGTTAACTAGTGTGCCTTCAACAGATATCTATCCTAGCCCTTGACACCAATTTAAAAAAATTATTTGTTCCTGTGATGTGGCGCCGCAGGCTGTGCCAGCATTTATTGCCCACCCTAATTGCCCTCGAGGGGGCAGTCTCTGAGAGTCAACCACATTGCTGTGAGTCTGGAGTCACATGTCGGCCAGGTCAGGTAAGGATGGCAGATTTCCTTCCCTAAAGCACATCAGTGAACCAGATGGGGTTTTACGACCATCGACAATGGTTTCATTAGACTTTTAATTCCAGATATTTATTGAATTCAAATTTTGTCATTTGCATTGGCAGGATTTGAACCTGGGCCTCCAGAGCATTACTCTGGGTCTCTGGTTTACCAATTGAGCAGATAACTTATGCCCAGGACAGCCACAATGGTGCATTGCCTAGTAGCTAATTTTTGATAGACAAAACATTATTTACTTGTTGTCGTATTTTAGACAGTAAGAAATGAAACCGGAAGAGAAATTCAACTTGAAACTCTCAAGCTAACAGAAAATATAACAGCAGCATAGCTTTAAAATATGCTCCTAGTGCATTCTTTGGTAATTCAAGATTTCCTTTTGATAGTTCAAGAGAGATAAAGCTATAATGCTGGAAATTGTGACTTATTGAGCAAATAGTTACTAGATTCATACTATCTTTCAATTGTCATGAAATAACCATTGACAAACAAATTCCTGGTTTGCACATGTTAGATCAACATCTTTGCATTTTGGTTTCCAGTTATATGATTAACTAAAATATTGGCAGTGTATAAATCCATGACTGCATGGTCAATAGGAATGGCTGCTACACAACCTTTGCAGTAAATATACTGACCAGTAGCAAAAGATTTAGGTTTTGCAAAACCTGAGAAAATAGAATGCATTAGTTTATAATAGGCACTGAATATGTGTGGCCTGCCATTTTTTCTCAACTCTAGGCGGCCATGTATTTAAATAGATGTATACTGTAGAAACTACATTTATAAGCAAGTCACACAAGTTTCTCAATCAAAAGAAGATAAATGAAAGAGCCAGGAGACCATTCAAAAGGAGTGAAGAGAAAGCTTTCAGAGAAGGCAGATATAGAGTCCTCTTCATGGTGAAGTTCATCATCAGAAGAATCCTCAGAAAGGAAGACTGTGTAGTGTCGTGTGGGTCTTACGATGCTGAAGAAAACAGGAAGAAAATTGAAACTTACTCACTGAAGAGCAAATCACTGTCCACAAATAAAGACCATTCTCAGGCTGAGAGATGTGAAAGCATCAGCTTTCAAACCACTGTACTTCAGAATTAGATGAAGCATAAACATTTCATGTTGGGATACCAATATTTATCTTATACTATAGCTACATTGATTTTTGAAATCTTTATTAAAACATTGGCCTGCTGTTGCTTGGGGCAATCTTTATCTATACGCTGCTACTCCATTGCAGTATTGCATTTCATCAGTAAAAACAGGAACCACAGAATGACAGATGGGTAAAGGTGTGCTACAAGAAAGTGATAATCAAGGAGATTAAGCTTCAAAATACACCCAAAAGATTTAGAAAGATAACAGCTAGTCTTGAGCACGAACTAACAGCTGGAGAGAAAGAGAATGTGAAATTTGAATAAAGTTCAGCTTACTGTTAATTAGAGGTGCTGATCACTAATCTGTCGAGCTTGATTTAATTAAACTTTTAAGAAAAAGTTGAGGGTTGAGGGGTAGCACAGTTGAAGTTCACATAATGAGGAAGACCTTGAACACTTTATACATCTGGAATGACGCGAGGGGAAAGCGTCTCTGACTTCTAGTTTTAGAACTTCAGACTTTCTGAACATAATGCCAGGCCACCGGAAGGACGCTGCAGCATTCCTGGAATACATATTCCATGAATTGATAGGCCCATGGGTGGACTGGGAAGTTGGTGACTATCCATTGGGTAGGACATTGAGACAAGAGGCTATTGAGGGAGCCCGAGAGTTTGTTCTGACAGTAATAGTAAGGGAACAGTCAAAAGAATAGAAATACTTTTTCAGCTGTAAATTAAGTACCAGAATGGTGTGATCTAGAAATTGCTGGAAAAACACAGTAGCTCTGGTGACATTCATGAAGAGAAACAGAGTTAATATTTCAAGCCCAATATGACGTTGCTTTGGAACTCTGGATTTCCAAATGTTTTGTTTTAAAAAAATACTTTTATTAAAAAATTTTCATTTTGTATAATACAAAGTAATAGACCAGAATAAAACATAAATACAAACATAAACCCCAAAACATAGCGTAACCCCTCGCACAACCTAATCCCTCCCCCTCTCTCAGCAAATAACGGTGACCAACCCCTTGAAATAAACAATAAACAGCTGCCATCTTCGGTAAAACCTCTCAATTGCTCCCCTCACGGTGTACTTGACTTTCTTGAGGTCTAGGAACTCCATCAGATCTCCCAGCCACACTGAGGCACTGGGTGGAGAAGCTGTCCTCCACTCCATCACCACTTGCCTCCGGGCAATCAGGGAGGCAAAGGCCAGGATATCGGCCCCTGCGCCCGTCTGCAGCTCCAGCGAGTCTGATACCCCAAACATGATCACTAAGAGACAGGGCTCTGGCTCAATTTTCAGAATCGCTGACATGGTGCTAAAGAAGGAGACCCAGAACCCCACAAGCTTGGGACAAGATCAGAGCATGTGCACCTGGTTAGCCAGACCTCTAAAGCAGTGGTCACACTTGTCTTCCACCTCTGAAAAGCGACTCATTCTGGGCTTAGTCAGGTGCATCCTAAAAATTACTTCTGAGTTGGATTGAACCAAGCCTCACGCACGGGACTTGAAATATTAACTCTATTTCGCTCTACAGATTCTGCCAGGTCTACAGAGTTCTTCCAGCATTTTCTGTTTTTATTTTGGATTTACGGATCTGCAGTATTTTTCTTTAATTACCGTAACTGTGTGTTGCCTCACGGTGCTAGTAAGGAGTATTATGGCGCATCCACGAAAGATTTCAGGGTGGAAAAAGGAACATTTCGGCGTGAAACCAAGGCAAACAAATCAACAGAATGGAATCTTGGAAATGGGTTGCATAAATGAAGAGGTCGTTTAGAGCAGCAGGATCTCAAGAACAGTTATGGCAGTATTACTCCAAAATCTCCACGGTGGGGAATGTGGCAGAATGTTTTATGATTGGGAAGAGTCAATTCTTGAAATACTCAAATCCCCAGACCAAAGGACAAAAAAAAGATCAGAGGGAGATTTACACCTTCTAGTGGTCAGATTAGAATTGTTCTGGGTAGAGAACTGAGTAGTTCACTAATTCTAATGTTCATAGTTGGCACACTGTCAAGAGGGAAAGTTATTTTATTTACATGCACATTTTCTCGGGCAAAGCAGAGTTTTATTCATTATTAAACAATTGCTCATATTCTGGTTACTTTAAACAAATATTTATATTTGACTTGAAGTATGTTTTTTTAAGTAGACATATAATCAAAGAATTAACAAGGTTATTTCGGAATATCAATATTATCAAATTTTATAGGGTATTCCAATCCTATGTGCAAGGTATATTGCACAAGATATACACTGATGACATTTCATAAACAGTTAGACTTGTGTATTGCAGGTAATTCCGCATCTCTCTTCCATGCCAGTACACCTAGATGAGGAACGACAAAACCATAAGTGTCAGTATACATCAAGTGGCACTGAGTCTCTCAAAGCAGCTGGAAGAGGACCATGGTAGATTCATCACATGCATCGCCGGATGCGGAGTTTAAACACCAAATGCAGCAGAAATTACAAGGACAGTAATGGAAAGTGACTGCTTACTTTTCTCTATAGCTTCTAACTTGTTATTTCCGTACTATTCAGAAGGATGGAGACACATTTTTGCACGATCGCGGTCAACAGGGATTTGATAAGACTGCAAATTCGGCGGTGCACGGTGAGCAACAGCGGAAAAATATTCCAGGAACCGAGGTGTTGGGTTTGAATAAGTTCAAGGAATTAATTGAAAAGTATTTTGGATATGCAGAGAGACGAGGGAAGCTAGGATTGCTTTCCTTGCAGCAGGAAAGATTAAGGGGAAATTTTCAAAATTATGAGGGGGTTTAATACAGTAGATTGGGTACAGGAGGGTTGGCAATCAGAAGTCACAAATTTAAGTGTCAAAGGGACCAGAGGCACGAGAAAAAACCTTTTTTTTAAAAATGCGATTTGATGATCTGGAAATGCATTGTCTTAAATGAAGGTGGAAGCAGATTCAATAGTAACTTTCAAATGGGATTCGGATAAATATCTGAAAGGGAAAATATTGCAGGGATATGAGGAATGGGACTAACTGGACAGTTCTTTCAAAGAGACAACTGATAGAATTTACAGAGCAGAAGGAGACCATTCAGCTCATCGAGTCTGCAGCGGCCCTTGGAAAGGGCATCCAACTTAAACCCACCCCTCCACCCTATCCCCATAACCCAGTAACCCCACCTAACCTTTTGGACACTAAGGGGCAATTTATTTAGCACGACCAATCCACCTAACCTGCACATCTTTGGACTGATGAAGCACAATGGAACCATACAGTAGAGGAGATCATGAAATATCAAATTGAATGTGATATGCTAGGGTTAGAAACAAAGCTGGAAAAGTATTCAGAGCTGCTTTGCTGGCCAGAGGAGGTGCAGTTCCAAAGGATTTCCCAGCCTAAAAGCATGGTGATCCACAAAACTTTTATCAGCTTTACATCTAGGGTAATTTAACTGTGTACTTTCTGGTAACAGCAGCTATGTGGCTGGCACAGGCTTTGGTCACAATTCACATTTTATTTATAACCGTACATCTCCGGCATTACGTAATCACTGTTGTGCTTATCAAGTGGCATTTCTAGAGGTTGTTAATGATAGCACACACAAATTAGAAGGTTTGCAAACCCAGATGCTTCACGCAATCTCAGAATTTGAGGATTTGATCTGTTATAATCTCAGGATAATGATCAGAATTCAGTGGGTCGATGACTGGGGCAAGATAATGTATGTGGCTTTTACTTCATTTGCATTAGGAAATAAAAATCTAATTGCTGGTGCAAGAACATGAAATAAACAGGAAGCCCTGCAAACAACAGCTATAATCACTTACACTTCTAATTTTAGGTTTCTACTATCACTTCACAAGCACAGTTATCAAATTATGGAAAAGGAGTAAAAGGCTTCACCCTGTTGAAACACTAGATGGTAAACATCTTGCCTGATTATTTGTAACATGCCTGAAGGAAGTAAAACGTTCCCATATAGACATCACGAACACTGACAGGAAAGGGAAAATAAAATGGAATTCTGCCAAGTGTTGCACTAAATAAATATATTTCACATGCTGGAACACTTTGCACAAAGATTCAACAATGTTGATAATAAAAAAATCTGCTGAGTTTGTAAAAGAAGTCATTTCAGCAAATCCAAATCACATGGCTTTCTCACCACAAATCACAGCATTCAACATGTTGGACTGGCCCTGATCCCAAATTCAAATGTTGGCCTCCTTATGCTGACAAGTTCAACTGTTTTAAAGATGAAAACAGAGGAGAAACTGTGCAAAACATCTATATTTCAAGACTGGATCACCCTTTGTGGTTCCTTTTGCTTTTAACATCCTTACACATTCTGCCTCCAAACCATCTCAGCATCATTTAGCTGCAGCTTCTTGCCGATTGTCCATTAATTTCACTCACTAAAATTTGGATGTTTGCAATTTCTATGTCTTTAGCAGGATGTGGAAATTACTTTCCTGCAATTTTTCCACAGATGGCACAAATCTAATTTTTCCAGTTAGCATCTCAACTGTGTAGCAAGCTTCCAGACACAATGCCCAGAAATGGAAACGAAAAGTGCTTTGAATGTATATGTGACTTAATGTAATGGGTGGTGTGGTCAGTTCATGAACGTACATGGGATTCTGCACTGACTTTTTGCACGTGGTAGGGAATAGGCACACATCTTTCCCAACTCATTTGCTCAAATATATCACACAGCATGACTTTAATGATCAGATATATCCAGCTGTGCTAGCAATTATCATTTAAATTTGTGTAATATTCTGTAAATAAAATTTAAAGTCACATTAAAAATAAAAGAAATGAGAGATGTCTATCAGACTAAAGTTGATTACAGCTAAAAAAAAAGCATTTACGCTTTCTTCTTTGCCATGGCTGTTTGCTCCCTGAGTTGCTTTCCCTGCTGGGTACATTCCACATCTGACAACTGTTCATGACGACAGAATGGGAACCAATGCCACCTCACAATGCATACTGCCACCAGGGGTTGTAGGGTAGTGAGCAGGCGTGGGAAGCTTGACCACCTTTGCTATCTTTAAAGCCAATTAGAGCAACCTGGCAGCTTCCTAGGATAAAGTCAGCTAACTCAGGGCAGACTAAAGTATGAATGTGGGAACTTTCTGGCCTATCACTAGGGAGCTGTTGATTCTCAATAAAATTTGCATCATTATATTCCAGTAAATAAGAAAATTCTAATTTTGCAGGACAATGTACAGATATAAACATGTTAAATTCTACTCATCAAATTTAAAAAATATAAAATTTATTTTGTTATTGAACTAAATTGTTACTGTTTAATGGATGGCTACCACACCTTATTTCACAGATGTACATCAATAAAACACCAGATTTTAAAATGAATTATATATTTTCTATTCAGATGTATTAAGTGAAAAATTGATCCTAATTAACTTTCTTGAATTGAGGTAATAAAATCCTTAATTGAAGGCCTTCTTTGATTCCCTTCAAAAATTGACCAGCCATGATTTATTTTATTTTTTATTCGTTCATGGGACGTGGGCATTGCTGGCTGTGCCAGCATTTATTGCCTCTCCCTACCGCTCTTGAGTCAACCACATTGCTGTGGGTCTGGAGTCACATGTAGGCCAGACCAGGTAAGGAAGGCGGATTTCATTCCCTAAAGAACATTAGTGAACCAGATGGGTTTTTACGACAATCGACAGTGGTTTCATGGTCATGTAAACCAAAAGTGATGAACATTTCCGTGCTCAGTGTTCTGAACATTATAAACAATTGCTTTGAGAATGCAAAGCATACTGTGACTAGAGGGGTCACGTCTTTCTTTTAGTTCCAGATGTTTATTGAATTCAAATTTCACCATCTGCAGTGGCGCGATTTGAACCTGGGTCCCCAGAGCATTACTCTAAGTCTCTAGTTAACTAATCCAGTGACAATACCACTACGCCACCGCCTCCCCCTAATTGACACGGTCCTCACAGTTCAAAGTTCAGCACACGGACATATTCTGCAGCTGCAGCAAAAACAAGGAAATAGGCAGGAAAAGGATTTGGCTCAGCAGGTCATGTCACAGCTCTCAAATAAAGAAGTAGAATTTCCACAGGATCTCCCACCATAGTTTTGACAGAAACTGGATAAAATGTGTAGGCAGCCATTTATTTGGGGTTTCTGCTGAAGCTACAACAGGGGACTGTAGAATCCTTGTTAAATTCTACACCTCCCCAGTAACATTTGATCTTTTGGGATAACTCCACTATATAATTTCAGTGGGTCAATATGGCCAATTATGTATGGAACTGCCAGTCCATCCTTAATGTGGAGAGGCTCTCCTGACTGACTACTTGCTGCAATATTATTCCTCGAGTACTGGTCACTTGTTGGTATTTTATTTGATCGGTCATTTTTTTATACTTGTGAGCCCCGATACCAAATGCAGGCAAGGGAGTCCAGTCATCAATGGCCAACATTGTATATAAACCTAATCCAGTCCTAGCTTCACTTCCACTTCGTGAACTTTTGGCAGGGATTGTTGGACAGCAGTCAGCAACAGAAACCACGGCATTTTTCCATGTTTTGGAGAAAGGCGGATGAACTGCTGCAATATTGCGTGCTCCATATGATGTGAAAACAAGGCCGTGGTTCCAGTTTCTGACTTCAAAACTATCATTGGGGAAAAGTTTCAAATACGTTGGCCACAGTTCCACGATTGGCTCACTCGAAAGGTGGGGGAAATCCTGCGCTTAAAATTACAGACAAATTTCCAAGTATTGTGGCAAATAAAAATGAACTGCGCAATAGATTTAGTTTTAAATTGTTTTCACAGAGGACATTCAAGGCCTCTGTTTAATTTGGTGATTTTGTTCATTCAGATGCTGAAATACAGGCACAGTCAAGTACTGTTCCAGTTCACTGTATGGATTGTCGGAAAGAACAGAAAATATATGTAAACCAAAAGTGATGAACATTTCCGTGCTCAGTGTTCTGAACATTATAAACAATTGCTTTGAGAATGCAAAGCATGCTGTGACTAGAGGGGTCACGTCTTTCTTTTAATCCACGTTTTTTATTTTGGATTTCCAGTCTCCTTTAAAAAGTGCAGAATTATAATTTTAGCAGAACAACCCACATTCCTAATTAATCTGATTTGGTGACTCTGACGTTCACTTCACTACCTGTAACCTGCTTGGATATCACACTGATGAATCTGTCTGCAGAAAGGCAGGTCACAGCAAGTGCTGGTACATAGAAAACAACCACAAATTAAAAAAAAAAAAAAGATTTTCTGTCTGTCTCAGCTATAAACGCCATCAGCTCTGCATGACTACGCCAGCTTCTGCCTCCTAATCCCTTGGCTGAGTTACAATGTGGATGACTTGCCCCTCTATTTTAATGTCTCGTTATCATGTCCTCTGTTACTGTTAGTATGTGACAACAATGACAGCAGAGGCTGTTCCTTGTTAAATATCATGTAACAAATACAGCTCTACAAAATCTAAGATTCGCTTCATAGCTTGTGATGGTGTGGGTTTATTTTAATGAGGAAGGACCACATCTTGAGGGTGTTTTTTTTCCGCCAGAATGCATTAAAAAATGAATTTCAATCAAGTGATTAGAAATGAAATGTGACAAATCCAAACCTATATAAAATAAATTGACACCAGTGAGAAAAAAAACAGGAATTTTGTAATTTTAGTTTTTATTTTACAAGGAACCTTGTTGACTGTTATGAAGATGTATAAATATGGTAGCAATCTATTCTGCAGGAATATCATTTTTAAATTCAAATAAACAGTTATACACTATATAAATATTTTTCTAAAAATAGCTGTACAAAATATGAAGCAATATAGTCAGTGTAGAGATGTGAATTAAGGTTCCAGATCCCCCTTTGGATGACCCTAGACCAAACCCCTTGTATGTGTTCAGTTACATTTCTAGGGAATAGCTTCACTCTCAATTGCTCTGCATTCTGCAAAGGCATCAGACATCAACGATGCACTTCATGACCAACAATTGCTCTTTCTCGTGAGAGTGTCTCAAGAGCAAACATTAGTGACTGGTTTGGGGTAGTTTTGTTCAGCAGACATGAGATTCGCAGACGATCCTGATCCTGTTCTTAACTGGGCTGCCATCATGCTTTTCAGTTGAGATCCTGAGTAGCTGATACAAAAAATGGAACATCATCCCTTTTGCTTGGGTTGGCTTCAGACCTGAAGGTGAAGGTGAAAAGACAGTGCTTCAGAACATCGTTCCAATGCACTGTGTCATTCGGGATCCTTTAAGATGTTACCTAAATTTTTGACCCACAACCCTTGGTCCAGAATATGCCAAAATTCAGGGCTTCATTATTACAACCAGCATATAGAGAATTAAGCATGCTGACAAAGAGTATTTTGAACTTAAGTTTCATGCAGAAGCATTTGCATGCTACTCAGTAAATATTCAAGGCTAACAGCACCTTAACAATATACTAACTCATTTACATTTTCAATGGCTGTTGATAAAATTGACATTTTCAATTGCAACAAAACAAGGACAAATTGTAAAATACACTAATTAAATATTCAATTAAAGATTGTTTAAAAAAATAACGCAGTGTTTTTAAAAAGGTTTTTGGCTGATTTGTTCTTATTTTGGAGCACCCATTAAAAATAATGATTTATAATTATAAGATTCTCAAAGGTTGATTTTGAAGATATTATAAAAACACAACTATTTTAATTGCTTTCAACGGAAAACTATTTAAATTTGTTTCCACTTCCTTTCAGTCCTCCTGTGTAATGTAGCATCTTCTGTCTGAGGGAAGGCAGGCAAAGTGTTTCTGGGCTTTTGCCAAAGCCATTCTGTAATTTGCCACTGCCTTGCGTGTCACTGTGATTATTTTTCTCCCCCTCTGTGGACATGGCTGGCCTCCAAACCTGGGAGTGTGGAATATGAGCAATCAAAAGCAAGAGCTGATGCCGTATGGCTCTGTGGCATCCCAATGCACTCCATTTTACTGCCGGTGCCTAATGTTGTCAAATATGCAGCAAAGGATGCCCTATCCCCTTGCACAAACATGTTGCCAATTCAATATTCTCTGAATACGTGCAGACCTGAAGCAAATTTTCCTACACACCGCGGTCAAAAGGGATGATTAACCAATTCATCTACAGTCATGTTTGTGTTCTGTTAATTTAAAGTTTATCTCTTCAAAACTGTATTCTTTTTTCCTACTTTAAACATTGAATGAAACAAACAATTTCTGGGATTACCGGCAGCTTTTGCACCAACACATGAAAAAAACCATCTGGCACACAGCTATTTTCTTACACTGTACCCACTTCACTGTAGCCATTCACAATAAGAGCCACTGTATTTTAGAAAATGAGCATTAGGACTCCTCCATGAAGAATTCACAGCTTAACATTAGGAATTGCAACTCATGGGCCCCAACGTCACACATCAATTATTTTTCAATATTCCACTGCTCAGAAATCACTTCCGCTAACTCATTCCTAAACATGTATGGTAAAATAAATATTGCCCCAATATGCGGTGTCATAGAATGAAAGGGTTCATTTCCACAACTACCCATACCAGACTCTGGTCTCGGTTATCCAGTCATGGGCAGGATCTATGCATGCCAGCTGGCTATTTCCACACACACAGCAAATGTAACTCCAAAGGTTGGCTGCTCTCACTGCCTTCTCTTCCAAATGTTAGCAGTAAATAGCCAAAGAAGACTTAGATAGTGAGGGACGAGCACTTGAACATTAGGGAAAGCCTGCTGATGCTTAGGAGCTCACTCTCCCCTGACATGACAGAAGTTACTCAGCACCATGATTACTTACCGGCTACCAATCAGTTGCTTTGGGACTTCAGGGAGTTTTATCAGGTAAACAGGCCAGCTGCAGAGGCCAGAAAGTTCCTAAATTTGATCTTGACCCTGAATTCCGTTAGCTGTGCCAGGAGTGTTTTGGGGGAGTTCTTGCTGCAGGTGGTGGTAGCATTAACACCATCATTTATTCTGGTGAACAATTCAGCTTCTTTCCAAAAGCTCAGCTGAGAGAGTAATGGGCCATCAAATGATGATTGGACCTTTGGCACTGATTTGTAGGCATGTAGGTAAAGACAGGCATATCCACCAAAACACCAGCAGATATTGCAATAAGACATCAGGCACATTACAAAGTGGCAGAATTCTGGGTAAGGTCTGGCCACACAGCCCAATAGGCAATCCTCTTCATCTCCTGAGTGGCAATCTGGTGGAGTTGATTGCCTACCTTTTACAGAGCCCGTCCGACTTTTATTCCATGTGAATTTGTGATGATAAGTAGTCACTGCCAATAATCCCCCTCTGGAATGTGCATGCTCTTGCTGCAGTTGTAAGATGGAATTACTTTCCCCAGAGGATTCATGCCCCAATAAGATACAAAACAACACATGTTGAATATGCAAGGTCTTCAATTTAAAAAAAAAAAAATATTTTTTTGAAAAGGATGGACAAAGAACTGAGATTTGTGGTAACTATTTGAAGGGCAGCTGGGAGGGAATTTGGAGGAGTTCAGCAATTTTTATGCTGTAACCTGGTCATAACTTTATTATTTTGCTGGTTACATGGACAGGCAGTATATGGTAGAGAACTCTGAATATTCATAACCACTTTCCAATGTCAGGGACGATAGTGTCGGAATAACAGTACAGGAAAACGATGTTCAAATCCCACCAACCCAAGTTCTGAAACTGAGCTCAACAAAGCTAGTCATTTTAGGCAGACATCAGAGGGGGAAAATGACTCTGAAAGCTGCTGGATTGTTGTTAGTACCTCATCAACTGGTTCACTAACTTCCTTCCATGTCTGGTCTGCTTGTGACATCGTGCGGTTAACTCTTCGCCTTTCCTGAAGTGGTCTACAAGCTACTCACTTACACAAATAATCATTTTGGCAGTAAGAGTGGCCGGGTTGGCTCTACCCACACACCACAGTATCATAAACACAATATTAGCCCCACTAAGGTTGGGAACCTCAGATGAACCCAACAAACAAGGGGGAATAGCAAGGAAGCGGAATGCCCTGAAGGTGAATTGGCAGGAAAATGACATGTAAATGATGTTGGCTAATTAAGAAGAAATAAGTGCATGCCTTTGATTGTCCAAGAACCCTGAAGAATTATCTTGCATCCTTTACTTGTTGTAAACAGAAAGTGGCATGTATGAAATTAAGCACTTCATTGCAATATTGTGCTCATAAAGCTGAACAAACAAGCGAGTTTAATGAAAACGAGAGTTTAGAAGCCAATATATCTAGAGTCCAAAAGTATCATCTGAACATAATATCAAGATGTTGCCATAACTCTGAATCTCAGAAACAAGTTCTTAAGGCCATCCAAAGCTCTGTGGGTTGTGTCCTTGCTTGTAGCAAGTCCTGTTCACCCACCAGCCCTGTTCTACATTTGTTCGATAGTGGTTCCTGGTTAACAACGCCTCAATCTTAATATTCTCATCCTGGTTTTCAAATCACTCCATGACCTTGCTCCCTGCTCTATGTAAACTTCCCAGCTCTATAACATCCCAAGATATCCGCGCTCTTTCAATTCCCTGGGGCATTTTGCTACATTAAAGGCACTAGATAAATGAAAGTTGTTGTTATTATGTTTAGATGTTGCTCCCTCATATTGCATGGTCTCCACATCTTGCTGCTGTGTATTTGCCAAGTGTCTTGAGTGACATTTAAGAATTATAATTGAGAGCTTCTCACTCCCATTTCCTTCTAAAGCTATTCTATAAAAAAAACAGTACATTTAGCCCTATTAACACTACAGTATGAAGCAAAATGAAGCATTTAATTGAAATGCATCAATTAAAAAAAATAGATTTTGCATACTGAATGTATTAACCTCTATAGTACTTTGTCTCAAAGGAACCAGTCAGCTAATCAGAATTCATATATGTCTGAAGCAGTGAATTGTTTGCTAAATATTAATGATTTTCATATAGTTTTATATACAAGTAATGGGAAAATGCTAATAAAAGATGTAAATTTTAATGCATTGGGGTATATCCTTCCACTCCCATTTCTAATGGAGTTCAATTATAAATTACCTGACCAGTGCAGCAGAGGCCAATGTTCAGTCCTAATTAAAAATATTACAAAACCTTAGAGAAGATTGTTTCCACTGTCAAATTAAAGAGCTACATGGAATCAATTATTAGTAGGTTACTATCAATTTAAAACTACAGCCCTCACTGATTTCTAATATATAATCAGTGCATGTGGGCTCTAGAAATACGAGTGGATAAAAGTCTCAACATCTTGTGTGTCAAATGTTATGTCTGAGAGCAAATAATGTGGAAGAGCTGCATCACATTATCTACCATATATTGATTTAATTAATTAAGACTATAAAGTGAGCACAATGCAAAATATAAGATTTGGCTCAAGATTTAATTTTGTTTTCATGTGAATATGGACCATCAAATTTTATCCCTACGGATAAACATTTTTATTCAGTTTTATTTCTACTTGGAAAGGACATTAAAATATAGGAAAACAATAAAATATAAACAATAAATTATTAAAATATTTCTTTAGCTACTCTGTGCTGCATTGCTTGTTCTAGACCACAAGGAGACAGCAAAGCTACATACGAGAAATAAAGCATTACATGGCAGAAACACTAAGGAGCAGGCTATCTTATTTCAGTATGGACACTTATAACTTGCAGGTTGAAGTTACTCGATAATATTATATTTGGTGACAGTACATGCAAACGCGTGTTCCTCTCTATATACCGAGCTGGATTGCAATTTACAATAAATTATTTTCAGATTTCACAAAACAAATGAGCATTCATTCGAATTAAAATATCCAAGGATTTATGAAAGTCCAGTATAATATATGTGCATATTCGAGGAAGGACGATCTGAATTCAAAGGATTTAAGTGCCTGTGGTGATTCAGCCTGGCTGAGACTAGGATTTGAGAGGATGGAAAAGGTGTATGCTGCAAAATAAATTCAAATAAGAACTTGACATCAAAAATATTAATAACTTAAAAACCCAAACAAATATGTCAGTTTTATCTGGAGTATGACTCTTGATGTAACAAGATTATAAAGTTAAACAAAACTTTTTTAAAAATTGGAAATCATGTCACTTTCATCTTAATAAATTGTAAGAATGATTTTCTTCCTTTCTCAGTATTTCTGTGTTGTATTTACTTCCCTCAATAAGAACAACAGGTAAGTACTCTGCTGTCAGGCTTCACAGATGGCTGCTAGTATGTGTAAAGAGTAACCTGTTTAGCTACGCACCCATTTTCTGCAGGAACGCTACTCCCCTATATTGAGTAGCTTCTCTCTCAGCCGGTCCAACACAGGTACAAACCTATACCTTCCAATGCAAGGGAACTCTATTCACAATTCTATTTTGTTTGGCATCTTGCTACTTTAAAGCTTATATGAAAAATGAGCGAGTTAATAAATGCAAGCATTTAGAGCCAATGATGTGAAACAGGATTATTACTCAGCTTAGCTTTCTTCTGCATTGGGTCATGTTTCTTTTTCAGGTCATCGGTGTCTGCCACAGTTGGTTGTTTAATGAGAAGTGAGTTTATTTCATGTGCAAAATGTGTTAATAGAGATAAAGGGTCCAGTTTGTCAATCTTGTCCAGTCCTCTGTCTAAATTCATACATATCAATGGTGCTTCGGAAGAACAGGTCTATATTGTCATGGCTTACTGCTGCAATGATCAAAACATAAAGCCACTAGGGTGGCGGCAACATGAGATAACAAGAAATAATTTATTGCTGAATTATGGTCTAACCTGACATATTATCTAGCTTCAATCACTGGAAACACACTTGCGCACCAAATAAATTCAAGCACTAAAAACCTCAAATAGAATGATCAGGCATGATACAGGATCACAATTTTGTGAAAATAAACCCACTTTGTAAAAGAAATAGTCAGGTTGCCCTGGGTCTCAATGTATAATTCAGTTTCATATCTATTACACACTGGTTGACTTATATATGCACGTGCTTGCTGTAATCATCAATTTAATCTTCCATTCTCTAACTGACAACTGCACAGATATACTCTCAGTGCTTTACAATCTTTACCCATTAACTGGAAGGAAATTATAACTGGCCAGCTCTTCACAAAAAACCCCCAGAAAAATATGATTCATTATATTGTGCATATTCCTGCTCTGCATATCATGAATTATTTTCAGAAATTAGTAGAGTTTTCTCCATTGGATTCAGTGTGACCCTGAGACACTGACTAAGTCCTTAGATCAATGTGAACTTTGAGATTGTTAAGATTTGCATTTTGCACAACTGAAGTCTGAAATTAAAGGGTGCATTGTTTACACATGGCCCTTAGCATACGTGAAATCCATCCATCTGCTAAAAGCCATGGCCGGAACTGCTGATATTTTGTTTGAACTCCATTAAGAATTCATTGGTACCATGACAATCCCTGCTTCCCTCTGTCTGCTGGGCTAGGCAACAATCTTTTACAAGTCTTTTAATTAGCCCATCCAGTAGGGTTTGCTGGAATCAGACAGAAGAGATCATCATGGGGTTATCTATCTCCTCTCCATTTCAGATGAGAGAAACTTTCATTGATATAACAATTCCAACATCCATTGGACCTTAGAATGATTCAGCGCAGAAGCAGGCCAATCGGCCCATTGAGGCTACACTGTTTGTTTGAAACAGCTATCCAATTAGTCCCACAGAGCAGCAAAGTTTCTCTCCTTCAATTATCCGATTCCTTTTTGAAGTTGCAAATTAATCAGCTTCCATTGCCCTTCTAGGCAGTGCTTTCCAGATCATAAAAACACAATGCATAATTTTTTTCTTTTTCATGTTGCCTCTGGTTCCTATGCAAATAATCTTGAGTCCGTGTATTCTGGTTAACGTCCCTTCTGCAATTGGAAAACGTTTCTCCTGATTTTATCAAAGCCTTCTATGACTTTTAAACATCTCTTATCAAATCTTCCCTCAACTGTTTCTGCTCTGGGGATAACAACCCAGGATCTCTAATCTCTCCAAACAACTGATTTAAGAGAGAGTGTAGAGGAGAATGGAGTGGCGTATTGGTTCAGGATGTGGACTTTTCACTTCTGAAACTTGGGTTTGAATTCAGACCAAATTAATAGGCTACGAGCGTGATTTATAGAGCAGGTTTGAACAGTCGCATCGCAGTTTCTAATAAACGCAGCCTAAAGGATGTAAAGGTTCAATTTTGCACGAAACTTCCATAAATATAAAATTAGCTTTTCAAGGACAGTGAGGGTGTTTTGTGATAATTATGAGGTTGGAATGCCATTAAAACTCAGTTAACACTTCATTCAATAAGGTGCAACTTTGTCGAGGTTTTTCTTTTACAGGAAACTAACTGTGTATGAGTGGAAGTTCTCAGTAATCCCATTTATTGGCATGTTTGTAGTCTTGGGCGGACAGAAGGTGTGGGTGCCCTCTGGAGAAGCTTGGAATCACTGACAGCAATTTCTAGATTTCCATGTTATTTCTTGCATGTGTGATCTCCAGACGTTGCGATCAGTTTCAGTGGCTTGATGATGATAAATTCTGGCAGTTCTGCTGTCATCGAGACAGCAATATTTGGGCCCAGATAAAGTAAAAAAACAAAAACAAATGATAAGTCAAAAGAAATTGAATGCCCTCCATTAGACCATCAGCCACTAGGTATAAATATTTGAGCATTTTCTTCTTATGATATTCACATTCACCTGAGGAAGGAGCAGTGCTCCGAAAGCTAGTGATATCGAAACAAACCTGTTGGACTTTAACCTGGTGTTGTAAGACTTCTTACTGTGCTCACCCCAGTCCAACGCCGGCATCACCATATCACATTTGCTGCTATTGCTTCACCTGAAAGTGCAGGCTAAACACCTTTTGCATTATGGCAGACAGGAACAGTAGTGGGGGATACATGGATAGGTGCAATATTTGATTCTGTGTTCAAGCTTCTCATCATTTAGAAAAAAAAGACAGCCAAATTGTTTGAAATGCACCAAATTGTGAAAAATTAACTTGCTGGTCCCAATTTAGATCACAATTGTGCTTGTTGTTCTTCCCTGATACACACAACCCAGTCTGGCACAAATCAATCCTTTTACATCCCGACATGTTAGCACCTCTTAATTTGAATTCACTATCGATACAGTGCAGGATAAATCTGACAAAACTGTCAGTTTGTTTTATTCACCTTGATGTCACCACCGGTGGAAAAATAGAATGATTCAGACATGTGGTCACAATTGTCAATTCTCTATTTCGGCAATCTAATGCACAGTTTAGGGAAACTGAGGTAGGCTCAAAAGCAGAAACATGCCTTTTTTTGTAAACATAGGACCCCTCAGTAAACAGTACTCTGAACTTTCCAGGTTTTTAAAATTAATATTTCTGTTTAACTAAGATTAACACGGGAGGTGTATTTTGAAATACATTACATGTCTCGCAAATTTTATAGTATAGCATGAGAAATATAAACTGAAGTTGCACACTAAAACACTTGTCACACCTACCAGATGTTACCTGACAATGCAGTTTAGGCAAGAATAAAAGCATTCAATATGCTAAATGCAGGGCCAATATGCTAAGCTTGCTACTTATAATTATCTGCAAATTGAGAATGCCAGGTTTAAATGGGTTATTAAATTGAAAGTTCAAAGTGTGAACTGTAAGAACTGTTGTAAATGTTCAGTTTCTTGTATTAACTTTTAACCGCTAAAGCTGGCAGCCAATACTTACTGCTCTGGGCTTGAAATGGAGGACATTCGAGCCTCTACTGGCAACGCATTACCTCTTGGTTTCTTAACTGCTGGCCTTGGAGGACGTGCCTGTGTACACACATTTATATTAGAAAGAAATTTGTTAGTATTAGCAACAATTACAGACATCATCCAGAAAAAACTACTCTAGGCGTCCAGAGATTAAGAGTCCAGAATACAGATTAGACAATTTGAGTAATAATGAAGTATACATATGCAGACGGAAGCCAAGATACGCAGTTACAGAAGAAACCCGAGCAGACAGCTAGTCATCACTTCAGTTTTAGGTTGTTAGCATCTTATGGGTCAAACTTGCTATTAGTTATTCGTTAAAGGAAACCCTGGTCATCCAGTAGAGGTTGTAAAAATCATGAGGATGAACCTATATTAAACCCAGATGCAGTGAAAAAATGATATTGCCTTAACTAATTAAGATTTAAAATGTTTAATTTCCTAAACTGCTACCAACTATTGGTCATCACACATATGTCTTTAACTGATCAGAACAGCTCATGGAAACATTGCTCTATCAGCTAATGAACGAAGATACCATCCATACCCAAATTAATAAGGACTTCTTCCAAAGTTATTAAATAAACATGTGCCAGATGCTATTTATTAGCTCAGTTGGCTAGACAGCTGGTTTGTGATGCAGAGCGAGGCCTATCGCGCAGGTTCAATTCAATTCTCTTAACGGCTGAGGCCCTGCCTTCTCAGCTTTGGCCCTCACCTGAGGTGTGGCGTCCTCAGGTTAAATCACCACCAGTCAGCCTCAAAGATGAAAGCAGCCTATGATCATCTGGGACTATGGCGACTTTACTTACTTTATGCGAAATGTACTGAACACTAGAAGAGATACCTGCATCTTGAACCTAGTAGATGGTAAAATTAAGACAGATTCAGGGACACAAATCCAAAAGCTAAAAAAAAAGGACAGCAAGATCCTTTTATACCTGGGTGGCACGGTGGCACAGTGGTGAGCACTGCTGCCTCACGGGATCGAGAACCCGGGTTTGATCTCGGCCCAAGGTCACTGTCCGTGTGGAGTTTGCACATTCTCCCCGTATCTGCATGGGTCTCATCCCCACAATCCAAAGATGCAGGGTAGGTAGATTAGTCACGCTAAATTGCCCCTCAATTGAAAATATTGTTTCCTTTTATACATAGAATAACAAATGTTTTTGTAGCTTGTAACATGTAACCAATACTCTGCCACCTTAAAGGGGAATCTTTGAACATTATGTGCAGAAAGGGTTAAAATAGCCAACTCGTGCAAAGTTCACCATGCTGTGAGCATGCTCAAAAGCTGCACAAAATCAATGGGTAGGTAGCAGGGATTGATTCCCAATACTGTATCTCAAGCAACAGGTTTGCATGATAGCATAGTTTATGTAGAACACCTGATGTCTGAGATTGGATTAGACATTTAGTCAGCCCAGGTTATTGACCATCAAACCATAGATACCTTTATTGTAATGGATCCTCAGCTTTCAGTGGAAATGTTCTGTAGTGCAAATGAGTGATTCACAAAGAATCCTGTGACTGTCAATACTGAAGATTACAGCATCACATGAATGGTGAAAAAGTATTTTTCATCGTGCAAAACTGTAGAGTGTTTATGGTTGAGATAATAAACATAGCATCAATACAATACATTATATTTAAAAAGGCCTGTTTTCAGATTTGAGCTTTTTTTTTTGTATTATACCAGCCAGGGAGTTGGCAAGGTTTTCCAAGCCAAAGAGTT